>NC_091627.1:13473161-14098161 GCF_027580195.1 Bos mutus
AACTTCATATATATACATTTTAATAACTTTTGTGACTTTGTTTATTTTTTCTTCTTCTCCTTTTCTTTAATATTGTATTTCTGAAAAATCCAACCTCTACTCTAGAATTTTAATCTTTGCTTTTTGCTATTTGTTATCAATTTTGTACCTTTAAGAACCCAATCTTCAGTACCCACTTTTACTTGGGAGTGAGATTACTGGATTGACTGCTCTCTCGCCCTTTGGACTCTCCTTTTTCTCCACTAGGTTGCCTCTGTCTCCTCCCTTCCCTCTCTCTTCTCTACCCAACTCTCTGAATCTCTGTGTGTTCCAGACAGTGGAGAACACTTAGGGAACTGATTACTGGCTGGATCTGTCTCTCTCCTTTTGATTCCCCCTTTTATCCTCCTGGCCACCTCTGTCTCCTTCCTCCCTCTTCTCTTTCTCTGTATAACTCCATGAACATCTCTGAGCGGGCCAGACTGTGGAGTGCACATAAGGAAGTGATTACTGGCTAGCTTGCTCTCTCCTCTTTGATTCCACCTCATCTCATTTGGGTCACCTCTAACTCCCTCATCCCTCTTCGCTTCTCCATGTAACTCTGTGAACCTCTCTGGGTGTCCCTCACTGTGGAGAAACTTTTCATCTTTAACCTAGAAGTTTTATCAATGGTTCTGTATAGAAGGAGAAGTCTTGAGGCTACTGTAAAAATAAGACTGAAAACCAAGAAGCAGGAGGCTTAAGTCCAAATCCTGAGAACACCAGAGAACTCCTGACTCCAGGGAACATTAATTGACAGGAGCTCATCAAACGCCTCCATACCTACACTGAAACCAAGCACCACCCAAGGGCCAACAAGTTCCAGAGCAAGACATACTACACAAATTCTCCAGCAACACAGGAACACAGCCCTGAGCTCCAATATACAGGCTGCCCAAAGTTGCTCCAAAACCATTGACATCTCATAACTCATTACTGGACACTTCATTGCACTCCAGAGAGAAGAAATCCAGCTCCACCCACCAGAACACCGATGCAAGCTTCCCTGAACAAGAAACTTTGACAATCCACCTGTACAACCCCACCCACAGTGAGGAAACTCCACAATAAAGAGAACTCCACAAACTGCCAGAATACAGAAAGGCCAACCCAAACTCAGCAATATAAACAAGATGAAGAGACAGAGGAATACACAGCAGGTAAAGGAACGGGATAAATGCCCACCAAACCAAACAAAATAGCAAGAGATAGGGAATCTACCTGATAAAGAATTCCGAATAATGATAGTGAAAATGATCCAATATCTTGAAATCAAAATGGAATCACAGATAAATAGCCTGGAGACAAGGATTGAGAGGATACAAGAAAGGTTAACAAGGACCTAGAAGAAATACAAAAGAGTCAATATATAATGAATAATGTAATAAATGAGATAAAAAACACTCTGGAGGCAACAAATAGTAGAATAAGAGAAGCAGAAGATAGGATTAGTGAAGTAGAAGATAGAATGGTAGAAATAAATGAATCAGAGAGGAAAAAAGAAAAACGAATGAAAAGAAATGAGGACAATCTCAGGGACCTCCAGGACAGCGTTAAATGCCCCAACATTCAAATCATAGGGGTCCCAGAAGAAGAAGACAGAAAGACAATGAGAAAATACTCGAGGAGATAATAGGTGAAAACTTCCCTAAAATGGGGAAGGAAATAATCACTCAAGTCCAAGAAACCCAGAGAGTCCCAAACAGGATAAACCCAAGGCAAAACACCCCAAGACACATATTAATCAAATTAACAAAGATCAAACACAAAGAAAAAATATTAAAAGCAGCAAGGGAAAAACAACAAATAACACACAAGGGGATTCCCATAAGGATAACAGCTGATCTTTCAATAGGAACTCTTCAGGCCAGGAGGAAATGGCAAGACATATTTAAAGTGATGAAAGAAAGTAAACTACAGCCCAGATTACTGTACCCAACAAGGATCTCATTCAAATATGAAGGAGAAATCAAAAGCTTTACAGACAAGCAAAAGCTGAGAGAAGTCAGCACCACCAAACCGCTCTCCAACAAATGCTAAAGGATATTCTCTAGAAAGGAAACACAAAAAGGATGTATAAACTCAAACCCAAAACAATAAAGTAAATGGTAATGGGATCATATGTATCAATAATTACCTTAAACATAAATGGGTTGAATGCCTCAACCAAAAGACAAAGACTGGCTGAATGGATACAAAAACAATACCCCTATATATGTCGTCTGCAAGAGACCCACCTCAAAACAGGGGACACATACAGACTGAAGGTGAAGGGCTGGAAAAGGATATTCCATGCAAATAGAGATCAAAAGAAAGGAGGAGTAGCAACACTCATATCAGATAAAATAGACTTTAAAACAAAGGCTGTGAAAAGAAACAAAGAAGGACACTACATAATGATCAAAGGATCAATCCAAGAAGAAGATATAACAATTATAAATATATATGCACCCAAAATAGGAGCACCACAATATGTAAGACAAATGCTAACAAGCATGAAAGGGGAAATTAACAATAACACAATGATAGTGGGAGACTTGAATACCCCACTCACACCTATGGATAGATCAACTAAACAGAAAATTAACAAGGAAACACAAACTTTAAATGATACAATAGACCAGTTAGACCTAATTGATATCTATAGGACATTTCACCCCAAAACAATGAATTTCACCTTTTTCTCAAGCACACATGGAACCTTCTCCAGGATAGACCACATCCTGGGCCATAAATCTAGCCTTGGTAAATTCAAAAAAATTGAAATCACTCCAAGCATCTTTTCTGACCACAATGCAGTAAGATTAGATCTCAATTACAGGAGAAAAACTATTAAAAATTCCAACATATGGAGGCTGAACAACATGCCACTGAAAAACCAACAAATCACAGAACAAATCACAAAAGAAATCAAAATATGCATAGAAATGAATGAAAATGAAAACACAACAACCCAAAACCTGTGGGACACTGTAAAAGCCGTGCTAAGGGGAAAGTTCATAGCAATACAGGCATACCTCAAGAAACAAGAAAAAAGTCAAATCAATAACCTAACTCTAAACCTAAAGCAACTAGAAAAGAAAGAAATGAAGAACCCCAGGGTTGGTAGAAGGAAAGAAATCTTAAAAATTAAGGCAGAAATAAATGCAAAAGAGACCATAGCAAAAATGAACAAAGCCAAAATTTGGTTCTTTGAAAGGATAAACAAAATTGACAAACCATTAGCCAGACTCATCAAGAAACAAAGGGAGAAAAATTAAATCAATAACATTAGATATGAAAATGGAAGATCATAAGACAACACAGAAATACAAATGATCATAAGAGACTACTATCAGCAATTATATGCCAATAAAATGGACAACGTGGAAGAAATGGACAAATTCTTAGAAAAGTACAACTTTCCAAAACTGAACCAGGAAAAAATACAAAATCTTAACAGACCCATCACAAGCATGGAAATTAAAACTGTAATCAGAAATCTTCCAGTAAACAAAAGCCCAAGTCCAGACGGCTTCACAGTTGAATTCTACCAAAAATTTAGAGAAGAGCTAACACCTCTCCTATTCAAACTCTTCCAGAAAATTGCACAGGAAGGTAAACTTCCAAACTCATTCTATGAGGCCACCATCACCCTAACACCACAAGCTGACAAGGAGGCCACAAAAAAACAAAACTACAGGCCAATATCACTGATGAACATAGATGCAAAAATCCTTAACAAAATTCTAGCAATCAGAATCCAACAACACATTGAAAAGATCATACACCATGACCAAGTGTGCTTTATCCCAGGGACACAAGGATTCTTCAATATCCACAAACAAAACAATGTAATACACCACATTAACAAATTGGAAAATAAAAGCCATATGATTATCTCAATAGATGCAGATAAAGCCTTTGACAAAATTCAACATCCATTTATGATAAAAACTTTCAGAAAGCAGGAATAGAAGGAACATACCTCAACATAATAAAAGCTATATATGACAAACCCACAGCAAACATTATCCTCAATGGTGAAAAATTGAAAGCATTTTCCCTAAAGTCAGGAACAAGACAAGGGTGCCCACTCTCACCACTACTATTCAACATAGTTTTGGAAGTTTTGGCCACAGCAATCAGAGCAGAAAAAGAAATAAAAGGAATCCAAATTGGAAAAGACATAAAACTCTCACTGTTTGCAGATGACATGATCCTCTACATAGAAAACCCTAAAGACTCCACCAGAAAATTACTAGAGCTAATCATGAATATAGTAAAGTTGCAGGATATAAAATCAACACACAGAAATCCCTTGCATTTCTATACACTAATAATGAGAAAACAGAAAGAGAAATTAAGGAAACAATTCCATTCACCATTGCAACGAAAAGAATAAGATACTTAGGAATATACCTACCTAAAGAAACTAAAGGCCTATATATAGAAAACTATAAAACTCTGATGAAAGAAATCAAATAGGACACTAATAGATGGAGAAATATACCATGTTCATGGATTGGAAGAATCAATATAGTGAAAATGAGTATACTACCCAATGCAATCTATAGATTCAATGCAATCCCTATCAAGCTACCAATGGTATTTTTCACAGAGCTAGAACAAATAATTTCACAATTTGTATGGAAATACAAAAAACCTCGAATAGCCAAAGCAATCTTGAGAAAGAAGAATGGAACTGGAGGAATCAAACTGCCTGATTTCAGGCTCTACTACAAAGCCACAGTCATCAAGACAGTATGATACTGGCACAAAGACAGAAATATAGATCAATGGAACAAAATAGAAATCCCAGAGATAAATCCATGCACCTATGGACACCTTATCTTTGACAAAGGAGGCAAGAATATACAATGGATTAAAGACAATCTCTTTAACAAGTGGTGCTGGGAAATCTGGTCAACCACTTGTAAAAGAATGAAACTAGAACGCTTTCTAACACCATACACAAAAATAAACTCAAAACGGATTAAAGATCTAAACATAAGACCAGAAACTATAAAACTCCTAGAGGAGAACATAGGCAAAACACTCTCCGACATACATCACAGCAGGATCCTCTAGGACCCATCTCCCAGAATATTGGAAATAAAAGCAAAAATAAACAAATGGGACCTAATTAAACTTAAAAGCTTCTGCACAACAAAGGAAACTATAAGCAAGGTGAAAAGACAGCCTTCAAAATGGGAGAAAATAGTAGCAAATGAAGCAACTGACAACCAACCAATCTCAAAAATATACAAGCAACTCCTACAGCTCAATTCCAGGAAAATAAACGACCCAATCACAAAATGGGCCAAAGAACTAAATAGACATTTCTCTAAAGAAGACATACAGATGGCTAACAAACACATGAAAAGATGCTCAACATCACTCATTATCAGAGAAATGCAAATCAAAACCACAATGAGGTACCATTTCATGCCAGTCAGAATGGCTGCGATCCAAGTCTACAAGCAATAAATGCTGGAGAGGGTGAGGAGAAAAGGGAACCCTCTTACACTGTTGGTGGGAATGCAAACTAGTACAGCCACTATGGAGAACAGTGTGGAGATATCCTTTAAAAAACTGGAAATAGAACTGCCTTATGACCCAGCAATCCCACTGCTGGGCATACACACTGAGGAAACCAGAAGGGAAAGAGACACATGTACCCCAATGTTCATTGCAGCACTGTTTATAATAGCCAGGACATGGAAGCAACGTAGATGCCCATTAGCAGATGAATGGATAAGAAAGCTGTGGTACATATACACAATGGAGTATTACTCAGCCATTAAAAAGAATACATTTGAATCAGTTCTAATGAGGTGGATGAAACCGGAACCTATTGTACAGAGTGAAGTAAGCCAGAAAGAAAAACACAAATACAGTATACTAACGCATATATATGGAATTTAGAAAGATGGTAACGATAACCCTGTAAGCGAGACAGCAAAAGAAACAGATGTATAAAAGAGCCTTTTGGACTCTGTGGGAGAGGTAGAGGGTGGGATGATTTGGGAGAATGGCATTGAAACATGTATAATATCATATATGAAACAAATCGCCAGTCCAGTTTCTATGCACGATACTGGATGCTTGGGGCTGGTGCACTGGGACGACCCACAGGGATGGTATGGGGAGGGAGGTGGGAGGGGGGCTCAGGATGGGGAACACGTGTATACCTGTGGCGGATTCATGTTGATGTATGGCAAAACCAATACAATATTGTAAAGTAATTAACCTCAATTAAAATTAATAAATTTATTTTTTTAAAAATACTATAAAATAGAGAGCCCAGAAACACACACACCCTGCCCCCTGTTGGTATACACTTGACACAAATGAGGTGCATTTTTTCTTAAGTGCAGCTTAAGACAGTTGGAAAATCACATGCAAAAAATGAAACTGGATTCTTACCACATACCATATGCAAAAATTTACTCCTGATGAGTTACAAACTTACATATGAAAACCAAAAACTAAAAATGTTTAGAAAGTAATATAGGAGAATATCTTTTTCTCCTAAAGATAGAAAAATATTTCTTTAATAAGAAACAGAAAGTAAGCACTAACCATAAAAGAAAATTGTAAATTAGACTGTGTTACTATCAAAGACATCATAGCAGAAAAAGACAAATAACAAAATAGTAAAAGGTATTTGAAATTCAAAAACCAATTAAAAACTCAATTAAAATAAGAGTACATAAAGATCCCTAGAAATCAGTAAGAAAAACAAGCAAAGCTGGGGCTGAGGGAGATGAGGGTCTAGGAAAAAAATTAAATAAACATGTCACAAAAGAGAAGAAAATCTAAATGACCAATAATCATATGAAAATATGATGTGTTACATTAATAATCAGAGAAATTAAAATTAAATAACAATGGGAAGCCACTGCACACCAACAGATAACAAAAATTAGAATTCTGAGGATAAATATGAAAAGTTTAAAAAATATGAAGCAATATAAAATTATGCTGTTAGTGGCAATATAAATTGTACAGTCACTTTAGGAAACAATTTGCTATCATCCATATAGTTCAAGTAAAGATATAGCAAGGTGACTAGGTTTAACAAGACTGTGCTGTACATTTGAAAATTTTTATGACAGTAGATTTTAAAAGTTGTCACTACAAAAATCAAAACTATGGATATGTTAACTAACATTATTGTGATCATCATTTTGCAATAAATACATCTGTCAAATCACTGTGTTGTACACATTGAACAATGTTCTATGTCCATTATTTCTCAATAAACTGTAAATAAATAGTATTTGTCAAGAGATTAAATTAATAGAAAGAAAGCCAGCCATCTGAATAGTAATTAGAAGATGCAGGACCCAAATCCAGGACTTTCTGTCTCTATAGTATTTACTCTTAATATGTAGATAAAATTTTTAAATTAAATTCACAGGTAAGGGAAAAGACACACATGTGTTGTATGAGGCACTGGCTTATACTGAGGGCAGTAGCAGAATGTACTTTTTCCCTATATCCTTGCTGTGAATGATATTCACCAAAATACACAAGTATTCTCTGTATAAAATCCAAAAGGAAATTTGCTCCCTGATTTCAGTGCCAAGAAGAGTTATATCTTCATTTAGCAGAGGAAGGACTTGAAGTTCATAGAGCTAAGTAACTTCTCAAAAGGAACTACTAAGAGACAAGAACAGCGTTCTAATAAGTATCTATTTTCCTCATTGCTGAACCCCAAAGCTCTGAGACTAAACTCTGAAAACACACGCATTATTTGATCCAAAGTCCGTTTGCTATATGACAATAACCATTGCCTGACCCTATGATTTAAGCCTATATAAACTTACACTAGCCTAATCCCACATACAAAAATGTCTAATCCATGTGCCTCCCCAGACACTGGAAAGCATATTTACACCATTGAACTACCCCTCACTGAATATCCTAAAAATTGCAACCTCCTCATTTTGGCTTGTCTTCCCCAGATTTAGAATACACCTTGGTCGACATCCGAATCCCCCAAATTCAAGTTTTCACCTACATAAGTATCTGTCCATCCCTCATAACTCATAGTTGGGGAAACAGAAGTATGCCCTTGAGATGTCACAGAGAGATTAAGAAGATCAAAGATCAGTCCCAACATCTAAACAGGAAGCCTCAGGGGTCCTCTGTCCCCTTGGAGACAAACCCCCTAGAGAGTTCATCACATCACAACATCCTTAGCCTAATAAGAATCTGAGAGGCCACAGAGGAGACCTCAGACTGTGAGAAGCTGGCTGTACTGCCACAATCAAGAGAGCCCTCCCACTTGAGTCAGAGCATCTCTGCCTTCTGAGATCTGGAGCTGGGAGAGCAGCAGTGAGCTAGGGACCAGGGACCGTTAAGAAAGAAGGACGGGGGTTGAGGTCAGGGAAGGAAAACGTGTTACCCCTTTGGAGTAGTATATCAGCTCCTCCTCCATCCCTGCTTGTTTCCTTGTCAATCAGCCCTGAATTTCATGGGAGACACATGAGGAAGCTGAGCTTTGACTGAGAAGCGGACGTGACTTGACGAACGCACATGGCGCACATCAGCTTCTGGAGAGGCTGAGAAAGAAGGAAAAGCATCTGGACATAGAGGTGAGCTTCAGAAGCTGGCCACCCACTTGGCTACTCCAACCCACTTTGGTACCTTACTTGTTTTCTCCCAGATACTTTCAAATATCTCACAGATTGAGACATCCTAAGGTCCAAGTAGAACTTCCATGTGGCATTTGGTCTTTAGTTCAACCAGTTTGATCTCTAACCCATTTATACCATTGGTTTTATTGGAAGTAAAACCCCACCAGTATAAGGGAAAGAAAAGAAAACCCATCATATTCACAGCCTGATCCACTCACCCTGTGCTTTTAGAACGATTCTTCCTGATTCTCAGATCCAAAATGTTCCTCCTTTTTTCTAGTCATCAACCTGTGTGTTCTTCACATCTGTGACCTGTAGCACCGAATCCCATTAATTCACTAACTCTGCACTAACTTTTGTATTCCACATTCCCCAGGCAAGCCTTCCATAAATACCTCATCTTTGAATATTGATTAGTGTGTGATACACTGCTTTACAGACATAGTATCTCAGTTGCTATTCATTAAACATCAAGAATGAGTTTGTGAACAGATGATGGAAGACAAATCAAACTCCCACAATTCAACTTTAGTCCAGGGCACTGTCCACTCCAGGACCCCAACTCCACTCACTAGACACACAGCGGTCACACATAGTCAAAATTTTCCACCTGATTTTGGCCAGTTTATCATGGAGATTCAAAATTTCAACTTCCTCCATCTCTACTTCACAGAAAGATAGGCTACCTCTTTTGCAACTCCAAGGATGCATTCTGATCATGGAAGAAGAAACATTGTCAGTTAAGGGACATAGAAGGGTAATTCGTGTAGGAAACTGTCAAAATGAGGAAAACAGTGTCTGTGCCTGATTGTGATAGACAATAAATATACCAAAACTGGAGGAGAGGTACATAATGCTTAAGAGCATAAGCTTGGTGTTTGATACCTGATTGCTATTCAACTCCTTAGTAACCATGAGCAAACCACTTCACCTCTGTAAACCTTAGTTTCCTGAAACAATGCATGCTTCATAATTCCTTATCATGGGATTTAGTCAAGTGCTTAGCATAGGTTTCATAGGGAATATGTATTTGTAAACACTGGTTGTTATTTTCTGCTTTAACTACTGATACACTCAAATCACTAGATGCATGAACAAATATTCCTTCCATAAAATTTTGCAAAATGATATCATGCCATGAGGTAAGGAGGATTAGCTTTCCATTCTGTGCCCAAACAAGGAAAATAAAACAATGTTGACCTAGCTTCACCATTCCTCTTAGACTGGCCCTGTTGGTTGTTTCAGCAAACCTTTACCCGTTCCCCAGATATGCAAAGTTAAATCCAATAGGATAACAACTTATTGTGCTTTAGAAGGAATGATGGTTCTGTGACTTCTGTGTTTCACCATCCACACCCTCCAGCCATCTCCATTGTCTTATAATACCCTATTTTGCTAATAAAACTTCTCTTCACCTGATATAATGTTCCATATTCTGTTTGTCCATGATTTATCTCCCAAAATACAACATGAACTACACAAAGCAAATATTATTTTTTGTTATGTTCCCATTAGGGAAACATAGTTTCTCCCAGAATAGGAACTAAGCAACTTGAAACAAAGAAGACCACTCTGATGGATTCTATAGGAAAACTCTTCTTCTGTCCCTACAGCTTGCTATATAAGGTCCTTATGATGCCCATGGATTTGGGAAGCTAAGACCACATCATGGACCATGAGGATGAGAAGCTTTCCCTGCATACCTGCTGTGAAAGTGAAAGTGTTAGTGGCACTATGGACTGTAGCCTGCCTGGCTTCTCTGTCCATAGAATTCATCAGGCAAGAATGCTGGAGTGGGTAGCCATTCCCTTCTCCAGGGAATCTTCCCAACCCAGTGATTGACCCAGGTCCCCTGCATTACAGACAGATTATTTGGGAAAGTACAGTTGCTACTGGTAACCAAAAAGCCTTGGTGGGTTCTCCTGTTTTGGACAATGGAATTGGAGCATGTGAAATAACAAAACAATTGCATATAACTTAGACCCAAGTCAATGGAAAGACTCAACCAAACCAGTAGTGTCTCTGAATTCATCCTCCTGGGACTCTCCTCCCGGCCTTAGGACCAGAAGCCACTCTTCATCCTCTTCCTCATCATATACCTGGTCACCATAACAGGGAACCTGCTCACCATCCACTCTGACCCTCAACTGCACACCCCCATGTATTTCTTCTTGAGTTTCCTGTCTTTCACTGACATTTGCTTCACAACAACCATTGTCCCCAGGATGCTGGTGAACTTTCTGTCACACAAGACCATCTCCTATGCTGGGTGTCTGACCCAGATGTATTTTATATATGCCTTGGGCAACACTGACAGTTGGCTTCTAGTAGTCATGGCCTTTGACCCCTATGTGTCCATCTGTGACCCCTTCCACTATGTCACCATCATGAGTCACCACCGCTCTGTCCTGCTGGTGGCCATCTCCTGCTCGTTGCCTCACTTCCACTCTCTCCTACACACACTTCTGCTGAATCACATCACCTTCTGTGACTCCAATATCATCCATCATTTTCTCTGTGACCTCAGCCCTCTGATGAAATTATCCTCCTCCTCCACATTTGTCAATGAAATTGTGTTAATGACAGAAGCATCTGCCTTTTTGGTGACTCCTTTTCTATGCATTGCTTTTTCTTACATACGAATCCTCATCACGGTTCTCAAAATTCCCTCAGCTGCTGGGAAACACAAAGCCTTCTCCACCTGTGGGTCTCACCTCACTGTGGTAACACTCTTTTATGGCAGCATTTTCTATGTTTATTTACAGCCTGTGTCCACCTACACTGTCAGGGACCACGTGGCAACAATTGTCTACACAGTTCTCTCCTCCATGCTCAATCCTTTTATCTACAGCCTAAGAAACAAAGACCTGAAACAGGGTCTGAGGAAGCTGGTGGTCAGGAGGAAACCTCAGGCAGCAGCCCCTTGATGAAAACACAAGGGAATCTTCCCCATTTGAATCTGGTTTCTACTGGGTCTTGGTGAACAAGCAAGCTCTTGGAGGTTAACATTTTTAACCCATGTGAGAATAGGCATTGTGGTCAATTACATCCATTGATGAAGACCCTTTATTTGACTTTGCTTCTGCTTAAATCATGATGTTCTTCCCCACTGTTTCTCCTCCTTCCTATGAAGATTCATTACTTTGCATCTTCCAGATGAGATGCTTTAAACCAATCTTTTTCACACAGATATTTCCTGAACAAATTTCTCATTTCAAGACTTATCCTCCAAAATCCTTCACATTTCAGTATATTGCTAAAAATCATTACTTAATTTGTAGCTGTTGGATGCCTTTGCAAACATTTGAAAGGGGAGACGGAAGGAGAGGAGGAGGAGAAAGAGTACATTTTAGCTAACTTTCATTTTGAATATTTTTATAATTCCTCATTTTTCTCATTCAAAAATGTTTTCTTGTTTAAAACTTCAGTTTTCACTTTTTCTCCTCTTAGTTTTTCTGTTCCTCACTTATTGTATTGCTATGACTTTATTTCTTTTCATTTCATCATTTTTTAACCAAACAACTAAAAATTGCTAATGACCAGAAAGAATCAAGAAATTATCCATTCCACAGGGGAATGCTGAAACCTTTCCTCCCTCCATCTATCACTAAATTATGTTTTAAAATATATAATTTAATACTTATTCTAGAAACTTCAAGTCTTAAGAATCTCACAGAAATATTGCCATAACCGTATGTTGAGTGTAGAGATTTTATTTGAGTGAATCTTAGTTTTTAATATAAAAATAGGCCAAAACATTAAATCTTATCAATAGGAAATAAATCAATTATGATTAACTGCATTATTGTTTTAATGCATAAGGGCTGTAGTAGACAGAGAATGGGAGACATCTGTGTTTCAAAAAATAGTGTGCATCCATAAAAAGCCAGGAGTCTGATCTTCAAAGCAGAAAGCTTTTCCACCCCATCATAATAAAAATAGTGCAAACTCCAAGTAGCAGACAGATTATATAGTGACTTATTTGGTAATTGCTGTTGTTCAGTCACTAAGGACCTGCAGCATGTCAGGCTTCCCTGTTCTTCACTGTCTTCTGGCGTTTGCTCAAACTCATGTCCATTGAGTAGGTGATGCCATCCAATCTTCTCTTCCTCTGTCTCCCCCTTCTCCTCCTGCCCTCCATCTTTCCCAACATCAGTTTTTTCCAGTGAGTCAGGTCTTTGCATCAGGTGGCCAAAGTATTGGTGCTTCAGCTTCAGTATCAGTCCTTCCAATGAATATTCAGGACTGATTTCCTTTAGGATGGACTCATTTGATCTTGCTGTCCAAGGGACTCTCAAGAGTCTTCTCCAGCACCACAGTTGAAAAGCATCAATTCTTCAACAGAAATGGAGGAAAGCAGCAGCTCTGGAGAGTCTCATCTTGCTGCATGCCTATAGAGGGTGGTAGGGTTGAACCAGAGCTGATTATCCAGAGAATTCCGGTTTGGGTTAGGACAGGTAGAAATCAGAAAAAGTGCAAGAACTAAGGCAGGTGAAGAGAGATCACCTAATGAAAAATAAAGGCAGGAATGGGATTCGATATTCCTTTCTTAAGAAACTACCTCAAAGCAAGAGTTTAGTGTTCTTAACTGTTTATCTCATGTGTAGTGCTGAGTCATGGCCAATAATGTTCCAGAATTCATTTTTCCATGAGACGAAGAATTGGACCAAACCTACATTAAAACAATTTTCTGAGACCTTTTATTTTGTTGTTGTTTGGTTGCTAAATCTTTTCCAACTCTGAGACCCCATGGCCTGCAGCATGCCAGGCTTCTCTGTTCTTCACTATTTCCTAGAGTTTGCTCAAATTCATGTCCATTGAGACCGTTTATATACAATTTATGTACAATTTAGAAAGACGATGTCAATGAGTTCCTTAAAGACCTGCCTAAACTATAGTAATTTGGGCTTATCACTTGAGTCACATATCATTACGTTTGCTGTTGCACTAGGAGGATGCCTGCCTTTGAACCTCTATGACATACTGTGACTGTCAGGTAGTAACTGCTACTTTATGTTTCTGTAGCCAGAATAACACCCTGGTTAAAGCAAGTACTTGATTGTGAGAGAGACACATTACTGTCCTCTGCCTGACACATTGGAATCTAATTTGGTCTTTCAACTACACCAGATTTCAATGTGGATGGAAAATTATACTGGAAGGAATTTACAAAGTTAAAATGGAACTGCTAAATGATCCAGCAGTTTCACTTCTGGATATTTACCTGAATTAAAGAAAAACACTAATCCAAAAAAATGCACCCTGATGTTCATTGAAGCATTATTTACAATAAAGAGGGTATGAAAGCTCACTAAGTGCTCATCAGTAGATTAATAGATTAAACAAAGATGTGGTGTGCATGACACAGAGCAGGCTGCTACTTTTGGGGGTGCCCACCCCCACGACCATCATGTCCTCTGCCTGCCTTTTGTCAAAGAGTAAGTTTAATCAGAGAAGAACTGCAGAAACAAAGGAAAACAGTCAAAGGAGACCAAATAATAATAAGGTGGTCATTAAGCTTGAACTAAAGTCAAGGACTTTTAGTGCTTTCTCAAGGGCTGTAGATAATATTCTGAGCCATATCCTGGGAGCTGTCTTATAGATACTAGAATACCCAGGTGGAGAAGTTAACTGCTTGATGACCAGACTGTACCCAGGACATGAGGGGCCACAATTCTGAGAACTGGCTGAAAAGAAATGGGAACATATGGACCCTGAAACTGAAGATTAACTGTACCTAAAACAACCAAGATGATGCTGGTCAGATCAACGATGACCAGTTTGAAAATGACTATGCTGTTTCTATACATTGCTCGCCCCCACTCCCACCCCGCCACCAGTCTGTCTGTAAAAGCTCTCACCCCCTGCTTGTTGGGGTCGGGGTGGAAGTCGGCCTTTGGACAGATGTCGATGTCGGCCACCCTTCCCCGCAGTTGCCGGCACCTGAAATAAAGCAAACTTTCCTTTCCACCAACCTGATCTGTCTGTTGACTTTTGAGAGGTGAGCAGCCAAACCCCACATACCTTTCAGTAACATGCATAGAAAATGGATGATTACTCAGCCATAAAAAATGAAATCTTGCCATTTGCAACAAGATGGATGAACTTGAGGCTATTATACTAAGTGAAATAAGTCACACAAGAGAAAGAGAAATACCATATAATATCACTTTAATATGTAATCTAAAAAACAAAACAAAATGAAAACAGGCTCATAAATACAGAGAACAAATGGGTGATAGCCAGAGGGGATTTGGAGGGGAGGGGGAAAGTGGAAGGGGATTAGAGATACAAGCTTCCAGCTATAAATCAACAAGCTGCAGAGATGCACCATACATCATAAGAAGTCTGGTCAATAATAATGTAATAACTCTGTGTGAGGACAGATGATGACTGATTCACAGATAGAGAACAAACTAGTGGCCGCCAGTGATGAGAGGGAAGAGCGGAGAGGCAATAGAGGCTTAGGGATTTTTTTTAAGGGTTATTATGGAATTATATGAAATCATGTAAGTGGAACTTCAAAATTGTAAAGGCACTATATAATTTAAAGAATCTTTCATTGAATAAAAACAAGGATCTAAATAAAACAGTTTCCCCTTAAAAAAATAAAACAGAGAAAGACAAGTACTGTCTGATAATACTTAAATATAGACTACTGAAAAAATAAACTACTGAAAAAAGGACACAGATTCATGAATACATGGAACAAACTATACGTTAGCAGTAGGGAAGAGGGGAGGGAAGAGGCAAGATGGGGTAGAGAATTAAGAGTTACCAACCACTATGCAGAAAATAAGTAACCTACAAGGACATATTGTTCACCACATGGAATACACCCAATATTTTATAGTAACTATAAATGGAATATGACTGTAAAATTATGAGTCACTATGTTGGATACCCAAACTTATATAATATTGTACATCAACTATAACTCAGTTTGAAAAAAAAATTTTTTTAATCGTCTGAGTGAGCAGATATAAAAGTTCTCACCAAAACAAGTCAATAAGTTTTAACCATGTAAACGTATGGATGTGTTAACTAACATTACTGTAGTGATCATTCTTCAACAAATACATGTTCTGTGTGAGGCAGTGGTACTCTGAGGGTGGTAGCAGAATGTGTTTTATTTCCTATAATATTGTTGTAGATATTATTCACCGTAATATACAATATTCTCAGTATAGAACTCAAAAGGAAATTTCATTTCTTGTTTTGGTGCCAGAATTGTTACACTAATTTTTCAGATGAAGAACCTGAAGCTTATAGAGGCTAAGAAGCTTATTAAAAGCAACTACTAAGTGACAAGGCCAACGTTCTAGGAAATATCTCCTTTCCCCAACACTTTACCTCAAAACACTGCTCTTAGTCTAAACTATGAAATACATACCTATTTTCCAAAGCTCTTTTGCTAAATGTGACAGTAACTTTTGCTGGAACCTGCCCTTTAAATATACATTAATGTTAACCTAATCTCACCTAGTAAAATATCTACTCTACATGCAGACAGACAGTGGAAAGCATGTACACACCATTGATCTACCCCCATGGAATCCCCTAGAAACTGCAGCCTTTCACATTGACTCATGACCTCCCCAAACCTAGAATACATTTTGGTCCACATCTGAGTCTCCAAAAATAAAAGTATTCACCCACATAAATATTTGTCCACTCTTGATAATCCATAGTAAAGGAAATTGAAGCATGCCCTTGAGATGTCACAGTGAGGTTTGGAAGCTCTGAGATTAGTCCTAACATCTAAACTGGAAGCCTCAGGGGTCCCCTGTCCCTGGGAGTCAGCAGTGCTGACAGTGATTCCCATTCTGCTTTCTCTGTCTGCTCTCTACTCCCTCTCTGGGGACAAATTCCCCTGAGAGGTCATCACACCTCAACTCCCTCAGCCTAACAAGTGCCCCAGACACCAGTAGAGCAGACCTCAAACTCATGAGAAGCTGGCTGGGCTTCCTCAATCAGGAGAGTCCTCCCACTTGAGTCAGAGCATCTCTGCCTTCTGAGATCTGGAGCTGGGAGAGCAGCAGTGAGCCCAGGACCAGGTGTTGGGAAAGAGGTGGGTGTTGAGGTCAGGGAAGGGAAACATGTTATCCCTTTGGAGTAGTAGATCAGCTCCTCCTCCATCCCAGCTTCTCTCATTGATCAGCCCAGAAGTTCATGGGAGACACATGAGGAAGCTGAACTTTGTGTGAGAAGCAGACGTGACCTGATGAACAGATGTGGTGCAGAACAGCTTCTGGAGTGCCTGGGAAGGTAAGAAAAGCATCTGGACATGGAGGTGAGTTTCAGGAAACTGGCCACCCACTTGGCTACTCCAATCCAGTTTGGTATCTTACTCTTTGCTCCAAGATACTTTCAAATAACTCATGGATTGAGAAGTCATAAGGTCCAAGTAAAATTTCCACATGCCATTTGGTTTTAAATCCATCCAGTTGGACTTCTAGGCTATCTATACCACATTTTAAAAAATGTTGGCTGCACCGCGTCTTTGTTGCAGCATGCGGACTCCTAGTTGTAGGATATGAATTCTTAATTTTGTCATGTGGGATCTAGTTCCCTGACCAATGATCGAACCCAAGCCCCCTGTGTTGGCAGCATGGAATCTTAGTCAACCAGTGATTGAACCCAAGCTCCCTGTGTTGGCAGCATTGAGTCTTAGTCGCTGGACCACCAGAGAAGTCCCCTTATACCACATGTTTTAATGGAAGCAGAGCCCATAAGTAGAATAGAAACAAAAACTATGGAATCCCCAGCCTCATTCACTCACCCTGTGCTTTTAGAATGTTCTTCCTTGTTCTCAGATCCGAAACCTTCCTCCTTTTTTCTAGTCATCAGCCTGAGTGTTCCTGAGATCTACAACCTGGAGTACTCAACCCCATTCATTCACCAGTTCAGTTCAGTTCAGTCACTCAGTTGTGTCTGACTCTTTGCAACCCCATGGACTGCAGCACGCCAGCCCTCCCTATCCATCACCAATTCCCGGAGTTAACCCAAATTCATGTCCATTGAGTCGGTGATGCCATCCAACCAAATCTCCACTAATTGTTGTATTGAGCATTCCCCAAGCAGCCCTTTCGCAAATGACTCATTTTTTTAACATTGATTTGTGTGTGATAAACTGCTTTACAGACAAAAACAAAGTATCTCCCTTGTTATTCACAAAACATCAGGAACCAACTTGTGAGCAGGTGATGCAGGACAAAACAAACCCCTACTTTTTGTCTTCAACTCAGGGCAGTGTGCATCACAGGGCCACAGCTCCACATACCAGACATATCCCAGTCGTGCATGGCCAATTATTTCTGCCTGATTATGGCCAGTTAATCATGGATATTCACATTTTCAAATTCTACCATCTCTACAACATAGAAAGATAACTCACCTCTCTTGCAAGTGAGTATGGGAGAAGAAACATTGTCAGTTAAGGGAATAGAAGGGTAATTCATGTAGGAAATTATCAAAATGAGAAAATAGAACCTTGCCTCATTGCAACAGAAAATTAATATACCAAAGCTAGAAGAGATTTAGCATAATGCTTGAGAGCATATGCTTAGAGTGAGTCTGAAATCAGAGTGGGGTTCAAATCCTGATGGCTATTTACTACCTTTAGTAACCTTGGGCAAATTGCTTCATTTCCATAAAACTCAGGCACCTGATGACAACACATATCTCCCAATTCTTTATTGTGGGGTTTAGTGAGATGTTTAGCATAAGCACGATATTGAAAACTTTCAATAAATATTGATTAATAACAATATTGACTTCATTTGCTCACTTAGTCACTCAGCCGTGTTGACTCTGCACACTTGGACGGTAGCCCCCCAAGTTGCTCTGTCCATGGAATTTTTCAGGCAAGAGTGCTGGAGGGGGTTGCCATTTACTTCTCCAGGGGATCTTCCAAACTACAGATCAAACCTGCGTCTCCTGTGTCTCCTGCATTGCAGGAGGATTCATTACCTACTGAGCCATCAGGATGTGTTGAGGTTTTTACAAGATTTTATGGAAGTAATATTTGTTATACATTGAGCTTTAAGTAATAATTATTGATTCACTCAAAGCTAAATGCCTAAACAAACATTTCTTCCATAAAATTTTGTAAAAACCTGAAATTAGCCTGACAATTTGACAGTGAGGGATAATGTAAGTGTGTATTGTGGAGATTTTTACAGTAACCAAAAATATATAACCAATATCTCAAAATGCTTACAAATCCCTATGGAATATGTCTATTCACAAGGCATGGGTGGATGTGCTGACTCTAAAAATTTTATTTAAAGCACTTTGCTAGTGTAAGATCTCTCATTACCTAGTTTTTTACAGCACCAAGAAACAGGTTTTTTCAATATCCACTGTTAGACAACTGGATATGATTGAAAAAAATGTATATAAATGTTTCTCATATATTTTTAAATAAACATATGAAAGAGGAATTTTTAAACATGAATTGAATAATCAACAAAGGATGCCCATCCTGTACACATGAGATTTAGGACAGGGGAATTAAAGAAAGGAAAAATTATATACAACTTGCACAGGCTGGTGATGATAGCATCCCATGAACTAAGAAGGATGAACCTCTCATTCTCTGCCAAGAGGAGGAAAAAATGCTGTTGAACTACATTTACCGTTCTTCCTAGATTTGCCCTGTTGATTATTTTCACAAATGCTCTTATTCTATCCAAAACACTGCAAAGAAAAACTTTAGAATTATGCAACAGAATTTGCTTTAATAAAAAATGAGGGCTCTCTGACTTCCCTATCTAAAATACCTCCACCTCCACTCCCCAGTCAGCTCCATTCTCTTAGGTTGCTCTATTTGCTTAACAAAATTTATCCATACCTGATACTATGTTATGTATTTGTTTGTTGATGATCTAACTCCCAAAGTACAACATAAACTACACAAAGGCAAAATTTGTCAGTTTTATTGCTATGTTCCCAGTAAGGAAATAGGACTTTTCCCAGAATAGGAACTAAGGAACTTGAATCAGAGAGGGCCACCTCTGGCAATTTCTAAAGGAAAACTTGTCTTCTTCTGTCTCTCCAGCTTGCAATACAAGGCCTTTATGATGCCCATGAATTTGGGAAGGGAAGAACACATCAACGACCATAAGCTGGACACGCTTTCCCGGGACGGCTACTAACAGTGACCAAATAGAGGAAAGAAAGACTTGCTGGGTTATCATGACTTGGGCTATGGAATTGGAATATGACAAATAACAAACCTTCTTGTATATGACTAGATGCAAGTCAATGGAAAGACTCAACCAAACCAGCAGAGTCTCTGAATTCATCCTCCT
This sequence comes from Bos mutus, assembly GCF_027580195.1. Taxonomy (NCBI): domain Eukaryota; kingdom Metazoa; phylum Chordata; class Mammalia; order Artiodactyla; family Bovidae; genus Bos; species Bos mutus. The sequence continues at coordinate 13,493,122 of NC_091627.1, forward strand.
GGGACTCTCCTCCCTGCCTGAGGACCAGAAGCCACTCTTCATCCTCTTCCTCATCATATACCTGGTCACCATAACAGGGAACCTGCTCATCATCCTGGCCATCCACTCTGACCCTCAACTGCACACCCCCATGTATTTCTTCTTGAGTTTCCTGTCTTTCATTGACATTTGCTTCACAACCACCATTGTCCCCAGGATGCTGGTGAACTTCCTGTCACATAAGACCATCTCCTATGCTGGGTGCCTGACCCAGATGTATTTTATATATGCCTTGGGCAACACTGACAGTTGGCTTCTAGTAGTCATGGCCTTTGACCGCTATGTGGCCATCTGTGACCCCTTCCATTATGTCACCATCATGAGCCATCACCGCTGTGTCCTGCTGGTGGCCTTCTCCTGCTCATTGCCTCACTTCCACTCACTCCTACATACACTTCTGCTGAATCAGGTCACTTTCTGTGACTCTAATATTATCCACCACTTCCTCTGTGACTTCAGCCCTCTGGTGAAATTATCCTGCTCTTCCACATTTGTCAATGAAATTGTGATGATGATAGAAGGATCTGTTTTTTTGGTGACTCCCTTTCTATGCATTACTTTTTCGTATATATGAATCCTCCTTGCAGTTCTCAAAATTCCCTCGGCTGCTGGGAAATGCAAAGCCTTCTCCACGTGTGGGTCTCACCTCACTGTGGTAACACTCTTTTATGGAAGCATCTTCTATGTCTATTTACAGCCTGTGTCCACCTACACCGTCAGGGACCACATGGCAACAATTGTCTACACAGTTTTAACTTCCACCCTCAATCCCTTTATCTACAGCCTGAGAAACAAAGACCTGAAACAGGGCCTGAGAAAGCTGTTGGTTAGAAGGAAACCATAGGCAGCACCCTCTTGAGAAACACACGTGTGGATTCTGCTCCACTTGAATCTGGTTTCTGCTGATTCTTGGCAAACAAGCAAGTTCTTGGAGGTTAGCTTCTTTAACCCATGTGAGATGAGGCATCATGGGTAATTACATCCAGTGATGATGATCCTTCAGTTGGCTCTGCCTCTGCTTAATCAAGATACTTTCCCTCTCTATTTCTCCTCTCTCCTATCAAGAGTCATCACAGTGAATCTTCCAAATGAGATGCTTAAACTAATCCTTTTCCCACGGATACTTCCTGAACAAATTGCTCTCTTTTCAAGACTTATCCACCAACATCCTTCACATTTCAGTATATCGCTAAAAATAATTTCCTAATTTGTAGCTCTTGGATGCCTTTGTAAACATTTGAAAAGGGAAAGGAAGAAAGGAGAGGAAGGAGGAGGAGGAGAAGGACAAAGTACATTTTAGCTGATTTTCAATTTGAAGATTTTCATAATTCTTCATTTTTCTCTTTCAAAATTTTTTTGTTTAAAACTTAAGTTTTCACTTTTTCTCTTCTCTTGGTTTTCCATTCCTCCTTTATTATATTGCTATGTCTTTCTTTTCAATTTCCTCATTTTTCCAAACAATTAAAAATTCATTTTGATGTATGGCAAAACCAATACAACATTGTAAAGTAATTAGCCTCCAATTAAAATAAATAAATTTAAATTTAAAAAAAATTGCTAATGATCAGAAAGAACAAGAACCAAGAAATTATCCATTCAACAATAGGAATGTTGAAACCATTTTTTCCTCCACCTCTTCCTACAACTATATGTTTATTTTTTTTAATAAGAAAAAATTTGCCATATATCAACATTAATCTGCCACAGGTATACATTATATAATTTAATATTTCTTCTAGAAACTCCAAGTCTTGCAAAATATAGGAAGCTTGGGGCTGGTGCACTGGGATGACCCAGAGGGATGGTATGGGGAGGGAGGTGGCAAGGGGGTTCAGGATTGGGAACACATGAATACCCGTAGCAGATTCATGTTGATGTATGGCAAAACCAATACAATATTGTAATTAGCCTCCAATTTAAAAAAATTTTTAAAAGATAAAGCATTTTAGTATTAATAAGCAAAAAAATAAGCAAAAAAATATAATACAAAAATTTTTATGTAAAAATTTAAAAATTACCATAACCTCATGACCTAGAGGCAGTGACTGGTAATATAAAATTACACAATCACTTTGGAAAGCAGTATGGAAATTCTTATAAACATAAAAATACTTTATGTTTATTAAAAACTCAAAAATATTCATAGTATTTTATGTTAGGAAAAACTAAACACAAATTAAATGGTCATCAACAAGAAAAAGATGACCAAGTCATCAGTAAAATGCTGTACACATAAGATTTGTCATTTTACTAACTAAAAATTATGTATCACTTAAAAAAAGCCAGGAACCTGGAGATAATAAGCAAAGGCTTTGGGGATGATTCATCACTGGTGCACAATAAAGATTAATACCAGCTGAATGTGCGCTTCATCTGAATACAAGGGAATGAGAGGGTCAAGGGCAATGTTACCCTTCACCTCACAAAATTTACCTTCAACTCACCAATTTTCTCTTTGTCTCGTGTGGTGGCTCAGATGGTAAAAATCTACCTGCAATGCAGGAGACCCAGGTTCGATCCTGGGAAGATCCCTGGAGAAGGGTATGGCAACCCACTCCAGTATTCTAGTCTGTTGAATTTCATGGACAGAAGAGCCTGGTGGGCTAAATGAAGTTCCATGGTGTCTCAAAGAGTCAGACACAACTGAGCAACTAACACGTTCACCAGTTTACTCTTTGTCTTGGGAATCCAATTGATTTAAGTTAAGGGTACTATTTATATGTCCATACCAAAGGAGACAGTGCTGCTGAGAATTCTATTTAATTCCAACCAGTTTTCCTACAAAGGTCTGTATAGTCAAAGCTATGGCTTTTCCAGAAATCACATATGGATGTGAGAGTTGGGCCATAAAGAAGGCTGAATACCAAAGAATTGATGCTTTTGAACTGTGGTGCTGGAGAAGACTCTTGAGAGACCCTTGGACAGCAAGGAGATCAAACCAGTCAATCCTAAAAGATATCAACTCTGAATATTCATTGGAAGGACTGGTGCTGAAGCTGAAGCTCCAATACTTTGGCTACCTGATGTGAAGAGCTGACTCATTGGAAAAGGCCCCGATTCTGGGAAAGACTGAGGGCAAGAGGAGAAGCGGTCAGCAGAGGATGAGATAGTTAGCATCACTGACTCAACGGACATGAATTTGAGCAAACTCCAGGAGATAATAAAGAACAGAGGAGCGTGGTATGCTACAATCTATGGGGTCTCCAAGAGTCAGACATGACTTAGCAACTGAACAACAACAAATTTTGACTGTGCCTACTTCTAAAGGAAAAATGTTCTGGAGCATGCCTTCGTCCCAGTCAGTTCAGTCAATCCGTCGTGTCTGACTCTTTGCGACCCCATGAATCGCAGTACATCAGGCCTCCCTGTCCATCACCAACTCCCGGAGTTCACTCAGACTCAAGTCCATCGAGTCAGTGATGCCATCCAGCCATCTCACCCTCTGTCGTCCCCTTCTCCTCCTGCCCCCAATCCCTCCCAGCATCAGAGTCTTTTCCAATGAGTCAACTCTTTGCATGAGGTGGCCAAAGTACTGGAGTTTCAGCTTCAGCATCATTCCCTCCAAAGAAATCCCAGGGCTGATCTCCTTCAGAATGGACTGGTTGGATCTCCTTGCAGTCCAAGGGACTCTCTAGAGTCTTCTCCAACACCACAGTTCAAAATCAATTCTTTGCTGCTCAGGTTTCTTTACAGTCCAACTCTCACATCCATTCATGATGACTGGGAAAACCATAGCTTTGAGTAAATGGACCTTTGTCAGCAAAGTAATGTCTCTGCTTTTTAATACGCTGTCTAGGTTGGTCATAGTTTTTCTTTCAAGGAGCAAGTGTCTTTTAATTTCACAGCTGCAGTCACCATCTGCAGTGATTTTGGAGCCCCCAAAATTAAAGTCTCTCACTGTTTCCATTGTTTCCCCTTTTATTTGCCATGAAGTGATGGGACCGGATGCCATGATCTTAGTTTTAGGACAGCTAGTAATTGGAAAAAGTGGGAGAACTAAGGCAGCTGAAGTGAGATCACCTGATGAAAAATAAAGGCAGGAAAGGGATTCAGTGTTCCTTTCTTGCAAAACTACCTCAAAGCAAGAATGTAGTGTTTTTAACTGCCTCTCTCACATGTAGTGCTGAGTCAGGGCCAATACAGGATGTTTCCAGGGTTCATTTTTCCAGGAGATGAAGTATTGGGCCAAAGCCAAACTATAATAATTTCCTGAGACATTTTGTATATAATTTAGAGAGAAGATATCAATGAGTTTCTTAAAGACCTGCCTAGACAATAGTAAGTTAGGATTATCACTTTAGTAATATCACATATTTGCTGTTACATTTGCTGTAGCACTAAGACAGGGCACCTGCCTTTGAACATCAGTGACATACTGAGACTGTCAGCGAGCAGCTGCTGCTTTATGTTTCTGTAACCAGGATGACACCTTGGTTAAAGCAGGCACCTGAGTACAAGAGAGACATGTTTGGTCCTCCACCCTGTATGGTGGAATCTAACTGGTCTTTTAACTATAACAGACTTAAATTGGGTGGAAAATTATACTGGAAGGAACTCAAAGAGTTAAAAATAGAACTGCCACATGATCCAGCAGTTTCACTTCTGAGCATTTTCTTGAGGAAAACAAACACACTAATTGAAAAAAAAAGTGCACCCTAACGTTCACTGGAGCATTGTTTACCATAGAGAAAGTATGAAACTAATTAAGTATCCATCAGTAGATAAATAGATTTTAAAACAATGTGGTATGCATACAAAATAGAATATTACTCAGCCAGAAAAAATGAGATCTTGCCATTTGCAACAACATGGATGAACTTAGAGGGTATGATGCTAAGTGAAATAATCACACAGAAAAAAAAAATATCATATGATCTCACTTCAATGTGGAATCTGAAAAACAAAACAAGCAAAACAAAATGAAAAGTCTCACACGTACAGAGAAGAGATGGGTGGTAGCCAGAGGAGATGGACTTTGGAGGGGAGAGGGTATAATTAAAGGAAACTAAAAGATACAAACTTCCAGTTATAAATAAATAAGTTGTGGAGATGTAATGTACATCTTGGAGAAGGAAATGGCAACCCACTCCAGTATTCTTGCCTGGAGAACCCCAGGGATGGGGGAGCCTGGTGAGCTGCCACCTATGGGGTCACACAGAGTCAGACATGACTGAAGCGACTTAGCAGCAGCAATGTACATCTTAAGAAATAAGGTCAATAGTATTATAATAACTTTGCATGGAACAAATGATTACAGACTCACAGCTATACAGAAAGAACTAGTAGTTACCAGCGGGGAGAAGGAGAAGGGGAGGGGAAACACAGGGGTAGGGAACTTGTTAAAAAGGGTTACTGTGGGATTATATGAAATTGTGTAACTGAAACTTTTAAAAGTTGTAAAGCACATAGAACTTAAAGAATCTTTCATTGAATAAAAACAAAATGCTAAATGAAACAATTTCCCTAAAAAAACCAACAGAGACAAATACTACAACAGAGACAAATACTATATGATATCACTTATATATAGACTATTAAAAGACAAACTAATGAAAATGTTTAAAAGACAGAATCATAGATACATACACCAAACTATATATATAGCAGTAGGCAAAGAGAGAGGGAAGAGACAAGAAAGGGGTAAAGAATTAAGAGGTACAAACCACTATGTAGAAAATAAATAACCTACAAACACATATTGTTCAGCACAGAAAATATACCCAATATTTTATAATAACTATAAATGGAGTATAACCTTTAAAAATTGTGATTCACTATGTTGGATACCCAAACTTACATAATATTGTATATCAACCATACCTCAATTTTAAAAAAATTAAAGAAAGAACTTAACCTCAAAACACTGCTCTAGGTCGATCCATGTTGTTGCCAGAGGCAAGATTTCCTTTTTTCTGGCTGAGTAATATTCTATTTTGTATGCATACCACCTGAACTCTGAAATACATACATTTTTTTCCAAAAGCTCCTTTGTTAAATATGACAATATATTTTGCCTGACCCTGTACATTAAAAATACATTAATATTAACCTAATCCCACACAGAAAAAATCTAATCCACATGCACCCCAGACACTGGCAAGCACATACACACCATTGATCTCCCTCAACTGAATCCCCTGAAAAGTACAATGTTCCCACATTGACTTATGATCTGCCAGATCTAGACTACACCTTGGTCCATACCTGAATCCCCTGAAATAAATGTACTCACCCACATAAATATTTGTCCACTCATGATAGCCCATCCTGGGGAAACTGAAGCATAGTCTTGAGATGATGTACTGAGGTTCAGAAACTCTGAGATTAGTGCCAACATCTTAACAGGAAGCCTCAGGGGTCCCCTGTCCTCTTGGAGTCAGCAGTGCTGGCTGTGATTCCCATTTGCTTTCTCTGCCTACAGAGATTCAAGGACAAACTCCTCTGAGAGGTGCTCACATCACACTCCCTCAGCCTAATAAATGCCCCAGAGACCAGCAGAGCAGATCTCAGACTCATGAGAAGCTGGCTGGGCTTCCACAATCAGGAGAGTCCTCCCACTTGAGTCAGACCATCTCTGCCTTCTGAGATCTGGAGCTGGGAGGAGCAGCATCATGCTAGGGACCAGGCGTTAGGGAAGAAATGGGGGTTGAGGTCAGGAAAGGGAAATGTGTTATCCCTTTGGAGTAGTATGTCAGCTCCTCCTCCATCCCTGCTTCTCTCCTTGTCAATCAGCCCAGAAGTACACGGAAGACACATGCAGAAGCTGAACTTTGACTGAGAAGCAGATTTGACCTGATGAACAGATGTGGTGCACATCATCTTCTGGAGCAGCTGGGAAGGAAAGAAAAGCATCTGGACGTGGAGGTGAGCTTCAGAAGCTGTCCACTCACTTGGCTACTCCAACCCAGTTTGGTACCTTACTTTTTTCTCCCTGATACTTTCAAATATTTCATGGATTGAGAAGTCATAAGATCCAAGTAACATTTCCATATGTCACTTGGTTTTAAATCCATCCAGTTGGTGACTTCTAGGCACCTATACCATATGTTTTGGTGGAAGCAAAATCCTTCAATAGAAATAAGAGGAAAGAAAGAGTTGTATTCCCAGCATCATTCATACACCCTGTCCTTTTAGAGCTAATCTTCCTGATTCTCAAATCCAAAACCTTCCTCTCTTTCTAGTCATCAGCCTGGGTGTTCCTCACATCTCTGACCTGGAGGCTCCAATCTCATTAATTCACCAGATCACCACTGATTTTTAATATTCCACATTGCCCAGGAAGACCTTTCACAAGTGACTCATTTTTGAATACTGATCTGTGTGTGATAAACTTCCTCATGCACATGATATTCCCTATTTATAAAACATTAGGAATCAGCTTGTGAGCAGGTGATGCAAGATAAATCAAATCCATACTTTTTGTCTTCAGGGTACTGTCCACGGCACAGTCACAGCTCCACACACCAGGCACACCCCAGCCAAGCATGGCTAATTATTTCTGACTCACCTGGGCCCTTTAATCAAGGATATTCCAATTTTCAAATTCCACCATCTCTTCAACACAGAAAGGTAGGTCAACTCTCTTGTGACTATAAGAACATGGAGGAAGAAAGACTTGTCAGTTTAAAAGGGTAGAAGGATAATTCATGTAGGGAATTTTCAAACAATAAAAACAGTGCCTATGTTGATGGTGATTGATAATAAGTATACCAAAACTAGAGAAGGGTAGCATACTGCTTGGGAGCATGAGCTTAGAGTGAGACTGAAATCAGAGTAGGATTCAAATCCTGATTCCTACTCACTTCCTTCATGACCTTGGGCAAACCGCTTCACCTCCATAAGCCTCAGTCTCCTGATAAAAACACATGCCTCTCAATTCCTCTTTTTGGGGGATGTAGTGAGGTGCTTAGCATAAATGTGGCATGTAATAACTTTTCAATAAATAATTAGGTATTATTATTAACTCTACTAATTCACTCAAGGCTCAAGGCATAAACAAGGTGTTCTATAAAATCTTGGAAAATCCTGAAATTAGCCTGACAATTCAATGATGAAGAATGTGGTATTTTATACACGTGAATTAACTGATTATGAGAGCATCTGGAAATAGCACATAAGGAACGATGACACAAGGATTGATGAGTACCAACATCTTCTCGTGGATGTTTACAATATGCTTGTCTTTGTTTCAAGTGTTTTAACTGCCTTCTCTTACTAAACTTTCATGAGAATGTAGATATTTGTGTCCAATATTACATATGAAGTAAGTGAGGTTTAAAAATGTTTATTATCAGATAAAAATAAGCAGTTAAACCACAAATGATGTACCATTTCACACCAATCCAAGAATGTTAAATAAATTAATATGTAATAAATGCTGGAAGGGTGTGGAGAAAAGGTTGCACTTAGTGTTGGTGGGAATGCAAAGTGCAGGAGTTGTAGCCACACAGATCCAATCCCTGGGGTGATCTCCTGAAAAAAATGGCAATAGAACAGTATTCTGACCCTGAAAATCCCACTGCAAAGGAGCCTGGCAGGCTATAGTCTTTGAAACCAGAATTGAAAGAGACACGTGAACACACATGTTCACAAGACTTAAAGTCCTGTTTATAACTGGAAGACATATTTACATGTTTCCTAGATGTCCAATAAATAGATGAATGGATAAATTTTAAAACATAAATTGTATATTAACAATGGAATATTACTCAGCCATTAAAAAGAATACATTTGAATCCGAATCTAATGAAAGAGGGATGAAACTGATGATAGCCTGATTAGTTCAGGAGGGTTAACCCAGAAAGAAGAACACTTCATTCTGTGTCCAAACAAGGAAAAATACTGTTGAATTTAGACAGATGGTAACAGATATTCACTGTTGATTATTTTGGCAAATGCTTATTTCAGCAAAGAGACACAAAGTCTAGATGTTATAGAACTGAATTTGCTTTTGGAAAGAATAGGGTCCTTCATGTTGATGAGAGGCAGAACCAATGAATTATAAAGAATTAGCACTTAAAATAAATAAATTTATATTTAAAAATAGAAATGAAAAAAAACTCACCAGTCCAATGATCTCTATCTGCTTATACTAATAATACTGGTTTTTTTTAACAAATGTATCACTGGTTCAGTTCAGTGGACAACCCATGTCCAACTCTTTGTACCCTATGGACTGCAGGGGGGCTTCCCTGTCCATCACCAACACCCAGAGCTTGCTCATGGCATGTCCATTCATGTTGATGCTATCCAACCAAATCCCAATTTTCCCCTTTTCAATGTTTTAATCTTTCCCAGCAATCAACCTTTTCCAATTAAAAAAATAAATTTATATTAAAAAAAAAGTTTCATCTTCAGATTTTCCTCAAATAATATTCAGGAAATTTATAAAAAACTGGTTTGATCTGTTTAGTCCAAGGGACTCTCAAAAGTCTTCTCCAACACCACAGTTCAAAAACATCTATTTGTTCAATGATAGTAATAATTAATGCATCCATTCATGATCACTGGAAAACAACAGAGAACTAGATGCACCTGGTAAAGTAATGTCTCTGCTTTTAATACTCTTGCCTAGAGAACCCATAATTTTGGAGGAGCCTGGCATCTTTAGTTTACATGCCTGCAAAGAGCATCTGTATGATTTTGAACCCAAGAAAATTAAGTCTGTCACTGTTTCACAGTTTTCCAGTCTATTTTCAAAATGGGACTGGAGACCATGATCTTAATTCTTTGAAAATTGATTTTAAACACTTTTCACTACAGTTTCATGTTCACTGTAGAGATTTTTTTCTTAACTTTCATCTATAAATAACCAATATCTAAAAATGATTGAAATTTCTCTTAGGAATGATTCCAGCTATGAAAATCCAACCCGGATTTTGAATATGTACTGACTCTAAGTTAAATAAGCTTGACAATAAACACCTTTTTATTCTGTAACACTCTGCAGATGTATCACTACCTGATACTATTATTTTACATATTATGTTTGTTGATCTGTCACCCAAACTACAACATGAATGGCACAAAAGGCAAATATTTCTTAGTTGAATTGCTATGTTCCCAGTAGGGAAACAGTGCTTTCCCCAGATTGGGATCTAAGGAACTTGAATCAGAGAAGTCCACCTCTGATGACTTCTAAAGGAAAGCTCTTATTCTCTCCCTCCGACTTTTAACATAAAGCACTTATGATGCCCATGGGTTTGGGAAGGGAGGTCCACATCAAGAACCATGAGAGTGACATGGCCTGAATAGCTGGTAATGATGACCAAATAGAGGAAACAAAGACTTATCATGATTTGGGCTATGGAATGGTAAGATGTGAAATAACAGAATGTCTTGTATTTAACCAGACCCAAGCCAATGGAAAGACTCAACCAAACCAGCAGTGTCTCTGAGTTCATCCTCCTGGGACTCTCCTCCCGACCTCAGGACCAGAAGCCACTCTTCATCCTCTTCCTCATCATATACCTGGTCACCATAACAGGGAACCTGCTCATCGTCCTGGCCATCCGCTCTGACCCCCAACTGCACACCCCCATGTATTTCTTCTTGAGTGTCCTGTCTTTCACTGACATTTGCTTCACCACAACCATTGTCCCCAGGATGCTGGTGAACTTCCTGTCACATAAGACCATCTCCTATGCTGGGTGTCTGTCCCAGATGTATTTTATATATGCTCTGGGAAACACTGACAGCTGCCTTCTGGCAGTCATGGCCTTTGACCGCTATGTGGCCATCTGTGACCCCTTCCACTATGTCACCATCATGAGCCACCGCCGCTGTGTCCTGCTGGTGGCCTTCTCCTGCTCATTGCCTCACTTCCACTCACTCCTACATGTACTTCTGCTGAATCAGCTCACCTTCTGTGACTCTAATGTTATCCATCATTTTCTCTGTGACATCAGCCCTCTGATGAAATTGTCCTGCTCCCCGACATTAATCAATGAAATTGTGATAATGACAGAAGGACCTGTTCTTTTGGTGACCCCCTTTCTATTCATTACTTTCTCTTATATACAGATCCTCATTGCAATTCTCAAAATTCCCTCAACTTCTGGGAAACACAAAGCCTTCTCCACGTGTGGTTCGCACCTCACTGTGGTAACACTCTTTTATGGAAGCATCTTCTATGTCTATTTACAGCCTGTGTCCACCTACACTGTCAGGGACCACGTGGCAACAATTGTCTACACAGTTCTATCCTCCATGCTCAATCCTTTTATCTACAGCCTAAGAAACAAAGACCTGAAACAGAGTCTGAGGAAGCTGGTGGGCAGGAGGAAACCTCAGACAGCATCCCCTTGATGAACACACAAGGGAATCTTCCCCATTTGAATCTGGTTTCTACTGGCTTTTGGTGATCAAGCAAGCTCTTGGAGGTTAGCATTTTTAACCCATGTGAGAATAGGAATTGTGGTCAATTACATCCATTGATGAAGACCCATCAATTGGCTCTGCCTCAGCTTAAATCATGATACACCCCCTCACCATTTCTCCTCTTTTCTATGAAAATTCATCACATTGCATCTTAGAAATATTGCTTTGAGATAAGCCTTTTCTCACAGATATTTCCTGGACTAATTTCTGTCTTTTATCAATAATTATCCTCCAAAATTCTTCAATTTCAGTTAATGGCTAAAACTAATTACTTAATTTATAGTTGCTGATTGTCTTTGTAAATGTTTGAAAGAGGAGATAATGAATGGAGAAAAGGAAAAGGAGAAGATGGAGTATATTTTACTTAATTATCTCAATATCAGGATTTTTTTTTTGCATTTATAGAGATTTTATTCAAATATCAACATCTGAAAAACATTAAATTACACTTCTCATTAAAGTTGGCACATTCCTAAACATTTACAGGTCCCCATAAATGCAATCTTACATGTATACTTTTTATTTTTTTCTTTTCTTTAATTTTTTAACTTTACTTTACTGTATTCGTTTTGCCATATATCAACATGAATCTGCCACAGGTATACACGTGTTCCCCTTCCTGAACCCCCCTCCCTCCTCCCTCCTTGTACCATCCCTCTGGGTCATCCCAGTGCACCAGCCCCAAGCATCCAGTATCGTGCATCAAACCTGGACTGCTGACTCGTTTCATATATGATATTATACATGTTTCAATGCCATTCTCCCAAAGCATCCCACCCTCTTTAATAACACCTTAATTTTCTCTCCAAAACTTTTTCTTGGCTTATTAAGTTTTCACTTCTACTACTCTCTTATCTTTCTCCTGATTTACTATATTTCTATGGTTTTATACCTTTTCAGTTTCATATTTTTTTAGCACACAACTCCCAAATGCTAATGGCCAGAAAGAATGAGAATCATGAATGATAACATAAAATTATCCATTGCGTAGTATGTATATTGAAACATTTCTTACTTCTGTCTATCCTTAAACCTACATGTTTAAAATATACGATTTAAACTGTATTCTAGAAACACCAATTCTTGAGTCTGACTTGAAGGTATATTATTAATATCATAAGTGTATATTGATTCCAGACAATTTATTTTAGTCAATCAATTTTATAACAGATAAAAATTTGGGAAAAACCTAAAATCCTACCAATAAGGACTGGAGAAACTAATTGTGATTAATTATCGAATATAACAATATGCAGCAGGCAGAAAATATCAAGCAGATCTCTGTTATTTTCTTGAAATATCATTAAATAGAAATCTTAAGTAGACCTGAGTATGAAAGTATGAATTCATTTTAGTTTTCAAAATAATATGTTATATATCTATATAGTCACTGGAATAAGAATGGAAGTGTAAGGCTAGGGAGGGACACAGAGGGAGAGAAATTGCACTTCTTGATACACATTCATCTGAATTTGTATAAATAAATATTGATAGCTCATGGAATTGAAATCTATTAATAAATCAAATGACCAATGCAATGGTGAAAGACTGTTTGTAAAATACCAGCTGAAGAGAAACTTTTTAGGTGCTTGCAAATATGAAAAATATCATTGTTTGGCTCTTTCACTTGAATCATAATTTGATAGGATACAGCATTCTAAGTATGGAAACTTCTGGAACATTAAGGACATATCTAATTGTTCTACTGCATCAAGTGTTTTCAGTGAGAATCAAGAGGTCATTATAATGTGATTGCCTCCCTTTTGTTGTTGTTCAGTCACTGAGTCATGTCCAACTCTTGGCGACCCCATGGACTGCAGCACACCAGGCTCCTCTGGCCTCCACTATTTCCTGGAGTTTGTTCAAATTCATGTCCCTTGAGTCGATGAGGCTATCTAACCATCTCATCTTCTATCACTCCCTTCTCCTTTTCCCTTCAATCTTTCCCAGCATTAGGGTTTTTTCCAATGAGTCAGCTCTTTGCATCAGGTGGCCAAAGTTTTGGAGCTTCAGCTTCAGCAATCCTTTCAATGAATATTCAGTGTTGATTTCCTTTAGGATTGACTGCTTTGATCTCCTTGCCATCCAAGGGACTCTGAAGTCTTCTCCAGCATCACAACTTGAAAGCATCAATTCTTCGGCACTCAGCCTTCTTTATGGCCCAGTTCTCACATTCACACCTGCCTACTGGAAAAACCATAGCTTTGACTATACAACCTGTGTCCACAAAGTTACATCTCTGTTTTTTAATAGGCTGTCTAGGTTTGCTGTAACTTTCCTTCCAAAGAGCAAGCATCTTTTAAGTTCATGCCTGGAGTTATCATCCTCAATGATTTTGGAGCCCAGGAAAATAAAGTCCATCACTGCTTCCACTTTTCCCCCCACTATTTGCCGTGAAATGATGGGACCAGATGCCAAGATCTTAGCTTTTTGAATGTTGAGTTTCAAGCCAGCTTTTTCACTCTCCTCTTTCACGTTTATCAAGAGGCTCTTAGTTCCTCTTCACTTTCTGCCATTAGAGTGGTATTATCTGCATAGCTGAGGTTGTTGACATTTCTCCTGCCAATCTTGATTCCAGCTTGTGATTTATTCAGCCTGGCATTTCGTATGATGGGCTCTGCATGTAAGTTAAATAAGCAGGGTGACAGTATTCAGTTTTGACATACTCCTTTCCCAGTTTGAAACCAGTCTACTGTTCCATGTCTGGTTCTAACTGTTGCTTCTTGACCTGCTTTCAAATTTCTCAGGAGACAGGTAAGGTGGCCTGGTATTTCCATCTCTTTAATAATTTTTTTGAGTCACACAAAACCCTTTGCAAAGACAAAGCTGTGATCCATGCAGGGGAATATAGGAGAAGGGAATTTTTAAAAGGGCAATTGTGGGGTTATATGAAATCATGTATGTGAAACTTTTGAAAATTGTCAAGCACTATAGAATTGAAAGACTCTTTCATTGAATAAACAAAAGAAAACTAAATAAAGCAATTTTCCCCTAAGAAAAAACAGAGAAAGACAAATACTGTATGATATCACTTATATGTAGAATGTAGAAATAAAAGAAACAATTGAAAGTAGCAAAAAAAAAAAAAAAAATGCCGACATAGAGAACAAACTCTAGGTTAACAGTGAGGCAGAGCAAATAGGGATAGAGGTTTAAGAGGTACAAATCACCATATATAAAACGATGACCTATTTATACAAGCATGTATTGTTCAGCACAGATAATATACCCAATAGTTTATAATAACTATAAATGGAGTACAATCTTTAAAAATGAGAATCACTATGTTGTACACTTTGAACTTAACACATTGCACATCAAGTGTACCTCAGTTTTTAAATTTCTTTTAAAGAAAGACAGTTGCTAAAAGGACAAAAATTTAAAAGTTCCCACCAATAGTACATAGAACTCTACTCAGCACACTGTAGTGGCCTATATGGGAAAAAAATCTAAACCAGAGTGGATATATGTATATGCATAACTGATTCATTCTGCTTACATCTAACTAATGAAATATCATAAATCAAATATACTCTAATAAAAAATTTTTTTTAAAGGAAAATAAGAAAATTTACCAGGTTGTGCAAGAAAAAATGTTCTCACCAAAACAAATAAGTTGTAGCTATGTGAGGTTATGGATGTGTTAACTAACATTATTGTGGTAATTATTGTGCTTAATAAATACGTCTCAAACAACTGTGTTGTATACCTTTAACTTACACAATGCTATATGTAAATCATCTCAATAAAGCTGGAAAATAATAATTAAATATTTGTTGGGTGAATGAATGGAAACAAAAGAAAGATGAAGGCCACATGAAGAGTAAGTGCAGGAGGCATGACTCAAACCCAGGGGTTTCTGCCTCAGTAGTATTTACTCTTGGTAAGTAGATTAAACTTTCTACACTCAACTCAAAGGTAAGGAAGAAGACGCAGATGTTTTGTGTGAGACAGTAGTTTACCCTGAGGGCAGTAGCAGAATGTGTTGTTTTTCCTATATTTGTGGATGATTTTTAACAAAATATACAATATTATCTATATAAAGCTCAAAAGAAAATGTTTCTGGTTTTAGTGCCAGAAAGAACTGCTATCCTGCTTTTTCAGATGAAGAAACTGAGGCTCATAGAGGCAAAGTCTCTTGTTAAAAGCAACCCCTAAATGAGTAGGCCAGCATTCTAATAAGTATATCCTCTCCCTCAATACAACTTCAAATCACTGATTTGAGCCTAAACTCTTAAATACATACATGTTTTTCAAAGCCCCTTTGCTAAATATGACAACATTTGCCTGACCCTGTGATTTTAAACATATGTAAATTCACAGTAGCCTAATCCCTCACTTAAAAAAAAATCTAATCCACATGCTTCCCCAGATACTGGAAAGTACATACACACCATTGATCTTCACCAATTGATCCCCTTAAAATTGGAAAACTCTGCATATTCATTTATGTATGATCTGTCTGGTTCTAGAATACACCTTGGTCCACACCTATTTTCAATAAAATGAAAATATTCACCCACATGAATATTTTCCTATCCTTGATAAAATACAGTTGAAGCCTGACCTTGAGACAGTGCACTGAGGTTCATTAGCTCTGAGATTAGTCCCACAGCTAAACAGGAAGCCTCAGGGGTCCCCTGTCCCCTTGAAGTCAGCTGGGCTAGCTCTGATTCCCTTTGTGCTTTCTCTGCCTACAGAGATCCCAGGATGAAATTTCCTGAGAAGTCATCACACCACAACTTCCTCAACCTAACAAGCACCCCAGGGGCTAGCAGAGAATACTCCAAACTCACGAGAAGCTGGCTAGTCTTCCACAATCAGGAGAGTCCTCTTACTTAAGTCAGAGCGTCTCCCATTCCATGGGAGACACACGAGGAAGCTGAGCTTTGGCTGAGAAGCAAACTATGACCTGATGAACAGACATGGTGCAGATCAGCTTCTGGAGAGGTTGGGAATGAAAGAAAAGCATTTGGACATGCAGGTGAGCTTCAGGAAACTGGCCACCCACTGGGCTACTCTATCCCAGCTTAATATCTTACTCTTTTCTCTTTGGATACTTTCAAATATTTTATGGATTGAGAAGTCATAAAGTCCAAGTAGAACTTCCATGTGGCATTTGGTTTTAAGTTCATCCAGTTGGACTTCTAGGCTACCTATAACATAAGTTTTGGTGAAAGCAAAGTGCTTCAGCAGAAAAGAAGAGGGAAAAAAAAACTGTTGTATTCCTATTCTGATCCACTTACACTGCTTTTAGAACTATTCTCCCCGGTTCTCAGATCCAAAACCTTCCTCCTTTTTTCTAGCCTGGGTGTTCTTCACATCTATGACCTGGAGCATCCAATTTAAATAATTCACCAAATTGCCACTAATTTTTGTATTCCACATTCCCCCAGGCAGCCCTTTCACAAATGACTCACCTTTCAATCTTGATTTGTGTGTGATAAACTGCTTTGCAGACATGGTGTCTCCCTTGTTATCCTTAAAATGTCAAGAACCAACTTGTGAGCAGGAGATGCAGGACAAATCAAACCCCATTTTTTGTCTTCAGGGTACTGTCACTGCATGGCCACAACTCCACACTCCAGACACACCCCAGTTATAAAAGCCCATGATTTTGGTCAATTAATCATGAATATTCAAATACTCAAATTCTACCATCTCAGCAACAAAGATAACCAGATCACCTCTCTTGCAACTACAAGGATAGATTCAGAACATGGGAGAAGAAAGCTTGTCGATAAAGGGCAATAGAGAGGTATTTCATGTTAGGAAATTGCCAAAATGAGGAAAATAGTGCATGATTGATTGTTGGTGACTGTGACAGATGATAAATATACCAAACCTAGGGGAGGGGTAGTGTAATGCTTGAAAGCATGAGCTTAAAGTGAGTCAGAAATCTGAATGCGTCCAAATCCTGATTGTGATTCCTTAGAGACTTTGAGCAAATTGCTTCACCTCTATAAGCCTCATTCTCCCATTTAATAACACGTGCTTTCCAATTTCTTATTATGGAATTTAGTGAGGTGACTGTAATAAGCTTGACATGTAATACATTTTCAACAAATATTGGTTTATTCTAATTAACTTTAATTACTGATCCACTCAAAGCTCAATGCACTGAAACAAAACAAATATTTCTTCCATTGCTGTTGTTCAGTCACTAAGTCATGTCTCATTCTTTGCAATCCCATGGACTATAGCACACCAGGCTTTCCTGTCCATCACTGTCTCCCTGAGTTTGCTCAAACTCATGTCCATTGAGTCAGTGAAGCCATCCAACCATCTCATCCTCTGTCACCCGCTTCTCATCCTGCCCTCAATCTGTCCAAGCATCAGGGTCTTTTCCTTTCTTCCGTAAAATCTTACAAAATCATAAAATTAGCCTGAAAATTTGGCAGTGCAGGATGTGATATTTTACACAGGTGAATGAGTTGATTTTGAGACCTTCTAGAAATAGAAGATGAGGGAGGGTGACATGGGGATTGATGAGTATCAGCAGCTTCTCCTGAGTGTTCATAATATGCTTGTCTTGAGGTGTTTGAAATGTGCTATCTCACTAACCCCTCATGAGAATGTGGATGCTTTTGCTCAATATCACACATGAAGTAACTGAAGTAACTTGGGGTAACTTAAAACTAAAATGTAAGCACTTACTTATTTTTTCTATTAATTAATATGATAATATATCAATGTACTTTTATACCAATGTGCATTCAAAATGTCTGAAAGGATATGGTGCCTCTAAAGAAATTATTTTAGACACTTTGATGATATGTGTGTTTCATGTCATATATGATATGAAAGTATATATGTTGAGATTTTTACTGTAGCTAAGAATGTATAAATACCCAAACATCTCAAAAATGTATCAAAATCCCTAAGGGATATGTCTATTCACAAGATATAGGGGGATACGCTGACTCTGAAATCTTGATTTAAAGCACTTTGTTAGAGTACTTTGTAGATGCACAATCCCTCATTATAGAACTTTTGCAGTAGTAAGAAACAGAGGCTATTTTAATGTCCATTGCTAGGTCACTAGATACAACCAAAAAAAAAAAAAAAAACATGTATGTAGACATGTTTCTCACAGTTATTTTTGGATAAACATATGAAAGAGGAATTTTAAGGAAAAAATTGAAGAGTCAAAAATGGATGTCCATACTATACAAATGTAATTTACAACAGGAGTTTAAAAAAAGGAAAATGGGTTTACAAAGAGGGAAGATCTGCATAGACTGACGCTCATATCCCATGAGCTAAGGAGGGAGAGCCTCTCATTCTGTGTGCAGACAAAAGGAAAAATCACTATTGTACTGGATTCAACATTCCTTTGAGATTAGCTCTGTTGGTTATTTTGAAAAATGGTTATTTCCACCCAAGACCTAGTATACCAACTGAATTTGCTTTGATAAGGAATGAGTGTTCTGTGACTTCAATATCTAAAATGCCCTCTAATCCCCAGTCACCTCCATCTTCTTGTATTTTGTTTAAAAATGTATCCCTACATGATATAATATTACCTACTCTGCTGATGATCTGTCTCCCAAACTACAAAATGAACAACTCAAAAGAAACATCTGTTTTATTGTTATGTTCCCAAGAAGGAAATAGGAATTTTCCAGAATAGGAATGAAGGAACTAGAATCAAAGAGGTTCACCTCAATATTTTTTTAAGTAAAACTCTTCTTCTGTCCCTCCAGCTTGCAATATAAGGTTCTTATCAAGCCCATGGATTTGGGAAGGAAGGACCACATCAAGAACGATAAGGGTAACATGCTTTCCCTGCAGAGTGGCTAATGATGACCAAATAGAGGGAACAACGACCTGCTGGGTTCTCATGATTTGGGATACGGAATTGAAGCATGTGAAATAATAAACCTTCTTGTATATAGCTATTAATAGACCCGAGTCAATGGAAAGACTCAACCAAACCAGCAGTGTCTCTGAGTTCATCCTCCTGGGACTCTCCTCCCAGCCTGAAGACCAGAAGCCACTCTTCATCCTCTTCCTCATCATGTACCTGGTCACCATAACAGGGAACCTGCTCATCATCCTGGCCATCCACTCTCACCCCCAACTGCACACCCCCATGTATTTCTTCTTGAGTGTCCTGTCTTTCACTGACATTTGCTTCACAACAACCATTGTCCCCAGGATGCTGGTGAACTTCCTGTCACATAAGACCATCTCCTATGCTGGATGTCTGACCCAGATGTATTTTATATATGCCTTGGGCAACACTGACAGCTGCCTTCTGGCAGTCATGGCCTATGACCGCTATGTGGCCATCTGTGACCCCTTCCACTATGTCACCATCATGAGCCACCGCCGCTGTGTCCTGCTGGTGGCCTTCTCCTGCTCGTTGCCTCATTTCCACTCACTCCTACACACACTCCTGCTGAATCAGCTCACCTTCTGTGACTCTAATATTATCCATAACTTTCTCTGTGACCTCAGCCCTCTGATAAAATTGTCCTGCTCCCCCACATTTGTCAACGAAATTGTGATATTGATAGAAGGATCTTTTATTTTAGTGACCCCTTTCCTATGCATTACTTTCTCTTATATACAAATCCTCATTGCAGTTCTTAAAATTCCCTCAGCTTCTGGGAAACGCAAAGCCTTCTCCACATGTGGTTCGCACCTCACTGTGGTAACACTCTTTTATGGAAGCATCTTCTATGTCTATTTACAGCCTGTGTCCACCTACACTGTCAGGGACCACATGGCAACAATTGTTTACACAGTTGTGTCCTCCATGCTCAATCCTTTTATCTACAGCCTAAGAAACAAAGACCTGAAACAGGGTCTGAGGAAGCTGGTGGGCAGGAGGAAACCCCAGGCAGCACCCTCTTGATGTACACACAAAGGAATCATCCCCATTTAAATCTGGTTTCTACTGGCTCTTGGTGATCAAGCAAGCTCTTGGAGATTAGCATTTTTAACCCATGTGGGGCAAGGTATTGTGAGCATTTACATACTTTGCTGATGGCCTATTAATTGGCTCTGCCTGTGATTAAATCATGATACTCTTCCCCACTATTTCTCCTCTTTTCTACAAAGAGTCATCACATTGCATCTTTCAAATGCTGCTTTAACCTAATCCTTTTCCCACACTGGGTGGATGGCTCAAACAGTAAAGAATCTTCCTGCAATGCAGGAGACTTGGGCTCAGTCCCTAAATTGGGAAGATCCCCTGGAGAAGGAAATGACAACCCAATCCAGCATTCTTGCCTGGAGAATTCCGTGAACAGAGGAGCCTGGCGGGCTACTGTCCATGGGTCACAAAGAGTCGGACACAGCGATTAACTTTCACTTTTCCCACATAGATTTCCTTAACTAGTTTCTCTCTTTTATTAAGAATTATCTCCAAAATCCTTCAAATTCAGTATAATGCTAAAAAAAAAAAAAAGTTCTTAATTTGTAGCTGCCAACTGTCTTTGAAAATGTTTAAAAGAAGGAGAATGAAAGGAGAGGAGGGAAAGGAGAAGAGGATGGAGGGATGCATTTCAGCTAATTTTCTCATTTGAGGACTTTTATAATCCCTTATTTTTCTCCTCCAAAACTTCTTCTTTTTTAATTACTAAGTTTTCAAGTTTAGAATTCTCTTATCTTTCTATCCTTCCTTCATTACATTGCTGTAGCTTAGTTTCAATTTCTTTTTTTTTAACAGACAATTGAAAATGTTAATGGCCTAAAAGAACAAGAATCAAGAGTGGTGACTTTAAAATATCCATTCCATAGTGGAATGTTGAAATCTTTCTTGTCTCCATCTATCCCTAAAGCTGTATGTTTAAAATATGATTTAATACTGTATTCTAGAGACTTTAGCACTCGAGTGTCTAACTGAAGGAATATTATCATAAGTGTATATTGAGTACTGAGATTTTATTTAGTCAGTCTCAGTTTATAACAGATAAAAATTGGCAAAAACCTAAAACTCTATTAATAGGAAATAAGAAAATTGTGGGGTTTTACGTAAAATGTAACAATATTCAAAAGGCTGAAAAAATGAAACAGATCTGTATTACTTTCTTGAAATGTCATTAATTAGAAAAAATTAAGTATAACAAAGTACAAAAGGATGAATCCACTATAGTTTTTAAATTTTTATGATATATATTTTTATAGTCACTGAAATAAAAATGGAAGTGTGAGGGGAGGCAAGGACTGAGAGGGAGAGAAATTCCACTTCTTGGTATATATTTGTAATGTCTGAACTTCTTCAAATAAATATTTATAGCACATGGAATTTAAAAGTATTAATAAATTACATGACCCGGACAATGATGAAAGACTTTCTTTGTAAGATACCAGCTGAAAAAAAAACTTTCTTGCAAATTTGAAAACCATCATTGCATGGCTCCTTCATTTAAATCACAATTTCATAGAATATACTATTCTTGGTACCAAAACCTCTGATACTTTAAAGACATATTTCACTGTTCTACTGCATCAAGTGTTTTTGGTGAAAAACAAAAGAATGTTCTAATGTGTTCTTTGTGATCACCTCCCCTAAACACAGTTTATAACCACCAAATATAGACATGGTGCCACTGTTTTTGGCTTTAGGGGAGCAGATTCGAGTCCACACAGTATACACCAAGTGTGGGTAAAGGTCATTGTCTTTGGAAATAATTCAATTCTAAAGCTGAATGGAAATGAGAATGGTCTGGATCAGCCATGAAGTATTAGTCACTCAGTCATGTCCAACTCTTTGCGACCCCATGGACTATAACTGCCAGTCTCCTCTATCCTTGGGATTTTCCACGCAAGAATACTGGAATGGGGCTTTCTTCTCCAGGGGACCTTGCTGACCCAGGTCTCGAACTTGGGTCTCCTGCATTGCAGGCAGACTCCTTACCATCTGACCCACCAAGGAAGCCCATACAATCCTGAAGAAAAATCACAAAATTGGAGCACACACATTAAAAAATTTCAAGATGTACTACAAAAGTGAAGTAATTAGTATGTGTAACATTTATATAGGAAAAATATATACAGAAATGTAAAGAATAGAAGACCTAGAAATAAATCTTTATTAATATAATCATTTTATTTTGGGCAAAGTGCTAACTTAATTTAAAGAGGAGAGTAGGACCCATTCAATATGTTAAGTTGGAGCAACTGGTTATACACATATACTGTGTCTCATATTAAATATAAAGCATAAGAACCATATGAGCATCTCAATAGATCCAGAAAAAGCTTCTGACAAAAGTCCTCATTCATTTATGATTCAGTTCAGTTCAGTTGCTCAGTCATGTCCTACTCTTTGCAACCCTATGAATCGCAGCACGCCAGGCCTCCCTGTCCATCACCAACTCCCAGAGTTCACTCAAACTTATGTCCGTCAAGTCGGTGATGCCATCCAGCCATCTCATCCTCTGTTGTCCCCTTCTCCTCCTGCCCTCAATCTTTCCCAGCATCAGGGTCTTTTCCAATGAGTCAACTCTTCGCATGAGGTGGCCAAAGTATTGGAGTTTCAGCTTTAGCATCATTCCTTCCAAAGAAATCCCAGGACTGATCTCCTTTAGAATGGACTAGTTGGATCTCCTTGCAGTCCAAGGGACTCTCAAGAGTCTTCTCCAACACCACAGTTCAAAAGCATCAATTCTTTGGTGCTCAGCTTTCTTCACAGTCCAACTCTCACATCCATACTTGACCACTGGAAAAACCATAGCCTTGACTAGACGGACCTTTGTTGGCAAAGTAATGTCTCTGCTTTTCAATATGCTGTCTAGGTTGGTCATAACTTTCCTTCCAAGGAGTAAGTGTCTTTTAATTTCAATCATCTTCAGTGATTTTGGAGCCCAAAAAAATAAAGTCTGACACTGTTTCCACTTAAAAAACTATAAAGAAGATCAGTATAGAGGGAACATACCTCAACATAATAAAGGCCATACATGGGAAAACATTGAGGGCAGGAGGAGACGGGGGTGACAGAGGATGAGGTGGTTGGATGGCATCATCTACACAATGGGTATGAGTTTGAGCAAACTCTGAGTGAAGAACAGGGAAGCCTGGCACACTGCAGTTTATGGAATCGCAAAGGGTCAGACACAACTTAGCAACTGAACAACAACAACAATGGCAAACTGACAACCACACACTCAGTGACGAAAAGCAGAAGACATTTCCTTGAAGATTACAAACAAGATGTAATGGATCTTAACGTAAGGAGGCCCAGTCTTCCCACGTTTATTCAACATTGTATTGGAAGGTCCTACCCACAGCAGTCAGAAAAGAAAAAGAAATAAAAGGTATTCAGATTGCAAAAGAAGTAAAACTGTCATTGTTTGCAGATGACAAGACACAATATGTAGAAAATCCTAATGAAATTACCAAAAAACTGTTAGAACTAATAAATGAATTCAGTAAATTTGTAATACTGTATGATATCACTCACATATGAAATCTAAAGAATCAACAAACTAGTGAATAAAGCAAAAAAGAAGCACACTTACAGATATAGCAAAAGAACTAGTAGCTACCAGTGGAGAGAGAGAAGTGGGGAGGAGAAATATAGAGATAAAGATTTTTAAAGGGTTTTTATGGAATTATATGAAATCATGTACATGAAACTTTTGAAATTTGTAAAGAATTATAGACTCAAAAGAATCTTTCATTGAATAAAAAAGGAAAGCTAAATAAAACAATTTCCCCTAAGGAAATGAAAACACTCAGAGAAAGACAAATACTGTATGATATCACTTATACGTGATTATAAAAAATAAAACAAATTATTGAAAATAACAAAAAAGAAACAGACTCACAGTTACAAAGAAGAATCTATAGGTTAGCAGCAAGGAGAGAGGGGGTGAGGACTAAGATAGGTGTAGAGAATTAAGAGTAACAAAACCACTATGTAGAAAACAAATAACCTACAAGATACATTGTTCAGACAGGTAGTATATCCAATACTTTATAACCATAAATGGAGGATGCTGCTGCTAAGTCGCTTCAGTCGTGTCCAACTCTGTGCAACCCCATAGACGGCAGCCCACCAGGCTCCCCCGTCCCTGGGATTCTCCAAGCAAGAACACTGGAGTGGGTTGCCATTTCCTTCTCCAGTGCATGAAAGTGAAAAGTGAAAGTGAAGTCACTCAGTCGTGTCCGACTCCTAGCGACCCCATGGACTGCAGCCTACCAGGCTCCTCCTTCCATGGGATTTTTCAGGCAAGAGTACTGGAGTGGGGTGCCATTGCCTTCTCCATAAATGGAGGATAACCATTAAAAATTGTGAATCACTAATTAAAAGACGCTTACTCCTTGGAAGAAAAGTTATGACCAACCTAGATAGCATGTTCAAAAGCAGAGACATTATTTTGCCAACAAAGGTTCGTCTTGTCAAGGCTATGGTTTTTCCTGTGGTCATGTATGGATGTGAGAGCTGGACTGTGAAGAAAGCTGAGCACCAAAGAATTGATGCTTTTGAACTGTGGTGTTGGAGAAGGCTCTTGAGAGTTCCTTGGACTGCAGGGAGATCCAACCAGTCCATTCTGAAGGAGATCAGCCCTGGGATTTCTTTGGAAGGAATGATGCTAAAGCTGAAACTCCAGTACTTTGGCCACCTCATGTGAAGAGTTGAGTCATTGGAAAAGACTCTGATGCTGGGAGGGATTGGGGGCAGGAGGAGAAGGGGACAACAGAGGATGAGATGGC
The DNA here is from genome assembly GCF_027580195.1 of Bos mutus. Lineage (NCBI taxonomy): Eukaryota > Metazoa > Chordata > Mammalia > Artiodactyla > Bovidae > Bos > Bos mutus. The sequence goes on from NC_091627.1 coordinate 13,518,211, forward strand.
TGGATGGCATCACTGACTCGATGGACGTGAGTCTGAGTGAACTCCGGGAGTTGGTGATGGACAGGGAGGCCTGGCGTGCTGCGATTCATGGGGCCGCAAAGAGTCAGACACGACTGAGCGACTGACCTGATCTGATCTGATCTGATGTTTACAAAGCAAGATAGCTGCTGAATGAAACATGGGGAAAACGCTGGACTCAGGAAGATTCCTCCCCAGGTAGGACAGCATAAAACTTGATCCCACTACCTCAGAAAGGAAATCCTATTCAAAAGGTAAGGTTGGACAAAACTTTTGCATACTGAAGTGCTAAGGGAAAAAGGGCAGAAATGAAGACACATTTGCTGGAAAATGAGCAAGGTAGTTTCATGTCATCTTAATTTTTTGAGCAACACTCTGAGATGAGTTTTCTTCAATCAAATTGTCTTCTTTCAGACACATATACCCCAGTGTTCACTGCAGCACTGTTTACAATAGCTAGGACATGGAAGCAACCTAGATGTCCATCGGCAGATGAATGGATCAGAGAGTTGTGGTGCATATACACCATGGAATATTATTCAGCTATAAAAAAGAATAACATTTGAGTCAGTTCTAATGAGGTGGAATGGTATGGACCAGAAATGATATGGACCTAACAGAAGCAGAAGATATTAAGGAGAGGTGGCAAGAATACACAGAAGAACTGTACAAAAAAGATCTTCACAACCAAGATAATCATGGTGGTGTGATCACTCACCTAGAGCCAGACATCCTAGAATGTGAAGTCAAGTGGGCCTTAGGAAGCATCACTACGAACAAAGCTGGTGGAGGTGATGGAATTCCAGTTAAGCTATTTCAGATCCTGAAAGATGCTGTGAAAGTGCTGCACTCAATACGCCAGCAAATTTGGAAAACTCAGCAGTGGCCACAGGACTGGAAAAGGTCAGTTTTCTTTCCAAGCCCAAAGAAACGCAATGCCAAAGAATGCTCAAACTACTGCACAATTGCATTCATCTCACATGCTAGTAAAGTAATGCTCAGAATTCTCCAAGCCAGGCTTCAGCAATACGTGAACCATGAACTTCCTGATGTTCAAGCTGGTTTTTGAAAAGGCAGAGGAACCAGAGATCAAATTGCCAACATCCGCTGGATCATGGAAAAAGCAAGAGAGTTCCAGAAAAACATCTATTTCTGCTTTATTGACTATGCCAAAGCCTTTGACTGTGTGGATCACAAGAAACTGTGGAAAATTCTACAAGAGATGGGAATACCAGACCACCTGACCTGCCTCTTGAGAAACCTGTATGCAGGTCAGCAAGCAACAGTTAGAACTGGACATGGAACAACAGACTGGTTCCAAATAGGAAAAGGAGTATGTCAAGGCTATATATTGTCACTCTGCTTATTTAACTTATATGCAGAGTACATCATGAGAAACACTGGGCTGGAAGAAGCACAAGCTGGAATCAAGATTGCTGGGAGAAATATCAATAATCTCAGATATGCAGATGACACCACCCTTATGGCAGAAAGTGAAGAAGAACTAAAAAGCCTCTTGATGAAAGTGAAAGCGGAGAGTTAAAAAGTTGGCTTAAAGCTCAACATTCAGAAAACTAAGATCGTGTCAGCTGGTCCCATCACTTCATGGGAAATAGATGGGGAAACTGTGGAAACAGTGGCTGACTTTATTTTTCTGGGCTCCAAAATCACTGCAGATGGTGACAGCAGCCATGAAATTAAAAGACACTTACTCCTTGGAAGGAAAGTTATGACCAACCTAGACAGCATATTAAAAAGCAGAGTCATTATTTTGCCAATAAAGGTCCATTTAGTCAAGGCTATGGTTTTTCCAGTGGTCATGTATGGGTGTGAGAGCTCGACTATAAAGAAAGCTGAGCACCAAAGACTTGGTGCTTTTGAACTGTGGTGTTGGAGAAGACTCTTGAGAGTCCTTTGGACTGCAAGGAGATCCAACTAGTCCATCCTGAAGGAAATCAGTCCTGAATATTCATTGGAAGGACTGATGCTAAAGCTGAAATTCCGAAGCTTTGGCCACCTGATGTGAAGAGCTGACTCATTTGAAAAGATCCTGGTGCTGGAAAAGATTGAAGGTGGGAGGAGAAGTGGATGACAGACAATGAGATGGATAACATCACCAACTCAATGGACATGAGTTTGGGTAAACTCCTGGAGTTGTTGATGGATAGGGAGCCCTGGCATGCTGCAGTTCATGGGGACGCAGAGTCAGACACAACTGAGACACTGAATTGAGCTGAACTGAATGAGGTGGATGAACCTGGATCATATTATACAGAGTGAAGTAAGTCAGAAAGAAAAACATCAATACACTGTATTAATGCATATATATGGAATTTAGAAAGATGGTAACGACGACCCTATATGCATGGCAGCAAAAAAGACACAGATGTAAAGAACAGACTTTGGGGACCATGTGGGAGAAGGCAAGGATGGGGTGATTTGAGACAATAGCATTGAAACATGGATATTACCATATGTAAAATATATAACCAGTGCAAGTCCGATGCATGAAGCAAGGCACTCAAAGCTGGTGCTCTGAGACAACCCAGAGGAATGGCGTAGGGAGGGAGGTGGGAGGGGGCGTTCAGGATGGGGTGACACATGTGCACCTGTGGTTGATTCATGTCAGTGTATGGCAAATACCACCACAATATTGTAAAGTAATTATCCTCCAATTAAAATGAATCAATTAATTATTTTTAAAAAGGGGAAAAAATGTCTTCGTTCAGGAAATGAAAAGGCAGAAATATCATGCAGATGAAGGAACAAGGTAAAAACCCACAAGACCAAATAAGCGAAGAGGAAAAAGGCAACTACTGGTAAAAGAATACAGAGTAATGATAGTAAAGATGATCCAAAATCTCAAAAATAGAATGGAGAAAATGCAAGAATCATTTAACAAGTTAACTAGGACCTAGAAGAAATAAAGCATAAACAGTGATGAGCAACACAATTACTGAAATTAAAAATACTCTAGAAGGAATCAATAGCAGAATAATTGAGGTACTATGTTGTATACCTGAAACTTACATGCTATTGTACATCAACTATACCTCAATTAAAAAAAAATTTTTTTTAAGACAGTTACTGAGAGAGAAGATTTAAAGGTTCTCACTAAAACAAATGAATATGTTTTAACTATGTGGGTTTATGGATATGTTGTTAACTAACATTACTGTCAAAATCACTGTGCAATAAATATGTCTATAAAATCATTGTGTTGTACACCATAAACTTACACAACGTTATGTCAATCATCTCAATAAAGCTGGAAATTGATTAAGAGCTACTTATTAGATGAAGGAATAGAAAAACAGAAACACGAAAACCACATGAAGAGTAAGTGCAAGAGGCAGGACTGAAACCCAGGGCTTTCTATCTCTGTAGTACTTATTCTTAATATGTAGATTGAAATTCTTTAATTAAATTCAAATCTAAAGAAGAAGACACAGATGTCTTGTGTGAAACAGTGCTTTATTCTGACCAGCAGCAAAATGTTTTGCATTTCCTATAACATTGTGGATGATGTTTACAATAACACACAATATTTCCACTATAAAACTCAAAACCCCTTCATGGATCACAGCCTTGTCATGGTGAAGGAGCTTGAGTAATTCAGTGAAGCTATGAACCAAGCAGTTAGGTCCACCCAAGACAGAGGGGTCATAGTGGAGAGTTCTGACAAAACATGGTCCACTAAAAAAGGAATGGCAAACCACTCCAGTATGCTTGCTGCGAGAAACCCCATAAACAGTATGAAAAGGCAAAAAGATATGGTACCAAAAGATAAGCCCACCAGGTTGGAAGATGTCCCATATGCTACTGGGGAAGAGGAGAGGGCAACTACTAATAGCTCCAGAAAGAATGACATGGCTGGGCCAAAGTGGAAACAATGCTCAGTTGTGGATGTGTCTGGTGGTAACAGGCCAATGCTATAAAGAGCAAAATTGCATAGGAACCTGGAATGTTAGGTCCATTAATCAAGGTAAATTGGATGTGGTCAAAGAGGAGTTGGCAACAATGAACACTGACAACTTAGGAATCAGTGAACTAAAACGTACGGGAAAGGGTGAATTTTGGAAGCAGTAACCGATTTTACTTTTCTGGATACAAAATCACTGCAGACAGTGACTGCAGCCATAAAATTAAAGGACACTTGCCCCTTGGAAGGAAAGATATGACAAACCTCAGGCAGTGCAGTTCAGTTCAGTCGCTCAGTCATGTCCAAATCTTTGCAACCCCATGAATTGCAACACAGCAGGCCTCCCTGTCCATCACCAACTCCCGGAGTTCACTGAGACTCAGATCCATCGAGTCAGTGATGCCATCCAGCCATCTCATCCTCTGTTGTCCCCTTCTCCTCCTGCCCCCAATCCCTCCCAGCATCAGAGTCTTTTCCAATGACTCAACTCTGCATGAGGTGGCCAAAGTACTGGAGTTTCAGCTTTAGCATCACTCCTTCCAAAGAAATCCCAGGACTGATCTCCTTCAGAATGGACTGGTTGGATCTCCTTGCAGTCCAAGGGACTCTCAAGAGTCTTCTCCAACACCACAGTTCAAAAGCATCAATTCTTCGGTGCTCAGCTTTCTTCACAGTCCAGCTCTCACATCCATACATGACCACAGGAAAAACCATAGCCTTGACTAGATGGACCTTTTTTGGCAAAGTAATGTCTCTGCTTTTGAACATGCTATCTAGGTTGGTCACAACTTTTCTTCCAAGGAATAAGTGTCTTTTAATTTCATGGCTGCTGTCACCATCTGCAGTGATTTTGGAGCCCAAAAAGGTAAAGTCAGCCACTGTTTCCACATCTATTTCCCATGAAGTGATGGGACCAGATGCCATGATCTTCATTTTCTGAATGTTGAGCTTTAAGCCAACTTTTTGACTCTCCTCTTTCACTTTCATCAAGAGACTTTTTAGTTCCTCTTCACTTTCTGCCATAAGGGTGGTGTCATCTGCATATCTGAGGTTATTGATATTTCTCCTGGCAATCTTGATTCCAGCTTGTACTTCTTCCAGCCCAGTGTTTCTCATGACGTACTCTGCATAGAAGTTAAATAAGTAGGGTGACAATATACAACCTTGATGTACTCCTTTTCCTATTTGAAACCAGTCTGTTGTTCCATGTCCAGTTCTAACTGTTGCTTGCTGACCTGCATACAGGTTTCTCAAGAGGCAGGTCAGGTGGTCTGGTATTCCCATCTCTTGAAGAATTTTCCACAGTTTCTTGTGATCCACACAGTCAAAGGCTTTGGCATAGTCAATAAAGCAGAAATAGATGTTTTTCTGGAACTCTCTTGCTTTTTCCATGATCCAGCAGATGTTGGCAATTTGATCTCTGGTTCCTCTGCCTTTTCAAAAACCAGCTTGAACATCAGGAAGTTCATGGTTCACGTATTGCTGAAGCCTGGCTTGGAGAATTCTGAGCATTACTTTACTAGCGTGTGAGATGAGTGTAATTGTGCAGTAGTTTGAGCATTCTTTGGCATTGCGTTTCTTTGGGCTTGGAAAGAAAACTGACCTTTTCCAGTCCTGTGGCCACTGCTGAGTTTTCCAAATTTGCTGGCATATTGAGTGCAGCACTTTCACAGCATCATCTTTCAGGATTTGGAATTGCTCAACTGGAATGCCATCACCTCCACTAGCTTTGTTTGTAGTGATGTTTCCTAAGGCCCACTTGACTTCACATTCCAGGATGTCTGGCTCTAGGTCAGTGATCACACCATCATGATTATCTTGGTTGTGAAGATCATTTTTGTACAGTTCTTCTGTGTATTCTTGCCACCTCTTCTTAATATCTTCTGCTTCTGTTAGGTCCATTCCATTTCTGTCCTTTATCGAGCCCATCTTTGCATGAAATGTTCCCTTGGTATCTCTAATTTTCTTGAAGAGATCTCTAGTCTTTCCCATTCTGTTGTTTTCCTCTATTTCTTTGCATTGATCTGTGAAGAAGACTTTCTTATCTCTTCTTGCTATTCTTTTGAACTCTGCATTCAGATGCTTATATCTTTCCTTTTCTCCTTTGCTTTTCTCTTCTCTTCTTTTCACAACTATTTGTAAGGCCTCCCCAGACAGCCATTTTGCTTTTTTGAATTTCTTTCCAAGTCTGTTACATCTTTTGAATATGCAGGTGTGTTCTTTACCACTAGTGCCACCTGTGAAGTGAAGTCGCTCAGTCATGTCCGACTCTTTGCAACCCCATGGACTGTACCCTACCAGGCTCCTCCCTCCATGGGATTCTCCAGGCAAGAGTACTGGAATGGGTTGCCATTTCCTTCTCCAGGGGATCTTCCTGACCCAGGGGTCAAACCCGGGTCTCCCACATTCCAGGCAGATGCTTTAACCTCTGAGCCACCTGGGAAGCCCTAAATAAACACTAATATTAACCTAATCCCACACATAAAAAAAATCTAATCCACGTGCCTCCACAGACACTGGGAAATACACACCATTGTTCTCCCATTGAATCCTTTGAAAACTGCAACCTCCCCTTATTGATCTATAATCTGAATGGATCTAGACTACACTTGGATCCACATCTGAATCCCCCAAAATTAAAATATTCACCCAGATAAATGTGTTTCTACCCTTGATAACCCATAGTTGGGGAAACTGAAGCAAGACCCTAAGATGTCATAGTGAGGTTCAGAAGCTCTGAGATTAGTCTCAGCGTCTAAACAGGAAGCCTCAGCGGTCCCCTGTCCCCTTGGAGTCAGCAGTGCTGGCTGTGATTTCCATTCTGCTTTCTCTACCTGCTCTCTACTCCCTCTCCAGGGACACATTCCCCTAAGAGATCATCACACCTCAACTCCCTCAGCCTAACAAGTGCCCCAGAGGCAAGTAGAGCAGGCTTCAGACTCATGAGAAGCTGGCTGGGCTTCCTCAATCAGGAGCGCCCTCCCACTTGAGTCAGAGCATCTCTGCCTTCTGAGATCTGGAGCTGGGAGAGCAGCAGTGAGCCCAGGTGTTGAGGTCAGGGAAGGGAAACGTGTTATCCTTTTGGAGAAGCAGATCAACTCCTCCTCCATCCCTGCTTCTCTCCTTGTCACTCAGTCCAGAAGCTCATGGGAGACACACAAGGAAGCTGAGCTTTGTGTGAAAAGCAGACATGACCTGATGAACAGATGTGGTGCAGATCAGCTTCTGGAGGGGCTGGGAAGGAAGAAAAGCATCTGGACATGGAGGTGAGCTTCAATGCTGGCCACTCACTTGGCTACTTCAACCCAATTTGGCATCTTATTCTTTTCCTCTCCTATACTTTCAAATATCTCATGGATTTGAGACATTATAAGGTCCAAGTAAAAGTTCCATGTGGCACTTGGTTTTAAGTCCTTCCAGTTTGACTTCAAGGTCCTCTATTTCATTTATTTTGAAGGAAAACCCCATCAGTAAAAGGAAAAGGAAAAAAAGACTGTTCTATTCTCAGCCTGATTAACACACCTTGTGCTTTTAGAATATTCTTCCTGATTCTCAGCTCCAAAACCTTTATCCTTTCTTTTAGTCACCAGCATGGGTGTTCCTCACATCTACAACCTGCAGCATCTGATCCAACTAATTCACCAAATTCCCACTAACATTTGTATTCCTCATTTCCCAGATCGCACAGTCTGAGGACGATAGCATCCCATGAGCAAATGAGAATGAAGTTCTCATTCTGTGCCCAGACAAGAGGAAAAACACAGTTGAACTGCATTCAGCATTTCTCTTAGATTTCCCTGTTGGTTGTTTTGACAAGCCCTTATTTGTTTCTCATACATATAAAGTTAAAGTCTAGTTATAACAACTGAATTTGATGAAGAATGATGGTTCTGTGACTTCCCTGTCAAAAATATTTCCATCCCAACTTCCCAGTCACCTTCATCTGTTATACTGCTCTATTTTTTAAAATAAATCTCTCCCCACCTGATATCATATTATATATTCTACTTGTTAATGACCAAAACTGCAATATGAACTACAGAAGGACAAATATTTCTTGCTTTATTACTATGTTTCCAGAGGGGAAACAGTGCTTTTCCCAGAAAAGAAACTAAGGAACTTGAATCAGAGAGGTTCACCTGTGATGATTTTTAAAGGAGAACTCTTCTTTTGTCCCTCCAGCTTGCAACATAAGGCACTTATGATGCCCATGGATTTGCGAAGGGAGGATCACATCAAGGACCAGGAGATTGGCAAGCTTTCCCTGCACAGTTCTTAATGCTGACCAAATAGAGGAAACAAAGACTTGCTGGGTATCATGACTTGGGCTATGGGATCAGAGCATAATAAATAACAAAATGTCTTGGGTATAACTAGACCCAAATCAATGGAAAGACTCAACCAAACCAGCAGTGTCACTGAGTTCATCCTCCTGGGACTGTCCTCCCGGCCTGAGGACCAGAAGCCACTCTTTATTCTCTTCCTCATCATATACCTGGTCACCATAACAGGGAACCTGCTCATCATCCTGGCCATCCACTCTCACCCCCAACTGCACACCCCCATGTATTTCTTCCTGAGTGTCCTGTCTTTCACTGACATTTGGTATACAACAACCATTGTCCCCAAGATGCTAGTCGACTTCCTGTTGGAGAAGAAGACCATCTCCTATGCTGGATGTTTGACCCAGATGTATTTTATATATGCCTTGGGCAACATTGACAGCTGTCTTCTTGTAGCCATGGCCTATGACCGCTATGTGGCCATCTGTGATCCCTTCCACTATGTCACCATCATGAGCCACCAACGCTGTGTCCTGATGGTGGCCTTCTCCTGCTCATTGCCTCATTTCCACTCACTCCTACACATACTTCTGTTGAATCAGCTCACCTTCTGTGACTCCAATATTATCCATCATTTTCTCTGTGACCTCAGCCCTCTGATAAAATTGTCTTGCTCCCCTACATTTGTCAATGAAATTGTGTTGATGACAGAAGCATCTGCTTTTCTGGTGACCCCCTTTCTATGCATTGTTTTCTCTTATATACGAATCCTCGTTGTGGTTCTTAAAATTCCCTCAGCTGCAGGAAAACGCAAAGCCTTCTCCACATGTGGTTCGCACCTCACTGTGGTAACACTCTTTTATGGAAGCATCTTCTATGTCTATTTACAGCCTGTGTCCACCTACACTGTCAGGGACCACATGGCAACAATTGTTCACACGATTTTATCTTCCATGCTCAATCCTTTTATCTACAGCCTAAGAAACAAAGACCTGAAACAGGGTCTGAGGAAGCTGGTGGGCAGGAGGGGTCTCCAGGCAGCAACCTCTTGATGAACACACATGCGAAATCTGCTCCACTGGAATCTGGTTTCTGTGGTTCTTGGGAAACAATCAAGCTGCTGGGGGTTAGCATTTTCAACCCATGGGAGACAAGGCTATTGTGGACACTTAACATCCATTGATGATGGTCCATCAATTGGTTCTGCCTCTGGCTACAATCATGATACTCTTAGAGTGGATGGCCAGTGGATGACCACTCCTCTCTCATAGAACACTCCTCTCTCATATGAAGATTCATCACTTTCCTGTCTTCCAAATGTTGCTTTAAATTAAGCCTTTTCCCACAGGTATTTCCTGAACAGATTTCTCTTTTGTTGAGAATTATCCTCAAAAATCTTTCACATTTCTGTATATTGCTAAAAATAATTACTTAATTTATAGCTGTTGAATGTCCTTGAAAATGTTTGAAAGAGGAAAGAATGAATAGATAGAAGGAAGAAGAGGAGAAGGTGTACCTTTCAGCTAATTTCCACAATCTGAAAATTTTTTATAGTTCCTTATTTGTCTTTTTAAAAATTTTTTCTTGCTTAAAAATTGTTTTCATTATGATTCTTTTCTTATCTACCCTTCCTTTATTATGTTGTTATGGCTTTATTTCTTTTCAAATCCTTCTTATTTTTTTCAGTTCAATTCAGTTCAGTCACTCAGTTATGTCCTTTGCGACCCCGTGGACTGCAGTATGCCAGGCTTCCCCATCCATCACCAACTCCTGGAGCTTGCTCAAACTCATTTCCTTTGAGTCAGTGATGCCCTCCAACCATCTCATTGTCTGTCATCCCATTCTCCTCCCACCTTCAATCTTTCCCAGCATCAGCGTCTTTTCCAATGAGTTTTTTTCCAATTTTTTTTTAACCAAACAATAAAAAATGTTAATGGACAGAAAGAACAAATGCAACAATGATAATGTGAAAATTATGCATTCCACAGTGGGGATTTTGGAAACTTTGTTCCCTCCATCTATCCATAAAGCTGTGTGTATAAAAATATGTGATTTAATATTTTATTCTAGAAATTCTCACTCTTAAAAGTCTGACTTATAAAAATATTATCATAAATGTATATACAATATTGAGGCTTTTTTTAATGAGTCTCAGTTTAAGAGATAAAAACTGGCAAAAACCTAAAATCCTAATAACAGGAAACAGAATAATTATGATCAATTACATAGAATGTAACCATATGCAACAAATTGAAAGAATCAAACAGATCTCTATTACTTCTTTAAAAATAAATTAAGTAAAAAAATAAAGCTGTAGAACAAACTGTAAAAGCATTATTCCATTATGCTTTAAAAAATTATATGAACATGGGACTTCCACGGCAGTCCAGCGGTTGGGACTCCATGATTCCACTGCAGGTGGCTCGGGTTTAATCCCTGGTTGGGGAAAGAAGATCCTACGTGCTGCAGAGAATAGGCAAAAAGTAATAACTATTATATGAATATGTATGTGTGTATAGTCACTGCAGTAAGAATGGAGGAGCGGAGGGAGACAGAGAGAGAGAGAATTTCCACTTCTTGATTCACATTGGTAATGTCTGAATTTTTTCAAATAAATATTTGTAGCTTGTGGAATTTAAGACTACTAATCAATCAGATGACCAATGCAATGGTGAAAGACATTCTTTGCAAGATTCAGCTGAAGGGAAACTTTCTAGGTGTTGCAATTAGAAAAACATCATTGTTTGGCTCTTAGACTTGAATGATCATTTGATAGGATACAGCATTCTCAGTACCAAAACTATTGAAACTTTGAGGACATATCTCACTGTTGTACTGCCATCAGGTGTTTTTGGTGAGAAGCAAGAGGCCATTCTAATGTGTCCTTCATGATCTTCTCACCTAAGCACAGTCTACACCCTACATCCAATGTGACCATGTTGCCTCTACTTAGACCTTATGAGTGCAGACCTTAATTTCACTTATTTACTCAAAGCCTAGGCAAAGAATCTCAGTTATTGTCCATGGAAACAGACAAACCAATTCTAAAATTTGAACAGAACTTTGCCAACAAAGGTCCATCTAGTCAAGGCTATGGTTTTTCCAGTAGTCATGTATGGATGTGAGAGTTGGACTGTGAAGAAAGCTGAGCACAGAAGAATTGATGCTTTTGAACTGTGGTGTTGGAGAAGACTCTTGAGAGTCCCTTGGACTGCAAGGCGATCCAACCAGTCCATCCTAAAGGAGATCAGTCCTGGGTGTTCATTGGAAGGACTGATGTTGAAGCTGAAACGCCAATGCTTTGGCCACCTAATGCAAAGAGCTGACTTATTTGAAAAGACCCTAATGCTGGGAAAGATTGAGGGCAGGAGGAGAAGGGGACGAGAGAGGATGAGATGGTTGGATGGACATGGGTTTGGGTGGACTCTGGGAGTTGGTGATGGACAGGGAGGCCTGGCGTGCTGCGGTTCATGGGATCGCAAAGAGTCGGACACGAACTGAGCAACTGAACTGAACTGAACTGAAAATGACCTTGAACACTCAAGGCAATCTTGAAAAAAATCACAGACTTAGAGGACACACATTACCAAACCAACTACAAAGTTAAAGTGATTTGTATGCATATTTTTATAAGACCCTATAAATAGATCAATGTAACAGAATAGAGAATATCAGGGCTTCACTGATAGCTCAGTTGGTAAGAATCCGCCTGCAATGCAAGAGACCCCGGTTTGATTCCTGAGTTGGGAAGATCCGCTGGAGAAGGGATAGGCTACTCACTGGAGTATTCTTTCGCTTTCCTTGTGTCTCAGCTGGTAAAGAATCTGCCTGCAATGCGGCAGACCTGGGTTCGATCCCTGGGTTGGGAAGATCCCCTGGAGAAGGGAAAGGCTACCCACTCCGGTGTTCTGGTCTGGAGAATTCCATGGATTGTAGAGTCCATGGGGTCACAGAGAGTCAGACACGACTGAGCGGCTCACTATACTATAACAAAATAGAGAACTCAGAAATAAATCTTTATTTACACAATCATTTCATTGTTGGCAGAGTGCCAGTGCCATTTAATGTGGAGAAGAGGAGGCGTAGAGTAACTGGATGTGCAGGCAGGAAACAGTTAAACCTGGACCCCTTACTCTATACCACACACAAAAATTAATTCAGATGGGCTCGTAGACCTAAATGCAAGGAATAAAATTATAAAATTTCTTGAAGAAAAGAGAAAACTATATTTTTAAAATATTTGTGATCTTTAGATGAGTGGAGAGTTCTTGGTCAAGAAACAAAAAGGACTAACCACACCAAAAAATTATTAAATTGGATTTATTATTTTAAATTTTTTTATCAAAAGACACCTTAAGAAAATGAAAAAGGAAAAAATATTCACAACTCACGTACCTGACTAGAGACATACCAGAATATACAGAGAACTCACGTGAATCATAAGTAGACACATACTCAGTTTGTTCAGATGGCCACAAACGTGAACAGTCATTTTACAATAAAAGATATTCTAATGGCTGATACCATATATGAAAAGACATGCTGCTAAATGCCTCTAGAGGGCAGTATAGCTGAGCCATTGATGCCAAACAAACTCAATCAGGTTTGACAGATACTAATTGGGAAAAACGGGAGGACTATGAGTGCTGAAAGAGATCACATAATGGGAAATAAATAGCAGGAAAGGTAGTTTCATAAGAAACTGTCTCACAGAAAGACAGTAATATTCTCATACATGGTACTGAGTCAGGGCCAAAACAAGATGCTCCGGGATTTATTCTCTACTGAAAAGAATTGGACCTAGGTCACATTACAACAATTTACTGAGACCTTATGTATACAATTGGAGAGAAGACATTAATGACTTCCTTGATGACCTGCTTTGTTGTTGTCGTTTAGTTGCTCAGTTGTGTCGGACTCTTTTTGACCTCAGGGACTGTAGTCCCCAGACCCCTCTGTCCATGGGACTTCCCAGGCAAGAATACTGGAATGGGTTGCCATTTCCATTTCCAAGGAGTCATCCTGACTGACCCAGGGATCAAACATTATATTTCTGTAATCAGAATAAGTGAAGTTGCTCAGTCGTGTCTGACTTTTTGCAACCCTATGAACAGTAGCCTACCAGGCTTCTTTGTCCATGGGATGTTCCAGGCAAGAATACTGGAGTGGGTTGCCATTCCCTTCTCCAGGAAATCTTCCCGACCCAGGGATCAAACCCGGGTTTCCCGTATTGCAGGCAGACACTTTACCCTCTGAGCCACCAGGGAAACACTGGTTAAAGCAGATACCTGAGTGTAAATGAGACACGTTGCCATCTTCTGCAAATTGAATATTCTCTTTTAACTGTCCCAGATATGATTGTGGATGGAAGACTATGCTGGCAAAAATTCAAGGATCACAGTGATGTCTAAGAGTGGAAAGTTGACATGACAGAGTTGTCACACATCAATTATTTCACTCTGGAACTTCAAAAAAAAAGAACAATTTGGGGGAAGGCTTTGAGTTATTTGAACTAAATCACATTTAAGTGAAGATGCTCACCTGACAATCTCCTTAGGAACTCAACACCATTTTGGTGCATGTGTGTGTGTGTGTGTGCATGCTAAGTCACTTCAGTCGTGTCTGACTCTTTGCAACCCCATGGACTGTAGCCCTCCAGGCTCCTCTGTCCATGGGATTCTCCAGTCAAGAGTACTGGAGTGGGTGGCCATGCCCTTCTCCAGGGATCTTCCCAACCCAGAGATTGAACCTGTGTCTCTTACAGCTGCCTGTATCAGTAAGCAGGTTCTTTACCACTAGTGCCACCTGGGAAGCCCTTTAGTGTGTGTAGTGTACTTGAATTAGTTTCATGCCATGAATACTATGGCAACAATATTTGTGATCATATAACATCAGCCCAGAGAACGAAGAGGGACTTAGGAAGTTGGGAACTTGGTTAAGTGTGTTGACTTAAGTAGAAACACTTTGGGGACTCACCATTATAGTCTGTTGGTCACTAGAGGGAGTCCTCTCCAGAAAACTGGCTAACTTGGCAGTTGGCTCAGAAATATGATGAAGCAATATTTAAATAGACCATGCATTTGCTAAACTGAATCTGTATCTTGCTTGTTCATAACCGTGGGAAAGAACACATACCCTCAGGCAAGAAGGAACAACTGCCGTTTGATAGCAATAGCATCTGATATATTTAAACAGTAGTGGTTAGCTGTGCTACAGGCTTAGGCAAGAAGAGGTTTATTTGTGGGAATACTATGAACAGGATGAACCGAGGCAAGATTTTACTGGTAAACCTGACATTTGCTGAATCTCCATCAGAGCCGCAGTGTTAAAAAGTGTAATTGGCTCTTTATGATACAATTGGTAGAGTTTGAACAGGTTATAGATCAACTTTGGGATATCCTTATGAGGGACAGATGGGCAGTGCTCCAAAATGATACCTAGACCCTGAGTGAATATAAAACTTGTTCTTTGGTGGATGAAATATAAGTATGCCTAAAGACCAGATGCAACCTAGAGTTTACTGAGCCATGACTTTTAGAAATTATACCAGTTATGAGAAATAAAAGATATATGAGCAAACATTATTTTTCCAGGAAAGTTTAAAAAATTGGCCTTGTTATAGCAACCAATGTATATTATATGTATGTGCAAATGATTTATTCTCTCTGCCACAGCTACACAGCATAGTCAAGAATTTTAGACTAAGTTATAAAAATAAATGAAAATGGAAGAAACATAGGTATGAAATGGTTGCAGAGAGGTGGCCAAGGTGGCAGAGAAGGCAAACCCTGAACGCACCTTTTCCCATGGACACACTAAAATTACAACTACTTATAGAGCAAATGGGCTTCCCAGGTAGCACAGCGGTAAATAATCCTACTACAAATGCAGGAGATGCAAGAGTCATGGGCTCGATTCCTGGGACTGAGAAAAACCTGGAGGAGGAACCGGCAACCCATTCAAGTATTCTTGCCTGGGAAATCCCATGGACAGAGGAGCCTGGCATGCTACAGTCCATGGGGTTGCAAATAATTGGACACAATTTAGCAATTGAGCCCACAGAGCAAATATCTATGAGAATGACCTGAAGATTAGCAGAAAAGATTTATCACAACTAAAGACGTAAAGGAGGAACCACAATGAGACAGGTAGAAAGGGTGGAGATGCAGTGCAGTTAGGACCGATACAGCCAGGTCGTGTATGGGTGCATGCTAAGTCGCTTCACTTGTGTCCAACTCTGTGCAACCCTATGGACTGTAGCCCTCCAGGCTCCTCTGTCCATGGGATTCTCCAGGCAATAATATGGGGGTAGATTACCAAGCCCTCCTCCAGGGGATCTTCCGGACCCAGGGATCGAACTGGCATCTTTTATGTCTCCTGCTTTAGCAGATGGGTTCTTTACCACTAGTGCCACCCATGTCAGCAATCTGCAAATTAGAGGAACACCACAGTTGCTGAGATCATCCCCCAAGAGCAAGGTGTCTGCGCTTCACAGCAGGCTGCCCAGCAGGAGGTCCTGCACTAGGAGGATGGGCTCCTAGAAGATGCAGCTTTGAAAACCAGCAGGACTACATTTAGAAGAGCTAGACTGCTATTAATACTAAAAAGAGAGATTCTACTCTTAATGAGCATCCACAAAATCTCACATGATGCAAATCCAGTACAAAGGAAGTGGTTTGAAAGTGGCCTGGTTCAGATCCGCATTGATCTTGGAGTGACTTCTAGAGAGGCAAGGGACAACCAGGACTCCCCTTAGGGATGGAGATGATAGTGGCAGCCATTTTTGAGCTTGTACTGGCAAATGCCATTTTGGAATTCTCCTTCAATTAGTGCCCAGTACTTGGCTGCACACACTAAAGGCCAGACCAGTCCCAAGCCCCACCCTCCCCCAGGCCCAATCCATGTCAGGCAGATAGCTGCACAGAAACTTCAGCCCCATCCACCAGCAGGCAGGCACCAGCCCCTAGCCCCTGGCTACAGTCAACTGTGCAAGAAGGCTATCCCACCCTCCAGTGGGTCCACAGCCATCACATAAGTGAATCACAGTTACACAGACAAGCAGCAATCATCCCAGGGATGCAAGGATGGTTTAATACCCACAAATTTGTTAAACTGACTCATCTCATTAACAAAATGAAGAATAAAAACCAATCATCTCAATATATGAATAAAAAGTATTGACAAATTTCCACATCTGTTTTTAATTTTAAAAAACTCTAAGGTTTCCTTGGCAGCTCAGTGGTAAAGAATCCACCTGCCAATGCAGGAGACACGAGTTCAATCCCTGATTCAGGAAGATTGCACATGCCGTGTGCCACAACTATTGGACATTCATTCTAGAGCCTGGGAGCTGTAACTACTGAGGCCTATTCCTGAAGCCCGCATGCCCTAGAGCCCATGTTCCACAACGAGAGAAACGATGGCAATGCGAAGCCTGTGCATGCACAGTAACGAAAGAGTAGCCCCACTTGCACAACTAGAGAAAAGCCCAGGGAAGCTATGAAGACCTAGCATAGCCAAAAATAAGATAAATTAAAAAAATAAATCTCAAGTAAGTCAGTATTAAGAGGACATCACATCAGATCAGATCAGATCAGTCATTCAGTCGTGTCTGACTCTTTGCGATCCCATGAATCGCAGCACGCCAGGCCTCCCTGTCCATCACCAACTCCTGGAGTTCACTCAGACTCACGTCCATCGAGTCAGTGATGCCATCCAGCCATCTCATCCTCTGTCATCCCCTTCTCCTCCTGCCCCCAATCCCTCCCAGCATCAGAGTCTTTTCCAATGAGTCAACTCTTTGCATGAGGTGGCCAAAGTATTGGAGTTTCAGCTTTAGCATCATTCCTTCCAAAGAAACCCCAGGGCTGATCTCCTTCAGAATGAACTGGTTGGATCTCCTTGCAGTCCAAGGGACTCTCAAGAGTCTTCTCTAACACCACAGTTCAAAAGCATCAATTCTTCAGCGCTCAGCCTTCTTCACAGTCCAACTCTCACCTCAACATATTAAAGGCCATATAGAGCAAACCCACAGCCAGTATAATACTCAATGATGAAAAGCTGAAGGCATTTCCTTCAAGACCAGGAACAAGACAAGGAGGCCCACTCTTGCCACTTTTAGTCAGCATAATATTGGAAGTTTTAGCCACAGCAGTCAGAAGAGAAAAAAATAAAATAAAATGAATCCAGATTAAAAAGGAAAAAATTTGTAGATGACATAATGGTATATATAGAAAATCCTAAAGATACTGTCAAAAAACTATTAGAATTAATAAATGAATTCATTAAAGTTGCAAAATACAACATTATGTACAGAAATTTGTTACATTTTCATACACTAAAAATGAAGTATCAGAAAGAGAAATTAAGAAAATAATCCTATTTATAATTGTATCAAAAAGAATAAAATATCTAGGAATAAATCAAATCAAATAGTTAAAAGACTTATATTCTGAAAACTGTAAAACACTTATGAAAGAAATTGAAGACAACATAAATAAATGGGAAGATGTACCATGCATATGGATTGCAAGAACTGATATTGTTACAATGACCATACTACCCGGGACAATCTTCAGATCCAATGCAATCTCTTATCAAAATACCACAGGCCTTTTTCACAGAACTAGAATAAAAGGTTTTAAAATTTGTTCAGAGACACAAAAGATTCTGAATAGCGAAAGCCATGTTGAAAAAGAAGAACAAAACTATAGGTAACACACTCTCCTATTTTAAATTATACTGCAGTGCAACAGTAATCAAAATAGTATGGTACTCACACAAAAATTATTCAGTGGGGCAGAACAGAAGCCCAGAATTAAAGCCACACTTACATGGACAATTAATCTATGACAAAGGAGGCCATGGGGAAGGGGGACTTCTGAGATGCTAGTAAGAGTTCAGCCGTGGTTAAGTCCATGTTTTCATCTTGTGATTACTCAAATCTCTTGGGACTTGTATAATTTTCTATATATGTATCACACTTCCACAAAATGTTTTTAAATCAATCCGTAAACTATGTATAAACCGATAAATTATTTTGCAAGTATTGAAATGATTTGATAAGCTATTGGCTTTCAGCTTTTAATGATTTATTTTTGTGAAGCAATTCTATAAGATTTGGCAGAGTTCAGCAAATGTTTTGTGTAAAGCCCCAGATAGTAAATGCTTTGCGGGCCATACAATCTCAGTCATAGCTATTCAATTCCCTGTCATAGTGCAGAAACAGTCATGGACGATATGTTAGTGGATGAGTGTATTATGTTCAATAAAACTTTTTATTTAAATAATGTAAGTATTATATAACAAAAATGGGTGGTGGACCTGTTTTCATAGCAGGCCATAGTTTATGGACCCTTGATGTTTACAGTTTAGTTTTAGACACTAAATAGAACTCTATTTTTTTAATTTATAAATTAGTTTACATTAGTACGGAGGGAAGTGGAAGTGTTAGTCTCGCAGTCATGTCCTACTTGTGACCCCATGGACTGTAGCTGGGCTTCTCTGTCCATGGCACTCTCCAGGCAAGAATACTGGAATGGGTAACCATTCCCTTCTCCAGGGGATCTTCTCAACCCAGGGATCAAACCCGGGTCTCCCACATTGCAGGCAGATTCTTTACCATCTGAGCCACATTAGTATGCCAGTTGGTCAACATTCTTAACATCAGTGTTGTCTATAGGAACTGAAACAATACTCTGTGGGAGAAAGAAGTCACAGGACAATATAAACAGCATAGTTTCATTTGTGCTTCTACTTTGTATACAAATGGAAGAGCTCTTTGGAACTGGGAGGTGAAGACTTTCACTTTTACTAACTAAACATCTGAATTATTTTAATATTTGGCAATGAGCATACACTACTTCTGAAATTTAAGCATGGAACTACAGAAGGGAAGTTCCAGGCTTAAACGATGGTGACCCTGCTCTCTGGCATGAAAAATTAGTGGCCTTGAGTATTGTGTTAGAACAGACACCAGATTTCTCTTCTATGGGATGCTTGGATATATCAGGGGAACTTTACGGACGCACTTCCAAGCAAAAGTAAGTTAACCTCCTAAGCAGGTAAGAGTGTATTGTCCCGTTCCACAGGATACCGGTATCATTAACCAGAATGAGCAAAGGCCCCATCCTCATTCTGCTAAGTCGCTTCAGTTGTGTCTAACTCTGTGCAACCCTATGGACTGTAGCCAGCCTGGCTCTTCTGTCCATGGAATTTTCCAGTCAAGAATACTGGAGTGGGTTGCCATTTCCTTCTCCAGAGGATCTTCCCGACAACTCCTCAATCTCCCCAGCAAGATCTCAGCCATATCCTTTCATGACTGACGTGTGCTCTAAGGCCATGTGCATGGGCGTGCCAAGTCATTTCAGTCGTGTCTGACTCTTTGTGACCCTATGGACTGTAGCCCACCAGGCTCTTCTGTCTATGGGATTCTCCAGGAAAGAAAACTGAAGTGGATTACCATGCCCTCCTCCTGAGGATCTTCCCAACCCAGGAATGGAGCCCATGTCTCTTACATCTCCTGCATTGGCAGGCAGGTTTTTCACCACTAGAACCACCTGGGACAGTGAAAGCTAATTGTCCAACCCTTACTAAACATGCAGGACTTTCTAAGTGGGGCTAGTGGTAAAGAATACACCTACCAGTTCAGGAGATGCAAGAGGTGTTGGATCGAAATCCTGAAGTCGGGACGATCCCCTGGAGTAGGATACGGCAACCCACTCCAGTATTCTTGCCCCAAAATTTCCATGGACAGAGAATCCTGGTGCTATGTAGTTGCAAAGAGTTGGACGTGACTGAACACACTTTCACAGACACTCAGAGGAGTGGCCCTCTGCACACTTGCTAATACAGGACTCATTAACACGATTATTAAAACCTA
This sequence comes from Bos mutus, assembly GCF_027580195.1. Taxonomy (NCBI): domain Eukaryota; kingdom Metazoa; phylum Chordata; class Mammalia; order Artiodactyla; family Bovidae; genus Bos; species Bos mutus. Next base: position 13,538,315 of record NC_091627.1, read on the forward strand.
ACAGAGGGACTTCCCTGGTTGTCCAGGGATTAAAAATTCGCCTTGCAATGCAGTGGACCCAGATTTGATTTCTGGTCAGGGAACTGAGGAGCCTGTGTGTGGAAATTAAAGATTCCACATGGTGCAGTGAAAAATGAATATCCCCATGCTGCAACTAAGACCTGGCACAGCTAAATAAATGACAAATACCTAATGGAGATAAGTTATATTCATGGAGGGCTTCAGCCCTCTTACATAGATGGCTCAATCTATTTTGGGCCAAGGATCATTGTGAGCATCTGATGTTAATAATCTACATCATTCCGGGGGAGGAGGGGAAGCACATTTCTACGTACATACAAAAGGCACATGCCATGTCGGAGGGCACATAGTCCTGTGTAGCCCAACTAACAATTTTCTTGGAGAGTCAGAGGCATTTCTAAATTGAGAACCACTTAAGTGAAGACTAATGTTGAAATAAGCCAGACCATCAGAGGGCAGAATACCTGCAAATACTATGGACCCCCTTAGGATCACTGCCGCTAAATTAGATCTTGGCAGATTGCCCCCTAGGTCCCACTGAGGACCTTTAGAAGGATTCAGAAGAATGTTTCCTCTAAGGATCTTGTTGAAAAGGCTTAGCTTTGCATTGCACTGTAATCGCTTCATGAAAATCCATGGGACACAGTTCTCTTAAATCACAGAGCCAGAATTGGTAATGCATGTCCTAAATAATCTACTTGTTTTTATCTCTTAGATACTAAGAATCATTTAAATTATCTTCCCACCTTCTTCACATTGGTCATTAGTGAGTTTAGAGTCAGTTGAACTTCTAACAAAGTTATCAGAACCTCTTTCTGAGTTTGTACATTCGTTTTACACTTGTTCATTCAGTTGTGTCCGATTCTGTGTGACCCCATGGACTGCAGCACGCCAGGCTTGCCTGTCCTTCCCTATTTGCTCAAACTCATGCCCACTGATGCCATCCAACCATCTCATCCTCTGTCGCCCCCTTCTCCTCCTGCCTTTATTCTTTCCCAGCATCAGGGTCTTTCCCAATGAGCAGGCTCTTCGCATTAGGTGGCCAAAGTATTGAACTTCAGCTTCGGCATCAGTCCTTCCAGTGAATATTCAGGGTTGATCTTTTTCTTACACTTTGCTTTTTTTGAAGATTTGTTTATGTGGACCATTTTTAAGGTCTTTTTCAAATTTGTTACCATATTGCTTCTGTTTTATGTTTTGGTTTTTTGGCCACAAGGCACGTGGGATATTAGCTCACAGACTGGGATCGAAACTGCATCCCCTACAGTGGAAGTCTCCACCACTGGACCAACAGGGGAGCTCCATCCTACACTTTTACTTTTTTCCTTCTTGTCCCTCTGTTATTTTTATGTTTTTTCTTGTTGTATCTACCTTTCTAAACAATCCAGTTCTTTTTAGAAGTAAATACAGTGGGAAAAAAATAAAAGAAACAGAAAGAAGAAAAAGGAAAGAGCAAGTGAAAAAAAAGAAAGAAAGAAAAGAGGATTGGGAGGAAGAAATCCAGCCAGACACATACTTGGTTAGTTTCTTTTCTTGTGAACCTGGGGTATTTCAAAGTATGACTTAGTGACCCCAAGATGTAAATGAACAGAAAGTCAGGTCTCTCTCCTGAACAAGACCCCAGCTCCTGTGATATGTACAGAAGCTCTTGAGGATGCTTCCCAGAATTCAAAGGACCAGGCCTACATCCTCCTCCTTGGCCCGGGAGCCAGAGGTGTTCCCTGGAGACCAATGACTCCACATCAGCTAACAACTGGGAAGAGCTGTTTGGCCGATACTGCAGTTGAAACTGAAATAATTAATGCTAAGAGCCATCCCAATTTATAAATCATATAAAACATTATTGTAACTCCATACTGAAAATTCACTCGGAGGGGCACCTGACATCAAGATGTCTAGAACCCAAAGAAGCTGATGGTACTTCATAAACCAACCTGGAATTCTATCCTACCTTCATCACTTGTCTGTGGATTAGCATTAGCACACACACACACACACACACCACACACTTTTTCATCACCAGAAGTCTACTGTTCTCCCATGTTATTTCATGGCAAGTAGACGGGGAAGCAATGGAAACAGTGACAAAACTTTATTTGGGGGGCCCCAAAATCACTGTGGACAGTGACTGCAACCATAAAATTGAAAGATACTTGCTTCTTGGAAGAAAAACAATGACAAAGCTAGACTGCATATTAAAAAGCAGAGACATTACTTTGCCTCCAAATGTCCAGAGGTATAGTCAAAGCTATGATTTTTTCAGTAGTCGTGTACAGATGTGAGAGCTGAACTATAAAAAAGGCTGAGCGTCAAAGAGTTGGTGCCTTCAATCTGTGGTGCTGGGGAAGACTCTTGAGAGTCCCTTGGACAGAAAGGAGATCAAACCAGTCAAACCTAAAGGAAATCAACCCTGAATATTCATTGGAAGGACTATGCTGAAACTGAAGCTCCAATACTTTGGCCACCTGATGTGAAGAACCGACTCATTGGAAAAGACCCTGATGCTGGGAAAGATTGAGGGCAGGACGAGAAGGAGGTGACAGAGGATGAGACAGTTGGATAATATCATCAACTCAATGGACATGAGTTTGAGCAAACCCCGGGAGATGATGCAGAACAGAGACTCCTGGGATGCTGCAATCCATGGGGTTGCAAATAGTTGGACATGACTGAGCAACTGAACAACAACATATTACTCTATCCCCGATCTTTAAAAAAAAAAAAAAAATCCCTATTTTCCAGAATACCCACCATTGTTCCTCAATCCTAGTGGTCAATAAGTGGGGTGGCTGAGTCACATCTGTGAGACATGACCGTGAATCCAAGGAGGCTCTGGGAATATTCTCAGCACTAAGCGGGAGGCACCTGACATTCTCCATCTCCCTTGGGCAGAGTTCCCTGGGGTCTAGCAGGAAGAGAGAACACCTTCTCCCTCAGAGATAAGGAGCTCCAAAGAGGCCAGGCCAAAGATGCTAAACTATTATGGGCTGGGAGGATCCTCAGCTCAATGATTCTGGGGAGCTCTGTCTTATGAAAAGAGGAGTCAGGATGGAGCTGGGCACCAGAGGTGGGGAAAGAGAAAGGATTTGAAACAGCGTCGGGAAACCCATCACTCTTATTGACCACATTCTCAGTGGTTTCCTTTAACAGGGGTTGGGGAGGAGGGTAAGGAGGCTGGGACCTTCAGCTGAAGTGTGGGTTCTGAATACACTTGCCAACATGGCATGGAAAAGGCTTCCACATCTGGAGAGACAGCTGTGGGAGAGAAAACTTCTGGACTCAGGAAACAACCAGGACTAAACAATCCACACTGAGCGGGCACGCCTTCTTCCCTGCCCGCCATCTGAAATCGGTGAGTCCCAAAGTGGCCATGAATCAAACCTTGTCAAAAAACTTGAATGTTTTGATGTCAGTGAATCAGGAAAATGTTATCCTTGTGTTATTGTCAAAATTAACCAAATGAAATCGAGTGTTATCTATGTGTACACAAAGGAATGAGTGACCACTGTGAGTAAGCCTCTGGTTTTCATATGTGTGGTTACCTAATTGCAGACCAGGCAGACTTCCAACATTTAACCATGACTGGTTGCTTACTTGATCAAATGTTTTTCTCTGCCTCGTAGTATAAGTAGCTAACTTTGGGGGTGGAGGTGCTGACGTTAGGTGCTGTGCTTTGACGTTAGTTCACTGAGTCCTCTATGAGATAGGGCCTCCCATTATCCCCATTTTAAGGGTGGAGAAACTGTGTCCCAGAGAGGTTAAGTAACTTGCCCTAGACCATTTGCCTGATGATGACAGGACCCCAGACCTAGAAAGTGGGCCAGAGCCCGAGCTCTTAGCCTCTCTGCATCCATAACAGGCAGAGCATAACCTAGACGCTTCAGGGAGAAGCCAAGTTGCCTGGGTTCCAGTCCTTGTTCTAACAATCAAAATATCATGATAATAAGGTCCTCCCACCCCCCATGCCTTCATTTCCCCCTTCTTTAAGACAAGCAAATTGGACTACAGTCTTCTCTGGTGGCTCAGTGATAAAGAACCCACCTGCCAATGCAAGAGATGCAGGTTCGATCCCTGGGTCAGGAAGATCCCCTGGAGAAGGAAATGGAAATCCACTCCAGTATTCTTGCCTGGGAATTCCCATGGACAGAGGGATCACAAAGAGTCAGACAGGATTTGGCAACTGAGCACCCACAAATTAGACTACACGATCTCTAAGAGTTTCTCTGGCTCAGAGCTCCACTGTGTGTGCTTTAAAGTTGAAGCGATGAGAAGTCAAGAGGCACCTTCCAGGAGAGCAGGCTCGAGCTATTCCTGCCTGGACTCTGCCCCAACCGCATGCGGTGAATGAAATGGAATGCTGCTCTTAAGATTGCAACTTGAGATCTGCCACAACTCTTCCTTCCATCTGTTCAAACTCCTAAATGACCATCCAGGCATGCTTTCATTTTACAAATATTTATCAAGGGATTTTTATGTCCCAGGCATGGCGCCAGAGTGGATGGTGTAACGAAGAACCAGACACAATCCTCATTCTTATGCAGCTTAAGTAGGGAAGACAGCCTTGGAAATACTGAGATTCAGTTCCGTGCTATGTGTGCCAAAGGGGCACCTCACCCAGGTGCCCATCCAGGAAGAAGGGCAGGCCAGGCTTCAGAAAGGATGGGGTATCCATTCTGAGTGACCACCAGCCACCAGAGCTAACAAACGGGGTATGGGGAACATTTCAAACAGATGGAACAGTAAATCCCCAAGGCAAGAAGAAGCAAGAAATGCTGGCATGAAAGAGAGTAGAGAGGGAGGCAAAAGATGAGACGCAGAGCCCAGCAGGAGACACATCATAGGATGCACTGTAAGCTCAGGAAAGAGTTGGCCTTTAGTCTGTGGGTAACAGGGAGGCTGGGGGCTTCCCAGTTAGCTCTAGTGGTAAAGAACCTGCCTGTCAATGTCAATGCAGGAGACATAAGAGATGCTGGTCTGATCCCTGAGTCAGGAAGATCCCCTGAAGAAGGAAATGGCAACCCACCCCACTATTCTTCCCTGGAGAATCCTATGGACAGAGGAGCCTGGTGGGCTACAGTTCATAGGGTCGCAAAGAGTTGGACACAACTGAAGCAACTTAGCAACAAGGAGTCTTCTGCAGTAGAAAAGTAACTATTATGGGTTGAAATGTGTCCCCCCCCAAAAAAGATATATTGGAGCCCTAATCCCAAGAGGAGAAGGCAATGGCACCCCACTTCAGTACTCTTGCCTGGAAAATCCCATGGATGGAGGAGCCTGGAAGGCTGCAGTCCATGGGGTTGCTGAGGGTCGGACACAACTGAGCGACTTCACTTTCACTTTTCACTTTCATGCATTGGAGAAGGAAATGGCAACCTACTCCAGTGTTCTTGCCTGGAGAATCCCAGGGACGGGGGAGCCTGATAGGCTGCCGTCTATGGGGTCACACAGAGTCGGACATGACTGAAGTGACTTAGCCTAGCCTAATCCCAAGAACCTCAGATTGTGACCTTATACATAAACAGGATCTTTAAGATTCTTAAATTATTTTTTTAATATTTATGTATTTTTGGCTGCATCTGGTCTTAGTTGCAGCTCATGGGATCTTTATGGCAGCAAACGGGCTTTTCTCTAGTGGTGGCTTGGGGGCTCCAGAGCACATGGGCTCTGTAGTTGGTAGCATGTGGGATTCTGGTTACCCAATCAGGGATCAAACTTGCATCTCCTGCCTTGGAAGGCAGATTCTTAACCACTGGACCACCAGGGAAGTCCCCTGGAGGTAGGGTCTTTTCAGAGGTAATCAAGTTGAAATGAGGTTATCAGGGTGGATCCTAATCTAATATGACTGGCGTCCTCATTGAAAGGGGAAATTTGAACACAGAAACACACATGCAAAATGAAAGAGGATGAGAAGAGACACAAGGAGAAGACCCCATCTGTAAGTCAAGTACAGAGGCATGGAACAGACACTTCCTCACAGCCCTCAGAAGGAACCAACCACGCTGACACTTTGTGGACTTTTCATCCCGGCAACTGTGAGACAGTACATTTCCACTGTTTATGCCTCTCAGTGCATGGTACTTTGTTTCAACAGCCCCAGCAAACTAATATAGCGAGCTATTCAAATTTGCACTTTAGAAAAACTGACCTGCCTACAGTGCTGAGAGGAAATTGAAAGACAAATATGGCTGCCAGGAGGCTATTTTGGAAGCTGGAAATGATAAAGGTCTCCATTTGAGCAGTGCTGGCAGAGACCAAGAGAGGTGGACAGGCAACATCGCTAGGATGTGATCATCAGTGGGATGTGGGAAATGAGAGAAAATACAGAATCAAGAGCAGTGCCTGGGCCGGGTTTGTAGCTCAGGTAAACACGTTGCCAGAGCCAAGTCTAGTCAACCAGCCCATCAGGAATCACAGACACAAGTTCTACACAGACAAGCAACTTGAGGACACAAGGCATCATCACCTCCTTCATCGTAACACCCAACTCTGACTTTTATCTTGTGGTACCCCAGCCTCAATGCCAGGTGTGGCTTCGTTTCCTCCACAAATACTGTGCTAAACTCTGGGGATAGAACGGTGAGGGAAAGGAAACTGGATTCCTGTATTTGGTCAAGACAAACACCACTCACATAAATAAATGAATAATTACAGACTCTGATATGTGCCATAAAGGAAGGGAAAGGAGTTTCATGAGAACATAAAACAGGGTGACTTGACCCAGAAAAAGTATCGTCTGAGTTGATACCCAAAGGACGATAGAGAGGAAAAGCATGCGGGGCGAGGGGCAAGGACCATCCAGATAGAAATGTGTTTGAAGACCAGGAGGAAGTCCCTGGGGAAGCAGGAATGTGATGAGACTGGAGGGGAATAGGAACTCAATTCATATTAAATGAAGAGGGGCTTGAGTAGTGTCCCCCCTCCCACTAAATTTATATTCACCAAAAACTCCAGAAAGTGACCTAATTTTTTTATTTTCAGTGCCTTAAATTTCTTCATAAAAATATTCTAAAAATCGATGCTGTTTCCTTTTTAACAAAGTATAATAGCAGGATACTTGACATTTACAATTCAAAATCAAATTAGCAGAATATTAAATATTTACATAATTATATCTTTTAAAATATGTATAAAGTAACAGGCAATTGTGTAGAATTGACATCAAAGGATGGTTCAAAAATGGGAGTATTTTCCTTCATTCCTATAAAGGAATTATGTCAATTATGTCTCTAACAGAAGCTGTGAAGATTCTTAAGTACACTGTTTTCAGATAGGATTTGGTATGGAAACAGAATGAGACCTAACTTGTCAGTAGGGTCTTTGTACATATAATCAAGTTAAGATGAGGTTACAGTGGAGTCAGGTGGGCCCTAGAGACTGGTGTCTTTCTTAGAAGGAATTCTGGACACAGGCACAGAGAGGAGAAGGCCATGTAAAGAAACAGAGCAGAAGATGGCCATGTGAAGACAGAGGCAGAGGCTGAAGTGAGGCATCTCCAAGTCAAGGAATATCAAGGATTGCCTGTATCCACCAGAAGCTGGGCAAGAGGCCTGGAGCAGACCTCCCTAAGCATCTCTAGAAGGAACCAATCCTGCCACAAGCTTGACTTTGTACTTCTAGCCTCCAGAACCATGAGAAAAGGCGTTTTGATTGTTTTAAGTCAGGCCTTAAGCAACACTATTTGCATGATTCTGTGACATGAGGAGACCTAAACCAGAAGGTCATGCCCTCTGATCCCAGCAATCTGAGATGACTTCTCGGGCTCCTCATGACCGTTGCTACACTCTTGACCCCCTATAATCAGATGCATGAAGAGTCAGAGTTTCCTGTCACATTGGCTCTGAGCGCAGAGAAGGAAGCATGTTTGCAGGAGGGACCTAGCATTTTCTGCGTAAAACTTGGGAAGGGGCCAGTGCCAGGTGCTGGGCGCCCTGGGTCTGCAGGAGGCCCGACTCTGTTCCATGGTCTTGGCCAAGTCGCCACCTCTCCCTGAGACTTCGTGTCCCTCACTGAGCCCCGAATGAGCACCAAGCAAGCTCCAAGGAGTCTCTGACCTTGCTGTTGGGTAATCACTGAAGCTGTGTTGGGAAGACCCAGTTAAGATACAAGGAGGGACTTCCTGGAGACCCATTCTCCAAGGATTCTGGGGTAAGGGTGATGCCAGAGCTCCACTCACCCTCTGGGGAGAGTTTTCCAACCACATCTCTCCGATGTGATACCTTGTTACAGTAGCCCTAGGAAACAAACAGACTTGAACCTCAAAACTCAGGTGATTACATTTATTGTTAAAAGATCACTGTGGCTGCAGGGCAGAGAATGACGGGGGAGGGGCTGTCAAGAGAGGACAGGGGAACCAAATACATCATTTAGATGAGGCTGCAACAATCTGAATGGGAAATGATGGCTTTCAACAGAGTGCTGACCAGGGAGAGGAAGAGTTGAAGATTCAAGAGATACCTAGCAGGTGAAACCACGGAGATCCTTAAAGAATCAAAGCCCACGCTAATGGGTACTACACGGAATGGAATAAAATAGGAAAATCACTGATTCCAGTAACATCCACCCACCATGATTCTAGACTCAGCCTGGTCTGTTCTCATAGCCGAACTCCTTTCCTGTGTCTGCATTCCATTTAGCTCCACCTCACCTTCCCCTGATGCTACTTTCTTCTTTATCAGACATTTCCCAGTCATCCTGCTGACATATACTGTGTTTGTGGTTTTCACACCCATGTTCCTCGTTTTTCTCTTGAGAGCATTAGGAGAGCAATCTCTTAAGGATTAGGAAAGTGAAACTCAGAGTGATGAAGGGATTTTGCCAGACACATTGTGAGTAGACGGTGGAGCCCAGATCTCAACCCACATCTCCTGGCTCTGTCTCCTGAATGTTTCCCTACCCCCTGGCACAGCTCCACAGAACCACAGCTCCCAGTCCACACAAGACTTGGGAGCGGTCCTGTCTCTAGCAGTTACAGTAAGAGACTACACGCAACACTGATTTTGCAAGCCTGTCGTCACTGGAATAAAGATGTTACGGTGGAAAATTCCACAGTGAAAAACAACTCCCCTGGACATTTGTTCCTAGCATAAACTTCTGAAGCTTTATGAAAGCATTTGTGCTTAAGACTATCCCATTTGGGATCTAGGCTCTGGCCCTTCTGGGTTGCGTGATCTTGAGGAAAGTGCTCAGTGCCTAACCTCAATGTTCTCATCTATTGAAAGGGACTGTTGCTGAGAACCAGGTTAGAGAATTGTCATCTGTCATATACATAAAGCATTTAGCTCGCTGCCTAATACACAGTAAGGCTTAATAGGTCTTAAGTATGACTTTTGTTTCTCTTAATTGTGCGCTCATTTTCAAATCATACAAAGCACAAATAAATGTTTCTCCCACCAAGTCTCGTAAACTTGGGTGAAGCACGGTCAAACAATGAAAAATATGAAAGCTATAAGGTTTTGCAAAGTACAGAATAAGTGTTTTCAAGAGCATCCAGATACACCTGACAAAGGAGAGGATTTGGGCAGGAAGTAAAGGAAGACATGAAGACGATGGTGGAGCAGGAGAAGAGGAAGCCGAGAAGGGAGGTGTTTACTGTCCCAGATTTCAGAGAAGGACACCAGGAAACAGAGATGTTAGGTAACCAGCCCAAAGCCACACAGCCAGAAAGTGAAGGAGCTGATTTCAAAACGCATGCTCTTCTCAAAGACACCACATGATGCTCACTGCTTTTAAGTATGTCTATCACCATACCTGTAGAATTTTGTGGCAGTTATTTGTGTAAAAGTTTGTCTTTCCTGCCAGACTATAACCGCCTTAAGAATAGGAACTGAGAATCACTCATCTTTTTAATCTCAGTGTTGGGTTCCTAGTGAGTGTTTAAAACAGTGATACTGAATAATTGTGAGACCATAAATCCTCAATGTTTATGAATGTTTTAATGCATAGGTTCAAATATTGGGCTGACCAAAAAGTTCATTCAGGTTTTTCCATATCTTATGGAAAACCCCAAATGAAATTTTGGCCAACTCTATAATACAGTTTTTTTTTTCCCCCAAACCAGGTTTGAATTAAAATACTGGCTCTGAAAGGGTGACTACTGGCACTGTGTCACTGTGTGCCTATGTCAGCAGTTACCTTATTTACCTGATTCACTGTTTGGTTTTTTGTTTATTTGTTTTGTTTTGTTTGCAAGGATGGTAGAGAGATGAACTTCAGCAAATCTAATAAATATTTGTGGGGAAATAAGAATAGTGCATGGCTGAAGTCTACCTGGGATTCTTTCTGAAAGGAAATTCACTCTCTGATGTCCTTGCACTTAACACAGGTTCAATTTTATTGTTCAACTTACTTTTGTGGACTGTGGAAAGGATGACAAAATCATGGACTTTTTATAGGAATCCTAGGAAAGAGAGGAATGAATTGAAATTTGTTGAATTAAAATATTTTTTTTACTATATATTTGAATATATGTATTGGCCTATGCAGGACCATGGAGAGAGTTAACCAAACCAGCAGTGTCTCTGAGTTCATCCTTCTGGGACTCTCCTCCCGGCCTGAGGACCAGAAGCCACTCTTTGCCCTCTTCTTCATCATGTACGTAGTCACCATAGTGGGAAACGTGCTTATCATTCTGGCCATCTGCTCTGACACTCAGCTTCAGACACCCATGTATTTTTTCCTTAGCATTTTATCCTTTATTGATGTTTGCTACACAACCACCATAGTTCCCAAGATGCTGGTGAACTTTCTGTCAAAGAAGAAGTCCATCTCCTATGCTGAGTGTATGACCCAGATGTATTTCTTCTTGGCTTTTGCCAACACAGAGAGTTACCTCCTGGCAGCCATGGCCATTGACCGCTATGTGGCCATCTGTGACCCCTTCCACTATGTCACCACCATGAGCTGCCACCGCTGTGTCCTGCTGGTGACCTTCTCCTGCTCCATCTCTCACCTCCATTCCCTCTTACTGGTTCTCCTGATAAATCGTCTTCTCTTTTGTGACTCCAATATCATCCACCACTTCCTCTGCGACATCAACCCTCTACTGAAGCTGTCCTGCTCCTCCACGCTTGTCAATGAAATTGTCATTAACACCGAAGGACTGGTAACCCTGGTGAGCCCTTTCATATGTGTTATCATCTCTTACCTACGCATCCTCCTTGTCGTTCTTAAGATCCCTTCGGCTGCTGGGAAATATAAAGCTTTCTCTACCTGTGGTTCCCATGTCACCATGGTGACCCTCTTTTATGGAAGCATTATTTATGTTTATTTCCGACCCCTGTCCACCTACACCATCAAGGACCGAGTGGAAACAGTCATCTACACCATTCTGTCCTCCATGCTGAACCCTTTTATCTACAGCCTGAGGAACAAAGATATGAAGAGAGGCCTGAGGAAGCTGATGAGCAGGAGGATGTCCTAGGCAGCACTCCTGTGGGCATACTCAGGGGTAAGTCTTCTCCTGAGGCCCCTCACTTCTAATTGAAGTAAGTTACTGAAGGTTACACTCCTAAGCCAAGAGTCCATTAAAAATGGTGTAGATGACTGACAAGACTAGAATCTACAGTCTTATTTTTAGTATAATTATAGAAGTATACAATATATTCATATATATATATATATATATCCACCAATCAAAGCCACCTTATTGCAGCCCCCCAGCTGGCCAGAGTCTTCATACTCAGTCCTCATCTCCCCCTCCCATTCTCTTTTGTCATTCGCTCCTTTCAAGTGCAGCTGAAAATGAATATCCTGCATTAATTTCTCTCGACCAAATATCTCCTTATTCAATAAGTCATGCAAAAGAGACACTGATGTATAGATCAGTCTTATGGGCTCTGTGGGAGAGGGAGAGGGTGGGGAGATTTGGGAGAATGGCATTGAAACATGTATAATATCATGTATGAAACGAGTCGCCAGTCCAGGTTCGATGCACGATACTGGATGCTTGGGGCTGGTGCACTGGGACGACCCAGAGGGAGGGTATGGGGAGGGAGGAGGGAGGAGGGTTCAGGATGGGGAACACAGGTATACCTGTGGCGGATTCATTTAGATATTTGGAAAAACTAATACAATATTGTAAAGTTTAAAAATAAAATAAAATTAAAAAAAAAAGTCATGGGCACAGAATGGCTGATTACATGAGAATCTGGAACCTAGAAACAAGTAAGGGGAAAACTGTCTCTTTTCAGGGCTCTTGAGAAGCATTTGAGCTCTGACTGTGATAGGCGTTGAGAAGACCTCCACATCTAGGGACAGGAAATGCCTTTGTCCATGTGGAGACAGTCTAGCAGCTGGCCTGATGATTTCTTAGGAGAAGTTAGGGCCTATTGCTATACTTGAAAGTAGTTTCTATGGTGTACTTCTCTTTTCTATGGTGTGATTCTTCAATAAAATATTATCAACAGGCATTTGTTATTGCTCAGTCTCAGTCGTGTCCGACTCTCTTCAATCCCATGGACTGCAGCATGCCAGGCCTCCCTGTCCTTCTCTATCTCCCAGAGTTGGCTCAAACTCATGTCCTTTGAGTCAATGATGCCATCCAACTATCTCATCCTCTGTCATCCCCTTCTCCTCCTGCCTTCAATCCTTCCCACCATCAGGGTCATTTCCAATGAGTCAGGTCTTCCCATCAGGTGGCCAAAGTTTTGGAGCTTCAGATTCAACGTCAGTCCTTCCAATGATTATTCAGGACTGATTTCCTTTAGAATGGACTGGTTTGATCTCCTTGCAGTCCAAAGGACTCTGAAGAGTCTTCTCCTGTACCACAGTTTGAAAGCATCAATCCTTTGGTGGTCAGCCTTCTTTAAGGTCCAGCTCTCATATCCGTACGTGACTACTGGAAAAATCATAGCTCTGACTAGATGAACCTTTGTCGGAAAAGTGATGCCTGCTTTTTAATATGCTGTCTAGGTTTGTCAACAGATATAGCCTTATGAAATTAAAAGACGCTTGCTCCTTGGAAGGAAAGTTATGAACAACCTGGACAGCGTATTGAAAAGCAGAGACATTACTTTGTCAACAAAGGTCCATCTAGTCAAGGCTATGGTTTTTCCAGTGGTCATGTATGGATGTGAGAGTTGGACTATAAATAAAGCTGAGTGCCAAAGAATTGATGCTTTTATTGGGATCCGAGGAGCTGCAGCGAGGGCACCGCGGGCAGCTAGGTGTCCGGCACGGCCATGGCAGGAGCGCTGGTGCGGAAGGCGGCGGACTATGTCCGGAGCAAGGACTTCCGGGACTACCTCATGAGTACGCACTTTTGGGGCCCAGTAGCCAACTGGGGTCTTCCCATTGCCGCCATCAATGACATGAAGAAGTCCCCAGAGATTATCAGTGGGCGGATGACATTTGGATGTTTAAAAAGGCATCAGCGTAACAACGGGAGATGAAGAACCGGCCTTTGAAGGGACTGCATCGCCAGCTGCTGTTGCCGAGTCACGGATTCCACCATCATGAATAGTCTTGCTGAGGAAAATACGCGGAATGCTATTTTTACTAACCGGACTATTTTTCTAGACATAGCAGAGTCCCTAAACCAACTCTCTGCTGCCTTATGAGTACTGAATATTTTCTTCTCTTCAGAAAGAGTAGCACAAATATGCAATCAATTTAATAATTCTCAATGAAGGTTTTATCTGCAGTAATATGTGTATTATCTGTAAGAATATACTTAGTGAAAAACTGAAGAGAACAAAATTTGTAACCATTAGCATTTAAGTACTCAGAAGGCATATCCTTAATGACCATGACCCGGCTGACAGCTGGCCGCATACCGGAAAGCACATTGCCAGTGTTCGAAAAGCTATTTGTACTTCCGTGCAGTGTGTATATTGAAATGCTGTAAATTAATGACAATAAATGATTTAAATATTTGTGAAATGAGTAAAAAAAAAAAAAAGAATTGATGCTTTTGAGCTGTGGTGTTGGAGAAGACTCTTGAGAGTCCCTTGGACTGCAAAGAGATCCAACCAGTCCATCCTAAAGGAGATCAGTCCTGGGTGTTCATTGGAAAGACTGATGCTGAGGCTTAAACTCCAATACTTTGGCCATCTGATGTGAAGAGCTGACTCACAGCTCTGAAAAGACTCTGATGCTGGGAAAGATTGAGGGCAGGAGGAGAAGGGGACAACAGAGGATGAAATGGTTGGATGGCATCACCAACTCAATGGACATGGGTTTGGGTGGACTCTGGGAGTTGGCAATGGACAGGGAGGCCTGGCATGCTGCGGTTCATGGGGTAGCAAAGAGTCAGACATGACTGAGCGACTGAACTGAACTGAACTTACTGTACTCTGGCCACCTGGGGAAGACTCTATGCCCATACCTGACAAAATGGAGCAGGGTATAGCAGTGTTTTCTTCCTTCTGGGCAGATTGGGATGTCTGCAAAAGCTTCTGGCCACATCAGAGTCTGGCAGCAAAAACACAAGGATCAGCTCCTGATTATCTGAGGCGAGTCCTGGGAAAATACTCAGAAAAATCTGGGAAATGGGGAGATGTAGCCTTCTATGTCCCATTCTAGACTAGGTGAATCAGAATCTACAGAGGAAGGAATTCCCTGGTGGTCCAGTGGCTAAGATTCTGGACTCCCAATACGGGGGGCCAGGGTTCCATTCCTGATGGGGAACTAGATCCCATATGCTGCAACTAAAGATCCTGCATGCTGCGAGTAAGACTCAGTGCAGTCAGATAAACATTTTTATTTTTAAATAAAATTAGTTAACAAAATTTTTTAAAAAGAATCTACAGAGGAGAGGCTCGGGGATCTTTCATAAGCTTCTCAGATGATCTGAGGCAACTGGCACTACACCATGTACTGGAACTGCATTTACGTACAACTCTACACCAGGACTTCTACAGCTACCTGGACAAAAGAAGGGGCTCTGCAAGACACAGAAGTGTGTCTTTCTGACACAGAAAGTGTCAGAACTCAGGAGCTAGAACTCCACTTTAATTGCCCCCGTACGTGTGCGATCAGTTGCTCAAACGTGTCTGACTCTTTTGCATCCCATGGACAGTAGCCCGCCAGGCTCCTCTGTCCATGGAATTTTCCAGGCAAGAATATTGGAGTGAGTAGTCATTTCCTCCTCCAAGGGATCTTCCCCATCCAGGGATCGAACCTTCATCTTGCATCTCCTGCACTGGCAGGCAGATTCCTTACTATCAGTTCTTTACTATTGTGCCATCAGTTGCTGCTGCAGTAGAAAAGTAGCCTGTCAGCAGCCTAGTGGACAGCTCTACTGTCCTCCCATTTGCCTTCCCAAACCCACTGACTCTATCATGGTTCTTCTCTTAGATCCACTTTTTACTTCTCTGCCCAACCTCCCCTGGGGCCACTTGCTTTAGGTGTGACACACCTGAAGACCACTCTCCATTATGCTCTGAAGAAAGATGGGCGTTTAGACTCATCAGAGTAGTCAAATTACATGCCATACTCACTGTTTCAGAAGAAAGAACACATAATCATTTAGAAAGATTGTTTATAAAAAGATGGTTTGTGCTCACCTTCAGGAGTGATTAGGAAAACTACAACCAGGGTGAGATATTATTTTACACACAGCAGATGAACAAGAAAAAAATATTCCTGGCAATTCTGAACATTGGTGAGTGTAGGGAACACTGAAAGTCTATGACAGTGCACAAAGGAGTATAATTTGGTTTAGTCACTTGGAGAACAATTGCCCTCATTTTTCAACACTAAAATTGAATACAGTGTAGTGAGATGACAATTTGAGCTCTGCTGCTGCTGCTAAGTCGCTTCAGTCGTGTCCGACTCTGTGCGACAGCAGACTCTGTGCGATAGACGGCAGCCCACCAGGCTCCCCCGTCCCTGGGATTCTCCAGGCAAGAACACTGGAGTGGGTTGCCATTTCCTTCTCCAATGTATGAAAGTGAAAAGTGGAAGTGAAGTCGTGCAGTCGTATACGACTCTTCACAACCCCATGGACTGCAGCCTACCAGGCTCCTCCATCCATGGGATTTTCCAGGCAAGAGTACTGGAGTGGGGTGCCATTGCCTTCTCTGAATTTGAGCTCTATGAGATATATAATAGGCTAGTTTCACTGCCTTAAAAATGCTATTTCACCTATTCATTTCCTCCCACCAAGAAAGACAAAAAGCCCTCCAGGATTTCCCTGGTGGTGCAGTGGTAAAGAATCCACCTGCCAGTGCAGGAAACACTAGTTCAATCCCTGGTCCAGGGAGATTCCACATGACTTGGAGAAACTAAGCCCATGAGCGCAACTACCGAGCTGTGTTCTAGAGCCCACGAGCTGAAACTACTGAGCCCCTGTGCAGAACTACTGAAGCCCGCAGGCCTAGAGCATGTGCTCAACAAGAGAAGCCACCGCAAAGAGAGTAGCCTCCACTCACTGCAACGAAGAGTAGGCTCTGCTCACCACAACTAGAGAAGGTTCTCCTGAAGCAATAGAAACCCAGTACAGCCAAAACTAAATGAGTAAAATTATTTTTTAAAAAACCATCTGGAAACCATTGATCTTTTCAACTATCTCTACCGCTTTGCCTTTTCCTGAATGTCATGTAGTTGTAATCATAGAACATGTAACCTTTTCAGACGTATTAGACCCCCGAGATTTGATGAAATGTCATAACTTGCTTATGTCTACACAGTTAGTAGAGTTATGAGGTTAGGATTTAAAACACCTGTCTGGCCCAATGCTCTGCTCTCAACACTACAATATGTTACTTGATCACTAACACTAAATAAGACTCATCTATATTCAACTAATAATTAAAAAAAAAACAGTCATAGCTGAAGCACCAACCAGGAAATAATATTTAGAGCTCACTGACACATGATGTTTATCAAAAGTTGAACTAAAGGAAAAATTATCTGGAGAAGATTGCCCAAATGACGTGTATAACATCCATACTTTCTCATGGATCTGATATCCAGTGTAGTCAACACAGATCACTGGAGACATAAACATCTGTGTGCTCAGCCACTCAGTCATGTCCAACTCTTTGCAACTCCATTGACTGTAGTCCGGCAGTCTCCCCTATCCATGGGATTTTCCAGGCAAGAATACATAGATTTCCTACTCCAAGGGGTGTTCTCAGCCCAGAGACTGAACCCACAATTCTCGTGTCTTCTGCATTGGCAGGTGGAGTCTTTGCCACTAGTGCCATCTAGACAGTGTGATTTTTGCCTCCAAACCATTACTAATATTAATTTTTATGCACGAATGTGATTTCCAAAAGCCTCTAACTGAAGCTGATTAAACGAAAGCTCATGCATTGTGTCTGTTCTTAGAACACAGATGTTAGTATTTCATCTAAGCAACTGTTTATTTTTATCTTTGGTTGTGAATTCTGTGACTGATCAGAAAGCTTGGAGCCAAATCTAAGGCTCACCCGTAACAAGGGTCATGACCATCTGCATTTTCAGAGTCATTCCTGGCTCAATTTTATGTCCCCACCCTTGTTTATTCCTTCTTTTGTGCTTGTCTAACCTTATTTTCAGTTTATCCATCTTGTAGCGTATATGTTACTCCAAGCTGCCTTAAACTCTTCAGAAGTAAGATCTACTATAAACATAAATAATTTTTAAGTCAGAGAAGAAAACCCACCAAACTGGAAAAATAATGGTCATCTCTGGGTAGCAGGAGTATAGTTTCTTAAAATTTACTTTCCCATAAGGGATACCGAAACAAGATAAAAATATTAAAAACCAAAAGTTACTTTAGTTCTACCAGTTTTTTTACAGAAGTTAAAAAATGTATTCTAAAATTTATATGGAAATGCCAAAGAACCTAGAGGAATCAAAATAAATTTGAAAAAAAATAAGAAGGAGGGGACTCGAGCTACCTAGCTTCAAGACTTACTAAGCTGCAATAATCAACAGTGTGCTATTGTTTTTTCTTTTTTACTTTGGATGATTTCTTTTATTTTGTGTTTCATATATTATCCAGTTTCACATTCTCACAGGATCAGCAATTACAACACCCACCTCGTCTTCTAAGTCTGAAAATGGCAAGACAGCCGCAGCTGCAGCCAACAGCAAAGCACTGATGTGCTCACAAAACAAAAAATTGCACAATTTTTCCTTCATTTTTCTTAAACTAAGGGCTGACGCTAAGGCTCACTACTGAAGAAAAGAAACTCTTTTCTTCTTCATGCCTCAAAAGAAAACGTTAAACTTATCTGACAAGTCTGAGAAGGGCTCTTCAATAATTAATTGCACACACACACGAAGCTTTCAGTTCAGTTCAGTTCAATTCAGTCACAGTCATATCTGACTCTTTGTGACCCCATGGACTGCAGCACTGCCAGAATTCCCTGTCCATCACCAACTCCTGGAGCTGCCTCAAACTCACATCCATTGAGTTGGTGATGCCATCCAACCATCTCATCCTCTGTCAGCCCCTTCTCCTCCTGCCTTCAACCCTTCCCAGCATCAGGGTCTTTTCCCAATGAGTCAGTTCTTCGCATCAGATGGCCAAGTATTGGAGCTTCAGCTTCGGCATCAGTCCTCCCAATGAATATTCAGGACTGATTTCCTTTAGGATTGACTAGTTGGATCTCCTTGCAGTCCAAGGGACTCTCAAGAGTCTTCTCCAACACCACAGTTCAAAAGCATCAGTTCTTTGGTGCTCAGCCTTCCTTATGGTCCAACTCTCACATCCATACATGACTACTGGAAAAACCATAGCTTTGACTAGATGGACTTTCATCAGCAAAGTAATGTCTCTGCTTTTTAATACATGTTCTAGGTTGGTCATGAAGGAAAGGGCAACCCACTCCAGTACTCTTGCCTGGAAAATCCTGTGGTAGTCTACAATCCATGGGGTTGCAAAGAGTCAGACATGACTGAGTGACTAAACTTTCACTTTCAAACTTAGATTGGTCATAGCAAAGAGCAAGCGTCTTTCAATTTCATATCTGCAGTGATTTTGGAGCCAAAAAAAATAAAGTCCGTCACCATTTCCATTGTTTCCCCATCTATTTGCCATGAAGTGATAGGACGGGACAGGATGCCATGATCTTAGTTTTTTGAATGTTGAGCTTGAAGCCAGCCTTTCCACTTTCCTCTTTCATGTTGCATAAACATTTTGTTACACAGGGTACAAAAATACTTTCACTTTTTTGATTGGTTTCAAAGATTGGAAAGACTGAGGAGCCATGGCAGGGGTGGGGTGCACCAGGGTACACCGGGGAGAGGTAAGTGAAATGAGCAGAGAAAGGATTTTCTTAATGGTTGTTGGCCCATCTGAGGAGGAAGAAGCAGAGGCCCCTGATTTGAAATGACCAGGAAAACGCTCTGTCTTGGCTGGGTGGTCCTTCCTATTCAGCCTGGAAGTGAGTGGGGGGGTGGTGGTGGTGGAGTGCCAGCTGCCAAGCAGAACTGGCTACAGGGCTTGGTCCTCAATGAAGCCAGGTGGTGCAGGGCAGAGGGGTAGGGAGAGGAACCCAGAATGATGATGAGCCCTTAGTGGCCAGGCCTTGTTGCCATGGTGAAGCAATGTGAGAACAAACTGTACACTCATGTACACACAAGTTTTAACTGTCTTAATTCATGGCAGAAAACATTCAAAATTAAATGCCTCAGTGTCTTGAGGGGGGGTTACGGAAGCAGATTTGGGAGGTTGGGACTTGCTCAGTCCCCAAGGAGCCCTCCCAGCAAGAAGGGCCCTGAATCCAGCCCTGAGGCTTTGGAGACAGGCTGTGGGGCAGGACAGGGCTGAGGAGGAAGAGAGGAAGAAAAAGAGTCCACTGAGTCAGGCTTAAAGTTCACAGTCTTTGGAGGGCAGCAACAGAAGCAGCTCTGCAGGGCCACCTGGGGGCACGGGGCGCTCAGGGTGGCTTCCTCCCCTGCAGGGCAGGGGCCTCGAGCTGTGGTGACAAGGGTGGAGAGCGAACAGAAGTGCCAATATTTCCATCCTGGCTGGGTGGTATCAGAGGAAGGGTACTAGCGCACCTGGTGCTTTTGAACTGTGGTGTTGGAGAAGACTCTTGAGAGTCTCTTGGGTTGCAAGGAGATTCAACCAGTCCATCCTAAAGGAAATCAATCTTGAATATTCATTGGAAGGACTGATCCTGAAGCTGAAGCTCCAATACTTTGGCCACCTGATGAGAAGAACTGACTCATTGGGAAAAGACACTGATGCTGGGAAAGATTGAAGGCGAGAAGAGAAGGGGACGACAGAGGATGAGATGTTTGGATGGCATCAGCAACTCAAGGATGTGAGTTTGAGGCAGCTCCGGGAGTTGGGATGGACAGGGAAGCCTGGAGTGCTGCAGTCCATGGGGTCGCAAAAAGTCGGATGCGACTGAGCAACTGAACTGGGCTAAACTGAACCAGCACACCTGAGCATGCAGGGTGGCAGCAGCAGCGGTGGCGGCTGGGTAGGTGAACGGCGGTATGTGAGATGGCTGGGGTCAGCTCCATAGTGTACAGAGGGTAGGGGGCCCAGGCCTCTGGGGATGCAGGGATTGGAGCGGCCCCCATCAGGTTATAGGTGTCCCCTGCAATGAAGTGTGCTCCAAGGGTGGGGTTGGCATTGGTAGGATTTCGTGTAGTCATTCATTTGTTCTTCCCTTTAGCTCGTCGGCTTCCCTTGTGGTTCCACTGGTAAAGAATCCGCCTGCAATGGGGAGACCTGGGTCTGATCCCTAGGTTGGGAAGATCCCCTGGAAAAGGGAACGGCTACCCACTCCAGTATTCTGGCCTGGAGAATTCCACAGACTGTATAGTCCATGGGGTCGCAAAGAGTTGGACACGACTGAGTGACTTTCACTTTAGCTTGTTCCTGGCCATCTTGGTGTTGGCCTTGGCAAACTCTAGCCTCAAAGACTGTGGGTTTTCAGCATCAAAGCAAATACCGTTCAATGCATTCTTGGCGGCTGCTGCTCCTGCCCAACAGTCAAAGACCACAAAACCAACAGGCTGTCTTGATGTAGGCATGATCAGGGACCCTTTATATCCCTTGAAAGGCCCGAAGAGCAGGTAGAGTTGTCTGGGTTTAATGTCCACAGGGAACCCACTGACCCACAGCGTCCTGACCTCCTCCTCCGCCAGGGTGCCGCCACAGCCCGTGCTACGCCAGTGCTGTGCTCGCCGGTGGGCTTCAGATTGCTCATGGTGCTGCCTGAGGGCTAGCTTGGCGCAGACCGGAAAGGAAATTTTAAAGACTGACAATACCAAGTCCTGAGCATCTGGAAATCTCATTCATTGCAAAATGGAACAGTTGCTTAAAACAATTTGACAGTTTCTTAAAAAGTTTAACATACCCCTACCATGTAACCCAGAAATCCCACTCCTAGATACTCCAAAAGAAATTAAAATTGCTATTATTTTCTCCCATTCTGAAGGCTGTCTTTTCACCTTGCTTATAGTTTCTTTGGTTGTGCAGAAGCTTTTAATTTTAATTAGATCCCATTTGTTTATTTTTGCTTTTATTTCCAATATTCTGGGGAAGGAGGTGGGAGCGGGGTTCGGGAGTGGGAACACGTGTATGCCTGTGGCGGATTCATGTTGATGTATGGCAAAACCAATACAATATTGTAAAGTAATTAGCTCCCAATTAAAATAAAAAAAAGAAATGAAAATTGTGCTTATGCAAAGAAATGTATGCCAGTGTTTTGTAGCATCTTTATTCATACTAGCCAAAATCTAAGACAGTCTAGAAACTGATGGATGGATCAACAAATAATGGTATATCTACACAAGAAATGATACTGAACTAAAAAGGAAAGAACTATGATGATACAACAACTTGGATGAAACTCAACAGCAGTGTGCAAAGTGAAAGAAGCTAAATAAACAATCTAAAAAGCTACATACTGTGTGATCCTATTTGTATGACTTTTTTCTGGAGGTGGGGGAGACAGGAAATCAGATCAGTGTTTGCCTGGAGCTGGGAGTGGGAGAAGAAAAATTATTAGAGGGGCAAGAGAAATGTCCAGGGTGCTGAAAATGTTCTCTGTCTTGATTGTAATTGCTACAAAATGCAGGACAATTGTCAAAACTCATCAACAAAATACTTAACATGGATAAATTTTATTGTATATAAATTGTACTCTATGTGTAATAAGACTTCATCTTAAAAATAAAACCTTGTAGAAAAAAAGATAGTTGTATTTCAGGCCTTGGGCTAGAGAAACGTGAGAAACATGTCTTAAGTAAAATGAAAATGCATTGACAACGAAACACTGACGGAGTTGACGTAGCACTAGAGCCGGAATCTTCACAATGGTTACAAGGTCCTACATGAACTGGTTCTCTGATCAGTTTGGACTCGTCTCCTGCCTCTTTCTGCTCATTCAGTCCAGTCCATTTGCCCTTTTATTATTCCTCACACACACCAGACACACTTCTGCCTCAGGGCTTTCACCAATCCTGTCTTATAATTGTAGGTCTCCTTCAACACAAAGGAAATTACAAGGGATGTCTACAGCCATGCCAGACCCATCCTCCAACCTGGTGCCTCAGTTCCAAGTGTAATTCCAGAGCAGACCCAGATAGGCCCAACTATCTATTGGGAAGTGAGGCAGATAGATGAGCCTGAGAAAGGACCTCTGTTCCTGCGGTACTTTGAGTTGGTGATGGCCAAAGACTACGTTTCCATGGAGAAACCCTGCTTAATTCCTAATCACCGCTCAGTTAGGAGAAGCCAAACTTTTAACTATAGATGTTTCTTAATTAAACCACACACTTCCCAGAGTGGCTAATTAGGACCAAAGCAGGGTAGCTAGGGAATTCTCAAACAGAATTTCTCCCAGGCCTTGTTAACAAGGTCATAGACTAGACAAGGCCCACAGAGGCAGTTCCCAGAGCACTGAAACTTTTCTGATATTTCACATTCAAAGCACAGAAACTTCTCTTTCCCCAAGAGATTATAATCACCAATTCCATCATCAAAAGCAATTTCCCAGCCTGGCTCCTGGCTAACTAACTCCCCAGCCTCAATTACTCTTCATGACATCTCATTCTCTCATCCCCAGAACAACAAATAGGTTTCACCTCTTATGCCACTACCACTTAATTAAGAGTAGCTGCCTAGTATGTTAATTTGAGAATGGTTCAAGGCCTCTGCTCAATCCCAGTGAGGAAAATGCTCTGTAGATTAGCTATGTCTGCCACAGATAAGGAATGGGAAGAGATTGCAGCTAGTCACCTATGTATTCACCATCCATGTGTGTGTGTGCCAAGTTGCTTCAGTAATGTCTGACTCTTTGTGACCTCATGGACCGTGGCCGTCCAGGCTCCTCTGTCCATGGGATTCTCCAGACAAGAATACTGGAGTGGGTTGCTATGCCCTGCTCCAGGGGATCTTCCCGACCCAGGGATTGAATCCCCATCTCTTGCATCTCCTGCACTGGCAAGTGGGTTCTTTACCACTAGCCCCACCTGGGAAACCCAATTCACCATCAGTACCCTATATCAAATTCGGAACTATGCTGCATTCCCCAAACACTTCTTTTTACACACCTCCATGTTTTCATATGGGATTGTAATATCTTCGCCTCTTTTCCACTTAGTTGTGTGTGCTTAGTCACTCAGTCATGTCGGACTCTTTTTGACCTCATGGACTATAGCTTGCCAGGTACCTCTGTCCATGGGGATTCTCCATGGAAGAATACTGAAATAGGTTGTCATGCCCTCCTCCAGGAGATCTTCCCAACCCAGGGATCAAATCCATGTCTCCCGCATTGCAGGTGGATTCTTTCTCATCTGAGCCACCAGGGAAGCCCTTTCCACTTAGTTAATGCCTAGTTATCATCCCTTGAGGCCTGACATCACCTCTATAGCTTTCTCTGAGCATTCTTCTTATCCTTGGGTCCAAATGGGATTAATAACTCTCTCCATTGTGCTTTTAGTATTGGATTATTATTGCAAGTACCACACTGATCTGGGTAATCGGGATGCTGTGCAAGAACAAACTAGAGAGAAGTTCTTGGTGGATGGGCTAAAAAGACAGACCAGAACAGAGACTGGTAGTGACACTCATGGGAAAAGGAAAACAAAAAAGAGTAGAGATGTTTGTGGTGGGGGAATAGGAGACAAAAAATAGAACCTATAGGAATTTGTTGTTAATGTCGTTTAGTCGCTAAGTCACGTCTGACTCTTTGCCACCCCATGGTAGCCCACCAGGCTCCTCTGTCCTTAGAATTTTCCAGCAAGAATACTGGAGTGGGTTGCCATTTCCTTCTTCATGAGATCTTTCTGACCCAGGGATCAAACCCGAGTCCCCTGTGTCTCCTGCATTGGCAGGCAGATTCTTTACCACTGAGCCATCAGGGAAGCCCATATTATACTGCTGCTACTGCTAAGTCACTTCAGTCGTGTCTGACTCTGTGCAACCCCACAGATGGCAGCCCACCTGGCTACCCCGTCCCTGGGATTCTCCAGGCAAGAACACTGGAGTGGGTTGCCATTTCCTTCTCCAATGCATGAAAGGGAAAAGTGAAAGTCCAGTCGCTCAGTCGTGTCCGGCTCTTTGCAACCCCATGGACTGCAGCCTACCAGGCTCCTCTGCCCATGGGATTCTCCAGGCAAGAGTACTACTTAAACATAAATAATAGTAGAGCTATGTATAAATAAATGTCTTAGGCTAACAGTACTTATACAATTATAAAACCAAAATAATAAACAGCAAAACCAATAAATTAACAGCATTAATTTAATGTTATGCGTTATATCAGTTTGCTGAAACTAAATTACATTTCATAACATGAAGTGACTCTTCAATGGCATAGTGAGCATAACATCTTATTGTACGCTGTGGGATGACTCATTTCTCCCACCACTTTATTCCAACTACCAAGAAATCGTATTATGTGCAGCACACCTGGTATAGGATCAAACCACATAGTTTACAAAGTCTGACTTCATTTCGTATCAACCTGATTATCATTCCAACTTCAATCCAAACTGAAACAACTGAAGTAGTACTATCTGATGTTGATGTGCTTGGAAATACAAATACAAATGTGAATAATCAAAACAAAAATTCAAGAGACTCTCCCATTTAAAGCCATTGAGGGTGTAGCTACTGAGCATTCAGAAGGGAGTGAGTAATTGGTGAAAAAAAAAAGCATAATCTTATATTACTAGAAGTCTCACAAAAGGACACACGAAAGGGTGAAGGAAAATGACCCCAGAGGGAAGCACAAAATGCAGAAAGAAATGAAGCACTGCATATAGAGCAAAAATACAGGCAAATGAATATTAATGAATTAATATTCATTAAAAGTGAATATTGCCTGTTTAACCAAAAGTAAGGGTGTCTTATGAAGTTTAAAATACATTTTGAATTAAAATATATTACGACTATAGCATAAAAGGCAAGAAGAAGGGAAATGGAGTTCAAATATCCTAGAGTTCTTGAATTTACCAGGACATGGTAAAAAAAATTATATATATGAGACTTTAATAAGCAAATGATATACATTATAATGTGTACGGTAAGCACTAAGAGAATAGTTTAAAATATATAACTAATAAGCTAATCTTAAAAAGGAAAACAAAGTTGGAGAATTGCAGTGAACAATTTCAAGACTTACACTGATGTGTGCACCCTGCCATGTGTAAAATAGCTAGCTAGTAGAATCCTGCTGTATAGCACAGGGAGCTCAGTTCAGGGCTCTGCGGTGACCTAGATGGGTGGGATGGGAGGGTGGGAGGGAGGTCGAAGAAGAAGGGCATGTGTATACCTATATATAGCTGATCCACTTCATTATTCAGCAGAAACTAATGTAACATTATAAAGCAATTATCACGCTTTGGCTCAGTCTCAGTCACTGAGTCTCAAAAAGTCCCACTTTTTGTGATGCCATGGATTATAGTTGCCAGTTTCCTCTGTCCATGGAATTTTTCAGGCAAGAATACTGGAGTGGGTTGCCATTTCCTCCTCCAGGGGATCTTCCCAACCCAGGGATGGAAACTGTCTCTTGTATTTCCTGCATTGGCAGGTGGATTCTTTACCACTGCACCACCTGGGAAGCCCATAGAGCAATTATATCCCAATTGAAAAAAAAATTTACTATAAAGCTAAAAGTCAGTGTGGTCTTGTCATGAGGATAAACAGATCAGTGAAACATAGCAGAGGCCAGAAATAGAGCCACACACATGTGGCTTAATTATTTACAAAGATGCTGGTGCACCGTTGGGGTGGCAAAGAGTTGGACACAGCTTATTAACTTGTTATGAACAACAAGTGAACTAAAACCCACCTCAAAATACATGTAGACTATACATATGGAAATTATATTAGCTGTGGCATATGGATGCATTTTTAATCTGTTTGGTAGGATGTAGGATGAAGTGTTCAGAAAGGATAGCCTTAATAGCAAGGAGGTTTTCTATTAGCCTTAATAGCAACATTTTCCAAGAAAATGTTGATGACATATTGATTGTAACTTTTCTATTAAATCTCTGTCCAACAACGTGGAAGAAATGGACAAATTCTTAGAAAAGTACAACTTTCCAAAACTGGACCAGGAAGAAATAGAAAATCTTAACAGACCCATCACAAGCATGGAAATTGAAACTGTAATCAAAAATCTTCCAGCAAACAAAAGCCCCGGTCCAGACGGCTTCACAGCTGAATTCTACCAAAAATTTAGAGAAGAGCTGACACCTATCCTGCTCAAACTCTTCCAGAAAATTGCAGAGGAAGGTAAACTTCCAAACTCATTCTATGAGGCCACCATCACCCTAATACCAAAACCTGACAAAGATCCCACAAAAAAAGAAAAACTACAGGCCAATATCACTGATGAACATAGATGCAAAAATCCTTAACAAAATTCTAGCAATCAGAATCCAACAACACATTAAAAGATCATACACCATGATCAAGTGGGCTTTATCCTAGGGATGCAAGGATTCTTCAATATCCGCAAATCAATCAATGTAATACACCACATTAACAAATTGAAAAATAAAAACCATATGATTATCTCAATAGATGCAGAGAAAGCCTTTGACAAAATTCAACATCCATTTATGATAAAAACTCTCCAGAAAGCAGGAATAGAAGGAACATACCTCAACATAATAAAAGCTATATATGACAAACCCCAGCAAACATTTATCCTCAATGGTGAAAATTGAAAGCATTTCCTCTAAAGTCAGGAACAAGACAAGGGTGCCCACTTTCACCATTACTATTCAACATAGTTTTGGAAGTTTTGGCCACAGCAATCAGAGCAGAAAAAGAAATAAAAGGAATCCAAATTGGAAAAGAAGAAGTAAAACTCTCACTATTTGCAGATGACATGATCCTCTACATAGAAAACCCTAAAGAATCCACCAGAAAATTACTAGAAATAATCAATGACTACAGTAAAGTTGCAGGATATAAAATCAACACACAGAAATCCCTTGCATTCCTATACACTAATAATGAGAAAACAGAAAGAGAAATTAAGGAAACAATTCCATTCACCATTGCAACAGAAAGAATAAAATACTTAGGAATATATCTACCTAAAGAAACTAAAGACCTATATATAGAAAACTATAAAACACTGGTGAAAGAAATCAAAGAGGACACTAATAGATGGAGAAATATACCATGTTCATGGATTGGAAGAATCAATATAGTGAAAATGAGTATACTACCCAAAGCAATTTATAGATTCAACGCAATCCCTATCAAGCTACCAACAGTATTCTTCACAGAGCTAGAACAAATAATTTCACAATTTGTATGGAAATACAAAAACCTCGAATAGCCAAAGCGATCTTGAGAAAGAAGAATGGAACTGGAGGAATCAACCTACCTGACTTCAGGCTCTACTACAAAGCCACAGTTATTAAGACAGTATGGTACTGGCACAAAGACAGAAATATTGATCAATGGAATAAAATAGAAAGCCCAGAGATAAATCCACGCACATATGGACACCTTATCTTCGACAAAGGAGGCAAGAATATACAATGGATTAAAGACAATCTCTTTAACAAGTGGTGCTGGGAAATCTGGTCAACCACTTGTAAAAGAATGAAACTGGACCACTTTCTAACACCATACACAAAAATAAACTCAAAATGGATTAAAGATCTAAATGTAAGACCAGAAACTATAAAACTCCTAGAGGAGAACATAGGCAAAACACTCTCCGACATACATCACAGCAGGATCCTCTATGACCCACCTCCCAGAATATTGGAAATAAAAGCAAAATAAACAAATGGGACCTAATTAACCTTAAAAGCTTCTGCACATCAAAGGAAACTATTAGCAAGGTGAAAAGACAGCCTTCAGAATGGGAGAAAATAATAGCAAATGAAGCAATTGACAAACAACTAATCTCAAAAATATACAAGCAACTCCTACAGCTCAACTCCAGAAAAATAAACGACCCAATCAAAAAAATGGGCCAAAGAACTAAATAGACATTTCTCCAAAAAGACATACAGATGGCTAACAAACACATGAAAAGATGCTCAACATCACTCATTATCAGAGAAATGCAAATCAAAACCACTATGAGGTACCATTTCACACCAGTCAGAATGGCTGCGATCCAAAAGTCTACAAATAATAAATGCTGGAGAGGGTGTGGAGAAAAGGGAAGCCTTTTACACTGTTGGTGGGAATGCAAACTAGTACAGCCACTATGGAGAACAGTGTGGAGATTCCTTAAAAAACTGGAAATAGAACTGCCTTATGATCCAGCAATCCCACTGCTGGGCATACACACTGAGGAAACCAGAAGGGAAAGAGACACGTGTACCCCAATGTTCATCGCAGCACTGTTTATAATAGCCAAGACATGGAAGCAACCTAGATCTCCATCAGCAGATGAATGGATAAGAAAGCTGTGGTACATATACACAATGGAGTATTACTCAGCCATTAAAAAGAATACATTTGAATCAGTTCTAATGAGGTGGATGAAACTGGAGCCTATTATACAGAGTGAAGTAAGCCAGAAGGAAAAACATAAATACAGTATACTAACACATATATATAGAATTTAGAAAGATGGTAACAATAACCCGGTGTACGAGACAGCAAAAGAGACACTGATGTATAGAACAGTCTTATGGACTCTGTGGGAGAGGGAGAGGGTGGGAAGATTTGGGAGAATGGCAATGAAACATGTAAAATATCATGTAGGAAACGAGTTGCCAGTCCAGGTTCGATGCATGATGCTGGATGCTTGGTGCTGGTGCACTGGGACGGCCCAGAGGGATGGTATGGGGAGGGAGGAGGGAGGAGGGTTCGGGATGGGGAACACATGTATACCTGTGGCGGATTCATTTTGATATTTGGCAAAACTAATACAATTATGTAAAGTTTAAAAATAAAATAAAATTAGAGGAAAAAAAAAAAATCTCTGTCCAAAAGGAGATTGCAAGTGCTTCTTCCATTTCTGGAACCACAAGAGAAGTCAGTCTACACGGTCTGGGAACCAGGAGCTCAAGCTCTTGAAGAGAGAGTCCAGATGACCAACACACAAGACCTAGGCATCTGGTATTCGTTAGAGTCTTCCCCTTCATGGGACCCCCCTCAGCCTGGGGCACATTTGGAATCACTCCATTTCTTCTTATTCTGCTGCCTTGCGTGCGGTTCCAAGATTTGAAAAGGCGACCGACAGTGTCTTAGGTCACATTATCTGGGATCTTGCCACCAAGCTACTTCCCTCAAAGCAGCATCCCAGATCCTGGAAAATTCCAAAAGCCTAAATCATTTGAACATGTGCTAACTGCATTTTTTTCGTGACCACTGACCTTCAGAATGGAAAGAATATGGAGCTTAGGCGCCACTCAGATGTATGCCATGTTCATCACAGGAAAGGCCTCTTAGATCTGGGTCATCAGTGAGCATAGTTTGGACACAGCACTTGGCCGTGGCTTCTTTTCCTGGTTCTGCCATTTACCGGCTTTATGACCTCACAGAAATATCTCTTTTCTGAGCCTCAGTCATCTAATCTGGAAATACAAGGAAGAACCCCCATTTCACAGAGCTGCTTTCATGATAATTAATAAGATATTGTGTATGATGAGATTAGCACAATGCAATGCTATCAAACAGGGAGCAGATGAACAGCTGGGGGGTAGGGGAAGAGTAGGAAATGGAGAGTGACTATTCAGTGGGTGCAGGGTTTCCTTTTGGAATGACGAAAATGTTCTGGAACTAAATACTGCGCCGTAGTGAATGCACTAAATGCCACTCGATAGTATACTTTAAAATGGTTAAAGTGGTCAACTTCATGTTCAAAAAAAAACAAACAAGAAAAGCCCTGCTATACCTCTCACCTCTCTATCTCACAGAGTGAGTGGGGAGGAGGTAGAAAGCAGAGTCTGTCCTGAGCCCCTCCTATAGAGACGAGAACTGAGAACTAAGACAAGAGCAGGCACTCAAGTATCCCTGTGGTGAGGGAAGGGAGGACTCCGCGTCGGAGCTTCTCCCAAAGTGGCCAGAAGGGAGGCAGGGAGGGGAAGTTAGCAGCAGATGGGAGGTTTGTGGGGACCGCTTTTCAGTGAACATTATCACGGCGTGCAGAGTGCAAGTCACAGATCAGACAGAAGATAGCAAGCCTGGAAAAAGTGAGTCACAAGGAGAGGAAAGAAAAAAACATCAGTCATCTAAAGAGGAAATGAATGACCAAGAGGCAGCCCAGTAGGGTGCACGGTCTCCATCTGAGGCTCATTAACAGAATCATCTGGAAGTATATCACCATCACCAATGCCCACCACATCACCACACCTTCCACCCTTCATCCTCACCCCACGCCCATCCCTACTGAGTCTCTGGTTCTGGAGATCTCGAGCCTTAGGGCATGCGGTGGAGACTGACCACACGTTGGAACTGCACTGCTGCATCTCACGACTTTGCAGCTGTATCACTCTGGACAAGTAACCTGATTTTTCTGCATCTTAGTTTCGCCTTTATGAAACAGGAAAATCTACTCGTAGGCTGTTGGTAAGAGTTAATGAAATTGACAGGTCGAGTACATGCCCCAGAGTAGGCTCTTAATAAATATTTAATTCCTTTTCCCCTTCTCCAATGGTGCATGTCACACTTTGAATCCACTTGGTCTTTCCGTCAGGTCACAAAGCAAAAGAAGGTATAGCAGGGGATTTTAAATAGAGAACAGGAGCCATTTCCCATAATAAGTGTGTTTGAAAGGTGACTTTTTTATTCATTTACTTTTGTGGAGTATAATTGCTTTACGATGTTGTGTTAGTGTCTGCTGTACAACAAAATGAGTCGGCTGTGTGTATACATACATCCCCTCGCTCTTGAGCCTCCCTCCCACCCCATCCCACACCTCTAGTTCATCACAGGGCACCAAGCTGAGCTCCCTGTGCTCAACAGCAGCTTCCCTCTAGCCATTCATTTCACACCTGGTTGCATCTGTGTCAACCCAATTTGTCCCACTCTCCCCTTCACTCCTGGGTCCACATGTCCACTCTCTATGTCTGTGAAAAGATGACATTTTTATTTTAGTTTAATTTTCTTTATTTTTAAATTTTCTTTCTTTTTTTTTATTCTTTTAGTTTAAAAGATGACTTTTTAAAAGAGAGTCCTTGTTTAAGGGTTAAAATCTGCCCTAGAGGCAGCATTATTCACAATAATAATAAAAAAAAGAAAGAAACAACCAAAATGTCTATGGACAATTGACCAGAAAAGATTAAGTCAGCTGTGGTATACGTTAAATATTTACATAGCAATAAAGAATACCAGATGGCTGATCCACACAACAACATGGATGTCAACTGATATGCTGAGCAAAAATGTCAGACACAAAAGGGTACATTCTGTATCACAGTAGTGTTCTGCATGCTGTCTGCTATATCTCTGATCTTCTGCACTTCCGTGATTTCTCTTGATAAGTTCCTGGCTGGCAATAATGTTGAGCTATTGTCAGGTCAACGGTTGTGATGTTCTTTGCAGTGTTCTCGGGGGCAAAACAGAACTTAAAAACTCAGATCCACCAAGGTGGACTATCTCTGCTTGCCAGCCTCTTTGAACGCCCTCCCATGGATGGAGACAATCCCACATTATGGGTCCCTCCTTCCCAATATTCAAGCCAGAAAGCTCACTTTCCCACCTCCTCTTGGAGCCAGAGTGCAGGCTTGTGAGGTAGGCTCTACCAATCAGACGTGAAGTAAAAGTAACTCGAATTTGAAGTAAAGTGGGCAAGCAGGCACTGTGCAGAATGAATTCATTTTCTGGCAAGGGTGGGTAGCAGCAGCCAGCTTTCAGGGGCAGCAGTGGTGGGGTGTGGCCAGCAGAGGTGCAGTCGGAGATGTCTGTGTCCTGTGGCAGCAGCAGAGGTGTCTTCACTGGGGCAGCAGCTGCTGTTCCTGGTGTGAAGCCTCTGAGCCTTGTTCTCTGGTCCCACAGCTGTTTCCATGAGCTACACAATGTCCTTTAATAAACTCCTTCCTAAAAAAAAAAAAAAAAAAACTCCTTCCTGCTGAAATGGGCTAGAGGAACCCATTTGTTCTACTTCTTTGGAGAACCCTGAATGCTACAGTGGGTGATACACTCAGGGCTCTTAGCACAATAGGACATATATTTACATATGTATGTATGTGTATATATGTACATATGTGTGTATGTATATATGTATGTATGTACATGGGGAGATAGATGTATAGAAATGATATAAATATATATATATGTGTGTAAATGTATATGTGGGAGATAGATATATAGAGATGATTAGACATAAATACAGAGATACATATAGATACAAATGGCTTTATTTTGGGGTACTGGCTCCCACCATTGTCAGGGTTGGAAAGTCTAACATCCACAGCACGCCGTCACTCAGGCATGTCTGACTCTTTGGGACCCCATGGACTGTAGCCCACCAGGATCCTCTGTCCATGGAATTCTCCAGGCAAGAATACTGGAATGTGTTGCCATTTCCTCCTCTAGGGTATCTTCCCCACCCAGGGTTTGAACTCCTGTAGCCTGTGACCCCTGCATTGGCAGGCAGACTCTGTATGACTGAGTCACCTGGGAAGCCCAAAGGCCAGAAGGGCAGAATAAAACCCACAGGGCAGGCCAGCAGGCAGGAAACTCAGAGAGAAGTTTATATTGTTGTCTTGAAGCAAAATTTAGGAGTTTGGGATTAACAAGTCTACACTGCTGCCAAGTCGCTTCAGTCGTGTCTGACTCTGCGATCCCACAGACGGCAGCCCACCAGGCTTCCCATCCCTGGGATTCTCCAGGCAAGAATACTGGAGTGGGTTGCCATTTCCTTCTCCAATGCATGAAAGTGAAAAGTGAAAGTGAAGTTGCTCAGTCGTGTCCGACTCTTAGCGACCTCGTGGACTGCAGCCTACCAGGCTCCTCCATCCATGGGATTTTCCAGGCAAGAGTACTGGAGTGGGGTGCCATTGCCTTCTCCAAACCAATATACACTACTATATATAAAATAGGTAAACAACTTAGGACCTATCATATAGCACAGGGAATTATATTCAATGTCTTGTATTAACTTATAATGGACATGAATCTGGAAAAGAATATGTACATATAATACATATATGTAATATATATGTAACTAAATCATTTTATTGTATACCAGAAACTAACATAATATTTTAAATCCACTCTACTACTATTTTTTAATTAATTTAACATTTTAAATACACTCTACTATGATTTTTATTTTTAGTAGAGTGAATTTAAAATGTTATATTAGTTTCAGGTATACAGCAAAATGATTCTGTTACATATATATTACATATATGCATCATTATATACAATTCAGTTATATACATATATGTTCTCTTGGAAGCATCAGCTTTTGTTCTAAAGGCTTTTCAAACTAGATGAGGCCCAGCTACATTATCAAGAGTCATCTCCTTTCTTAAAATCAACGGATTGCAGTATTAAGTAGTATTAAGTATTAAGTGGAGGAGGCAATGGCACCCCACTCCAGTACTCTTGCCTGGAAAATTCCACGGACAGAGGAGCCTGGTAGGCTGCAGTCAATGGGGTCACTGGGAGTCGGACACGACTGAGCAACTTCACTTTCACTTTTCACTTTCATGCATTGGAGAAGGAAATGGCAACCCACTCCAGTATTCTTGCCTGGAGAATCCCAGGGACGGGGGAGCCTGGTGGGCTGCAGTCTATGGGGTCGCACAGAGTCAGACATGACTGAAGCGACTTAGCAGCAGCAGCAGCAAGTATTAAGTAGCCAGCAAAATACCTTGGCAGCCACACCCAGATTAGTGTTTGATTAAATAATTGTAGCCCAGCCAAGTTGACACAGAAAATGAATCACCACACCCATCAAATAAAAATTCCAGGCATGAGCACTCAAATTATGAACATTAAGATCCTTCACTCTTAGGAGGGCTTCCCTGGTGGCTCAACGGTAAAGAATCTGCCTGCAATGCAGGAGACGTGGGTTCAATTTCTGGATCAAGAGGATCCTCTGGAGGAGGAAATGGCAACCCACTCCAGTATTCTTGCCTTGGAAATCCCATGGACAGAGAAGCCTGGAGGGCTACAGTCCATAGGGTCGCAAGAGTTGGACACAATTTAGCAACTAAACAACTCCTAAGAGAAATATCATATGACATCCCTTATATGTGGAATCTAAAAAGAAATTATACAAATGAACTTATTTACAAAACAGAAGATTCACTTTTAGACAGTGAACTTGTGGTTGCCAGCGAGGAAGGACAGGGGAAAAAGATAGAAAGTTTGGGATGAACATGTGCACACTATATTTAAAATGGATAACCAACAAGGACCTTTGGTATACAGCACAAGGAACTCTGCTCAATGTTATGTGGCAGCCTGGATGGGAGTGGAGTTTGGGGTAGAATGAATACATGTACTTGCATGGCTGAGTCCCTTTAATGTCTACCTGAAACTACCACAAAATTATTAATTGGCTATACCCCAATTAAAAAAAAAGTTTTTTAACATATTTATTTTAATTGAAGGCTAATTACAATATTGTAGTGGTTTTTGGAGAAGACAATGGCACCCCACTCCAGTACTCTTGCCTGGAAAATCCCATGGATGGAGGAGCCTGGTGGGCTGCAGTCCACGGGGTCGCTAAGAGTCGGACACGACTGAGTGACTTCCCTTTCACTTTTCACTTTCATGCATTGGAGGAGGAAATGGCAACCCACTCCCGTATTCTTGCCTGGAGAATCCCAGGGACGGGGGAGCCTGGTGGGCTGCTGTCTATGGGGTCGCACAGAGTTGGACACGACTGAAACAACTTAGCAGCAGCAGCAGCAGTGGTTTTTGCCATACATTGACATGAATCAGCCATGGGTGTACATTTAAAGATCCTTCATTCTTTTTTTTTTAAATTAATTTATTTTAATTGTGGAGGCTAATTACTGTGCCGGTTTTTGCCATACATTGACTTGAATCAACCACAGGTACACATGTGCCCCCCATGCTGAACCCCCCTCCCACCCCCCTCTCCACCCCAACCCTCTGGGTTGTCTCAGAGCACTAGCTTTGGGTGCCCCGCTTCAAGCATCAAATTTGCACTGGTCATCTCTTTTACATATGGTAATATACATGTTTCATGCTATTCTCTCAAATCATCCCACCCTCGCCTTCTCCCACAGAGTCCCAAGTCTGTTCTTCACATCTGTGTCTCTTTTGCTGCCTTGCACATAGGGTCATCGTTACCATCTTTCTAAATTCCATATATATGCGTTAATATACTGCATTGGTGTTTCTCTTTCTGACTTACTTCACTCCATATAATAGGCTCCAGTTTCATCCACCTCATTAGAACTGACTCAAATGCATTCTTTTTTCATAGCTGAGTAATATTCCATTGTGTACATGTACCACAACTTCCTTATGCGTTCATCCGCTGATGGACATCTAGGTTGCTTCCATGTCCTAGTTATTGTACACAGTGTTGCAAAGATCCTTCATTCTTAAGAAGTCTTATTGGTACATTTGACAGAGTTTCTATTTACAAAAGTTCCACAAACAGTTGTCCATACAAAACAAAGTCCCCCTAATCTAGGAACCTTTATTCAAAAAAAGACTATCTCTAGGATCTATCCCATCCTCCCATCGCCACAGCCCTTCACCTGGCACCCAGCTGCCATCCTGTCTCAGCTGGACCACAGCCACAGCCTCATTACTTTCTGCCTCCTTGCAGTCCATCCTGCTCTACTCTGCCATCCACCCTACCCCAGGCTGCTTTTTCTAAATCTCCAGACTGACTGTGTCTCTGCTGATTCAATTCCTTCCAGAGCCATCCTACTGCATCTGTCTGCAGCTGTTAATGTTTGGTTACAAGCAGCAGATTCCCAACTCTGACCAATTTAAGTGACAGAGGATTTCATGGACCAGCCCCCCAGGATGGAAGGAATAGCTAACGTTTTGAGAAGGTCAGCAATCCAGACTTCCCTGGAGATGTTGAAAGCAAGAACAAATGGACAGTGTTTTCAGAGCCCAGCTGTGGGGACTTCTGGGGCAGTCCAGTGATTAAAACTCCATGTTCCCAATGCAGAGATGCATGGGGCGCTGGTTCAATCCCTGGTCTAACTAAGATCCCACATGATGCTCAGCACAGCCAAAAACAAAGAGAGAGAGAGGAGAGAGAGCCCAGCTGTGGGGGAAAAGCCCAGTCTTCTCAGTCTCCATGCAACTCTACACAGGGGCCGGGGTATAAAAAGAAGGTGTTTCATCGACCAGGATGGATTCACAGGCCCACCTCTTGGCCAGGAAAGGACTCTGGACAGAACCACCAAGTCTGAAATTAACACAGAGGGAAGGATTCTCAACAAAGTCAAAGTATTAGCAGAAGAGAGGAAATAGATACAGGTCCAGCAAGGACAAGACACAGCTATGCCATGCCCACTTACAGCACCCGAAGAGTCCTTCCACATCAGAGCAGCTTGGGGAGCAGGC
The DNA here is from genome assembly GCF_027580195.1 of Bos mutus. Lineage (NCBI taxonomy): Eukaryota > Metazoa > Chordata > Mammalia > Artiodactyla > Bovidae > Bos > Bos mutus. Next base: position 13,575,183 of record NC_091627.1, read on the forward strand.
AAGGATTGCATTCTCTTCATTCAACAGGACCAGGGAGAAGTGATGGAAGCAGTCCCCAGTCAGCTCAGGAGAGACAGGACTTTTGGACCATGAGACAGTAGACCCAGCCAGGGACCTCAGCCTGGACCCCAATTTCCTGCATTGTTTCTGTCATCATTCCTCATAAGGAACTCTAAACCCAAAATGCGAGCATGAAGAAGCTTTTCCAACCTCTTACCTCATCCCTCTGACTTCTCCTCCCTCGTTGCTGGCTACGGGGGTCTGTGTGGCTGGGCAGAGCCTGAGGGCTCCGGAGTCAAGCAGGGTAGGACAGTGTGAGTTAGAAGGGAGATCACGCTCCCCTGAGTTCTCTCCTTTGTTTTCCTCTTTATTGTCTGTTCTGCCCTCGCTGGAATGTGAGCTCCATGCAGGCTGAAGCCTGTCATTTCTTCAGACTTTGAACTTTATAGGAGACATTTTTTAATTATTATTTTATTATTGAGGTAGAGCTGATTTACTCTATTTCAGGTGTACAACATAGGGATTCAATATTTTCATAGATTATACTCCATTCAAAGGGAAAGGGAAGTCGCTCAGTCGTGTCCGACTCTTTGTGACCCCATGGACTGTAGCCTACCAGGATCCTCCATCCATGGGATTTTGCAGGCAAGAGTACTGGAATGGGTTGCCAATTCCTTCTCCAGGGGATCTTCCCAACCCAGGGATCAAACCCAGGTCTCCCACACTGTAGGCAGACGCTTTACTGTCTGAGCCACCAAACTCCATTTAAAGTTATAAAGTAATGGCTACACTCCATGTGCTGTACAATGTATGAAACAAACTACAGCGCCGTATTGCACAGCCTTATCTACTGATCACTCACTGCTGTAGCCCAAGTCTGAGACAGTAACTAGCATGCAATTAGGAATATAAACATTTGTGACTGAACAAATACCCTGCAAGTAAGGTGGAGGATACACCCCATCTCTGCCCTTGACCCTGAGCCAGACAAGCAAGATCAGGCCTGGAAGTGAGTCAAACCAGGAAGCAAGAGGAAGCCAGATGGGGGAACGAGCACAGCTTTAGATTCAACCAGATCTGGGTCCCAGTCTGGCTCTGACGTGTTGAGGGCATGTCACTTAACCACCCTAAGTCTCCATCTCCTTGTTTTTTGTTTTTTGCTTTTTTAAATGTTTTTGTTTTGTTTTTTGGCCATGTGACATGTGAGATCTTAATTCTCCAACCAGGAATGGAACTCACACCCCTAGCATTGAAGTGCAGAGTCTCAACCACTGGGTCCTCAGGGAAGTCCCAGTTTCCTTGGTCTGGAAACAGGGATCATACCACCAACTTCACACTGTTGGGTTGAAAATAACCAAGAAATGAAATATGTGAAACTGGCACAGAGTAAATGCTCTCCTCCCCAAATGCCTTTCAGCTCTGGTGCATGCTCAGTAAGAGAGGAAGTTGCTCTAATCAGATTGTGGGAGCTGAATGCCACATTTCCTGGGGCTGGGAAGTTGTGTATTTTAGGAGAGAAGCCTGGAAAAGGCAATGCCTAACCCATGTCTGGAGAAGGCAATGGCAACCCATTTCAGTACTCTTGCCTGGAAAATCCCATGGATGGAGGAGCCTGGTAGGCTGCAGTCCATGTGTTGCTAAGAGTCAGGCACGACTGAGCAACTTCACTTTGACTTTTCACTTTCATGCATTGGAGAAGGAAATGGCAACCCACTCCAGTATTCTTGCATGGAGAATCCCAGGGACACAGGAGCCTAGTGTCTATGGGGTCGCACAGAGTCAGACACGACTGAAGCGACTTAGAAACAGCAGCAGCAGCAACCCATGTCAGGAGAGTAGGGGTGGGAGGGGCAGGATGAAACGTCAGTGATGAAAGATCTGGACAGTGACAGGCCCCGGGGATCCCAGAAGATAATCTCCTCCTGCAAACCTCCAGCACATGTAGCCTGTGGTCAGGAGAAAGGTTTCTTCCGTATTATCCCTGCTTCTGGGGATGGGATCAAAAGAGACACAGATAGCAGGCAATTTGGAAAAAGCATTTTATTAACTTCATGAAAAACAGCTGCCGTGAGTTGAGACCTGGATGAGGACAGAGCTCTGGTGGCTTCCAACCAATGGCCTGGAGAAAGCCACCTGTTCTCTCCATATCCAGGGTCTCATTTGGGGTCCCACTGAGAAGACGAACACCCCACTTCCTTGCCCCCTCCATGCAGGCACAGATCCAATGCGTTCTTGTAGGACATGAGATCCTCCTGCTCCGTGGCTGTTTCACTGAACAGGAAAACGAATTCTCAACACTCTAGACATTCGGAACAGGACTGATCTAGAATGCCAGCCACTGTTCTGGATCAGCAACTAGGAGCACAACATTCTGGATAACCAGTCAGAATAACCAGTCAACATTCTGGAGGGCCACCCAGAATTCTAGAATGCAAAATAAGAACCCCTTCACTTTCCAGAAGATTCCATCAGGAGTCCCATATTTCAGAATGCCTAAATTCCGGATCAACTAGAAATCTGGCCTTCTAGGTGGTCACCCAGGAACCCAGTGTTCTGGCATGCTGAAGGGATAACCATTCCTCACATTCTCAATGGTTCACCAGGAATTCAGCATTCTAGAACAACAAACAAGAACCACAGTATTCCAGACCATGGGTAAGAGACCTAGATTTCTAAATGTCCACACTGATACTGTCGACGCCAAATCAGAAACCCAACATCAAAGACAATCCACCCCTCGGCATTCTGGAACAGCAAGCAGGAAGCTCTACCATCCAGAATGCTGCTGCCTGGCCCCTTCAGAGCTCTGTGGGTGGCCGCTCCACCCCAGGCCTGTCCTCCCGATGGGGGTCTGGCACATGGAAGGAGACGTAGGGACAAGTCTTGGTGTTGAGGCAAACCAGCTTCTTCAGCGTGGCCGTCTTGACAAGGTTGAAGCCCACGTCACCACCAAATGTGCTTGCCTTCCAGTACTCTGGAGAACAGATGGGGTTCCCTAAGAGGCCCTTAAGGGAAAAAGGAGCCCCCATTTCTATCATACTCTCCCCAAAGATGGAGTTCGGATGGCACTTCTCAAGAAGTAGCCCCAGATAGAATTCCAAAGCATTGATGTCTCCATACAGCTCCTCCAACTCAGCTGCCATCTCCTTCTCCCCTGCAAAAGGGGGGAAGCCAGAGTCAGAATTATGATGCCATCCATTAAGGTTCAGGAGGGAACATTCTAGGTCCACCCTATTCCAGGGAGAAGAAGGGACTTTAGAAGATCAACTTGAGCAAATGAGCAGGTGACCTAAAATCCGGCCTGGCTGACTGACCCTGCTCCAGGGCTGCCTGGAGAGAAGAAATTTGCTACTGCAGATGGAGTCAAGGGCCTGGATCCGCAACCAGACAGTGTGCACCTTGAAACAACTCACTCCATACCTCTGTGCCCTGATTACCTGATCCTTACAACAGAGAGAAGCTCCCCATCTTGTTTCCTTCATGGGCAGGTTTCAAGGCCTTATCCTGGCCCAAGACCCTGCATGCCACTGGAGCTTCAAGTTCACACTTGTCCAAATTCACATAAAGATTTAGCGACAGTGTTCTGTCTGTCTCTCTGGACTGTCATGGGAAACAGACGTGGAGCATCACTACCCGTTTCCTCAAGTCCACCCTCCATGGGGCAGCAGTACACGTCAGGGGTCAGGTCACACCCTGGTCATAGCCTTTCAGTGGCCCCTCATCATCTGTGACAAGAGTTTCTGAACTTGGCTTCCCAACAACTGGGTATTTTGAGCAACAACAAATATTTATATATATATAAAATATAATACATATGTTATATATGTAAGTGTTATATACATATTTGTGTCTTATATATACACACATATGTATACATGTATACAATCTATGGTGTCTATATACATATCTATATATACACACACACACATATACTCTTGGGCACGACCTGTGTGCTAAGTCTAGGCCTACTGAATCAGAATCTCTAGAAGTGAAATCTCAGATTTGGTATTTTTAATTAGTTTTCTAAGTGAGTTTTAGGAAGCTGATCCATAAATGGGATTTAGGAACCACTAGACGGAGTCCCTGGTGGCTCAGAGGTTAAAGCGTCTGCCTGGAATGTGGGAGGCCCAGGTTCAATCCCTGGGTCGGGAAGATCCCCTGGAGAAGGAAAATGGCAACCCACTCCAGTACTCTTGCCTAGAGAATCCCATGGAGGGAGGAGCCTGGTAAGCTACAGTCCATAGGGTCGCAAAGAGTCGGACACAACTGAGTAACTTCACTTCACTTCAGACAAAATAAAACTCAAAATCTTAGCATAGAATCCAAAATTCCACACAGTATGAGCCAGCCTCCTAGCACCAACTCTACCCTCTGCCCTCACAAGCCTCTTGCTCCAGCCACACCTAGGACTATTTTCCTGAATAGGCCAGGATATTTTCAAGGCTCATTCTTTTTAACCCCTGTGTTTTTGTACTTTCTGTTCCTCCACGTAGAAAGCTCTTCCCTCTGTTCTTCACTGGAAAACCCCTTTTTATCCTTCAAACCCAGGTGAGAACCCACCTTCTCTCCCCAGGCTGAGTCATCTGCAACACTCGCCACCCCTGGCACCATGCTCCCACACCCCTCAAATCCCACGGTCACAGGGCTGGCCACATGTGACCATGGATCGCCCCATTCTGTTTCCTTGAGGTCTTCTTCACTTCAGCATGAGCCCCTGGAGGGCAGGAATCGTGGTCAGGAAGCAGCTGCTCACCTGTGAGCTCCTGGAAAGAAGTGTAGGGCTTCATGCCAAACCTCTTGCGGTACTCATTGAAAGGCTGCAGCCTCAGCTCCCGAGATTCCTTGATGACATCCACGGCCACGTGCAGGATGTGGTGGTCTATGTTCCTACCCCCACCGATCTGCCAAGAGATAAATACAGTGGTGGTCTGAGAGCCAAGACATGTTGTCCTGGAGAAGAACTTCAGGTCAGGAATCCTTCCTGAGTAGAAAGTATGGCTCACTCTAGCAAGCACCAAGCTATGAACCCTACCTAGGTCTGCAGGGCCATGCTTCTCAGCTTCCTCATCTTATTTAGTTATTTATATTTGTATTTTTGGCCACATGGAGTGGCAAGCAGGACGTTAATTCCCTGATTAGGGATGGAACCCATGCACCCCTGCACTGGGAGCTTAGAGTCTTAACCACTGGACCGCCAGGGAAGTCCCAGCAGCTTCCTCATCTTTAGACTGTAGAGTGGTCCAGGAGGACTTCTCTAGTCACTCACTGGACACATGGTTCCCCAGCCCTTTGAATTTAGGTGAGGACCTCCAACATCCTGTTAAGGAAGGTTCTGGAGGTATTAGATACAACAACTAGGACTCTGCAGAGGAGATGGCCAACATGGCCACAGTCAAGAGCTCAAACAGAGGGGACTGGCATTTCAGATCTGGAAATAAAGGCAGAAAGGTTTCTGAGCTTTTAAGTGATGGAAACTGATGGATGGACAAACACTAGTTTGAGGGGCCAAAACTGTATGACTTTCCTGGGATATTTTTTAAACTCTACCTGGCAGAACTGACGTGTCTGTCATCCCCCAAATCAGTTCTTATCACAGAACAAAGATATTTAGTCTTTTAATGGATTTTGCTGAGGAATCCGGGGCTTCCCAGATGGTGCCAGTGGTAGAGAATCTGCCTGCCAATGCAGGAGACATAAGAGATGCGGTTCAATCCCTGGGTCAGGAAGATCTCCTGAAGGAGGCCATGGCAACCCACTCTGGTACTCTTGCCTGGAGAATTCCATGGACTGAGGGGGCTGGTGGGCTATAGTCCATAGTGTCCAGCAGAGTCGGACACAACTGAAGCAACTCAGCAGGAACACATACTGAAGAACCTATTTCTATTGTTTTTCACTCTCTGTAGCACAGAATTGAGATTATACAAAATTTACTGAGTGTCTAGTATTAAAAAGTGAACCCCTAATAACCTGCTGCCACTAGAAAAGAGAAACTGAGCTAGGAGGCAGGAACACAGAGCATCAAGTCACTTCATCCAGACCAGAAAAAGTTGCACACAGGAATGCAGGTGACCCCACCTGCTTCTCCTTCTTTTTGCCAAGCCTCCTGGGAGAGGAATTGTTGTTTGCCAAGCCTCCTGGGAGAGGAATTGTTGTAAGTTAGCAGGGATGGAGCTAAAATCTCGCCATGAAAGGTGTAATATATAAGCACATTTAGTTTAAGTAAACAGAGCTTTACTCCAAGACCAAGGGGCAATCTCCTGTGAAGGGATGGAAATGGGGTTCAAAGCCCAGGTAATCTGATGCGATAAAGAAGGTGCATCAAAGGGAATTCCCGATGGTCCAGTGGTTAGCACTTTCACTTCCCAGGGTCCAGCTTCCATCCCTGGTCAAGGAACTAAGATTCCACAGCCATGCATGCATACAAGTCACTTCAGTCCTGTCTCAATCTCTGGGACCCCTTGGACTGTACCCCGCCAGGCTCTTCTGCCCATGGGAGTCTCCAGGCAAGAATACTGGTGTGAGTTGCCATGCCCTCCTCCACAAGATCTTCCTGATCCAGGGATCAAACCCACAGCTCCAGCTGTGGCAGGCAGATTCTTTACCACTAGTACTACCTGGGAAGCCAAGCAACACAGCCCAAAAGAAAAAAGAAAAAAAAAGGACTCCAGAAAAATCTGATTCATAACTGAGTCAAGGCTATGGTTTTTCCAGTGGTCATGTATGGATGTGAGAGTTGGACTATGAAGAAAGCTGAGCACCTAAGAATTGATGCTTTTGAACTGTGGTGTTGGAGAAGACTCTTGAGAGTCCCTTGGACTGCAAGGAGATCCAACCAGTCCATTCTGAAGGAGATCAGCCCTGGGATTTCTTTGGAGGGAATGATGCTGAAGCTGAAACTCCAGTACTTTGGCCACCTCATGAGAAGAGTTGACTCACTGGAAAAGACTCTGATGCTGGGACGGACTAGGGGCAGGAGGAGAAGGGGACTACAGAGGATGAGATGGCTAGATGGCATCACTGACTTGATGGACGTGAGTCTGAGTGATCTCCGGGAGTTGGTGATGGACAGGGAGGCCTGGCGTGCTGCAATTCATGGGGTCACAAAGAGTCGGTCACGACTGAGCGACTGAACTGAACTGAACGGAACTGAAGGAGAACATAGGCAAAACACTCTCCGACATATATCACAGCAGGATCCTCTATGACCTACCTCCCAGAATATTGGAAATAAAAGCAAAAATAAACAAATGGGGCCTAATTAAACTTAAAAGCTTCTGCACAACAAAGGAAACTATAAGCAAGGTGAAAAGACAGCCTTCAGAATGGGAGAAAATAATAGCAAATGAAGCAATTGACAAACAACTAATCTCAAAAATATACAAGCAACTCCTACAGCTCAATTCCAGACAAATAAATGACCCAATCAAAAAATGGGCCAAAGAACTAGACATTTCTCCAAAGAATACATACAGATGGCTAACAAATACATGAAAAGATGCTCAACATCACTCATTATCAGAGAAATGCAAATCAAAACCACGATGAGGTACCATTTCACGCCAGTCAGAATGGCTACGATCCAAAAGTCTATAAGCAATAAATGCTGGAGAGGGTGTGGAGAAAAGGGAACCCTCTTACACTGTTGGTGGGGATGCAAACTAGTACAGCCACTATGGAGAACAGTGTGGAGATTCCTTAAAAAACTGGAAATAGAACTGCCTTATGATCCAGCAATCCCACTGCTGGGCATACACACTGAAGAAACCAGAATTGAAAGAGACACGTGTACCCCAATGTTCATCGCAGCACTGTTTATAACAGCTGGGACATGGAAGCAACGTAGATGTCCATCAGCAGATGAATGGATAAGAAAACTGTGGTACATATACACAATGGAGTATTACTCAGCCATTAAAAAGAATACATTTGAATCAGTTCTAATGAGGTGGATGAAACTGGAGCCTATTATACAGAGTGAAGTAAGCCAGAAAGAAAAACACCAATACAGTATACTAACGCATATATATGGAATTTAGAAAGATGGTAACAATAACCCTGTGTACGAGACAGCAAAAGAGACACTGATGTATAGAACAGTCTTTTGGACTCTGTGGGAGAGGGAGAGGGTGGGATGATTTGGGAGAATGGCATTGAAATACATATAATATCATATGTGGAATGAGTTGCCAGTCCAGGTTCGATACACAATACTGGATGCTTGGGGCTGGTGCACTGGGACGACCCAGAGGGATGGTATGGGGAGGGAGGAGCGAGGAGGGTTCAGGATGGGGAACACGTGTATACCTGTGGCGGATTCATTTTCATGTTTGGCAAAACCAATACAATATTGTAAAGTTTAAAAATAAAATAAAATTTAAAAAAAAGAAAGTTCTATTGCTGTGGATGATTTGACAATAATGCTCAAGAATGTGTTCAGTTTGGATAAAACAAGGACAACTGGGTAAGAGGAAAAGCATACTTGGCTAAAAGTATACACCCTGAGGTAAAGCCAACAGAAGCTGGTGCCAGTCTCAGCTGAACTGGGAGGCTATTGTGTGTTGACTTAGGTGTGTCCCCAAAAGACATATTGAAGTCCCAACCCCTCTGCACTTGTGAATGTGACCTTATATGGACATAGATGGGATCAAGGGCATACTCCATTAGGGTGGGCCCTAATTCAACAACTGGTGTCCTGATAAAAAGAGGAAACAGAGACACAAGGAGGACTCCACGTTGTAGTGATGCTTCTACGTGCCAAGGAACCCCAAGCATGGTCCATCACCACCAGAAGCCGAGAGAAAGGCAAGGACCAATTCTACCCTGGAGACTTCAGCAAGAGTATGACCCTGTCCATACCCTGATGCTGGATTTCTAGCCTCCATAACTAGAAAGAAAAAAATCTATGATTACCATTTGTGGGAGTTAACTCTAAGGGCTTTCTAGAGAAATGTTTAAAGATGGATCTCTTTTAATGGCCTAGATATTAGTAATGTGTAATAAATGTTTAATGGAGGTTTGGGTGGATCAATGAATAAAAGTTATTAATTCTCAGGTGTCAGCTGGGAATATTTCTTTCATTTTCTGGATGTTTCTGGCTCAGATGGTAAAGAATCTGCTTGCAATGTAGGAGAGCCATGTTCAATCCCTGGGTCAAGAAGATCCCCTAGAAAAGGGAATGGCTACCCACTCCAGTATTCTTGCCTGGAGAATTCCATGGACAGAGGATCGTGGCGGGCTACAGTCCATGCGTGCATGCATGCATGCTCAGTCATGTCAGACTCTTTGCGACCCCATGGATTATAGCCTGCCAGGCACTTCTGTCCAAGGGATTCTCCAGGCAAGAATACCAGAGTGGATTGCCATGCCCTCCTCCCAGGGATCTTCCTGACCCAGGGATCGAACCGGGTCTCCTGCATTACAGGTGGATTCTTTACCGCTAAGCCACCAGGGAAACCCAGTCCCTAGGATCACAAAGGGTCAGACACGATTGAGCAACTAAGTGATTTCACTTCCTTACTTTGTTTATGGAGGAAACTCCAGTAACCTAACAGTCTGAGCATCTTTTTCCAACCTCTCCCACTTACTGCTTATCAGAAGAGGAGGAGTGACGTAGTATCACGGGTGAATTTTAGAGCAGTACCTAAGCGTGCATTGTACAAGCAATCCTCGCTGCTGCTCTTGCACTCAGTTGATACCAGGGAGTATGCCTCCTCTCATATTCCTTATTCTGGGGGACGAGGAGGAGGTTGGGAGATATTTTCCTTGTTTCGATGCCTCCATGTCATGGTAGCCAAATTTGTCTAATTTGAGGGTTTAGTATTTAAAAGCCTGCTTGTCAGCATAGGTTATTTAAGTTTTCTAGAATCAGCTTTATCAGTAATAAAGGTGATATTTTAAACCTCCAAAAAAGGAAAAGAATAAATGTCTGCAGCTTAAAGCCCCTTGGTTTGTGGTCCTTTTGTAGCCCTGGGCAACAAAAACCGGGACCATAGGCAAATTACTTATGCTATGCAAAAATGAGGACAATGGAAGCATCTATCTGATATAGCTGTGGTGGAATCGAGATAAAGAATGCAAAGCAGCTATCACAGTGTTGGTCACAGTAATCCCGTAGTGTGACCATGTGTGGGAATTCTCGGGGGAAGCCCCGTTTTATCACTTCTCACACTCTCTTTGATATCCTGAGATATCCTGAGAACCTTTGATATGCTGGTCCTTCTGCTGGTGTCAGGAAACAGCAGGGCTCTTTACACACATCACCAGAGTCACCATACAGCCCCCCACACAAGTGACTGTCTCTGCTCCTTTCTGTGCCCCCACAAAGAACAGAGACCTGAACCCCATTGGTGGCAGCCTATGCTAATTTCAGTCAAATTACCAGGAGGAAGCCCAAACCCACGTGGTGCCACACCTTCATGGTAGGGCTTAGATAAAGAAGAGAGTGGCAGGATAGGAAGGAAGCTAGGATGGAGGAGATGGGAGCTCCCAAACAAGGGGAAGGGGAGATTGAGGAGGGAGCTGGTTAAACATCCCAGGGGTAGGACTAATAGCTTGCTCGGGCTGCCATAACAAAGCGCCACAGACTGGATGGCTTAAACAAATAGAAACAGAGACTTGCCTAGTGGTCCAGTGGTTGGGACTCCATGCTTCCACTGTGCGGGACATGAGTTCTATCCCTGGTCAGGGAACTAGGATCCCACACGCCAGGCAGCACAGCCAAAAAACAGACAATAAATGAACAAAAACTTAAAAACAAATAGGACTTTTCTGGTGGCGGAGGTGGGGTCAATGCTGGGAACACAGGTTCAATCCCTGGTCTGGGAAGATCTCACATGCCTTAGAGCAAATAAGCCCGTGTGCTACAACTACTTAGCCTGTTCCCTAGAGACCACAAGCTAAAACTACTGAGCCCTCAAGCTTCAACTACTGAAGCCCATGCACCAAGAGTCTGTGCTCCCCAGCAAGAGAAGCCACCGCAATGAGAAGCCTGCACACCTCAACTAGAGTAAGCCCACATGCCAGCGAAAACCCAGCACAGCCAAGAATAAATAAATAAATTACTTAAAAGACAAACAAACAAAAAACTAGAAATATGTGTCCTCACAGTTCTGGAGGCTAGAAGTCCAAGACCAAGGTGTCAGCAGGGTTGGTTTCATTCTCAGGCCTCTCTGTGGCTTAGAGATGGCCATCTTCTCCCTTTGCTTTCCCTCTGTGCACACCTATATCCTAATCTCCTCTGCTTATAAGGACACCAGTCATAGCTGGACCCCCTCAATGACCCCATTTACCTTAATCAGCTCTTTAAAGACCCTGCCTCTGGACACAGTCACATGCTGAGGTCTTGGAAGTAAAGACTTCAACATGTGAATTTGGGGCAAGGGGGACTTCAGCCCAAAACAGAGGCCTACAAGTCAATAAAGCCCTCCTCTGTGTAGGCACTTTTGCATACATCACCATACCCTGAATGTCCTCTTGGTCCTCAAACTGCCATGCCCTCTGACTCCTGGGCCTTTGCTATGCCACCCGCTCCATCCTAACACAATGACCCCAGGTCACAAATGTTACTTCTTGCCCTGGGAGATCCCTACCCATCCTTTGGGTCCCTGCTCAACTATCACTTCCTTATCTACAACCCCCAACTCTGGGCCTGAAGTCTGTCTCCAAGTTCCCAGAGCACTGTGGGCTTCTATAATGTGATTCTTAACCTGCTCTTAGAATTCTGAGAACATCGGGAAAGACCTTGGCACAGCACCTAACCTATAGTAAGGGCTCTAACGATGCTAGTCATCACACGACTGCTGTTCCTTTCTAGGGTATCCTGTTATTTACACGCTAACACTCTGCTGCGACTCCAGGGACTGTAGCCCATCAGGCTCCTCTGTCCATGGGATTTCCCAGGCAAGAATACTAGAATGGGTTGCCATTTTCTTCTCCAGGGGATATTCCTGACCTGGGGATCAAACCCAAGTCTCCTGCTTAGGCAGGTGGATTCTTTACCACTGAGCCACCGGAGAAGCCCTTTCCAGGGTAAGTGAGTGTGAGTGTTAGTCACTCCATTGTGATTCCATGAACTACAGCCTGACAGGCTCTTCTGTCCATGGGATTCTCCAGGCAAGGATACTGGAGTAGGTGGCCATTCCCTTCGCCAGAAGATCTTCCCAACCCAGGGATCGAACTCAGAGCTTCTGCATTGCAGGCAGATTTTTTTTACTGTTTGAGCCACTAGGGGTGGCAAGTGCCAAAAAAACACAAGGACCCAAGAACCACATTGACCTTGGTCACCACTGTGTCTCCAGCGCCTGGAGCAATGCCTGGTGTCATTGAATGAATGAAAGAAGAAGAGAATGAATGAAGGAATGATCCCCACCACCACCCTGGAGGGGTGACACTCTCTCCCTTTTACAGAAAACTGGTGTTGGGATCCCAGAGCCCGGCTGCCCTCCCCAGTGCTCCCCTGAGGCTCACCCGGCCTGCAGGCTGGCGAGAAAAGGCGTCCACCAGGGCCTCGACCCCGTAGTCCACCAGCATGGAGGTGTTGAACAGAAACTGCTCGTAGCTGTAGTCCTGGGGGCCCACCCGGAAGGAGTCGGGCATGAGCGGGTGCCAGTGGTAGAGCTGGTTGAACTCCATGGCGATGCGGTTGCGGTACTGGAATTGGGCCCCAAACAGCAGCTCTGGGTCGAACTTGAGCTGCAGGAAGTAGCCGCTCAGCTGCTGCACATACTCCTCTATCACAATCTTGATGGTCTCCCCTGGGGTGAAGGATGGGGCACGGGGTCAGCAGAGCGCAGGGAGTTAGCTATCGGGCTTGGGGAGCGGGCTGGTTCATGCCAAGGGCTTGGTTTGACTTCTTTCTCGTTGTTAAGGTTATTTGACTTTGTTGGGCCACTTTCACTTTGTCTTTTTGTCACTGGTTGTGAAAATGGAACCTTCCCTCTCAGGCTGGATAAGACAGGAGCCTGTCCCAAGACAGGAGCCACCTGCTAGTCCCATGTTCCATGGGCAGGTCACAGCCTGGCTGAGCATGACATGGAGAGGAAGTATCTGAGAATGGGTTTTGTGGCCCGTGGTGGCCACCATCCCATTAAAAGAGGCTTAGTGAGGCCACAAAAGATAGGTGGGTGGAGATTAACTTAGTGAGGGAATCTCAGCGGGCCTGAGCGGCGGAGGGTGATGGGAGCTCCCAAGAGACCATTCTAAGAGCTACAGCAACAAACAAGGGACACAACAGACCTAAGTGAATCTCATCCCGAATATAACCCCCATATCTGCTTATGTATCGAATTCTTACAAGTAATTTTCCTCTGCCCTCTCAGGAACCAGCTCAGAGCAAAGAGCCAGGGAAGACACAAAACAAATCTTCCATAGCAAAATGAAAACTGGTGAACTAGCTATTAAAAGAAACACATTTTGGCCAATGAGCCACTAGAGAAATTGACTTTTAGCAAACTGAGCTGGAGCCATTGGAATTGCAAGCAGCAGACTCGGGTCTAAATCTTGACATCACCACTTCCAGCCACCTGGGCTGGAGCTGCGTGACTTACTCTAAATTCCTTATCTGTAAAATGAGTATTATAATTACATCAGTATAGGGACTTCCTTGGCAGGCCAGTGGGTTAAGACTCCATGCTTCCCCTGCAGGGGGAGCAAGTTTGATTGCTGGTGGGGTGGTGGGGCACCGGGGGTAGAACTAAGATTCCCACATGCTGCATGATGCAGCCAAAAAATAAATAAATAAGAAAATAAGTAAAACATGTTCACAAAGGAAATTAAAAAAAATTATGACATCAGTATAATAATATTCACAGGGTCACTAGGAGGAGTAGACAATGAGCACATCTGTACTGCTTGGCACAGAGCCTGGCATAATAGGGAGGGTCCACACATGTAGAAGTAGGAATCCCCTCCCCAAACTCACATGTCACAAAAGATCAGACTAAGGCTCGCACCCCCTCCCCACACAGGAAAGTACTCCCTGCATGACATGGTAGAAACTGCATGAAGTCTGGTGGCAACCAGATCTGGTTCAAGTCTCTTTCCGCTGAAAGGCCTTGGAGAATTCACCTACCCTCTCTGCATCCTAACTTTCATAACAAGGATAATCACAGCCGAGTCATAAGGCTGTTGGGGAGGGTTGAATGAAGCACTAGAGGTGCCCTACCTTCGGTGTCCTGCCTTTGGCCACAGCTTCATCACCAGTTGGTGTGCTGGGCAGCCTGCAGACACAGACTTGCCCTCTCTGGTCAAAGTCTCTGCAATCCTGGGACTTCTGAGCCAGCCCCTTCTCGTTCTTTAGGTCATTCCTATGCCTGATGCGTGGCTCTTCCAGGCTCCATTGACTCGGGTACTAAAATTGGGAACAGCCATGCCCAGAGATGCCCAGAGGCAGAGGCAAGGGCTCACTGGTGACTCAGAGTGAATATGGTCTGGACAGGAGTGTTGGGGGCCAAGTTCCCAGGCAGGAAACCATCTGACATTTTAGGCTACAGACTCGCCCCCGTAGGGGACACAAAAATATCTTGTCCCTGAGTCACCAAGAAGCTGCCAACCTTCAGGAAGGCAGATGCGTGCAGGGCAGGAAACCCAAGGATTCTGAAGCCTAGGCAAGCTGGGGTTTGACCTGTGCTTGCTGAGGATGCCCTCTAGTGCTCCTGGACACAGTACAATGGGGAAACTGAGACTTAGGGTGGCTGATCAGATTTGTTGCCAGCCACCCACTGAATAATCAGCTATCACAGCACCCCATTTTCTGAAGGCCTGTTATGTGCCTAGTACTTTCCCATTCATCATATCAACTAATCCTTAAAATCATTATAATTCCCAGGACCCCCAGCAGCTCAGTGGTTAAGATTCTGCCTTCCAATGCAGGGGATGTGGGTTCAATCCCTGGTCTGGAAACTAAGATCCCACGTGCCACACCCTGTGGCCAAAAAAAAAAAAAGCATCATTATTCCCATTGTACAGATTTGGAAAGTGAGGCTCACCTAGGGGAAGGGTCCTGCTCAGGATTCTAATCTCACTGTGCCCAAAACCTCCACTTCCCACTTCTCAGGACAGAGGGGGTGACTTTCCAGGGCAGGGCTGGTGGGAGGCCTCACCGATGAGGATGAGGCGGGCCGTCTGGAAGAGCTGCTCGTCACCCCAGGTCGGGTGCTCAGCCTTCAGCAGGTCACACACGCGGTTGTGCTCACGCAGCCATATCGTGGCGTAGAGCATGAGCCCAGGAAGCAGCCCAAACACCTCCTGGCCCACGGCCATCTGGCTCTGGGGCGGGATGCCCCGGGGGTAGTGCATCAGCACGGGAGCCTCTTCCACCGATGGCGGGTACACCTCTCCATTGAGCATCTGCGGGATGGAGTCACCTGGTAACCTGGGGAGGGGGCGGGGCACCAGCACCTGCACCGCTGACATCCGCCCACTCCTACTGACAGCTGCCCGTAACACGCAGGGCAGCTGTCCGGCCTTCCTAACCAAGGCTTGTGGATTCTATCTCCTAAAGCTCTCCTAACATGAGTCCCTTTCTCTCTCCCCATGGCCACCACACTCTTCCAAGCCACCCTCATCTTCCACCCTGACTCCCCTTGTAAGTGACTCTATCCTCTAGACGTTCTCAGCTCTGCAGCCAGAGCAGTGCTTTAAAAGAGGGGTCCCCAACCTCCACGATCTAATGCCTGATGAGCTGAGGTGGAGCTGATGTAATAATAATAGAAATAAAATGTAGAGCAAATATAAGGTGCTCAAATCATCCTGAAACCATCCCTTCTCCCACCGGTCCATGGGAAAATAGTCTTCCCTGAAACTGGCCCCTGGTACCAAAAAGATAGGGGACCCTTGCTTTAAAACATCCAAATCTAGAATCACATCCTGGCTTAAAGAACCTTCCAAGTCTTCTCTCTGCTCTTGGCAGAAATCAGAAATCCTTAATACGACCCACGCTCATTAGATGTCCAACAGCATATCCCTTGTTTCACTGCCTCAAAGTCACTCAAGCGACTGCCCCTCTCCAGCCTTGAAACCTGAGACTCTGGACAGCCCTGGGCCCTTCTTGGCCTCCTTGATTCCTCCTTATCCTTCATGCAACTCTTGGTTTATTCATAATTCCTAAGGAAGCCTTCCCCAGCCTCTGCACACTCTCCTGGCTTCTCCCTGTGGCAGCTATCACAGGTGTAATTAATCATATGGCAGTTTCCTCATTCACTCAGTAAATAAACATAGAGGACCTCCTATATGCCAGATACTGTTCTTAGCTCGAAAGATTCAGCAGTGAACCTCCCGTCTCGGTTTTTGTTTCGATTTGCATGGTCCAGCACGGGAGCCACTAGCCACGTGCAGCTACTGAGGACTAGAAATGTGGCTGATGTGGATAAAGAGCTTGATTTTCAATTTCATTTACTTTAGATTTACGTTTTTAAATCAAGATCCCAGCTATCGGAAAGTCTTTATGCTTAGAACAACTTGAACATGTGAATCTACTTTCTCAACCGCAAAATTTTATGAAATCTAAATGCTGATCAGAATCACCAATGAAAACTTGGCACCCAAATTGAGATGTACTGTAAGATATGAGTCAGAATGTGAAGATTCAGCACAAAAAAATGAGATATTTTATTGACAATTTTTGTGTTGATTACATGTTGAAATGAGGATATCCTGGATATATTGGGTTAAATTCAAAAATATATTATTAAAATCAATATTGCTTGTTGCTTTTTACATTTTTTAATGTGACCACTAGAAAAATTTTAATAACTTGGATGTGACTCACGTCTATAAAAGAGGGCAAATGGTACCTAGTTTATGCAGTAGATCTGAGGAGCGCATGAGATAATCACCTATGTGGCCCTCACATTCCTGGACAGTGAGAGTTCCGACAAAAAATCCTCGTGGAACTAGCACCTTAGGGTTTGTGTCTGTGGGCTTGAGGGCAGGGCTTACAACTACCACGGCCACTGCTCACCTGCCCGGCACACCATAGTGCCCAATTAATATTGTGGAATGATTAAACGAATAAATGCAGACTGGAACTGTCCATTTTCCGTGGAGCCCCAAAATCCACCTCCCAAGAGAACACAAGAGCCCACGTCTGCTCCCTGTCTGCTTCTCTTGCCTGGCACCTGCTCCCAGGGTTTACTGTCGCTTCTCCTCCCATGCACCTACAGCTTCCGCCATAGAACACCACCAAGGCCCCCCACCAACACCCTCTGCCAGGGGAGACTGGAAGGCCCTTCCCAACGCCCCAGCCCCAGGCCCAGTGCTACCTGGTACTTGAGTTTCCCATCCTTAAAGAGCCGCAGCTGATACTGACGTTCCAGATTGTCTCCATAAATGTGGCCGAGGTCTACCTAAAGACAGAGACAGAGTCTATTCAGATCCCTGGGTTCTGCCCCACTAGCAGCAGCCTACCTGTGCCACATGTGGCCCAGAGAAGTCCAGAGCCCCTCCTAGGTACTCACCCCGTGGCCCAACGCCTTGGTGAAGCCAGGACCCATCTTGCCAGAAGTTTTGAAGAACTGATGGGTGAAGTGTTGGGCAAAGAAGGCAAACATGAGGTTGGTGCCTTGAGGGTCGGGGATGAACTTCCTCCTGAGCAGGAAGCGACGACTCAGAAACTCCGCATCTGGCAACTGCTTCTTCCCTGATTGGGGAGGTAAGAAAGAGCAGTAGCTGCTTCCTGTCTGGATCTTTGTGCCCCAGAGCTTTCTGGGCTTGCCAGACCAAACTGATTAACACAGGAATCCCAGAGTGGACCCCACAGGACCACCTCCTTCTCACCAGACCGCCCCTTGCACCTTCTCTACCAAAAGACTCTGGGAAATGGAAGGATGTTTGGAATATGCTTTTAAAACTAAAATATATACATTACCGTATGTAAAATAGATAGCTAATGGGAAGTTGCTATATAACACAGGGAGCTCAACCCGCTAGTCTGTGACATCCTAGAGGAGTGGGATGGGTGGGGGGTAGGGAGGTTCAAGAGGGAGGAGACATATGTATACTTATGGCTGATTTATCACACTGTATGGCAGAAACCAATGCAACATTGTAAAGAAACTATTCTCCAATTAAAAAGAAAATAGGTGAAGGGGATAGATGAAGTAACATTGGCAAATTGTGGACAAATCTTGAAATCTGGAGATGGATGCATAGGACTTCATTATCCTTTTCTCTCAACTTTCGTGTATGTTTGCTGCTCTGTACAAGCTAACCCTTCCCCACCTCCAAAAAGAAAAAGGGATAACAACAACAACAAAAACCTTGGACTCCCCAACCCTGGAATAAGGTTGCTGTGTTCGAAATGGGTTGTGCCGTTTATTAAGTGTGTGAAGAGGGAGAAGTCATTCCATCTTTCTGAGCCTCAATTTCTTCATCTATAAAATAGGGCAAATGCTATCTCTCTTATGCAGTGGATTTGAGGAGTGCCCGTGTAAGCATGACAGAAAACCAGTGAGATGAAATCTCTTAAATCAAAAGTCAGCAAACTTTTCCATACAAGTCCAGATAGTCAATATTTGAGGCTTTGTTGATGTATGGTCTCTGTTACATCTACTCAGGTTTGCTGGTGCTGCAGGAAGGCAGATAATACCTTAGGAACATGAATGTGTTTCAACAAGGCTTTATTTAAATTGAGGGTGGGGTGGATTTGGCCTTCGGGCTGGAGTTCGCCAATCTGTTTTAAAAGATGCCAGAACTTTCTATGTCTGGGGTAAAGACAAGTCACCTTGAAGCATGTGTCTGTCACCGTGAGGACAAGCTTTAAGAAGCCTTTCTTAAGTAAGTCAATGTCAGATGACTTGGTACCCAAGACTGCCTTGCAGAAAAGGCAATCTTTCAAAGACATCTATGAGGCCCAATGTCATTAGAATAACTCTTTAGATTGAAATGACTGACTGATTTCCTGTAGCAGGAAAAGTCATCAAGGACCTCAAAGGGAACTCACCCAAAGGGAAGTTACAGTCTGCACACTGTAACCTGGATCTATCACTCAGATTACCACTGAGCATCATCGACTCAATGGACATGAGTTTGAGCAAACTCTGGGAGATAGTGAAGAACAGGGAGGCCTGGCATGCTGCAGTCCATGAGGTCACAAAGAGTCAGGCATGACTGAGCAACTGAATAACAGCACAGGACTGGTGCCAGCGAAGTGTTGGCAGAGTCCAGAAGCTCTGAGAGACCCAGATTTCCTGCCAGAATGATCATGCTTTGGGAACAGTAGTACATGGATAGTAAAAACTATCAGAGTAGTGCCCTTGAGACCCAAATAAGGACACTGATACATGTGCAAGGTTCTGAACCTGCAAAAGCACACAGCATACGGGGCTGCACGGGACCAGTGCTCAACAGCGACACCATGCGGTGGGAACTGAAGCAGCAGCAGTGGTGGATTAATGTCTCTTTCGCCCTTTGTGTACTTGAAGCTGAACTGATGGCTCTAAATTGAGTAAACCCCCAGGTTTGCGGACAATCAGGAGTGGATGAGGAAGAAGGTCTTGGTAGGAAGACTCCTGCCGATGAGACCAAGTAGGTTCTTGAACAACTAAAGAAAAACTTTGATTTTATGTGTAAACTGCACTGATGAAGCACATAAGACTGTTCACATTAGTAATGAACCAAACTCAGAGTTGGCACCCAGTAAAAAGCTCACTATTCTTTCTTTCCTCCATTCCAACTTTTAAGTCACCCTCATCGCAGCAGGATCCCACCCACTTAGTAGACAAAGTTTGGGTGAAGAGGCACCCTGGAAATACAGGAGCATTAGTTTGACTCTGCCACTGACCTCAGACAAGACCCTCCCACAACCTCTTTCTGTCCTCTTTCCCCACCCCTGTCCTCATCCCTGGTTCTTGCATGTCTTGCCTTGGTGCACCCATCTGTGAAATGGGTCAGTCATTGCTCTTCTGATTGCTTTTTCCCAAAGGGAACGGAGCATCTCCTGTGACCCACCCTAGGCTCAGCCCCCTCACCCCATCACCATTACCTTTGGTGCCCATGGGCGTGGGACAGTCTCGGGGCACGGAGGGCAGAATGCGAGTATAATAACTCACATTGGAGAAGGACTCCCAGCTGATGTAGTCATGCGCTATGTTGTAGGTGGGAGGGCTGGGGATAAGGTTGGAACGCACTGCAGAGGGCGAAAATGATGGTGACAAGGGATTCTTGCCTCCAGTTACACCCCTCTTCCCCACCTTCTCTTGGGTTGTTTTCTTATTTGTTTGTTTTTGGCTACCCTGCACAGCAGCTTGTGGAATCTTAGTTCCCTGACCAGGGATTGAACCAGCACCCTCAGCAGTGAAAGCACAGCGTCCTACCCTGGATCACCAGGGAATTCCCTGGGTTCTTTTTTTATTTGGCACCCAAACCCTGACTCCCCCATCCCCAACCATTGCCCTGGTCAGATGCCAAGAATTTCAGGAAGTGGCAGGATTTCTTGCTCCCCTAGATTAGAGGGACCCTGCACCACCTCTGCCACCCACCTGTGAGTACCAGACGCATGAGCGTGTCCCGGATGAAGGTGGCATTGACAAAATCCCACAGCCAGCGCCCATGCGTCAGCAGAAAGTGGACGAAAGACGGGCTGGGCCGCAAAGTCGTCCGGAGCCAGGTCCATATCTCAGCTGTGGGGGCAGGGGGAGCCACTCAGACAGGCCCTCCTAGCAACACTGGAAGCAGCCAGAGGGGAAGGTGGGAACTAGGGACAGGGTCCAGTATGGACAAGGGTGGAATTTAGGAGTCAGGGGTAAAGCATAGGACCTTGGGAGTGTTGACATGTGACATAGCCAGAACCAGACGGGGGTCAGGAGACAGGTCCAGGGTTGGAGGCCAGTAAGGCCAGAGCCGGGCAGTGAAGACTCACTACAGACCCCATAGGCAGGGAGTGAGATGTGTCAGGAGTAAGGGCTTGTGCTGGAGCCAGGTCAGGGGCAGTGTCAGAGGTCAAAAGTAGGCAAGGAAAGAGGGCCGTGGCCAGAGACAAGGGTAGGAAGTGGGGGTCTTTGAAGGACGAGCCCAGGGGAGAAGGAGTAGGGGCTGGAGGCTCTGCTCACGGATGGTGCAGTTGGGGCCAGAATAGCCCGTGCGGGTGCAGTCACATTGGTAGCGGTCAAGGCCGAAGCGAACACAGATCCCCTGGTGCTGGCATGGATAGTAACAGCAGGGGTTCACTGTGGGGGAGAAACAGAGATCAGGGACCCCTGTCGTTGAGGCCAGAGGCATGGAGTCCAGTCACAACTCTGTTCTAACTTACCCGACATCTGTGTTCCCCTCAGGGCCCACTGTGTCCCCACAGCTATGAACAGAAAGCCCCTGGCCCTTCCGTTTTCAGACCTCGCTCTGGGTTTTCAGTCTTGTCCACGTCAGGCCACCAAAGGAAGTCTCCCCTTCCCTCCCAGCTGCCACCAAAATGGTGCAGACGCATCCAGGCCTCGGGCTGGGGCACTGAAGGCTAGGCACACAGCTGATAAGATGCCACGGCCACAGGCTTCTAGAGCATTCACTTTCTGCCAAGTCAGAGCCAACGGCAGAATTTATGGGGTTCAGAAAAGGGACAAGGATTGGGGTTCTCAGGCCAGCCCCTAGCCTCTGGGCACCTGGATACTTAGAAGATGAGGTCGCCCACCATCTCTCTGTTTTTCCTTTTCAGAAGGAAGAGCAGGTGTCCCAACAGATGGGGAAATTGAGGCCAGACAAGGGGAAGCCCAGATGGGTCACCCAGGAAGTAGTACCAGACCACTTGCCCATCCCTTCCCTTCCACCCCCACCCTCATGGACTCAGCAGTCAAGTCCAAGGAAAGACATTTCCCAGAACTCCATGGACAGGGAATGGGTTTGAGGGGAGTCGCAGATCCCGTTCCTGATAGACCCAGCCCTGGCCCCTGGGGTGGGGTCTGGGCTCTAGGACCTTGAGGGAGGTCAGGGACCACGGGAACAGGAGACATGTGGCTGGAAAACTCTCCCCAGAGGGCGAGTGGAGCTCTGGCATCACCCCTCCCCCAACCCCCTAGAGAATGGACCTCCAGAAAGTCCCTACTTGTGTCTAATCCGGGTCTCCCCAACCACAGCTTCAGTGATCGTCTAATAGCCAGGTCAGAGACTTCTTGGAGCTCTCTCGGTGCTCATTCAGGGCTCAGCGAGGGACTCAGAGGCTTAGGGAGAGGTGGTGACTTGGCCAAGACCATGGAACAGTCAGGCCTCCTTCAGACCAGGGCGCCCAGTTCCTGGCAGCGGCTCCTTCCCCAGCCTTACACAGAAAATGCCAGGTCCCTCCTGCAAACGTGCTTCCTTCTCTGGGCTCAGAGCCAACGGGACAGGGAACTCCAATTCTTTGTGCATCTGATTATAGAGGGTCAAGAGGGCAGCAACGGACCCTCTTGAGAAGCCCAAGAAGTCACCTCAGGATGCTGGAATCAGAGGGCCTGACCCTCTGGTTTAGGTCTCCTCACATCACAGAATCATGCAAATAGTTTTGCTTAAGCCCTGGAAACTCCCCATGGCCCCACAATAGCATCTCTGTGGCCCCTGCAGGATGTAAAAGGAAGGAACCAATCGGAAGAAGTCTGGACAAACAGGCCTTATCAGACTAACACAGGCTAACAGGCAGGTGCAGGGGGAACCCAAGGCAGGGGCCTGGCAGGACCCGCCTCCCCCTCCCACAGCCACAGGCCCAGAAACACCAAGGAGCTCTGGGTCAGCCCTGCAGCAGGTTTGGAGATCCTGAACCTCTCTCTCCCTTCTGCTCAGAACAGTGTGCTGTTCTGCTGTGACTCCACACTGCCCAGCTCCCAACTCTGGTGCGCAGATCATCATAGCAGTCAGCTGGTACAGGAGCTGAGGCCCAGCCCTTTCTGGGCTGTTTCCCCGTCCCTCTGCCAGTAGGGATCCCAAATCCAACTCAAGAAGTCCTTCCAGTTGGTCCTGGGGCAGCCCATCTCGCAACCCCAAAGCCAAAAGCTCTGTTCCTCCCTGACCCAGGCTGTGGTTCCTCCCAAGTAAATCCCCTCCTAATCTACCCGACCCAGCCCACTGCGCATGTACCAGAAAGCCTCCCCAAATGTTCACACTCCACTCTCCCTGGCCCCAGGTCCCAACCCGACCTGCTCTGCTCCACCACAAGCCTCCAAGAGAAAGGGCTTTCCTGGGCTTTCTCCCCTCTCCCAGAGGCCGTGCGCACAGCTGGGACTCAACCCCACGTCCTGGAGAGGTCCATCCATCCAGGAAATCCAGATACGGTGGCCAGAGCTTAACAAATGTTTGTGGAATTTAAAATGAAGCGAGGAGACGGGCCACTTCAAGCTTGGTCAAAGAGGTTCTCTCATCTCCCCATCCACTTCCCTCAACTCCCACCCCCCACACACAGCTGGTTCTGAAGTCTTGCCTGAGAGCTTCCTGCCAGGGGCCCAGCAGCAGCAGAGCCGTGCCCCCCAGACTCAGAAGTTCCTGCCCAGGGCATCCCTCTCCTGCCAGCAGAGGCCCCTCCCCCTGGACCGGCTGCCCAACTTTCCCTCCCTCCTCCTCCTCCTCCTCCAAGATCTTTCCATAAGCACCAGTGGCCTCAGGGCAGGAAAAGTCTCCCCTCAACAAGGACTGCAGCTGTCGCTGGGGGCCCCAGGGTGTCAGGGTGGGCAGAGAGGAAAATGGGTGTCACTTTCTGCCCTCTCCCAGGCTGACCACAGCTGGACTATCATGACAGGCTGGAAGTCAGGGCTCTTGCTGACTCTCCAACCTTGTGTATCCACCTCACTTATCTGCTCCTGGGGATGGGTGAGACTCCCCCCCGGCCCCCTGCCACCACCACAGACGAGGGGCTCATCCAAGCCCCACTGCTTCAAAGTCGAAAGAGGCAACACTTGAACTTGCTTCCCTTCCCCTCCGTTCCTCCTCCTGGAGGTGCCCAGGCCAGGATTTGGGGAAGGGATGCTGGGAGGGCGAGTCCCCTTGCTTCACAGACTGGGGATGACCCCAGGTGAGGCAGGTATGTTACCTTTCCTTCAAGGTGGACCTGAAAATCCTGAATGAATGAAACCAGGACTCCAGAGGAATCACCATCCCCTGCCACGCTAGAGCGCTGGGAACTAATCACAAAGGAAGGCCTTCCTTCAGTCTAACTTAAATCCCACATGCTTTCATGTGTCCAGTGAAGGACATGCTGTACAATAAACCATCAAGAGAGAGACCTGGGGAAATGCAGACACTGAGTGTAAAGTGTCTGGAGTCCCCACACCCAGCACAGGGCCGGGCACCAAGCAGGTGCTAGATGAAGATACATGGGAGAGTGCCTGCTCTTCACAGCATGTCCTGTGGGCCTCATTTTTCAGTGTTTTCCAGGAAGGAGAGGGGACAGACAGGCTCTAAGGAAACCTCCCTCTCTTCCTCTCTTCTTCTCAACTCTGGATAAAGCCAACTTATGTCCAAACATCTCGATTCCTTGCATCAACATGATCCCCACCCCCCATAAGCAGAGAACTGAGCAGCTTGCTCTGAGTCTTTAAGCCACCCCAGAGGTGGGGTTGATCAGCAAGCCCATAGCACACACATTCCCACCAATGAGGACAGTCTGGGGCTGCCTGGCTCCAGAACTTTCTGAGGATTCGGCAAGGAAGCGTCCCCCAGCCCAGAAGTCAGGATTCCAGGCAGAATGAGGGAACACCAAGTTCTCAGGATGCAGAGGCACCAGACAGCAAGAGGGCCCTTTAAAGAGGCTGCACTGAAATTCCATAAGAATAATATTTAGAGAAGTTCCAGGAGGTTGGCAGCCAAAGAGAAAAAAAGAGCCCGGAGCAGCCCAGACGTGGGCCCCAGCCCCTACACACAGCAAGGGCAGCGGCCAGTGGCCAGGGACCACCGCACCAGTCCCCGGCGGCCGGAAGAGCCCAGCTGGAAAGGAAGCCCCCTCCCAACCCACAGCCCCAGCTGGTGCTGCAGATAGGAGGTGGCAGGCCGCAGGAAGCCTGCCCCACATGCCAGGGTTAGCTGGCCTCAGGCCCCTCCGCCTGGCACAGAGCTCCAGTTAGGTCATGCCCCATCCCTAGCCCAGGAGGGAGCACTCAGCCAAGTCCAGGAGCTGGAAGGGATGAACTCGAGCATTGAGGATACCCCAGGACAGCCCTGTCCTCTGAGCCGGACTCCACCTTCCATCACAAGAGAGGCAGAAGCAGCATCCTCCCCGCCACCTGCCCCCAGGTAAGCCCTCATCTCCTGGGGGATCGGCCTCTGCTGACACTCTGGGGACTAGACACAGGCTTTGGCTTTTCAGAGCAGATGCCTCTCCTAAGTGTCCGGGCACTTTGGACCTCAGTTCACCCAGAGACTTGGCGATGGGAAGGCAGCGAAGCCTTCAGCCCACCCCCAATCTGTCTTCCGTCTTTTCCTCGACCCTTGCAGCAGCCTCCTTCATGATCTCCCAGCCTCCAGTCTCACCTCCAAGTCATCCACCCCGTCTCACTCCCCTGCTCCCAGGGGGATATCCTGAGACCCAAGCCCACTCCTCACTCT
Source organism: Bos mutus (assembly GCF_027580195.1). Lineage (NCBI taxonomy): Eukaryota > Metazoa > Chordata > Mammalia > Artiodactyla > Bovidae > Bos > Bos mutus. The sequence goes on from NC_091627.1 coordinate 13,600,671, forward strand.
GTATCCAAAGGCCCATGTCCGCCAACACCTGCCTCTGTCCTACGGCTTCCTGTGCCTGTCCACTCCCATCACTCAGACTTTTAGGCTTCTGCTCATACCCTTGCTTCTGCCTGGAAGAGCCCTTCCAGAGTTTGAGAGTAAAACCTCACCATTTTACCTCCCACTACCACCTCCTCTAGGGTCCAGGTCAAATGTCATCACCTCCAAGAAGCTTTCTGCAATTCCTCACACCTGAGAGATAATCATCACCCATCCCCAAGCCCCACACACCCCTGAGCTTCCCTCAGTCATGGCCATGACCTCCTTGATGGCAGTCTGTGGGCATTTCTGTCTCCTCCATCGGCCTGCGAGCTCCTCCCAGCTCAGCCTCCAGGCTCCAGCCAAGGACTGGCATAAAGCAATACCCTGGGAATGTTTGTGGCGTGAAAAACACAATTCTGTTTAAACACTTACAATATAAAGATAAGCAGAAAAGGCTAAAAGCAAAAGGGTACACCCATGGCTCACTATGCGCTGGTGAACAGACACAGGGAGACAGGAAGGGTGAGCCTCGGGACCCCGGGGGCCCGGATGGGGCTGAATGGGGCCTCAGAGGAACTGCTGGGCTGATCTAGGGGCTAACACAACGGGCCACTGGGATGGCATGGTCAGCCCTGCCTCTGCTACTGGGGTCTCAGACCAATGTCAGCAGAGACTCAAATGGTTCACCCCTCTGGGCCTCAGAGTTCCCTTCTGTAGAATGGGACTAACATCTCCCTGGCAGGACTGCTGTGAACAGAGAAGCCAACAGCTAGGTTTTGTAAACTGTAAAGTGCTGGCCATGGGAGTCTTCTTCCTCGTCTTCTGACAAACTAGACCTCTACACATGCCTAAACTCTTGCCTAGAGCACCCTTTCCTTGGCTTCCCGAAATGCCACGCACTCAAACCCCCTGCTCCAGGAAGCCTGGTCTGACTCCCAGTTCACAGAGATGTCCTTCCCCTCTCCTCTGAGCACCGAATTCTTTCTCCTCTGAGCATCACAACAGAAGGCTCAGATCACTCCCCATCCTCTCCTGTCCCTATTTTGCAGATGAGAAATGAAGACCCTGGGGAGGTTTCACATAGTTTGGTGAAGCTCTGTCCAGACCTTGCATGTGCAAGCATGCACACGCACACGTGCACGTGCGCACACACACACACACACACACACAGAAACTGCGTGGGGAGGGAGGCTATGGGAAGGAGGAGCTGCATTCTTCCACCTGGAACCTGGCACAGGCATGGCGCCACGCAGGGGAATTCTCCAGGATAGGACTTTCCTGGTCATCTTTGGAGTGAAGAAACGGGGGTCCATTGGCAGGGAGAGATGAGGGCAGGGAGAACTCTGCAGAAAGACCCTGCAAAACGACTGGAAACTTCCAGCCCTGAGTCCACCGTGTCCTGGGTGAGCTTGAGGGCGCTATGGCCCCAACTTGAGCCTCCTTTGACTCATCCGGGCAATGGGGACCTCCCCGGTGAAGATTCAGTCTCCAGAGGAAGCAGCTCAGCCCTGTAAGTGCGTTTCCTCCTCCATTCTCTCCGGAATGGCGGGTGTACCCGGGGTCCTCACCCAGGGAGATTGTCTCCACCGGGGCTGGGAATTCGGACGGGTCCTGGAAAGTTAGAGGCTAACAGAAAACGCGCCAGCTTGCTTTCCCCTGGCGCCTGCGACTTCCTCCGAAAGGGGCCCGCAGGGGAAACAGCGAGGATTGCTGGGGACCGACTCGGCTGGGACCGCTGGGGTCCCAGAACAGGTGAGGGGCCTGGAAAGACTCGGTCCCTTTTCCCAAAGACGCCCAAGATCCCAGTCTGCCCTTTCCCCCGCAAAAAGAATCCCCTGGGGACCTAGCCCAGGCCACATCCCGGGGGTCTGCAGAGAGCCCCCATCCCACCGACAGACAGCCCCCTCCCCCCTCCCAGGCATCGCGAGCCGAAAGGGGAAGCTGGGCGGGCGGGAGGGGAGAGGAGGGAATGGGGTGCCGGGCCAGGGAAGCAGGACCTGGGCTCTTCGGGGACAGGAGAGAGGCCACCTACCTGGCGCGGGCGCCCCGGGGTCCGCTGGCAAGACGGGGGATGGCGACAGCAGCAGGAGAAGCAGCGGGAATCGGAGCGAGATACCCTGCCCTGCGAAGGGAGAGAGTTGAAGGGCTGAGCCTGGCATTCAAAGCCCCACCGGGAGGCCACAGGGGAAAACGGGGGGCACTGGGGCCGGACTTACGGCTCATGGTGCAGGGTGGCCGTTGCGTGCTGGAGACAGACTCAGGCCCCTGGAGTGCGTCTCTAACTGCCCGGGAGCTCCGGCCCCTCGGGCCCGCCCCCTCCCTACCCATTCCCTGGCTCCACCTCTCCAGCCAGCTGTCACCTCGGCCGCCTCCCACTTACTTCCTCGGCTCTGCCTCCAGCCAAGACATTTTATTAATTATTCTGTGACGGGTAAAGGTGGGTTTTTCACCCGCGATCTTTGAGACACTTGAGCTTTTAAAACCCAGTAGCCCCAGAATTGTGTCCATTTGGTAAGATAGGAAACTGAGGACCAGAGGTGATGTGCAGTGCTGAGACCACCTGGGGCTTCAGGGCAGAGCTGGGGGTATCTCAAACTAGAATCTGCTGCTGAGAACCACATGCCCTTCCCCTAGCCCCATCCCAAGTGGAAGGAGGCTGGAAAAAGAGCTGTCCAGGCTGGTCTTCACGTAATGTCCTGGATGAGAAATGCACTACCCTCAGATCCAAAGAGGAGACTGTCATCCTCCACGGGCTGAAAGCCTGCCTTCCAAGGCCACCTGCCTCTTCCTGAACCTTTACTGCCAGAAGGAAGAGCACAAGTTGCAAGTCCAGGAGACCTAATTCAAATTGAGACTCTACAGCTTACTAGCTGAGCCACCTTGGACCAGGTACTTAACCTCTCTGGTCCTTAGAGACTTAACCATCTCTAAGGCAAGGATGCTATTACAATAAAACTCAACCCAGAGGACGGTTTTAAGTTCCATGAGGTCATGCACACAAACTTCCTAATGCAGTGTGTAGCACAGAGAAGGTGACCCGTGACCAGGAAGCATTCTTTTCAAAGATCTCCTGACTCAGGCTCCAGGGTGGACACTCCACCAGTCTCACACCCACTGCCTACTTTACAGAGTCCCAGCATCCAGCTCCTCTTTTTTGTAGCTGGGGGAACCAATCTTAGAAGAGGGGGGTGCACCCTGGATCCCACAGAGTCTCCTGGTCCCCACGTCCACAGATTTTCTCCCTCAGTTTCCCCACCACACCCAGCCATCCTGTGAGCCCCAGAGCCTGGAAGGCCAGGAGGGAGGGCTCAAAGGTCTGTATGCAGGTTCCCAGACATCTCTGGGTGCAGAGAGAGAAGCATGGGAGAAGTGAGGCCTGCCGCAGAGGCCACCCGAGCTGTTCTCTTGCTCCAGTGGGACAAAAGCCAGCTGCCCCGGAGAGACAGAGCAAGCAAATGCCAGGGCAAATGCCAGAGGGAGTAGAGCCGGTAGAGGGCCTGGGGCCCTGGGGTGCTGGGGCATCTGGATCCCCCACCTAGATCCAGAGCCCCTGATAACTACCCAGACGGGGCAAGGAGACATGAAACTTGGGCTATCAGCCAGAGGAATGGGATTAGGGTGAGATTCAGGGGTCCAGTTGCCCAAAGAAAAGGGGGATTTCTGTGATGAAGAAAGAAGAGCTTGGATGAAGCCCCATCTCCACTCGGGTCCTCCCTCCCTTCAGGCCAAGAGCACAGCCGGTTCCCAGGCCTGTACCCCTGTTGACTCCTCACTCCCAAGCCACCCTCCGGAACTCAGTGGAACAGCACTTGTGTGGCCATGGCACTGAGAGAAAGAACATGGGAGTCAGAGATCCTAGTTCAAGTTCTCTTCCCCCAGTTTGACCTCAGACAAGTGTCAGCACCTCTCCGGGCCTCTGGTTCCCCATTTGAACGATGTAAAGGGCAAATCAGATGGTTTCTGAGAAGAGGTGTGGAAGGATTACACCCTCACTGTGGCCAGGCTGTGTGACCGGAGCTCGAGGTCTTGTGAAGGATGCAGTGAAGGAGACACCACAGGCAGGATGGCAGATAGGGTGGCCAGGCAGCCCCCCAGGGACAGGACCACACCGAAAGGAGGTGTGGGGGCGAGGAAGATGAGAGAGAAGGCGGCAAGAGCACGGTGATTGATTGGCACCGGAGCTTCAGGGAAAGAGAGTCCCTTTCCCTGGGTCCCACCCACTATTTGGAAATCCAGAGCTGACTCTTACCTGAATCACTCAGGGGCCCAGCCCCACCCAGCCCCACCTCCGGAGTCAGCTTCTCAGTCAGGTGGGAAAGCTCTGGAATCAACCCAACATCTCTTCAGACTCCCCTCCCCATTCCTCATGAGCTTTCAGGGTGACCTGAGGCAGCCAACTGCCCTTCTTGGACATCAGTTTCCCCATCTGTAAAATGGAGTTCATAATTCCATTCTTGTAAGAGTTATTGTACCTTACAAGACTCTTGCTCCTTGGAAGGAAAAACAAACCTAGACAGCCTGGCCACATTAAAAAGCAGAGATGTCACTTTGCCAACAAAGGTCCATATAGTCAAAGGTATGGTTTTTCCAGTAGTCATGTATGGATGTGAGAGTTGGACCATAAAGAAGGCTGACCGTCAAAGAATTGATGCTTTTGAATTGTGGTGCTGGAAGACTCTTGAGAGCCCCTCGGACTGCAAGGAGATCAAACCAATCCATCCTAAAGAAAGTCAACCCTGAATATTCATTGGAAGGACTGATGCTGAAGCTCCAATACTTTGGCCACCTGATGCAAAGAGCCAACTCATTGGAAAAGACCCTGATGCTGGGAAAGATTGAAGGGAGGAGAAGAGGGCGACAGAGCATGAGATGGTTAGATAGCATTGCTGACTCAATGGACATGAATTTGAGTAAACTGTAGGAGATAGTGAAGGGCAGGAAAGCCTGGCGTTACAGTCAATGAGGTCACAGAGTCAGACACAATTCAGTAACTGAACAACAAAGAGTTATTGTGAAGACAAAACACGATGATGTGAGTGATTCTGAGAAATATTATAGGCATGACCAGCCTCCAGCAGGAACCTTCATTACCTGCAGGAATTCATTATCTGCTCTCCCTAACGTTCCCTACCTGAGCAGGAGGGTGTCATGCAAAACTCTCTGCCTCCTCTTTAACTGCTCAGTGCCAACCTGGGGTTGGGCATCAGTGGTAATAATAATGATTGTTAATATTTCAAGTCCCTCCTGTGAGCCAGGCAGAGTACCACATATTTCACATGTGCTATCATGTGTCAATTTCCCAACAGCCCTACAGAAAAACGATGACCTTCATTTTACAGGGAAAGAAACCAAGGCCCAGAAAGCTGACATGGCTTACCCAAGGTTGCACAACTAGTAAGGGTTAAGTTTCAAGACTCAGTCCCACCCAGTGTTTGGAGTCAGTTAAAAGGAGACAGAAATTGGATGGCACAGAGGCAGGGGGAGGCTAGGCAGTCCAATTTAAGCAGCCGAGTCCAGCCAAAAAGCTAAGAACTGAGAATCACAAAATGTTTTTACATTCCTCTCATCCAAATTCTCACAGCCGCTCCGAGAGGAAAATAGCATTATCCCCATGATGCAAAAGAGGAAACCGAGATGCAAAGATTTCCGTCGATCATGCAGTATGGCAGGCATGCTAAGGGGTTTTGGTGTAACGTCTCCTTCATAATTATAACATCTCCCTAAGATCGATTCTCTACTTGTCCCCATGTTCATAAACAGGAAAACTGACCGCTAAAGGCCACGGACTAGTAGGTGGCAGAGCTGGAATTGAAGCCTCCCTGGTCTGTTTGCTGTCAAACTGACAAGGTAACTCCCTGCTGCACCCCATCCCTGGCTCTCTTGGATCCCAAGTCCTGACTCTTTAAAACAAACATCCACATCCAGGCCGAGGCAGGGCCGAGAAGGCAGATAAACAAGCAGGAGGTTGGTGGGTGGCGAGTCCTCAGGCTCGTCTGGGGAGTTTCCACTGCAAAGTCCCCTGTCCTACGGACCTCACTACTGGGCAGCTGGCGCCACCTGATGAGTAATCTTTGAGGATCAGACATCAGCTCCTGGGATCTGGGGGCCCAACCACCTGTGATGGAAGAGCTGGAGGGGCTGGGAAAAAGCCGTTGTCTTGTGAAGGTACAATAAATGCTCCAGAGGTTGCTGGGTTGCAAAGTGTCAGTCTCTGCATCCCTCTCCTTCTCCATCAGAACTGAAGAAGGAGGAACAGGTTCCATGATCCTGCTGTGGTAGTGAAATGCTCTCCTAACTGCTCAGCACCTTCAGTAGCTCTCATGGCCCCAGCCCTTGACCTGGCCATCAAGTCTCAGCTGAGCAGCAGGATATCGTAGAAAGAGCCCTGGAGTGGAGGCCCAGAAGGTGCGGTCCCCGGGAAAGTCACTCTTCTCCCTCCTGGACCTCAGTTTCCCAACTTACTAAATAACCTTCCCTGGTGGTCCAGTGGTTAAGACTTCACCTTCCAATGCAGGGGGTGCAGGTTCAAACCCTGGTTGGGGAGCTGGGACCGCACATACTTCACCACCAAAAAGCCAAAACATAAAACAGAAGCCATATTGGAACAAATTCAATAGAGACTTTAAAAAAATGGTCCACATTTGAACCACAATGGTTCAAGAAAATATTTTAAAAATAAATAACTAAGCCTGTTGAATTAGACGTGCTGAAGGAGGAAAATGGGGTCTCAGAGTCAGGCGGCACTGGATATGGAATCCGGCTTCCATATTCAATATTGCAGCCAGTCATGTGTCATTTCTGAGGCTCGGTTTCCTCATCTGGAAATAAGGGCCGTAACAGTACCTATTTCCTGGGAGCACTGTGAAGATATGACTGCTCAGCTCATCCCTTGCACTTGAGAGATACTTGGTAAATGATCATTACTGGTTGAATTATTATTGTTGTTGTCATTCGTTACTGTTCAGTCGCTCAGTCGTGTGTGACTCTTTGCGATCCCATGGACTGCCAGGCCAGACTTCCCTGTCCTTCATCATCTCCCGTTGTTTGCTCAAACCCATGTCCACTGAGTCGGTGATGCCATCCAACCGTCTCATCCTCTGTCGTCCCCTTCTCCTCCTGCCCTCACTCTTTCCCAGCATCAGGGTCTTTTCCAATGAGTCGGCTCTTTGCATCAGGTAGCCAAAGTATTGGAGCTTCAGCAATATTAGTATTGGTATGAAATAATTAATATTAATTAATAATTAACAACAATTAGTTTGATTCAATCAGTGTGGTCCTGCATGTGAAGAAAGCTTGTTCTGGACACCAGAAAGAATTTAAGAAAGAATGGTTGCAGGCAGGTGCTCACCTAGGGTACTAGGAATGCATTTGGGTACCTACAGCAAAGCCCCAAACATAGAAGCTTAAACAAACAAATTAAAAAAAAAAAAAAGAGGATTCTTCTGGAATCTTCTGGTGTAGATGTGAAGTCGCCCAGGCCCCTTGGCTGCTGGGGAATGCCATCAGAAGGCCAGGCTCTTTCCATCTTTCTGTCCCATCACTTTCAGAATGTGTTGTGTCCTCCAGTCTGAGTTCCAGCTGAGTTCCACCAGCACCTTCTTCCCCAGATCTGTGCCACATAACCTCACTTGCTGGCAAAGGAGATGGGGAACTTGAGTTTGGGGGGTCAGGCATGAAGGGACCCCGAGTTGGAAATGGAGATTGGCCCTGCTGTGTCTGCCAGATTCAGAGGAGTCTCTTTCCTGTGTGGGTTGTGGTTTCTGATGTGTGACTTCTCCAGAGAACCCAGCAACGGCTGTGTGCTGCTGACTCCAGAGGTGAGAAGACCTTGCTTGTCCCAGGAGAGGGTCAGAGAATTTCAGAACCACAGCCAGTCGAAGCCCGGAGCTGCCTGAGAGAAGGTCCAACCCAGCCCAGCTCAGTGTCAGACTCAGAGGCTCAGAGCAAGGCAAGGGCTTGCCCAAACAGGCTGGGTCTCTTTCCTCTGTGTCCTACAGCTTCGCATAAAATGACCAACCTCGGAACAAGTCATCTATGAAAGTAGTGCCCCAGTGCAAAGACGCCTCTTCCTCCAAAGGTCTGCCTCCAATAAGCCGAAAATGCAGGGAGCAAGAATTCACGCTTCCAAACAACTCTTCAGGACTGACTCATCACTGGTGTGGAATGTGTGTTCCTGCTTCAGCACCTCGGTTAATAACTCATGGTCATTCGGACACATGCAGTTTAGAAAAACATTTTCAGTTACATCATCTTCTCTTTTGATTCACAAATAAACCTTTTGACATAGATGGCTTAGCCCCTGAATAAATCAGGATTATTTCTATGACAAATGACCCACACTCAACTCCAACTGATTTTGGCAAAAGAAGAAGTGTTGGTTCCCAAGCTGAAAAACTGGGGACAGGTATGGCTGCATCCATGTGTCAAGTTTCTCCTCTCTCTCTGTATATCACTGTCTCCATCTCCCTCGCTCTCTCTTTCTAATCTATTTTCCCCCCCTCTAGTTGACTTCACTCTCAGGCAGATGCTCTCCAAGCTCTGGGGCAGCTCCAGGCTTACACGGTCCTAGTGACCCAATCCCAAATGAAAAGAGGAAGTCTCTTTTCCTGTATACCTCTGGTTGCTCCAGCTGAGTTCACATGACCATCCCTGAAGACCAAATGCTGTGGGCAGGAGGATGGGATGCCCTGATTCTTACCGGCCGGTCCTAGAGCAGGTGCCCATGTGAACCGAGAAGGAGAGAGGGACGCTTCCCAGAAGAAAACTGAATACAAAAGAGGGAAGGGACGCAGGACAGGCAGAGGCAACTGATATCCACTAGCATTCCGCTTCCCCATCTGCCAAAGGAGGAAGCCAAGGCTCAGAGCAGTAAGTGGCTTTTACCTGAAACCTCAGAGCTGGTAGGAAGAGAGGCTCTCTTGCCTTTGGCCATGAGCCTGGATGGAGAGAAGAAGGAAAGGTTATGGGGATGAAAAGTCCCCTGCCTTTCTGGAGCCTGGCATGCTTCAGAGCCGCCCAGAGGGGGAGGGAAAAGGATATGGATGGGATGCTGGAATCCAAAGCTGCTTCTCCTCGGTACTTCCTGGTGTGTTCTTGAGCAGGAAAGGATGTTTGTGTTTGCTGAACAACCAGAGCATGCCAGATACATTTGGGCACTTCGCAGACCATGTTTGCCAGAGTTGAGGCTCACAGAGATGAAGCAACTTCAGTCGAAGTCACAAAGTCTTGGAATCGCAGTGCTGGGACTCAATCCAGGTCAGGAATGACTCCAAAGCCAGTACTGTTTTCTTGAGTGGTTTCTCAATGGGGCGCTATTGACCTTTTGGGTAGGATTTTTCCCCCACACAGGGCAGGAAGTTTAGCTGGCTAATAGTAAGCTCAGTCACGGCAACAACCAAAAATTGTTCAATGCATTTCTAACCTCCCCTCTCCCTCCAGGAGATTACATCTAACTCTGGCTGAGAACCATAACACCACACTGACCAAGCCTGGGGCTTTTCTGTCGCCTCAGGACCGGACACAGAGAAAGTACTTAGTAAACGTCTGATGAATGAATGAATGAAATATTCTGGAGTCAGATAAGAGTAGGTGTGAAACCCAGCTCTACCACTTCCTAGCCGTATGGTGTTAAGCCAGTTACTTAACCCTTCTGTGCCTCGGTTTCCTCATGTGTAAGATGGGGAGAACACCAGCACCATCTTTATACGGTTATTATGAGGATTCAATAAGTTAATTCTCATAAAATGCTTAGGTCATTGCCTGACATTTAAGCTCTGTAATCAGTGTTTCTTAAATAAATGAACCCAATAAATGTATCAATGAATGAATGACTACTGCTTATACACACACACACAATCAGGAGTATACAATGTGCAAACACTTGCATATTTGTTATCTCATTTGATTATCTCCCTTACCCTATAAAGGAAGGTTATGCACATTTTACAGATGAAAAACCTCGCTCAAGAGTTGGGGTGATTTGGCTAGAGTCTCCCAGTTGTTAACTGCAGCTCCAGAATTTCAAACTCTGGCTTCTCTGAGTTTTCCATCCCCTGCAAATATGTGGCATTTTGATGCCACGAATGATGCGTGAGGGCTCTTCCAAGAGGGGCCATCCTGATTCCCCGGCAATAAAGAACCAATTTCTCATCCATCCTGCCTAGGGCTCTCTCACGGGGCTTCCCTCGCTCTGTGGGGTGTGTGTATATGCGTGTGTGTGCGCGCATGTGCGCATGTATATGTGAGTCACCGAGGGGTTGGGGATTGAGGAGGCCCAGCCCTGCGGCCAGGACCACAGGACCACAAGAAAGAGCTGAGCGGTGAGTGCGGACTGGCCAGCCATCTGCCCACAGGCCCCCACTCTGAGGAGAGAAGCCCTGGCTCTGGAGACGCCTCAGAGCCCCCAAGCCTAAGCCCTTAGGACAAGAACTAGGTGTCTCCAGGGCACCTGGGACCCAGCACACAGGGCTAGACTCCCTGCTCCGAGATTCCTTTCAGTTGCACTGCATCCATCCTACAAACCCTCATGAGGCGGCATCTTGGCAAACCTCCAGACGGTCTGCTGGAGACTTCCACTTTTAGGGAGCTCTCAGATGATGGGTGAGCCTCAGAGGAGTAGAAGGCAGAGGATGCGGTATTCCTGGGGACGCACACACATTCACGCAATGAGAGTCCCTTCTTCCCAGGCCAAGATTCAAGTCACAGCCTAGTGAGCCCCCACAACAGTGGGAGTGTAGAGCGGTAGAAGGACAGAGAAACACGGGGAGGGCCCGCACCTCAGCCGCTCCCCTCAGCAGGTTTCTCCTTGCTGGTATCTCCGTCCGCCTCCTTTCCCTGCAGCACAACGTAGATTATGCTGGATCTAGACTCCTCCTTATTCCTGTCCACTTGGACTCTTCAACTTTCCTATCCAGACCAACCCAACCTATTTCAGCTCAACCCACCTCAGTTCTCCTAAATTCAACTCGTCCACCCAACTCAACTTCTTTCCACCCAACCCACCCAAATTTGGCCCTGCCAAATGCAACCAAACGCTGCTCCACTCAGCCGCAAGCAACCCATCTCCACACAACCCAACTCGGCTTAACTCGACTAAATTCCATTCAAGGAACATCAGCTCAACTCAGGGCCACTCAGCCAAATTGGGCTCTATTCAATCCAACCAAACTAAATTTTGTTCAACCAACCCACCCCAGCATGACATAACACAACTCTATTCCACCCAAACCAAACTCAATACACTCAACCCAACTCAATTCAGCTCAACTAAACCCATCCCTACCCAGCTCTGTTCTTGTTTTGCTTTTCCTCCTTCTGCCAGACACTAAATACTTGCTTCCCAATCCTGCCCCTTTGGCAGACTCCCTATCCTTCCCCAAATAGTGAGACTCCAAGTCAATACCTGACCTAAAAAGAAGATGGGGAACGTTTCCTTAGGATTTTCCACCTCCTTTCTTTCCTCCCAACACTAACCACATCCCTTCACTGATAACAACCTTCATTCATCTCTGACTTCCCACCACTTGCCCTTACCCTTTCATGAAAGCCCAAGGCCACGAAGCCTCAGAGACCTCAGCCTAAGGGGCCTCTCATCTCTGCACACACTACCCCCAAGGAGGTGAGGTCTGGGGAACATTTAGATTGGGCAGGCGGGAGGGTCCCAGCCCCAGAGGAAATTTAATGGGCAGAAGTAGGACCACCAGACCTGAGCACCTTGGGGGCAAAAGGCTCTGGGTTTTTTTACAATGGCACCCCATTCCAGTACTCCTGCCTGGAAAATCCCATGGATGGAGGAGCCTGGAAGGCTGCAGCCCATTGTGTCGCTGAGGGTTGGACAGGACTGAACGACTTCACTTTCACTCTTCACTTTCATGCACTAGAGAAGGAAATGGCAACCCACTCCAGTGTTCTTGCCTGGAGAATCCCAGGGACAGGGGAGTCTGGTGGGCTGCTGTCTATGGGGTCACACAGAGTCGGACACGACTGAAGTGACTTAGCAGCAGCAGCAGCAGCAGCAGGGAGCAGAAGGCTCTACGACTGGCTTCCCTGCCACATCTACCTGACCCTCTTTCCACTCCTGGAAGGCCCTGCCTTCCTTTCCCTGCCTTATGGCTCAGTCCTTGCTCATCTCTGTATCTCTTTCCCTCTCTTGGTCATTATCTCTGTGTATGAGTGGCCTTGTTGCCTCTTCTCTATCTTGGACACGCTCTTCCTCTTTTACTCTCTCATGTGGTTAATCTTCTTCTTGCTGACCCTCCTCTGTCACTATTTCTGGTACAATCAGCTTCATGTTCGATGCTCTGGCTGGGGAGTTAAGTTCTCCCTCCATCCCCTCTGCCTCTTTCTGATGGAGAAACCCACAGTCACCCAGGCACTGCCTGGGAACCTCTCCGGCTGCTGAGTCAGGCCTGAGGCCACCTGCACCTGCGCTGAATCTGCTTCCCTCAGAAGGAAGGAAAGCACAACTCTACACCCTAGAACCTAGAAGGGGCTTTCGGCCCATCTTCCCATTTTATGGATGGGGAAACTGAGCCCCGGAGGCTGCAGGGGCAAAGCCTAAGATCATTCAGAGACAACAGAGTGAAAACGAGGCCCTCCTGAGCTGGAGACCCCAGACTCTGAACCTACAGGAAGAAGGCAGGGAGGCCAGACTGGTGGGAGAACAGTTGTCTCCACCCTGGAAGCTGTCTCCAGGACCAAGAGAATTCTGTCCTTTCCCAAAGCATCTCAGAGCGGTGCCTCCGTCTGTCTGTCTAACTCTTAGCAAAGTGTATTCCCTGAGTGGGGTGGGGAAGAAAGGAGACAAGAGGCAACCTAGGTGCCCCTCTGGTGAGGGTCACTTACCGCTGACCCTGACCTTTCCCATCTCTTGAGGTCGGGACCCAGCCCGGCACAAAAGCACAATTCTGAAAGCACGGCAGGGAAGGCGTCACGGGCCCAGGGGAAAGGAGGAAGCCGGGCTTTGGCCTCCAGCAACAGAGCCGCAGCCTGTGAGGGTCAGTGCGGGGGTTTCAGCCAGACAGAATCTAGAATCCAGCCACTGAGGCACAGCTCCCCCAAACCACCCTGGTCCCGGGGAAGGGTGAGCATGCAGGCCCAGCACCAGGAGGATATTCCTCCCTGCCCCTACACCCCCACACACCTCCTCCGGCCTCCTGGTCAGCCCAGGCTCCAGCAGGAACCAAGCCACGGCCAGCCAGCGAGACGGCCCTGCCCCAGCCCAGAAGGCAGGCCCCAGCTCTCTCCTCCTTGGCTGGGACTGGCTGCACCTGTAACTACTCTGAGATGCTCTCTCAGCACCTCTGAGTTCCTGGGCAGGCGCCGGCCCGCCTTCCTCGGAATTCTAGGCTGTCTGAAAATAGCAAGAAGAGAGGACTGTGGTCTGTGTAGTGGGCAGAGAGAAGCTGGGACAGGGCAGAATGGGGGCAGGGTGAGATTCTAGGCACAGGCACAGACGCCACCAGGACTGGTGCTGACCTGATCTCAAGTACCCTCCACCCCCTCCCATAAGCCCCAGCTTCCTGCTTTTCTGTAGAAAGGGCCCAGCCCTTTCCACTGAACAGATCCGGAGACCCAGAGGGGGAAGCAGGGGGCCCCGAAGACACAGAGCAGAAGCTGGGGCTCCTGGTCCTCAGACTCCCGCTCCGTCCTCAGCAAGCTCTTGGGGTGGAGTTCGGGTTGGGCTCTAGCTGCCTCATCTGCACAAGAGGCCCAGTTCAGGAGGTTCTCTCCCCACCTGAACTGTTGCAACCCCAGGAGAGCCCTGGTCCTCAGAACCCACAGCGGAGCCTGTCTAGCTCCCTCCCAGAGGCCCTGGGAAGGCAGGTCCCCTCCCTCCCTCTGCCTTTGCCTGGGCTGGCTCTTCCTTCCTCTTTTCCCCAGCACCCCTCTCCCCACCCCCACCCTGGGCCCCACAGAGCTGGGGAGGAGGGGAAACAGAGGGCGAATCTGAGGCCCTGCTGAGCCTCAGGGCAGGCCAGGTCCCCAGGGATGAGCTCACTGAGCTGACCTCACGCACTCCCACCCACCAGGCAGTCTGCATCTTGGAAGGTCCTGGGGACAGTGGGACTCTGAAGTCAGCTTCCCCAGCTCCCCGCTGGCCCTACCATCTCGGGATCTCGTGACACGAATTGCTTCCTCTGCCCGATGGGCCTCTTGCAGGTGGACCAGCTGCCACCACCTTCCCTGGAAGTAAGTTTGTTTCAAGAGGCTACAAGGGCCACTTCCACCAGGAAGCATGAGTCCTGCCTCTGTTCTTACTGGGTGGGGGACCCATGTGGCTGCCCTGTGTATCTCTTCCTTTGGTTGATCTCTGTCGGTATCCTTTCCCTGTAAGAAACCACAACTGTGAGTATCAGAGCCTTGGGTGAGTTGTGTGAGTCTTTGTAGTGAATGACCAGACCTGAGGGCACCGCCCAGACTTGCTGTTGGTGTCAGAAGTGAGGCAGCCTCGTGTGCAGACTGTGCCCTCTGACCTTGTAATTGGCCCCAGCTTCCTGCAGCTTCGACCACTGACTCCTCACCATAGCCCTCTGACGGAGGTCCTGTCATCATGGAGGCTGTTTTACAGACTGGGGAACTAAGAGCCTGATCAAGGGTGCACAGTTGGCAAATGAGAAGCAGGTGAGATTTGAGAGCTGGCAGCCAAGCCCCGGTGGCTCAGTCATAAAGAATCTGTCTGCAGTGCAGGAGACCGGGGCTCGTTCCCTGGGTTGGGAAGATCCCCTGGAGAGGGGAATGGAAACCCACTCCAGTATTCTTGCCTGGAGAATTTCATGGACAGAGGAGCCTGGTAGGCTACAGTTCATGTGGTCAAAAGAGTTGGACACAACTGAGCCACTAATACACACACAGCACCAAGCCCTGGTGGCTCAGTCAGTAAAGAATCTGCCTGCAATGTAGGAGATCAGGGTTTGATCCCTGGCTGGGGAAGATCCCCTGGAAAAGGAAATGGCAACCTGCTCCAGTATTCTTGCCTGGGGAATTCCATGGACAGAGAAGCCTGGAGGGCTACAGTCCATGGAGTCACAAAGAATCGGACACGACTTAGAGACTAAACAACAATGACAAATTCCAGCATTAATGATCCTGGAGTCCCGAAGAGGTTAATGCCCCAGAACAGGGCTGACCCTGCCCCATGACACAGGGTCCCTTGTACAGACCAGGACTGCTGCTAGCTCCAGAGCCAAGGTGGCCCCTGCCCCTACCTCAGAGTTGCCACCAGGTGGCAGCAGAGGCCGTCTTTTTCCAGGAAGTCTGTCTAACAGAGGAAGAGGTGAACCTCTCTGCTGGGGATGATGACCCACTGGGGAGACCTGGGGAAACGGGCCTGGGGCCTCATCCAGCGGGCTATGAACCTGAATTCCTGCAGGTACAGAGTCAAACAGCCCTGATCTAGGAGGCAGGAATCCTGGGTTCTAATACCGCCTGTGACCCACACCTGCTCCTCTCTGAGGCTCAGGTTTCTCGTCTGTAAAGAGCCCAAACGCTTCATGAGAGCCAGAAGCTGGCAGAGGCACTTCTAACCTCGTCTCTGGCTTTCTACCCCTAATAGATGAGGCTCTCAAACATATCTGCAGAGACAACACCTTTTTTTTTTTTTTTAACAAAATCCTAAGTGCTCTTCACCCATCCCATGTACAGAGCAGAGATTTATACTGACCTGCTCTAGTTGGGGTGGAGGTTGGGGACCCTTACCAAATCACACAGAGGACCATCCAGGCCCCTCACCCTGGCAATCGAGGCCCCACGCTCCCTCCCCCTCTGGTGTCTTCTTTCACTACTCTGCTCTTTCCCCTCTATTCTGTGGGATCCTACTGTGTGAAGGATCAGGACTGGCTACATAATTTGCAGGGGCCAGTGCAAAATGAAACAGTGGGCCCCTCCTTCAAAAATTGTTTAAAACTGCACCACAGTGACAGAAGAGCATTAAGCCAAGCACGTCCACGGGGCCATTCGTGAAGTCTGTGCACACTGAAAGGTGTCTGAAATCCAGCCAGCCGGGGCCCAAATGGGGGCTTTGTCTGCAAGGAGATAGTCACCTTTTTCTTCACTCAAGGGTACTTTCTGCTGTCAAGTTGGAGTCCAGCAAGGCCGCGTCCTCCCAGAAGGGAGCGCCTTTCCCAAAGTCACACAAAGGTACCGTATTGGCCAGTAGCCACTCTGCCCAAATCCTCTGAGATTCATGACCCTGGCATGTGAAATGTGCTCCTGGACTGCTTGTTGAATGAGAGAAGGGAACCAGAAGATGGACACAGGACACTGGAGGACAGAGATGAGAGCAAAGCCTGGCAAACAACTGTGGCCGATTAATGTTTGATGAATGGATAAATGAATGACTCAGTGAATGTGGAGACCAGACATATATCTAAGTAACAGCACTGTAGAATTATGAAGCTAAAAGAGACTGAGAAGTCATCACATCTCAGGGTTTGAAACTATAGGGTTCTTCAAAGGTGTGAGTGAGTGAGTCAGAGCCGCTCGGTTGTGTCCGACTCTTTGCAACCCCATGGACTGCAGCCCATCAGGCTCCTCTGTCCATGGGATTCTCCAGGCAAGAATATTGGAGTGGGTTGCCATTCCCTTCTCCAGGAGGTCTTTCCATCCCAGGGATTGAACCCAGGTCTCCCACATTGCAGGCAGGTTCTTTACCATCTGAGCCACCAGGGAAGCCCTTCAAAGGTGCAGGGGACTGCAGAGCTGTGCTGAGGACAACAGAAGGGCAGATGGCAAAATCCAGGCACTCAGGGCTCAGGCCCCCTTCCTGCCTTCCACCCTGGTAGATCTCACATTCTGGGCTCCTATGAAAGCTGTTGTTTGAAGAATTCAGCTGGCTCAGGAAAAGGCAAGAGACTTACCTATTGTCATACAACAGAGGCTGGAGAGAGGAGGGCAAAGAAGAGGAGTCAGAGATGTGAGGTCAGAGGTCACCTGGGAGCTCCCAGATGAGAGGCTAAGACAATCAGTGCCGGCAGAAGCATGAACTTCAGAAAGTGGAGCTTTGCTAGGATGGACCACATCTTGGGTCACAAATCAAGTTTCAGTAAATAAGAAAATTGAAATCACATCAAGCATCTTTTCTGACCACAATGCTATGAGACTGGATGTCAATTACAGGGGAAAAAAAAAAAAACTGTAAAAAACACAAACACATGGAGATTAAACAATGCATTTCTAAATAATGAACAGGCTACTGAAGAAATTAAAAAGGAAATACAAACATTCCTAGAAACAAATGACAATGAAATCATGATGAGTCAAACCTATGGAATGCAGCAAAAGCAGTTCTAAGAGGGAAGTTTATAGCAATACAATCCTACCTCAAGAAACAAGAAAAATATTGAATAGACAACCTAACTTTACACCTAAAACAACTGGAAAAAAGAACAGAAAAACCCCAAAGTTAGTAAAAGTAAAGAAATCATAAAGATCACAGCAGAATATATATGAAAAAGAAATGAAGGAAAACAATAGTAAAGTTTAGTACAACTAAAAGCTGTTTCTTTGAGAAGACAAAAAAATTGACAAACCATTAGAAACTGGAGTTTTGTACCAAAAAAGTGAGATTAAAACTCAGACACAGCAGCTCAGAGCAGAAATTCAAGGTTGAGTACCAAGCTCAGAGGCCAAAGGGAAAGGTTCGATTCATTGCTTTTATTTATTGAGCACCTGCTATGTCCTAGGCAGAGTTCCTGGCCCCAGAACACCACAGCCAACAAGACAAAGTCCCTTGCCTCAACAGGGATCACATTTGGGGTTGGGGGGAAGGTGGAGAAGAAATAAACATTATTATAAGAAAACATAGAAACCCACCAGGTAGAGAGAGAGAAGTGATATGAAGAAAATTCGACAGAGTGACACAGACTGCCTGTAAGTGGGCTAGTTCTTATAGGGTGGTCAGGGAGGGCCTCCCTGAGGAGGTGACATTTGAGCTGAGCTCTGAATGAGCTGGGCCTGCTTGGGGTGAGGGGGTGGAGTTGCGGAGTCGTCAGCCTAGAGAGCCTGCAGATCCACGCTTGGAAGTCGAGCGGGCTGGGCAGGAAGTCTGGCCCCCTGTAACCATATCCCCAGGAAGGAGGAAGCCAGGAAGGCGCTTTCAGCAGTCGTATTCATCAAGTCCGGCTGCACTAACCCCCAGGCAGCACCAGGGGCTCCTCAGGGCCCCTATCCACCTTTAGCCGCCTGGGGAGGAGGCATTGAGGAGGGGTGAGGAGGGAGGGCAGCCTACAGTGGGCCCTGGATTCTCTTCCAGACAATAAATGCTTCCAGGTTCCTGGGGAGCATTCCATGGGTCACAGCCGCATCTGATCTCAATTACCCCCGGTGTAGGGTTCCCAGGCTGGGCGGGGGCGGAGTGGAGTGAGGGCCGCTTCTCCATAATCAGAATCTCCTGGCCCAGGGGGTGAAGGCACCCCATAACAGGTCCCCCAGATTGCAGCACTCAGGGACTGGTTTCTCCTCTGGCTGTTGGGTGAAAGGTCTCTGCATCCTAGGCATTTTGCTGTGTGACCTGGTGCAAGTCACTTAACCTCTCTGGGCCCTTTTGTGAAATAGTGAGGATTCCACCTTTTCCTTCAAAGGCTAGAGTACAGTCCTGGCCTGGAGGGCAAACCTTAGCACTGTGAGCTGGGGTGGGCTGGGCTAGAATGGGGTGGGGTTACTGTTGTTGTCCAGTTGCTCAGTCATGTCCAGTTCTTTTCGATCCCCATGGACTGCAGCACGCCAGGCTTCCCTGTCCTTCACCATCTCCTGGAGTTTGCTCAAATTCATGTCCATGGAGTCAATGATGCCATCCAACCAACCACCTCATCCTCTCTCGCCCCTTCTCCTTCTGCCTTCAATCTTTCCCAGCATCAGGGTCTTTTCTATCTTGATTAAATCTTAACCCTTCTGCAAATACAGCCCCACCCAAGAGTATGCTGCTAAAGTCACAGGGATTAATATCTCTTAAAGGCTCAATGGTAAAGAACCTGCCTGCAATGCAGGAGACACAGGATCAAGATCCATCCCTGGGTCGGGAGGATCCCCTGGAGAAGGGACCAGCAACCCACTCCAGTATTCTTGCTTGGGAAATCCCACGGACAGAGGAGCCTGGCAGGATACAGTCCATGGGGTGGCAAAGAGTCGGACAGGACTGAGCACGCAAAACAGACCAGGGACAAGCCCCTCTCCTGCTCCCTCAACCTGCTTATGCAAGACCCTTCACCTCTTCACCCTGCAGTTCTTCAGCCCACCTCCGAGGGAATGTGAAGATCAAATGAGAAATGAGTGGGAAAGCTGCTTTGAAAAGAGCCACATCAGTAACCCTGTTCGTTTGATCGATTTTAAGACGGACAACAACGACAAAAACTACCGCCCTTCCAAGCGCCAGAAAAAAAGACCCTTTATTTGCATAAAGGCTGTTGGATACCATTTCTGTGATGATCCCGACTCCGCCAAGCCTCAGTTTCCCCATCCATAACAGAGCCTGCAGACCAAGTTCCATCCTGAAGAGGGTCTTTGGGGGCGTTTGTCATGGGCAGCGCCTTTTGCACAAAGGAGTGTCGCTCAAGCTACACTGGTGGGTGATCTTTAGTAGATAAAACATTCCCCCTGCAGCCAGGATTTCACCGCCTCCCTTCGTTCCCGAGGGACTGCGGCGCAGGGCTAGGTTTTCAGTGGGACAAGCAGACTGGAGGGGACAGAAGGGAGAGTCGGGACGCAGGGAGCGCCTGGGT
The DNA here is from genome assembly GCF_027580195.1 of Bos mutus. Classification (NCBI taxonomy): domain Eukaryota; kingdom Metazoa; phylum Chordata; class Mammalia; order Artiodactyla; family Bovidae; genus Bos; species Bos mutus. Next base: position 13,620,407 of record NC_091627.1, read on the forward strand.
TGCTACGGAGGTGGACTTCCAGGGGCTTTATCTTCTTTTACACGAGAGGAAACGCAAGCTCGGGAGGCGGCGAGCCGGGATTCGAACCCGCGGAAAGCGGGCCGCAGGGGCGGGGCGCATCGCCTGGAGCGGATGCCGGGGGTCAGCGGAGCGCGGGGCCGCACTTCCTCCGGCCGCCCTAGCCGCTGGCCGGCCGGCCGCTCGGCAGGCGCTGCTTTGTCCTTTTATGTTCGCGCGGGGCCGGGAACTCCCTGCCCGGGGCCGCGGCCGGCGAACAATGCGCCGTTTCCTGCCGCCCGGCCCGCCGCGGCCCCGGGCCCGCTCCCCGCCCCGCGGCCGCCGGGAAGTGAGCCGGAGCCCCGCCGGCCGCGCGGGTACAGCGGGTCGCGCCCCGGGAGACGGCGGGGGCCGGGGAGGGGGCGCGGACGGGGGCGGGGGCGGCAGCCGGTGGGCGCCCGTCCCTTCCCGGCGCACTGAACACGCGGCTGGCTCAGGTGGGTCGGGTCCCCGCGTGCTCAGAGGCCCGGGCGCGCGGGGCACCCAGGGACCCTCTCAATACCGCACAGGCCCCCACCGAGCTTCCCGCGCCTCTCCAACGCCCCCGGCCTGCGCTGGGCGCTGCGATTCAGCGGGGAGCAAAATCAGAGACGCCCCGGGCTCCTGCAGCTAACGGTGCACCCAGGGGGAAAGCAGTGAGCATCACGCATCACTGAATTATTAATATATTGTGTATTTAAAAGTGACATACAGACACTACTATGTATAAAATAGATAACCACTGAGCACCCGTTGTGTAGCACAGGGAACTCTATTCAATGCTCTGTGGTGACCTAAATGGGAAGGAAATCCAAAAAAGAGAGGATGTGTATATACCTATAGCTCATTCACTTTGCTATAAACAGAAAACTAACACGATATTGTAAAGCAACTATACTCCGATAAAAAAAAAAAAATCTTTTTTAAGTGATACTTCTTTGGGAGAAAATAGAGACTGGCATGGGAAATTGGGTCTCTTTTAAATGGGTGGTTATAGATGTTTCTGGAGTAGGAAATGGCAACCCACTCCAGTATATTTGTGTGGGAGAGACTTGTGTAGGTGTGTTTGTGGGAAGAGTTAGTACAGGGGTCCATTTACTCCAAGGTTCACAATATACATACTTAGGTATATACTATGTGATATGTTTTACTTAATGAACACAAGACATGTAAATAAATGTGTTACTGTTGCTCAGTCACTCAGTCATCTCCAACTCTCTGTGACCGCATGGACTGCAGCACTCCAGATTTCCCTTCCTTCACCATCTCCCAGCGCTTGCTCAAACTCACGTTCACTGAGTCAGTGATGCCAACCAACCATCTCATCCTCTGTTGCACCCTTCTCTTCCTGCCCTCAATCTTTTCCAGCATCAGAGTCTTTTCCAATGAGTTGGGTCTAATGTGTTAAGATGCATTATATTGACAAGTGGCTTATGAAATTAGAAAAATCACATACTTGAGGTATGTGATATATACGAGCCTGTACTTGTACACCAGACCTTGTACTGGGGAGCTGAAGAGTATATGTAAATACGGGAATGATGGATATCTGGGTTGAGGCATGGAGACAAATGTGCGTGCAGAGAGGTGATACATATAGATACAAATATGGTGTAGAGGACACTCATACTGTACAGATACACTGCATCATACGTGGTTTCATAGGTGCACATGTATGTAAAGTATTGTGTGCACATAATATTATGTATTATGCATGGGTGTACATAGGCTCATCAGTGTAAACAGTGCATGTGTGTGTGATGCACAGACGGGATATATTGCATATTCTTTTGAGATGTATATGTCTGTTTATGACTCATGTTCAGTGTATCTATGCACAAATGTCACCTTCTCAGCTAAACATCTATGCTGTGCTTAGTTGCTCAGTCATGTCTGACTCTGTGACCCCATGGACTGTAGCCCACTAGGCTCCTCTCTCCATAGGACTTTACCCCATCCAGTATTCTTGGGCTTCCCTGATGGTTGGGAAAATCCCCTGGAGGAAGGCATGGCAACCCACTCCAGGATACCTGCCTGGAGAACCCCAAGACAGTATCTTGCCTGTATCCATACTTCCGCATATTGCCTTGTACCTATTTATACATCCATACACACGTATCCTGTGCAAATAGTAGTAATAATATTTACAGGATACTTACTATGTGCCAGATAGAGTGCTACGTGCTTTACTTGGATTGAAGTGAAGTTGCTCAGTCATGTCCAACTCCTTTCGACCCTATGTTTGGGGCAGCCTCCCATGCCTCCATGCGTGCTCAGTCCAAATCTTTGCAACCTTGTGGACATTAGCTTACCAGGCTCCTCCGTCCATGGGATTTTCCAGGCAAGAGTACTGAAGTGGGTTGCCATTTCCTTCCCCAGGGGATGTTCCCAACCCAGGGATTGAACCTGGGTCTCCTGCATTGCAGGTAGACTCTTTACTGTCTGAGCCACCAGGGAATTACTTGGATTATCTTACGATAACCATGCAAAGTCGGTATTTTCTGTTTAACCAGTCATTAAAAGCTCTCACTGCAGTCAGATTGCCTGAGTTTTAATCCTGGCTTCACCATCATTTAACCTCTGAGAGCTTCCGTTTTCTCATCTGTAAAATAGGGACATTAGTTATACTTACTTTTAGGGTTATTGTGAAAAGTCCAATAAGATAATATTAATAATTCATGAAAATGACAGTCCCGGGCACATAGTATGTGCTCAGTGAAAGTTCGCTGTGTTTATTATTATCCATTTTACAGATGAGAAAAGCCAGGCTCAGAGAGGGTAAATGAGTTGCTGGAGATCACACAGTCTGTAAGGGGAGGAGGCGCGCCTGGAGCACAGGTCTATGTGGTCACACAGTTCATGTTCAGACCCTCACAGTATTCATCATTCCTGCCCCCACATCACACAGTGGGGACAGGCAACATTTATAGCAGGCACACACACCACACAGCCTCCCTCTGCTCCTACTTTTGTTTTATTTTCAGAGACTGACTTGTCTCTTTTCTTCCTTTCTTTTTTCTTTTTGTCTGCACTGGGCCTTCATAGCAGCCTGCAGGCTCAGTAAGACGAGGCGCATGGATTTAGTTGCCCTGTGGCCTGTGAGATCTTAGTTCCCCCGCCAGGGATCAAACTTGTGTCCCCCGCATTGGAAGGCAGATTCTTAACCGCTGGATCACCAGGGATGTCCCGGATCCATACATCATACATCATACATAATTTAATACATACATCACCCAGCTCCCAGTGTGTATCTGTCACACAGATGTAAATTCATTCAACAGTTACATATAATCAACATCTATTCACCTAGCCAGGCACCCAGCTAGTGCTGAGGGGCCAGCAGTCAGCGTGGTGAACTTGGTTCTTGTTCTTACAGTGCTTATAGCCCAGGACCTACAACTGTGAACACACACCACATGTAACCTGTGTACCCACAGCCCTGCCATGCACACAGGTCCGCATAGGTAATCCTGTACATACAGCCCCCATGTATGAGTCTCCCACACACCTCTGTGCTGGAGCAGCTGCACATAGTCCAAAGAGCACACGTGTCATTCACACAGACTCAGGACATCCATACTACATGTTCCGTATCCACCTCACACATGAGGTCGTTCACACGTGGCTGATGCGCACACCCTCCTTAACTCATGTCCAGGTATTACACACACCCGGCTTATGTCGCTCAGGTACCTGTTCCTCTTTCTGCCCCACACGGGCAGCTTGGGAGGCCCAAGGCCAGTCTCTCTAAGCAGGTCCAGAGGGGTGGAGGTCAGGGATGCAGGGCTTGGACCCCCATCGCAGAGGAGGAAAGGTGGCCCCTGGCTTCACGGCCGGCGGCCAGGAAATTATAGTCGACACCAAACCAAAGCGGCCCCTTCTCAGGCCAGGTAATCAGGCCTTTCCCGGATTCGGCCTGACAGCTTAAATGTTCTAATTCCGCTGCCAGGGGGCCCAGCTCCCCACTCCGGCCGCAGCTCAGGCCCCGGCCCTCCACGGTAATTGGACCCATGTTTTCATTACCCTGAGATTAGACAGGTCCCCTCCGGGGCCGGGGGGGTGGGGGACGCCTGCAGCTGCGGGGGAACCATCCCCGGCACGAACGCATTTACCTGATTATGGAGTTTATTTTATAGCAATTGTCCAGAGTGCTGGAGGCCCCGTCCCCCCTGCCTCCAGCTCCCCTGGCTCCAGAGGCCTCTACTAACCCCTGGACAAGTGGTTTCTGCCTAATGTACTGCCACCTCCCCCGACCCTTCAATCCTGGAGGCTCCCCCCACCAGAGAGATCCCCCTGCATGGACTGGGTCCCTTAAAAAAATCATTTGCGAAGTTTGGAGGGAGGCAGGAAGGTAAGAACATTCCCAGAATCTTCTCCTGGGGTGCATAGAGGGGTAAGATCATACCTCCAGAGCTGTTTCATTTATTCATTCAACTAACACGTATTCAGGTTCCATGTTAGTGGCAATGCCATTGGTGGGTGAGGAGGTTCATTCATTGACACAAAGTGGAGGCCAGAAAAGAATGTGCATATGGCCACGCCTTCCCAGAGATCTCAGCCTAGACGGAGAGACCGGCAATTCTCCCAGCGTATGATTTCTGCTTAGGTGAGGCTGTGAGATGTACAGGATGAAACAGTTAAGAAAGGGGGCCTGGAAGGGAGGCATTTTAAACAGAAGTCACAGCAAGTGCAACAGCCTGCAGAGAGAGAGAGAACCGGATGTGTTTGAGGAACAGAAAAAAGTTGATGAAGCTAAAAGTTTAGGGTGTGCAGGGTCAGCCCAGAGACTGGAGTTAGAGTTCCGGTCACAAAGTGAAAGTCACTCGGTCCTGTCTGACTCTCTGTGACCCTATGGACTATACAGTCCATGGAATTCTCCAGGCCAGAATACTGGAGTGGGGAGCCCTTCCCTTCTCCAGGGGATCTTCCTAACCCAGGGATCAAACCCAGGTCTCCTGTATTGCAGGCAGATTCTTTATCAGCTGAGCCATGAGGGAAGCCCAAGAATACTGGAGTGGGTAGCCTATCCCTTCTCCAGGGGGTCTTCCTAAGCCATGAATCCAACCAGGGTCTCCTACATTGCCGATTCTTTACCAACTGAGCTGAGGGAAGCCCTTCTATCACAAAGGGCCTCCCTCAAAATTGTTTCCATTTCACCCTGAGGACCTGCTAGCCACGGGAGGGTTTGGGGCAGAAGAGGGAGCCATTGCATAGCACGTGTGAGCCCTCACTGTGTGCCAGGTGTGGCTCTGAGCACCTTGAGTGTGGTAACTCATCTTATCCACACGTCAGCCCCACGCGGGTACATACTCCAGGACCTCAATCCTGTCTCCACAATGCTATAAGCTTCAGTGACCAAAAGGTCTTACAGACACTTGGTGACCTGAACTGAGGAGGAGACACTATTTTGGTCTTCATTTCACTACCTGGTATGAATATTCATATATTTTGTTGGGAAAAAAATGTGAATGAGTTTGATTATGAGCAATGCCCCCAGGGACTTCCCTGGTGGTCCAGTAGCTAAGACTCCATGTTCCCAATGTAAGGGGCCTGGGTTCGATTCCTGGTCAGGGAACTAGATCCTGGGTTCTGCAACTAAGACCCAGCACAGCCAGATAAATAAATAAAAATATATTTTTTTAAATGCTCCAGGCCCCATGGGGAGGTTGTACAATATACAGGGTGTATTGTGTAATAGACTTTAGAATCAGACACGCTCTGACAGCATTCAACTTGATAGATTTTTAGATAAGGGATTCTGGGCTTCTAGTATGGCAATGACACCCCACTCCAGTACTCTTGCCTGGAGAATCCCATGGATGGAGGAGCGTGGTAGGCCGCAGTCCATGAGGTCGCTAAGAGTCGGACACTACTGAGCGACTTCACTTTGACTTTTCACTTTCATGCACTGGAGAAGGAAATGGCACCCATTGCAGTGTTCTTGCCTGGAGAATCCCAGGGATTGGGGAGCCTGGTGGGCTGCCATCTATGGGGTCGCACAGAGTTGGACATGACTGAAGCAACTTAGCAGCAGCAGCAGCAGCAGTATAATCTTTATTTTACAGATGAGGAAACTATAGAACTAGGTTAAGTATTCAAGAGCACTCAGCAAGACAGAGTCTGACCACCGCAGTACACACCCTTTTGGCTTTTGATGTTCTGAATCGGGGGTCTGGGCCTGCTCCAGGGGTTAGGGGCCCTGGTGTGATGGTCAGGAGCTGACATTGTTCACCACTCATTCTGACCTCAGTGGTACCCAGCCCAGTGCCCACAGACACTGTTATCCCATTTCACAGGTGGAGAAAGTAAGGATCAGAAAGGGGAGTCAGCTTAGCCACAGCCCTGTAATAGAGTCAGACACAGGGCTCAGGTCTGGAGTGGCCAGAAACCTGCCCTTCCCACTCTCTGGGGACTGGCAAGAGGAGGCACAAGCTGGGCCAGATGGGACTGAGGATATGGACCCCAGTAAGAAGCAGATCCATGTCAAGAGCTCCAGGCTGTCAGGCCGCAGAGTCCCTGTGCTTTTGTGACACCCCAGGGACAGCCCCCACCCCCAGAGCTGCCTCAGCCTCACTCTGGGCCGTGACTCTGCCTCCATGCCCAGTTCCCTCCAGGAAGCCTTCTCTGGCAGGCGGATTCTTGACCACTGAGCCACCTGGGAAGCCCTCTACTCCTGACACTCTTATCTGCCTGTGCATCACTGACTCTCAGCAAGTCCCTATCCTCTGACCATGCCTCCACCACCGCCTGAGACTTCCCTTTGGGATTTTGCACTCTGCATCCATCCTGAGCACTCATGGCTCCACGGTCCCTCTCCAGGACTTCTCACCTCCATGCCCTTTCCTGTGCCATTCCTGACACCTGGCAATCCTTCCCCCAGTCCCCCTTGTACAGGTTTCGATTTTACGATTCATCTGTTATTTCTGCATTCATTTATCCATAACAAATGCTTTACCACGTGTCTACTCTGTATCCAGCTCTGGGCCAGGTACTTTCACAGAAGTTACCAATCCTCATGCCAGCCTTCCAAGGGCAAGAGTGTTATCTGCATTTTATGGAGGAAGCAACTGGGGCTCAGAGAGATTAAGTCACTTGCCTAAGACAACCTGGCTGGCAAGCGGCAGAGCTGGGATTTGGCACCAACTTGCCAGCCTCTGGAGCCTAGCCTTCTCCAGAATGCTCTGTCTTGCGTGTACTGAGGCACGGAGTCAGAAAGTAGGGCCGTCAGAGGAAAGCAGGCCTCTGTGCCTGGGTGAGAGACAGGTGAATTGGGTAAGGAGAGGAGGTGGCGAGGTGGGTGCAGACCAGATTTCCACTGGGGTGAAGGGACCAGGTTCATTCTACGAGGAGGACCTGGAGAGAAGATGAGCAGTCATGGAGTTGCCATGTGTTGTGCTGACACAGACAGCAGCTGAAAGATGGGGGTCTGGATAGAATGACCCCCATCTGCTTGGGGAGTCAGCGAGAGCCTTCCTTAACCCTGCTGCCCCCACCTCCCAGCACCCCCCTACCCCGCCGCCACCGCCAAGCAGCAGCAGAACAGCTCTGTGATGCAAGAGAGATGACTGCCTTCCTACCATCCTTGCCCCAAAGAGAAAATGAATGGCCCAATGCTGGCCAGTGAAGAAGGTTCTGAAAAGTTCAAAAACCAACTCCCACCCCAGACCTCTTCCTTCCAGCGGCCACAGCTGTAAGGGAGACAGCCCCAGGGGCTCTCAGATCCAACAACCTCAGCAGCTGAGAGCAAGGAGCAGATGCAGCCTGGCAAAGGGACTAGGCAGCCAGGGGCAGAGAGAGAAGGAAGGGAGCCAGAGACAGAGGGACAGACTCAAGCCTGAAGACAGAGAGAGCTGGCGGGGTAAGGTAGGGGGAGTGCACACAGAGCTGCAAACAGAAAAAGAAGCCCAGGGAGGCTGAAAAACAGCAAAGGGCAAACACACAGGCAGTGAGAGACGGATCCGTTCAGCTGGAGAAGAAGGCGCCTCCGTCACTGTGCACAGAAGGACGGGAATGGCCAGGAATGGCCCTCAGGGGCAGCCAGAAGGGACAGGAAAGCAGCCTGGGACTGCATCTGGAGGCTCTGGCTTCACGCTGTGTGGCCCTCTGCCCTACCTTCCCCTCTCTGGACCGCAGTGGTCCCAGCAGTCACATGGGAGCCATATGGGGCTCCTCTGCTTCCATTCAGATTCCTGTATCTCTCTAACCCCAATCTGGGAAGCTGAGGGCCGTGACGGGCAGGGGCCTAAGCCTGGGGCCACTCTAGCACTGTGGCTCTGGCTCTGTCCATTTCGAGGTTCTTTCCTGTCCATGATGAAGACCGAAGCTGGGGTCACATCCCTGATGGGACAGGAACATGACCACTTGTGAATCCACCTGCCTCTCTCCGGGCCCCTGCACCCTGCACTCTCTGTGTCATGTCTGTGTACAAAGGAGCTTTGAAAAAGAACCTGCCTGGAGGAAGTGAGGTTTGAGACGCACTTTGTCCTGGCAGACCCTCAGGCCCAAACTTTCCTTTCCCTTCCTGGTTCTTCCCCCCAAGAGAGGTACACATCTGTTAGCCTTGGGTTGCCTGACCACACACAACTTACTCCCTACGTTACCCTCCAGCCTCATGCCTGGTATTGAGTCCAGGCCTGGACATTGACCGATGACAACCACTGGGAACATCTGGAGGACAGCTGGGAGGAGACGCTGCAGGAGGTGAGAAGCTAGCCCGAAACAAGGGGCCTCAGCAGAGCACAGTCCCCACTTCAGACTCACGGGTGTCAGGGGGCAAGGGAACAGAAGGAACGGTGGGCCCAGAGCACGGGGTGAGGCCCACCTGTCAGCGAGGAGCCGAGTAAGCCCGACAAGTCTGGCAGCAGGTAGGGAGCTCTTTGGCCCAAGAAAAGAACAAGCATAGGCTATGAGATGCGTCCCCAGTCAAGCGGTAGAAAGGATTCGGTCACTGGATACAGGAGAGACTGGGGGCTTTCCAAGGCCTCGTTCTGAGACTACCCTGCCCCCCAGCCAAAAAAAGAGAGACATCAAGAAAGTGCTGCAAGGGCCACTGCCCCAGGCTCCCAGCTTTCCTGTCTGCCTTTTATAGACTTCTGTTGCTGGTCCACACGGCCGTAGCTGGAGCCCTCCAGGAGAAATGACATGATGACTGTGATAATAATGCTATTAATAATAACAATAGCAACAGCAGCCTTCCTTGGGTCAGAGCTAACGTTTACCAGGAATGCACTGTTAAGGTCCTGCTAGTTGTAAAAAAAAAACATATTGTAACAGGTCCACACCAGTTGTCAAGTAGCCACCAGACATACTGAGTGGGCCCCTCCCCGCCCAGCTGCCTGGCCTGAAACTCCACATTCCATTCTCTGTCAGGCTCTGAGCATCCCTGTGCCTCAGCTTACCTGCAAGAACATCATCTGAAGGGGGTGCGCCTCCTAGACCTGGGCATGCCCCCTCCTCCCAGGCCCATCTCCGGAACCTGAGCCCCCCCCCAACCCTGGCTCCCTCCCGGACTGGTGCGAGTGCCCGCCTCCTCCGGGGCCCCTCTCCGCGGCTGCAAACCCAGCTCATTTGCATGTGGATCGTGCCTGCCACCATGGGTGCTGGGGTCAATTGAAACTCAAGAAAAGAGAAGAAATTTATGCAAAACTGTTGATTGCATTTGTATGTAATGAAATCATCCAATATTCATCTGACTATAGAATCTAATCTGAGAAGAGAACTGAAGGACATGAGTGTCACTGCAAAACCGTAATGAGCCACTGTAGTGATTAAAAAAGCTCTTGAGCCTTCTGAAAATCCAGGCAGAAATAGCGTCTAATCAACTCTGAATATAGGAGGCGAGATTGGGCTGGCGCGTTGCGCACGGCCCGCCGTGGGGCTGGGGGTGCGCGGTAAACCCTGGCGGCCGTGGTCTGTGGGTGCCAATCGCCCGGCCACAATCAGCCAAGTCCTCGGTGCACAAAGCAATCGCCGCCTCCCGCCTCGCAGAAGGAGCCCAATCATCGCTGTTGTGAAGAGCAGCTCCAGGCTTCCGCATCCACCTCAAGGCTTGGCCAAAGGCCTCTTCTGGGTTCCTTTTGCTCCCACCCTGGGAGGCAGGGAGGGTTTGGGAATCTGGGACTGTCATGCCTGGACACACCTAGGGCCCAGCCCGCCCAAGGAAGGCAGAGGCTCTGTGTTTGGCACTGAAATGTCTCCTCCTCCAGGCAGCATTCCCTGACTACCCCTTGGAAACTGGCAACCCCCTCACCAAACCTAAACACACAGGGCACTTCCTTTATCCCTGCTTTGTTTTCTTTCATAGCACTTAGCTCTACCTGGCCTTCTGTTACTTCTTTATCTCTCTAACTTTTCGCTTTCTCAAGTTGACTGAAAGCTCCATGAGGGCAGGGACTTTGTGCTTGTTTGTTCACCACTGTGAGGGTGTGGGTGAGAACCATGCCTGACACGTAGTAGCTGCTCAATAAATATTTGTCACATGAATAAATCAGTTTCAACAAGGAGCCAAATCTATTTATTCAATCATTCAGCAAATACTTACTGAGTATTTGGCACTTACAATTACTGGCACTTACAGCATGTGTCAGGCTTTGTTCTGGCACTAAGCCTGTATTGGTGAATAAGACTGCCCGCTTGGAGCTCATGTCTGGGCAGAAAACAAGCACTGAGGATGCTATGTATAATCAAATGGGATGGTACAGTCCTAGGGACAGACTGCTGGCTGTGAGGAACAGCCAACGGAGGGTACGAAGCCCATCTGGGGAGGTCGGGGAAGGCTGCCTGGAAGCGGGGACATGAGGTTGAGACCTAAAGGATGTATAGGACTTAGCCAGGCAAGGTAGGATCTGGAGTGCTCCCAGGCAGGGGGAATGGCATGTCTCTGATGTGACAGGCGCGTGTGGGCACCTAACAGAAGTCACAGCCAGAGGTGGCTGGAGCCAGAGCCAAGGAGAGCCTGCTGGGAGATGGGGTTAGACAGACAGTCCAAGTTAAACCTTGCAGTTAAGATCTGGGGGTGAGAATCTGGGCCTTTTCCCTGGAGGCAGTAGGGAGCTGTGAAGAGGAGCCGTATGATTTGCGTTTTGAAGGGTTCACCACATGGACAACGGGTCAGAGGGGCCTCCGCCGTAATGAAAGAACGAAGGAGGTGATTCAGTTATCCAGGCAATGGGGAGCTTCAGGGCTCTTGAACTTAGCCACAATGGCAAAGGCTGGATGATTAAGATGATTAATCTGGTTTTAAAAAAGTATTTATTTACTTGGTTGCGTTGGGTCTTCACTGCAGCACGGACAATCTCTATGCTTCACGCGGGATCTTTCATTGTGGTGTGTGGGCTTAGCTGGTCCTCAGCCTGTGGGATCTTAGTTTCCCCTTCAAGGATTGAACCCACATCCTCTGAATGGCAAGGCAGATTTTTAACCATTGGACCACCAGGGAAGTTCCACAGGAAGGGAAACCTGGTGGGAGGCAGAAATCAGCCTGGTGGTCATCCATCCATCCATCCATCCATCTATCCATCTATCCATCCATCCATTCATCCATCCATCCATCCATTCATTCATTCATGTACGTGCATGCATGCTAAGTCATGTCAGTCGTGTCCAACTCTTTGAAACCATATGGACTGTAGCCCGCCAGGCTCCTCTGTCCAAGGGATTCTCCAGCAAGAATACTGGAGTGGGTTGCCATGCCCTTCTCCAGGGGATCTTCCTGGCCCAGGGATTGAACCCACGTCCCTTATGTCTCCTACATTGACAGATGGGGTCTTTACCACTAGTGCCACAAGGGAAGTCCATTCATTCATGTATTCCACATTTAACAGATATCTCTGTGTGGACAACAAATTCCACATTCTAATTTATTGTTTCCAGTCTGCTCCAGGTTTGGCTACCAAGTTAACTATTATTAAAATGAACTCTGAAGTTCGGGGTCAAAAGATTCTGAGAACCCACAGGACTCTGTGGGTCATGAGTCACTTGCCTAATTTAGGCCTTAAATTCCTGGTCACTACAAAGAGGGAACCAAGCAAGTTGGTCTCCAAGGCCCCTCCCTGCTCCCGAGACCCTATAGTTTTATGTCCCCTGAAGACATAATGACATGGCCAAGCCCCAGTGGATGAAAAATCCTGCTAAATGGTAGACTGCCATGGGCAATCTGGGGCTAGGGGATGGGTAAGTGGTCAGGAATTCTGGGGTCAAATCCCAGCTCTGGCACTCACTTGTTATGCTGTTAATGGATGAGTTCTTCCCCCTCCCAGCCTCAGTATCCGGTTTCCCCCTTTTGTACAACGAGGGAGCTGCCTGGAAGTAAGGAGACCTCTGCATCCCCAACACCCAGACCTGAGACTGGAGTCCCAGCACAGCCATCCTGCGACCGTGAGCAAGTCAGCCTTCCGGAGGCCTCCCCTGTAAAACAAGGGCTATTGTGAGAATTAAATTAGCTAATATAGCTTGGCATAGAGGAGTCACTCAGTGAATGGCACCGCTGTGATGGATGGAATCACATCTGCCCAGATGGGTGGGCCAGGACTGGCGGCCTTCCTGCCAGCTCTACAACAGCTCCATTGTACCAGCAATTCTGAGATTCACTGGCTGGAACTAGGGGGAAGTTTAGTGGGTAGATTTGGGTCGAAGGAGCCACATGCCTTCAGCATCAGTGGGGGCATGGGAGTGGGGACTCTGTTGTAACTCTAGCTTGTGGCTTTGTTAGCAGTGTCACCACTAACAACCAGTTGATGATGGTCGGGTGATTTTCTGGTCACGGTAAACAAGTTCACCTCTCTTTCCTGAATATATATATATAAGCCACCCCACACTGTATGTAGAATCCTAGTCTCCCGACCAGGGATCGAACCTGTGCTCCCTGCAGTGGACGCACAGAGTCCTAACCACTGGACTGCGAGGGAGATCCTCTGAGTATTTCTGAATGGCAGCTGCTCCCCTCCCTAGATCCCCATTCTGGAAGCCGTGCTTTGACTTTCAGGACCCACCTCCCACCCCCCCACACTGATCATGCGTTGGATCTGAGATGTGGACAGAGCTTGGTGGGTTGCCTCCTTCAGTGATGTGAAGGAGGGTGAGGTTCAGTCTCACATATACCCCAGGTTTCGTGCAAGTCCCATGTGGGAGAGTGTCCACGGGAAACGCAGTCACAAAGGGAAACACAAGAGGGACAGCACTGAGAGCCCTGAGAGCTCGGCATGGGGAGAGGGGCGGGGAGACACCATCTGATTGGGGGGTGGGTTCCTGGAGCCCTGAGCTGGATCTGGAGAGTAACTAGGATGTCTCTGTCTCAAAAAAAAAACAAAAACAAAAAACTTTTTAAGTACAGAAAGAAAAAAAAAGCAGAAAAGGTAACAACCACTTCTATTTTTACAACCCCAAGTTACCATAGTGTCAAGTTTTCAGCTGTATTTCTACATGGAAGATGACGGTTAGGTGCCCTTTAAGCCACCCCCCTATCCCCGCCCCCGCCAAGTAGCAATCTACTGTTATGAATTTAGGAAGTCTTCCTCCACAACCCTCTCTTTACAAATACAATTTTATAATGCAAAATAAAGACAAGCATAATTTTAAAAAGAAATGCTTTGTGTTCAAGTCATTCTAACTTACACGAATGGTGTCACACTGTTCATATGACTCTGTTTGCTTTCTCCACTGCCTATTATATGCCAAGGGGGCCCAACGCTTATGGAAACATATGGCCCTGACTCGCTGCCCTGGATGGATGCACCACATTTATTTATCCCTGGAATGGGTTAGGGTTTCCATGGATGCAGATAATCAAGGGGTAACATTTGAGGTAGAGAGAGCAACAGCATCAAAAACATGGGGATAGAGAGGCTGGGGCTCCATCTGAGGGCTGGAAGGGGTCCAGGGTGGGGGAGCACAGGGCATATAGGGTGGTAGGGGGCTGGGGGAGGCCCCATGCCAAGAATCTGCAGTTGGCATGCTGGACATCTGGGACTGTGGGGACAGCCCCCCCCCCACCGCCCCCGCTCCCTTGGAACCACCCGCACTGGCCCCACAATAATTCCACTTATCCACTCTCCAAGTCCTCCCTGGGGAGGCCTCTGTTACTCTTTCCATTAATTGTCTCATTAATGACCCACTGAAGTCAAGTACCCATTGTTCTCCAGGGCAGGGGCAGCCTCCCTGGCTTTCTCCCCCCCGGGGGATTTGTAAACGTCTTTCCTTCCCCTGCTTTCCTTTGGCAGGCGAGCTTATCTGTCCCCGCAGCCCTGGCCCGGGCCGCTGCGGCCTCTTCCTTCACCCACACCCTGTGCTGCAGACCAGGGCCCCCACCCGCAAGGCTGCCCGCCGGCTCACTCTCCTCTCTGTCTGCCTCACTCAGCCTCCATCTAGGTATTTGTCTCTTTCCATTTTTTTCTTTTTTTTTAAACCGTCTCTGTTTCTCTCCCCGGATTTCTGTCGCTTTCTTTCTTTGTATTTCTCTAGCATTGGAGAAGGAAATGGCAACCCACTCCAGTACTTTTGCCTGGAGAATCCCAAGGACGGGGGAGCCTGGTGGGCTTCCATCTATGGGGTCGCAGAGTCGGACACGACTGAAGCGACTTAGCAGCAGCAGCAGCAGCAGCAGCTCCGTGTTTGGGTCTCTCCTCTTTTGGAATGCCTGTTCACTGTCTCGCTGCCACCATCAGCTGCTCTCTCTGGGACCGTCTCCTGCTTCTACCTGCTGATCCCCTGCGCTTGTACATGTGTGCACGCTTGTATCTCTTTGTCTCTCTGAGTCTGCCTCCCTCCCTCCGGCCCTGCATGCATCTCTCTCTCTCTCTTTCTGTCTCTGTCTCCCTCTCTCCTCTCTCTGACTCCCCTCTCCCTGCCCTTCCCTCCTCCCTCGAGGGACTCTGAACCCTGATGATTGACTATTGTCCTGTTCCAACCCCTGCCTCACCATCACTGCTTGTTCACCCACCGGGTCCCCGACACCCACACAGGTCAAACCGCCCCCTCCGCTTCTCTCCCTGGTTACAGCTCCGGCTTCATGGGGATGACAGCCCTGGGGACATCAGCTCTAAGAGTAGGCGAGGTCCTACGGCTCCCACTTTGGGATTCTAGCATCTGTACAGTTAGAAAAAACTGAGGGGAGCAACAGAAGGTGACCGACTTTTTATTTTTCTAAAGGAGGATTTTTTTTTTTAGAATCACCAACTTCTTATTGTTCCATTAGAGAAAGAATATGTTAACACCAATAAAAGAAGTAGGAAGAGCAAGATGTTAAGAATGCAGATGAGTCTTTTAGTTAAATAATTTTGTGGGAACGTTTGCTACACTGCTTTTATTTTGCCCCAAATGGGTCAACATGTCAGGGAGCAGCAGGCATTCTCCGACCATGTTTCAAACTCAAAAGCACTGATCCTGTCTAAGCCTCTCCTTGGGACTCCTGGGGAAGTGGAGGAACCTTTATTGAGGACACGTGTTAGTCACTCAGTCATGTCCTACTCTTTGTGACCCTATGGACTGTAGCCTGCCAGGCTCCTCTGTCCATGGAATTCTCCAGGCCAGAATACTGGAGTGGGTTGCCACGGCCTTCTTTGGAAAGGACAAAACTGGGACAGGACCTGTGAGTTCTCTCTGGCCACTTCAGCACCTTGCAAGGCCTTTCCAGCCCCTCTGGTCTCTTAGTTAAAATAACGTACTGCGGGACTTCCCTGGCAGTCCAGTGGTTGAGTTCAATCCCGGGTCAAGGAACGAACATCCCACATGACGTGGGTGGGGGAACTGAGCCCGAGTGCCGCGACTACTGAACCTACCGAAACTAGAGAAGCCCTCGTGCTGCAACAGAGATACCATGTGCTGCAACTGAGATCTGACACAACCAAATTAATTGATTGATTTAAAAAAATAATGTATTGAGGCAGCCTAGCTAGGGGTCAGCGGAGAACGCAATGGCACCCCACTCCAGTACACTTGCCTGGAAAATCCCATGGGCGGAGGAGCCTGGTGGGCTGCAGTCCATGGGGTCGCTAAGAGTCAGACATGACTGAGCGACTTCACTTTCTCTTTTTACCTTCATGCATTGGAGAAGGAAACGGCAACCCACTCCAGTGTTCTTGCCTGGAGAATCCCAGGGATGGGGGAGCCTGGTGGGCTGCCGTTTATGGGGTCGCACAGAGTTGGACACGACTGAAACGACTTAGCAGCAGCAGCAGCAGCTAGGGGTCAGACGCCAGACTCCCCGTGTTCTAAGTCTTCCTCTGGTCTGCCTCTTTGAACAAATAATTTCACCTCTCTGTGCTTGTTTCCTTTCTTAAAATGAGCAAAATAATAGTTTGTAGAGTTACCTGATACACAGCAAAAACCCAGGATTTGTTGTTTTCCTTGTCAGCCAAGAGGGGCTGACTTTAGCTGAGGCTGGAGCCTGGAAGGGAGAGAAACCACGTGTGCCTGGCCGCTGGGGGCAGTTGAGAGACCACATCCGGGGCAGGAGTCAGCCTTTGGAGGAGCCACTGTGCTGCAGCCTTTTGGGGGCTTGGCTTCCCTGGTGGCTCAGATGGTACAGAATCTGCTTTCAATGCAGGAGACCTGGGTTCGATCCCCAGATTGGGAAGATCCCCTGGAGGAGAGCATAGCAACCCACTCCAGGACTCTTGCCTGGAGAATTCCATGGACAGAGGAGCCTGACAGGCTATAGTCCACAGGGTCGCAAAGAGTCGGACACGACTGAGTGACTAAGCACACACACACACACACACACACACACACCCCCAGGGAGGCCACTTTGGAGTTCAGGAGGCCAAGGGCAGCCTGGGATTAGGGAAGAAACCTTTCCCTCTTTTCTTCCCCACCCAACATGCTCAGGCACCCCAAGTCCAGGATCCAGCACTCTTATCATGGAAGCTGACATTCCAGTAGGAATACAGGAGCACCCCCCACCCTCCAAGTGGCATTCCTGGTAATGGGTGCCATCAAGGGGGCCTGGGTGGGAGAGGAGTGTGGTGGGTACCAGTGACCATGGACACTGGGGAGGAAGCTGCTAGGAGATATCCAGAAACTTCCAAGGCTGACTCCGTGGATGAGGCTGGAGATCTGAGCAAGCAGGTGAGAGTGATTAGAGAAACTCTGGGTTACGATGCAAAGGGACTTCATGTGTATTCAAGTCCTGGCAGGTCTGTTACAACTGGACACCTGCTCTGCGCCCAGGCCTACATTAGTCAGGGGGCCAAAGGTTAAAAAGCACAGGGCTTCCTTTCAAGGGGATTAATTACCCAGGGCTCACCTAATGGCAGTATTGCTATGTCTCCGAGGCAAGGCCAGAGATCCCAGCAAGGCCAGTCCGGGACACGTGCCACATCTGTTCCTGGGTTTGTACCCCTCAAAGTGCACCCAGAAAGGAAAGCAGAATCAGAAATGACAGGACTTATGACTGGATGAACGGGGTGAGGGAGGTGGAGCTCAGGTGGCTCCCGGTGTCCTGGCTTGGCACCTGAGTGGAGGTGGTGCCATTCTGAGAGGAAATGCAGGAGGGGAGCAGGCATGGGGGGCAAGAGCAATCCAGGTGCACGAGGAACATTCAAGTGGAGATGCTACTTCCGCACATGTAGGGCTAGGAGTGAGGAGGAACAGGTAGATAAATACATGGCTTTGGGACTTGTCTGATGGTCCAGGGGTTAAGAATCTGCCTTGCTATTGATGTATGGCAGAAATGAAACCAATATTGTAAAGCAATTATCCTTCAATTTAAAGTAAATAAATTAAAAAAAAAAATCTGCCTTCCAAAGCAGGGTTCAATCCCTGGTCAGGGAACTAAGATCTCACATGCCACTGAGCAGCTAAGCTCACATGCTGCAACAAAAGATTCTGTACAACCCAAGTTAAGACTCGAGGCAGCCAAATGAATTTAAAAACAAAATTTTTTTAAAGAAATGAATAGGTTAGTGTAAGGGAGTACATGGGACCATGGCTTTTGAAGGCTAGACAGAAATTCTGCCTACTGGGTGGGGCAGGAATTTAAAGGAGCACACATCAGGCAAAGAAAATAGCCCAAGAAAAGACATGGAGGTAGAAGAAAGCAGCACAAAATTTCAGAAAAGCTATCATTCCACACAGCATAAACACTGGCTGCCTTAGCGGGGTAGCTGTGGGTGGTGTGTCATAGCTAAAGAGAGAGACTGCAGAAGTTACTGGATGCCAGGGGGAAGAGTTTGACCATAATTCAGCAGCCAATGAGGAGCCACTGAAGGTTCGGGGACAGAAGAAGGAAAGGACAAAGGCTATGTTTCAGGTTGATCTGACCTAACAGCACAGGGAGGATTAAAGCAGAGACCAGAAGAGAGGAAGAGAAGAGACAAGGATCATCACTCACTTGTTCATTCAACAAACAGTAACTTCCTCTCTGCAGAAGCAACCCTTTTCCATCTAACGCTAAGGGTTTCAACACCAAACTAGCTTTTGTTAACACTGCACAGAAAGAAAAAAAAAGTAAGTGGGTTCTCCTAAACCTAACAGTATTATCAATAAATATAAATGAGTTTAAGTCATCTATTGAAAGGAGTCTCATACATACAGACAATAGAACATTTTTCAGCATTAAAAAGGAAAGCTATTCTGACACACGCTACATTATGCTAAGTGAAATAAGCTAGTCACAACAAGACAAATGCTGTGTGATTCCATCTATATGAGGTACTTAGAGCAGTTAAATTCAGAGATAGAAAGTAAATGGTGGCAGCCAGGGGCTGGGAGAGGGAGGGATGGGAGTGGTTTAAGGGGCTGAGTTTCAGCTCTACAAGGTGAAGAGTTTTGGAAACCGGTTGCACAACCATGTGTAGGGCAACACTCCTAACTCTATACTTGAGAATGGTTGGCAAATTTTATGCAACATGAACTCTACTACGATGAAAAATAAAGACAAAATCTTAAAAGGAGTTTTTAGAAGGGTTCATAGGACAAAATCTAACTCTATAAAAGACATACAACCTAGAACATTGATTCGAAAAGCCTAAACGGACGGGAAAGATACACCAAGCAAATGTAAACAGAAAGAAAGCAAGGGCTGCGATCTTGATCTATGACAAGACAGAATTCAGACTCCTGACATTGAATGAGACGAAGAAGGTGTGACTCAGGCTATCTCTGCAGCAAACAACACACCAGCGCTTTCACAGAGCAGAAATTACAGCAAGTGCAGAAGCAGAAATGCTAGTAACAGGAGGCTGAAACACACCACCTGCAGTCCAACTCTCAGCCAAGGGCCAAAAACAAGCAAAACACAGAAAATGTAAACAATGTAATCTACGAAATATATTTTCCATATATACCCACATGGAGATATCTCCATGTGGGTATATATATCTCTCTCCGTGTATAGTGTTCATTTCAAAACTTGTACCCCTCAAAATAGAGAATGTACCGGTTTACACACATAATGAAAACTGACCCTTATTAGACCAAAAGAACTTGCAAAGCTTCACCCAGTGGTTCCAATGGGATAAAGGATGTATTGATAGAACTTTGAAAACTACAAAGCACCAAGCCAAATATTAGTTACTGATGCTGTCAATACTATTATTGAGGTTATTATCAGTATTCACTTCTGGATGGTCTTTCCACTCGCTCCCTGATTCTCCAATAGGTTCTAGAGGAGGAATAAACATGCAATCTTAACTGTCTCCATAAGAGCTACCATTTCTTCAGCGTTGTCTATGTGCCAGCCACTGGACTGTTCTGCATGCAGCCCTTTGCTAGAAAGAGTTTTCTAATCATTTTATAAAATGAGCTCTCTGCTTCCCTCATATCACCCTCAGGGCCCAGAAACTGCTGGGGGCATTCTGAGTCAGTACTTAATGAATGCTTACAAACTGAAGAGTACTGATCAGGGGCCCCACTTAAAAGTTAGATCTGGGTCTCAAACTTTACTCCAGAACTTAATAGCTTTGTGTACCCTTTCTGAACCTTGGTTTTCTAATACATAAACACAGATAGGAGTATTACCTACAACAACTAGGACTGTTCAGACATTTAAATGTAATAACACATGCAAAGTGTTCAGCATGGTACCTGGTTTACAGTAGGGACTTAATAAATGGTAGTCTGAGGCTGACTAGGACCTCAAAAAAAGATCAACTTAGATGAGGGTTTCTTTGTTCTCAAAATAAATAAATAAATAGAACCATCTTCCAATGCAGTTGAAATTATTTTTTTAAAATACCATGGGAGTGATAATAAGTTATACTACATCCTTATTATGGAATACTGTAAGGCAATGAAAAAGGATGAATTTTTTTTCTATGTGTTCACACATGGCTAGAGGGCCATATGTTGAGTTAAAAAAAAAAGTCAAGTTTCAAAATAGAAACAGAATGGTGCACATCCCTGTTTTTCAAAAAACTACACACACATAGGGAAAGGTCTGGAAGTACATACATCTAATTGTTAAAGGGGAGTATGCAATTCAGGATTTGTAAGAGATGTTTCTTTTTAACTTTTTACCTTCCAGTTTCTTCTGTAATTTCCAACACACACACACACACACACACACACACACAAGAAAGAAGAAACAATAAACAGATAAAAAAGTTCCCAAATTCCCTTTGGCCTGTATTTTTCATGGGACTTTGAAAGCCGTTGAACTGAACAGAAGACGTTGTTAGTTTTCCTGGCAAGTGTAAGAATTTCCATACCCGGTTTTCCTTTGTGAGAGAGAGACTTGAGAAGGGAGGATGAATTGCTTCAGCATCACTCGCTCCTCAGCACATCCAAACAGGTAGTTTCCCCCTCGTCCCTGCCACCACGGCAGGACTGACATGCAGAGTAGCAGAGAAACCCTTTGATAAATGTCAACCGAAATAGAGCAATCAGCTGAAAGCCATTTGCTGAGCCGTCTGACTGCCCTGGGCTCGAGGTTTTCCTTTATTCATTTATCATGATATACGGCTTTGGCCAACATACACACAGGAGAGAAATTGTTGACATGTGGAACCCAAGTACAGAAAATCTTTCATTTTCCCCCCCGTCTGTTCACCAAATAAGTTTTTGTTTATTTAAAGACTACAGAGGATTTGGCTGTTAAGAACCAAATGCCTTTGGAGTGGAGTTACAACATAATTTATCATTTCCTCTGTTTATTAAAAAATCCTGCATCTCTGAGCAGCACATTTGTAGTGAGTGGGGGATTTCGGCCACTCACAAAAGACTGTTGCAAAGCCCCTGCCATGTGGCTTACCCCCAAAAAAATATTTCCCTTGATAGCTATTTCTTCCCCTGTCCTTCCCCCTGGCTGATTTCTGACCGTGTGATGGCTACTTAGGGCTGGTGAATGTGGTTGGACTGAGGACAGGTAAGCGGGGCTGGAGACTGTGGTCCCTTCTTTCATCTTTGACCTAATTCTGACCTTGAATCCCACTGGCTGTTGTGCAGCGTGCTCTGCCGGTACAAGCAGAGGGAGAAGGGCAACCTTTATTACCTCTTGCAGGGGACAGAGTCTGAGGGGAAACAAACAGCAGAGAGAACGTGGATGCTGCTTGGAAGAAATGTAGCCAGGCCCTGCTGCCGCCAGAGAGGGTTCCGTTCTAAAGGCAGACATCTGGCAGAACTGGAAGAGACCTTCTACTTTCTGGCCAAGAGACCATAGACAGCAACACAATCCAGTGACCATGCACCTCTCAAAGACAGGGGCCATGTCTCCCCCATCTTTGTAGTCCCAGCATGGAGCACAGTGCCTGGCACACAGAGGGCGCTCCGCCGCTTGTGAAGGCATCAGGATGCAGTGGGCAGAGCAGAGGATTGAGATCAGGCCTCACTGCGATGCCCAGGTCTGTCCGTTGATAGCTGTGTAATCCCAGGCAAGAAACCGAACCTCTGTGAGCTCTCTGTAAAATGAGGCTGACGATGGATAATGAAACCCTTTAACACTTTGGGCAAGTTATCTAATATTGTCATGTCTTAGTTCTCCTACTTGCAAAATGGAGATAATCTACATCTTGTGAGTTTACTGTGAGGATTAAAAAGATTACCTAGAATTGTTATGAATCTAACACATGACGGCTAGATTATGAATGAATGAATGAATGAATGAACAAACAAAGGGAAAAGAATTACTGGGGGGAGAACGTAACTTAACCTAGTACCTAAAGATGCGTCACAATAAACAACTTGTCCATCAGTAACAGGCAGGCCCTGGGGACAGAGACCTCATTGCCGAGTAAATGCTGAGGACAGAGGCAAGAGTGAAAAATGAGAGAAGAACCGTGTTCAGAGTACAAAGAGAGGAAAGGAAGCTGGCATTTGTTGAGCAGCTACTATCTGCCATTCATTCATAACACACTGAATGCCTACTATGTTCCAGACTATGTTCCATAGTGGTTCCAGACTACTATGTTCCATTATGCCGACTTCTAAGGAAACTAAAAATAAACAGACTAATTATCAAAAAGAATAACTGAGGTTCATATAAAAGCAGTGGACAGGGCTAGGAGAGCCAATAACAGGCACCCTAGGTTGGGGCAGGGGGAAAGGACATGCTCTCCAAGCTGAGACCCAAAGGTGAGCAGGACTGGCCAGGCAAGGAGTGGGAGGGTGGTAAGGGGAAAGAGCAAAAGCACTGTTCCAGATGCTTTACACACTGGTCCTCGGAGATCATGAATCCAGACTGAGCCCATCGTTTCCTTTGTGCTTGTTATTCTTTCCAATTTATTTAGGTTTTACTGTTTGGTGAAAATGGGCCTCTAGCAAAGGTATCCAACATGGGTGAAGGCTCACTGGCCCAAGCAGAATGCAAAAGTGGGGACAGGGCCTGACTAACTGTCTGAAAAGAAGGCTCCCGAGAGGAGGAGCAGACAGCGCAAGGCTGTCAAGGATCCTGACAGCTTGGTGACGTCATGGTCAAGACAAATGGCCAAGTGCAGGCCTTCTGTCAGCAAGAGCGTCTCTGAGGACCACCCATGTCAGAAGGCCCAGAGCAGATACGGTGGCCAGGGGACAGGAGGAAGAGAGCAGACAGTGTCCCCCTGGAAGGCTGTCGGTCACTAGGACTGACAGCTGCAAGGTGACAACTTTCCGTATGGGTGGAATAGAGAAGTGCCGATTTGCCACCCATGGGATCCACTAGGAACTGGGCTCTGGAGCACTGCCGCCCCTGGTGGGTTTTCATCCAAGAAGCTCTTTGGTTTTCACGGCCAGATGCCTGTCCAGCTCTGCCACTGTGTCATCGGCCATTTGGCTGATCTGCAGAAAAACAAAATGAGACAACCTGGTAACTGGGGATGAGAAGGGGAAGGGCAGAAATGTTCTAGAACTATGAAGGTTATCTGGGAAATAAAAATGGTGACAAAAGCTCATGTGAATTGCATCCCAGCCAGGCACGGAACTAAGAACTTTGTATACATACTCTTACTGACTCTGGACAGGAAGAAATAGACACCATGAGACAGTGTCATGTTCCCATTTCACAGATGAGGAAACTGAGGCAGTTAAAATCATTTGTTCAGGATCCATAGCTGTAAAGTAGCAATGACAAGAATTTAATCCTGGGTAGTCTGACTGCAGAGCCCCCAAATAGTTAACAATTATAACAGTATAGAAAAGTCAGTCTAATCTGTCCCTTAATGAAACTCTAGAATTTCCTACACTTCAGACACTCTGCTATATAAGGCCCTCATACCAATTGATAAGGAGAATATTAAGATCCCAATAAACAAGCAGAAAAAAAAATCTTGAAAAAAGATGAAGTACATCTGGTTAACAAACATGGAAAATTCAATAGACACTGAAGAAATGCAAATTAAACCAAGATATAATTTAGTTATCACAGTTAACAAAATTTGATGTTGCGGTTTTTAATTATAATAGTCAATACCAGAGCTGTGGTGAAATGGATGAACTCACATATCATGGATAGGAATTCAAATTGATGCAAGTGTTCATATCATTTTTAACCCCAAACTCTCTCAACTGGGAAATTATCACATGAATAGAATCTGAGAAAATGTCCTTAAGTTCTACATGCAAAGATATTTATCAAAGCTTATAATCAAAAATAAGAAAACTTAAAATGATAGTATATGTAATTGAATACATATAGTCATTAAAAAGGGTTAAGACTGTCTACTTCTCACGGAGAGGGTATAAATACAAATAACATTCCAGTATACAGTTCTGACATGTCTGTTTTATAACAAGCATGGACTGCTTTTGTAATCAGAGAAAAAGAAATAATGTTTCAAGATATTATTTATAACATCATGGAAACATGCCCATGTTACCCTTGAATTCAAGAAAAAAGAATACAAAATGTGTATATACATAGAAGAAATGATCTCAAATATATTTAAAAACTGGAAGAAAATGTGTCAAAATATTACTAGTGATTATCTTTTAGTGATGGGAAGACAGGAAATATATTATTCATGTCGGTATCTGTCACATTCAGCATAAAACTTAGTCCATAGCAAGTGCTCAGGAAATATTTTCTAAATGAATAATTATTGGTTTTCTGTGCTTTTCTGTATCCTCCACATTTTCTGTAGGAAACACAAACTCCCTCTAAGAACGAAAAAAGAAACAATACAACTGAGTAAGTGTTGCAAGCCTCCAGTCCCATGTCTAAAAGAGACCTCAGGCAGGAAGCTTTGAAGGGGGCAGTGTGGTACCCAGTTCTGTGAGCTCAGCAGCACAGCGGCTGTTTGACATCTTTATTTGCAGACCACAGGCCTTGGCCAGGAACTGGGAAATAAATGCCCTGGAAAGGACAGCAACTAAAAAGGATTTGGAGCAATTGGTCCCAGGCAGGGAGACAGCCAGACTCTTACCATAGCAGCAGCTGCACATTTTGGAAGAGGGGAGAGCAAAGCTGCTGGGGCTGCTGGGCACTCCGAACAGGACCAGCTCAGAGTGGCTGCCTGGAATCCTCGCTCAGCTGGCACAAGCCCCTGAGAGGCTTCCTGTGCCCCCACCCTGAGCAGCCTCCTTGTGTGGGGTGTGGCGTGGTGCCCAGCAGCACTCCAGCACCCGTGTGCTGGTAGCCTGAGGCAGCCAGGAACGAGGGCTGCAAGCCTCCTCTGGAAAGATGGTGTCTGAGGACAGAGGCTGGGACTGAGGGGAGGAAGGGCACCTGGAGGAGCCAGCTGGTAACACGGTTCTGGCTTCAGCTCTCAGTGGGGCGACAGGGTGCCAGTCATTTCCCCACCCTGAGTCTCAGTTTCCTCATCTCTTCAATGTGGATGTGAGTCCCTCCCTCAGAAAGGAATTGTGAGGGTTAAATGAGATCATGAATATGCAAGTGTGTTTAAACTGGTTATTTGCTATGCAAATGTTGCTTGTGTTACTCTGATTTTTACTATCACTTTCTGACTTCTTTTTAATTTAATCAATTAATGAAAATAACAAGGATACGAACAGCAGCATCTATTTACTAAGAGCCAAACGCTGGGCTAAAAACTTTATACGCATTACTTCACAGCACCTGGCCTAACCCTTCTTCATTCAAAGGAGGCTGTGCTAGACTCATTAAAACCATCCATCCCTGTCCCACAGTCAAAGTCACAAGGTTGGGAGAGGAGCAGGATGGACAAATAACACAAATGGCTACTGAAGACCAGCCAGCACACTAGCTGCTTTTAAGTATGCTGTGTCATTTGGTCCTCTTGCCAAATCCTGTGAGACAGGCATTACTGTTCCCACTTTACAGAAGAAGAAACAGGCTCAGAAAGGTGAAGCCATTTGCTGACCTTAAAAGCTGAGATGTGAAAGAGCTAGGATTTGAATTCAAGTCAGTCTCCACAGCAAGAGCTCTTTCCATTACAATATGCTGCCTCAAAAAGATGATAACATCATCAGTGCCATCACTGTCATGGTCATGACCGTCATCATCAATGTTGGCTCCTTATACGTTCAAGAAAATGAAAGGTAGAGACAGAAAAGGTGGGTGGTAAGAGCACAGCGTACACCGTGGGGCAGACCTGGGTAGCACAGCTCGGAACACCCACAGCGCCGTGGGGGGTGTCTCCCGGGCAGTGCCTCACTCAGCCCAGCCTGCCTGCCTGCCCGCCCGCACAGTCTGCTAGGAGCCCTTCAGCCCCAATAGCACCCAGCTTCACTTCAGAACGGCTCTGTTTCCCAGAAAAAGGGAGCAGTGAAAGGACCTTGGCTAAATTTACTGGTGGTTTCTGCCAAGTGCTTTTTTGTTCAGCAGACCCACTTGTAGCAAACTGAAGCAAAGGTGGGACAGCAGGCTGGCAGATGTCAAGAGTCCCGAGGGGGAAGACCTTGGTCCTTGTTCAACAGAGCTGGCCAGGGCTGGGGGCTGGGAAGGCTGTGGGGAAGAGGTAGGGGTGAGACATGACTGCGTGGAGAGAACATACCACTGAACCCTTTTATTCCTGTATACCAAAGATGAAACGCTTTTTTAAAAATCTGACCTCAAAAAAATTTTGGAAAAGGTTTTAAAAAAGAAATTTCACAAAGAATAAAATTACAATTGTTCATAATCCAAGTGACCATTAATATTCTGAAGTAAATAAGCTGCCAACCTGTTCACATACGTAAAACTTGTAATAAAAAATTAACTGTGGCTGTAAGTGTTTTTATGTCTATATATAAAGTCCAGTGAATGGATCTAAAACAAGCTATTTTACTACTATCAGAAATTTTGACAGTTTTCAGGTTGTTGTTGTTGTTTTTCCAGCTGCACCACACGGCATGTGTGATCTTAGCTCCCTGACTAGGGATCGAACCTGTGTCCCCTGTGGGGGAAGCATGGAGCCCTAACCACTGGACCACCACGGAATTCTCCCCAGTTTTCTTTTCTACATAATATATCAACGGACAACTCTGTAGATAAGATTCTTGATAACTTATTTTGGATAAATCCCTAAGTCGATAAATCAGAAATGTATAGGTATATTATCCTCTAGCAAGGTTTATGGATTTATAGAAAGAATAAATCTTTTCTGTGGAATGTGGAAATAAAAGCAATACTTCCAAGGTAAGCAACACTTTTAAGTTCACATCAAAAATGTTAGGTTCAAATGTCAAGGATTAGAAAAGGCCAAGAATTTTTAAAATACACATTTTCTAAACACCCTGCAAGTGATTTAGACAGTACAAACTGAGAACCTTAAAAATATGCATTTTCTTTGTGCTATAATTCCACACATGAGACTCTATCCCAGGGAAGCCAACTCAACAAAGATCTATGTATAAAAACATTCACTGCAACCTTATTTATAATAACAAAAAAGTTTAAACAAACTAAATGTCCAAAAAGAGGGCTTATGAAAGTGAATTACGGTATAACCACAAGAGGGACTATTTTGCAACCATCAGAGTGTGGCTGTTTACAAAGAGTTTTTTAAGAAGAAGAAGAAAATGCTAATAATCTTAATGCTAAACAGAAAATAAAAAACTGGATAGAAAGTTGTTTGATCACGTTAAAAGCTATGTAGTTAAGTTTCCAAGTTTCCCTGGCAGTCCAGAGGTTACGACTCCACACTGCCAATGCAGGGGGCGTGGGTGTGATCCCTGGTCAGGGACCTAAGATATCACATGTTGCCCAACATGGTCAAAAAACTGAAAAATAAATATAACAAATAAAGGATATGTTATTAAGTAAACTACCAAATATTTTTTTTAACTAAGTAGTTAAAAAAGGGGGAAAAGGAGAAACATCCCCAAATCCAAGACTATAGGGTGAATTTTCCCCATTTTTAAAGTCTTCTGAATTCTCTACATTTTCTACAAGGAGCCTACTACACTGCTTTGATAATCAGAAACAAAATTTAAAAATACATTTTTAAAATCTTTTTGATAAAGCAGCAATCAGTTCCTGTCTTGCTTATTTTAAAAAATTAATAAATAACAACAATAAAAAAGCACACCTAAAACTCCAGATTGATGCCTTCGACTGGGGAAAAATGAACAAAATGAAGTGTGCACATGGCTGTCTCCTGAATATTTTCTTACCCAAACTTTTAACCATACGACAGTAATTAAAGTTATTAACAACAATGGTAAGAGCTAATATTTAAGTGATAATATCTTAAATAATAAAGATTATTGCCCTGGATGTATCATGTAATACTATATATAGCATGACCTTTTTTCTTGTAATATTCCATATGTTTACAGAGATCACCCTGAAGGCCTACACCAAACATGTGAGGGGAGTGCAAAAGGGTTAAAGGAGGGGTCAATGTGCATGGTGATGGATGGAAACTAAACTTCTGCTGATGAACACACTGTAGGGTATACAGAAGTTGAAAAAGAATGTTGTAGAATAATGTATACATGGAACATACAGTGTTATAAATTAACATTACTTGAATAATTTTTTTTAAGCACAAGTAAAGAAAACATTAAAAAAAAATAAATGCCGGTCATCTGATTGTTCTTCCTTTTCCAAGGAGCATGGGCTCTGGTCCCTGAGGCAGAGGCCCAGACTTGCTGAGAGAGTACCTGAAGGGCGTCAGAGGTTACAGGCTCACCACCGGAAAGCAACGGAAAGGCCAAGTGTCTGCTAGAGCGATGAAACCCCCTGGGAGGTGGACAAGGAGCTGGCCCAGCTGGACTCTTACAAGGCCTGGTGAGTGCCCAGCAAAGGCCAGGCCAGTTTACGAGTCTCTGAGCTAATGCAAGGAAAGAGGAGGCCACAGAGAGGGCATGAAGGGAGCCCTGAGGGGCTCAGAGTCAGACACTCTCACGGTGCTTCTAGCATCCCCAGGGTATCCCTTCACAGCAGGAATTCCAAAGCCCTTTTCACAGAAGAAACAGACTCCAAGAAGTCAAGTCACTTGCCCAGGGTCACATGACATCAAGTGTAGAACAACCTCTTTCTAACCCCGGTGCCATTACAGGGGTGCACTGCCATGCTTCCGGTCACTACCTTTTCTGTTTTTCCTTGTCTGGGGAGCCTTTCAAAAATACACATTCCTATGCAGACCTACTGAATCAGAAAAGGTAGGACGCCCAGACATTCATCTAAAATTCTTCCCTGAGTAACTGTTGGGCCTGCTCTATGACTAGCATTCTGTTAGTCTAAGAGGAAGGAATAGTCAATTTAGGGGGTCCTCATGACCCCCTAACGACTCTTCTGGCCTCCCCATCTTCCCTCTTTATGCCCTATCCTGCCCACACTCCTGTTCAATCTTCGTAACATAATGCTTTTATCGTGGATGATGGAGGCTTTGGAAAAGCCCCTTATAATGTTTATAAGCTAAACATACTGTCTCCCCAATACTGGTAAATCATCTTTCTGTCTTTTTTTTTAATCTATCTGTCTTAATTACATGGGTACCACACAAGTTCAGGCCATCATCATTTCCTGGCTGGATTCCTGCAGCAGCCTCCCAATTTCAGTTATGCCTCTTACAATCTGGTTTCCACCCAGCCACCATAGTCAATCTTCAAACACAAGTGTGAAACTCTGCTGTCTGAAAATATAATCATTCAAGGGAGTCACTGCATCAGAATCACCTGGGGAGCATTTTAAAATGCAGAACCCTAGGCCCCACCCCTGACTCACTGACTGAATCTCTGGGAGCAGGGTCCCCATATAACCATATTTTTGTTAGCTCCTCAAGTGACTCTAATGCCGTGACAGATTAGATTATTGCTCAACAAGTATTCGCCCCCACCCCTAGACCTCCATGAACATATATACTTTCCCTCCACAGTGATACTGGGCTTGGCACGTAAGGTTTGCTTGGCCAGTGGGATGTGAAAAGAGCGGGTGCTTAAAATGTACTTGAGTGGCTTATGCTCTTGCCATCTGCTGTTGCCATGAAAAGATGCCCTGTGAAGCCTGTTGACTCCAGAAGACTGAGAGAGATGTGAGCCAATTTGAGCCCCATCCAAGATCTGAGAAGGTGCATGCTAACTCACTTCAGTTGTGTCCGACTCTGTGCAATGCTACGGACTATAGCTTGCCAGCTGTTCATGGGATTCTCCAGGCAAGAATACTGGAGTGTGTTGCTATTTCCTTCTCCAGGAGATCTCCCCAACCCAGGGATCGAAACTGCATCTCTTGCATCTCCTGCATTGGCAGGCAGGTTCTTTACCACTAGCGCCACCTGGGAAGTCCCAGTGGCTGAGCCACATTGAGCTCAGCTTAGAACAGCTACCTCCCAGCTGACCCACAGGGACAGGAATAAGAAAATGCTTGAAATATACATCACTGAATTTCGAGGTAGTATGCTATGCAGCATCAGTGTGGCCACAATGACCAATAAAGATGCAGAGCCAACATGGGAACCTCTGGACATGTTAAAGTTCAAACTCCTCAACCTGGTATAGGAGACCTGCAATGAACTGGCCACTGTCATCTCTGCCCTTCTGTGTCATCCTGGGTCGAAGTCACAGTTATCTCATTGAACAGTGCTCCTTTCCATCACCACACCTTTGTACATGCTGTTAACCATTCCCCCTTGCCTCTGTTTCACTCCAGTTGCTCCTTTAAGACTTGTTCAAGTGCGCTTACTCAACACACTAAAAACAGGGCCAGGTCCTCACCTCTCAGCACCCAGACAACCAAGCACAGACAGGAGAGCTCTCAGAGGAGAGGCTCTCTGAGATCAGTCTGCTGGGTTTGGATCCTGTGGCTACCATTTACCAGCAGCGTGACCTTGGGCAAGTTACCTCCCTCCTGTGAACCTCAGTTTCCTCACCACCCACCCACCTCACTTTGCAGTGATGAGGATGAATTAAGTGTCGTAAAATGCTCAGGTTAGAGCCTAGAACACAGTATGGTCAGTAGCTTCCTCCCCTCCTCTGTATTCCCAGGGTCCAGCGCAGGGCCAGGCCCAAGACAGACTCAGCCAATGGCAATCATGTCAGTGAAAGAACTGGGGGTACTCTGTTCTCATTTTCTTCACTTCAGATGTGAACAATGATTTTCTGGGTCAGATACGTAAACATGACATCGTTGGCAACGGTACCTGTTTCTCTATGAGCCTAATGGTGTCCTCGGAGGCCTTGTCCTTTGATTTCTTCACCTTATTTATTGCGTTGGTACGAACCTTCCGTAAAGAGTCTTTGGCCTTGTTCGTGTTCTGTTTAGCCAGCTTCACCAGCATTTCTCTGTGCTCCCGGGTTACTCTGATAAAAGACAAAAAAAACAGTTCAATAAAATCATCCCATGTATGCACTGCCTGCCAAGAATTCAACATCACTTTATGCACTAGCTCAGCAGTTTATAACTGTACTCTCCGTCAGTGGAAGATCTTCAAATTCCTGACACACACCCAGGAGGATGTTCAGGGTCAAGGAAGGTTCCTGATGAGATAACTGAGGACAGTAAGTGTGCTGCTTAAAATTATAAGCCAGAGAGTCTAGGCAGCCCTGAAGTTAAATCCTCGCCATGCCTCTTACTGGATGCATAACTGACTTCCCTTCCTCAGAGTTCCCATCTGTATAATGGGATTGTCAGTACCTGACTTAAAGGGGTGGTGTGAAGATTATGGGATGGTCTGTGTCACTTGTTTAGCACTGACCCTGGCACATTTTAAAAGAAAGCAACTATTAGCTGTAATTCCACCCCTTTCTCTCCAACTAAAGAAAGCAATGCCAATGAATGAGATGCTACAGAAACAGCACCATCTCTATACCTCTAAATCATCCAAAACAAATAAATAGTAACCTTCAGAATCTTAACTATTATCATGACAAATTACTTGTGAATCCCTTTAGCACTGACCCAGACACAACACATGAGAATACTGTACCATTTAACTTCCATAAAGTACCCATGAGAGTGTCTGGCATATTAAAAATGCTTAATAAATGTCAGTTATTTTAACTATTAATATCCTTATCATAATAACAACAGTGAGCACACTGAAGGCCTATTATAAATCCCTGGGACAGGCACTCTAGAACTTTTTGTAAGCTGACCCTCACAACTGTATGAAGCAGTTATTATTCCTGTTTTACACTTAATCATCACAAAGGCCAACACGTTTGTCCTGCCGTGGTTTCTTGGTCGTGTGCACACTACTACCTGTGAGGACCAGCGTGCTGGTTGTACCAAGTATGCTATGATGAAGGTGACAGACCTCTGTCCTGCTCCCAGGGAGCTTAGCTAGGCAGAGCGCTAAGTAAAGAGACTTACAACACAGCATGTCTGTGTTTGGGGAGGGGTCAGTAGAGGGAGGGAAGACTTTCCTGAGGAAACAATACCTGAGTGCGGCTGGCATTAGGTTTGTTCACTGGTATTCTGATCCTGATTCCTTCCAGCAGGAATGCATTCCCCTCCCCTCTGAAGTTTGCTGTGGCTGCACCACTTGCTTTGGCTGATGAGATGTGAGCAGAATGGGTGTCGCCTTATGAGCCCACATGTGCTCTACCACATCTGTCCCTGCTGGCTGCAGCGCAGGTTGAGAGGGAACTTCCATCAGTTTGGGTCCCAGAGAGACAATGGTGAACAGTGCCCCACGTGGTGTGAATAAGAAATGTTTCTGCTGTTTGAGGCATGGAGATTTGGGGGACTGCTTGTTACTACAGCACTGCTCATCCTATCTCGACTAATAGCCCACAAGGATCTAAAAAATACATGCAAGTTGCCAGTATTGGTAGGGATTTCCAGGAGGAAGAAAAAGCATGAACAAAGGCTTTAGGTTACCAGGAGACTGTGGTCATATGAGGAACCAAATGGGCCACAGATAACAAAGAAGGGAGTAACAAGAAAAGAGGCTGGAAAGCCGCATCATAGAGGGTCTTATAAGATCACAAACTCCATTTTACGGATGAAAAAGTTTGGTATCTTACACAAAGCCAAATCTATGCTGGCCTGCTTCAAAGGCCAATAGTCTTAGTATGAAAAAATGCTCTGCCTCCTGAATCCTGAACTGGACATCACTGGCATATGGTTCCTGACCCCTTAAGTCAACATGATTCTGGCTTATGAAGGATAATCTCAAATCCTGGGTATAAGTGTTCCATGTGAAACAGTGACAAATAGGAGTTAAAGATTTAATGCATTTACCTAGTACGTTTTCTCTGATAGGATGAGAAAAAAAATGAAAGGATTTTGAGCCAGGACAAGCCGTGAAGATAAAGTGGGCAGCTGAGTGATAAATAAATCCTTCTGGATCCAGCTATTTGAATTCACAAAATTCTCAAATTCTCAAAATATTCTCAAAATGAAAATAATCCTGACTCCTACCAGTATTAAACCCCTCAGTGCTAGGTGAGTACTTTATTCCCTCACTGAACCTCACAACAACTCATCAAACTAGATTCTAAAACCCCCACTTTCCAATGAGGAAACTGAGGTACGCAGGCACTAAGTAACCCGCCTGCGGGCTTCAGTGACACAACTGGGATTCACATCCAGACCTTCCAGCCTGCATTCCTCACGCTACTCCAGGCTGCCTACCTCTTGCAGTCTATTTCAAATAAATTATGTGCTGCTGCCATTCCTTCTGCTTCCAGGCAGAAAGCTTTTTTCAAAGTCAGTAATATGAATCTTGGGACTGAAAAGGACAAAACCACCATGTCAGGAGTTTAGGGATTTGGATCAGATCTTGTTACTTTTATGGTTTTTAATTCATTGAACAAAAATCATGCTGACATGTTTAGGTCTCTTTTTTGTTCTGCCAAAGCATATGTCAGTATAAGGAAGGAACAGGAAAATTAAAACTTGATCCGCTGATTCAAAAAGCTTAATCCTGCTGAAACACTAGGAGGGGCAGAAAATAAATGAATCTAAGTCTGTAAGAAACCTCTTAAACTTCTCTACAGAGAAGTATTTCAATCTAACATTTCATATATAACTTGAAATAGCTTGCTTTTTAGACAATCTTTAAAAAAATAAAAAAATGTATCTAACCAACTGTTTTTTTTACTACACTTATATTTTACATGGAGGGGGAAAAAAAATCACATGTTCAAAACTATACAAATTGGGACTCAAAAAATCTTGAGAGTAAATGGCTAAAGAAAACAAAATCATAATATATGTAATTTGGCCTTAATAAAATATTTTTTATATTGATTAATGAAAATGTGACACTATTACACTATTGAAACCAGTTTCCACACATTGTAGTATTTAATTATTGACATTGACAAAAATATGTCAGTTTCAGGATGCAAATACAGAGGCAATAATCTAAGAAAGTGGGGGGGTACAGTGAGGGTGGGGGGTACAGTGAGGGTGTGGGGGGTACAGTGAGGGAGTGTGGGGGAGTACAGTGAGGGTGCGAGGGAGAAGGGAGGAGGGGGAGGGGATGCCAGGCACAGGAAGTGCTGAGAGGAAGAGAGTCATCTGCATGCTGGTTCCGGGTGGTGCTGAGCTGAACGAATCCAGAATTACAAGATCAGAAGCAGTCAGGGTGATGGAAAGGCTCGGTTCTGAAGTACAGTCAGACATGTTTTATTCCTGTATCTATCACTCAGAAGCTGACTCAGAAGCGGGCAAGCTACTCAATCTCTCTCCACCTCAGTTTCTTCATCTCTGAAGCAAAGATTATGAAAACACCTTGTCCAGGGGATTGGGAGAAGCAAACATGATGTATATAAAGCACCAGTAAAGACAGCAGCATATAGTAGTAGCCTTGAATAAATGATAGCGTCTATGAATGTTTTAATCAAACACACTTAATTACTTCCTCATGAAACAACGAGGCACATCTGTTTTAGAAAAGAAACATACTCTATTATGGAAATATTGTAATGCCTTTCCAAACCAGTGATTAATACATCTGATCATCTCCATCTCGCATTCACGAGGTTCTGTGAGCTCAGGCTAGTTGTATTTCAGGCTCTCGGCTCAGCCAGTTGGTTCTGAGCACCCGCTCTGCACTTGGCCTGCATTCACTCATCAAGCATTGGCGGGGGCCCCAGGGTTCACTGCCAGATCCTGGGCCGGGCTGAGGAGCGCCAGAGATGAGGGAGGCCTGGTCCAACTTCTCCAGAGGCCCAGTCCAGCAGCGCAGACAGACTCGTCAACCACTGCTGAGGAAGAGCACTGCTGGGATGGAGGGACAGGCTTTCTGCAGGAGGAAGGAGCACATGGAGAGCACAGCTCATTCTGCTGTGAGGTTTGGGAAGTGCCCTAGAGATGCATAGCGACTCACTGGCTGCAGAAGACAGGGCACTCCAGGCAGAAGCACGGTAGGAGACAGGTGTGAGGCTGAAAAAGGGGCATCACATTTGTTCTGAAGACCTGGGGTTTTCAAATGCTTCTTTAGCCAGAAAACTCTGGATTCAAAGAAAATCAAGGCAGACACCCCATTTATAAAACAGAGAGAAACTGAGTTCTCTCTATTAATGAGGGGAAGGGTGCTAGCAGAGAGGAAGGTGCTCCAACCACCCCTGACACCCCTCCACTTCTGCACCT
Source organism: Bos mutus (assembly GCF_027580195.1). Lineage (NCBI taxonomy): Eukaryota > Metazoa > Chordata > Mammalia > Artiodactyla > Bovidae > Bos > Bos mutus. The sequence goes on from NC_091627.1 coordinate 13,655,733, forward strand.
GCCAGGTACTGGCTGAGTGACCTTAAGTAAGCGATTTAAACTCTCTGAGCCCTGGTCCTCTCATCTGGAAAAAGGGACTGAAAATAAACAAACAGAAAGCCCCTTTCAGAGTTCTTATGAGGATAGGCGAGATAATATACGGAAAGTGAACGGTACAAAGCATGGTAGGAAATAAACAACCAGAAAACCTAAGTTGCCTTTGTGGCTACTGCTGTTCATGTTCGGTAACTATAGTGTGTGCGTGCGTGCTCAGTCGTGTCTGACTTTTCGTGACCCCATGCACTATAGCCCACCAGGCATCTCTGTCCATGGGATTTTCCAGGCAAGAATACTGGAGTGGGTTGCCATTTCCTCCTCCAGAGGATCTTCCCAACCCAGGGATGGAACCTACGTCTCCTGCACTGGCAGCTGGAGTCTTTACCACTGAGCCCCCATGGAAAGCCCGAGGGCAACTACAGAGGTACCTCCAAATAATGAAGAGTTTACTCAAGGTTTTTATCAAATGAGAAATCACAGGGCAAACAACCTAGGTTCCCGTAAGATGATTTTTTTGAGATCTGATTAGTAATTTAACATTTCTCTTTCTGATATTAATTCATTCACTTAGTTTACAGTTTCATTCAGTAGCTATTTACTGGGCACCTGCTGTGTTCCATCCACTATGTCAGAGTGAGTTTACAGTCTGACAAGGAAGGCAGTCATTAAACAAACACATGCACAGTTAATCAATAAGTTACAGCGGTAAGAACCATGATAAAGACATGAAGAGCTCTATGAAAATAATAAGCAGGGGGCTGACCACACTCTCCTGTGGGACTCCAGAAGAAAATGTGACGATACTTAAGTTAAGGGATATTTAAGTTCAGATGAGTAAGAGTGGAGAAGCTAGGCAAAGGTCATTCCCACCAGAGCAAATGGTCCATGTAAAATAAAGGCCTTATTCCAGGTGAGGAGGGTCCTGCTCTTGGGGAACTGAAAAAAGGCAGCGTGGCTGCAGCACAGAAAGCAGAGGAGAAGGACTACAACCAGAGAGGAGGCCGGTGAGCCTAGCAGGGGCAAGACTAGTAGGCAGGCCCTTCGATGCCGCTTTCTGACTTAGCAGATCCACTGACAGATGAATGGACATTTACACTGGGTAGATACACTCAGTGGAATATGACTCAGCCTTAAAAAGGCAAGAGAATTCTGCTATAACATGTATAAACCTTGAAAAGATTATGCTAAATGATATAAGCTAGACTCAACAGAAGGCAATGGTAACCCACTCCAGTACTCTCGCCTGGAAAATCCCATGGATGGAGGAGCCTGGTAGGCTGCAGTCCATGGGGTCGCTGAGGGTCGGACACAACTGAGCGACTTCACTTTCACTTTTCACTTTCATGCATTGGAGAAGGAAATGGTAACCCACTCGAGAATCCCAGGGATGCGGGAGCCTGGTGGGCTGCCGTCTATGGGGTCACACAGAGTCGGACATGACTGAAGCGACTTAGCAGCAGCAGCAGCAGCAACAGGACAAATATTACATGATTCTACTTATATGATGTCACCTGGTATAGTTAAATTCACAGACACAGAAAATAACACAGCAATTACCAGGGACCTGGGGGATCTGGGAATGGGGGCTGTTGCTTTTAATGGGTACAAAGTTTCAGTTTCACAAGACAAAAAGAGTTCTGGAGATTGTACAGTAGTGTAAATGTACTTAATACCACTGAACTGTACGTTTAAAAATAACTGAAATGGTAGATTTTTAAGGCAAGAATACTGGAGTGGATTGCCATTCCCTTCTCCAGAGGACCTTCCCGACCCAGGGATTGAACCTGGTCTCCGGCACTGCAGGCAGATTTTTCACCACTTGAGCTACAGGAACGTCCTATGTATATCACACTACAATTAAAAAAAAAAAAGAGTAGACTGTTTCTAAGACCAACACAGAATATCACAGATGTATGAGTAAAGCAGAAGTGAGATCAGACTTGGATTTTGTGCAGAAACCAAGGTACCAACCAGATCTAAGCATAAGGCAAGAGTCTGCCCCAAAGCCTCTTGGCAGGCGGACAGAGAGCTCACGACTAGCCTGCAGCAGCCTCCCGGGTGAGTGATGAAGAGAGCAGCCTTTTCCGCTGGGGTCAGAGATCCTCCCAGCATAAGGCAGGGCTTCAGCTGAGCTGGCAGGGTCACGCTTTGCTTGTACAAACCCCACCAGGCGGGTCTTCCAGGAACATCCTGGATGGGGGCCTTCCTGCAGAACTCCTTGAGTGTGTTCCCATAAACAATAAGCTGAGGGGCATGCTCTGCTAGCCACTCACACAGCAGATACTGAAACGATACTTCCTATGGCTTCAACGAGAATGGGACATGTGCAAAGACACTCACCGAGGTACATCAGAGGAAGCTACGCTTGGTGTGGCAATTGTGGTAAAAACCAGATTATAAGACATCAGACTTCAAAAGTGTCCTTGGTCACTTAGGGGGGACTTAAAAAGGTAGAAATGATGTGCTTCAGAGCCAGGAAGACCTAAGCTGGCATCCCTGCTTTGCCACTTGTTAGCTTCAGAACCGTGAGCACACTGTTGGACTTCTGTAGACTCAGTCTCCTCGTGTGTAGAGTAGGAGTAAGAATATTACTAAGAGGGCGGGAGCAAGGATTAAATGAGATGACGGTGGCACAGGCTCAGCACACCGCAGTGTGCACACACTCCAGCACACACAGTGCAGCTGCTTTCCTATTCCAACTGCAGAATCTCCAAAGCTGGGGGACCACAGTACGTGAGCAGTCGGAGAGAGAGCAGAGGATTGAGTCACTAGCAGCTTAGGCTACTGACCAGCTGGTGGGCCGCCGGAGGACAGGATGGGAAGAGAGGAGGGTGGGCATGGGGGCCCCAGGAGACAGGAGCTGGGTTTCAGAAGCCTGGGACAGGCTGAGGGAGAAGAAGGGACTCGCACTTCCAGGGAACAAACAGCCTGCGTAAACATGTCTCTGACGGCTCCACCGAGAGAAGCCCAGATGCCCGCCTCCGTGATGGGTCGCCTCCCCACACGGCAGCATCGGCCTGCAGTCAGCAGCAGTCACAGGCCCTGTTTTACTGTTCGCTGGTGGGCGCTGCCCGATGTTGTGGGGCTGCTGGCCCTGAAGGAAATGTGTTTGTTTGTGTAGTACTGCCAGACTTCCTACACTCCTAGGGACATGATTCTCCCTCCCCTCTCTCCTAGCCACCCCCCACTGCATACGGCACCCTGCCCACAGCTCACCAGCCAGTCTAACAGGCACTAATGTGTCTCATAAAAACATGCGGTGTCCTTCTAGCCCAAAGAAAATCATACACACACTTTGGAAAGACTTCTACCATCAGCAGTACCATCGATTTTTCTGAGGACATATAACTAGGCACCTGCTTTCAAAGGCCTGTCCTGTGACCGAGGCCTGGCTAAGCAGACATGCCGTCCTGAAATACAGCCCAGCATGATGGAAAGAGAGGAAGCTGAGGTCAGGGGTCACAGCTCCACACTCCCAGCTGAGTGATCAAGATGAAGTCACTCGTTTTCTCCTTCCCTGTCACCCAAAGGTTGGAAATCCAAGTTCAGGGATTCATGGAGGTAACTCTGCCTTCTGCTCTCACGTACAGGATAACACAGGTGTGGTGGCCAAGGCTGATTTCCACCCCCAGCTCTGCCACTTCGAGGCTGGGTACCTGTGCACGATTAGTTTTTCCTCCCCAGATCACAAGGAAGCATTCACAAGAACAGTCTCTGAAGCCACACAACCAGGGTTTGAGGCCCCAGATCTATCACTGCTTAGCCGTATGGCCCTGGGCAAGCATTTCATTTCTTTGCCTCAGTGTTCCCATCTATCAAATGTATATAATACCACTAAGTTAATGAGACTGTTGCAAGGATTAAGAGAGTTACTAAATGTGCTGGTCACGGGGACATGCCCAATAAACACTATCTGTTGTTTCCTTACTATAAATGGGGGCGGGGTGGGAGGAGTAATAAAAATGTTACTCTTCTTTTTCCACAGTCAGGACCAAATGAGAGAGGATCATTGAGGAATTCTGCATACATGGGTATTGACTATTTTAAAAGCTGTTCGTCAGATTAGTAATAAAAATAACAGTGAAGTTTCCCACTGAGCGATCAGAGCCTAGTGGCCACAGACCCAGGGTCTGAGAAAGATGCCTGTCCTTCTCCTCATCACCGTGACACTGGGTGCAGACAACTCCCTTCCCCTACGACTCGGCATCCTCAGGTGTGAATAGGGGAAATAATACACCTACCTCTGAAGACTGTCATGAATATCGTAGTTCATGTACAAATAGCACCTGGCACAGCAGCGGGCACCCTGGGCCATTACTGTCCTTACTACATGCTAGGTCCTGTCCCCAGAGCTAGGGATATAGCACGGGACAAAACAGATGAAGCACCACCAAGTCACACTCGAGTAAAGGAGAGAGAGGGCACCTGCAAATCTGTAAACCGACACCTAAGTGCTACGAAGAAAATGAAGCAAGACCAGCAGAGAATGAGGAGCCTTACTATGAGGACAGTAAGGGCTCCCTGATAACTGCCTAGCCCTCTGGCTCCAGTGCCATCTGCTCCCCTTCAATCAGAGTAACACTGACGAACATTTGCAGAGCTCTTTCCACGTGCCGGGCTCTGAGGGGACGCATGCTTTGTGCACTCACTGAGTCAACTTCTGCATCGTTCCTGTGACATTACTGATCTTATTACCTGGTTTCTGAAGACTAGAAAAACGGAGGCTTAGACAGATTGAGTAACCTGCCCAAGGCCACGCAGGTTCCTGGAAGACCTGGGATCTGAGCCCAGTGCAGCCTCACTCGTGAATCTCAGGCCTCCCTGCTGGTGCTAGACAAACCTAAGCCACTATTTCTTAGCAGCTGCAGTGACTCGGACGCTCCTTCACCGAGACCTGCTTAGACAGAGTTCACTGCTACTCCTCCAGCTCCCCGGCGAGCCTAAACACAGTGGGGAGAAAGGAGGTGGGGGTCCCTAGGGGTCGGCCGTGGGACGGTGATGACCTCGGGCAGCCAACCGGGTCCTGTGAGCAGGTGCAGCACACACAGGGTGGACGACAGGGGGGCAGGGGAGAAGGAACCTGTCCTTTCAGGCGCAGTTCTGCATAGGTGTTGATGGCGCTTTCTGCTCAGCGCATGCTCCGCTGATTCCTGACTGCACTTTCTTATGTGTTTCAAACAGAACATCTGTGCAGGGAGGGAGCTCCCATTCTACACACTTGGGGTCTGAATAGTAGAAGGCGCTTCTAAAGACCCACAGGCTGGGTGAGGAGAAAGGGGGCATCCTATAACCGCACGGAGGCTCGCCAGGCCTGGAAGGGGAGACAAACAATGGACTGGACATCCACCAGCCAAATAAAGGAATGAGCAACCCTGGAGAGCAGCAGTGAGAGCAGGCAGTGGCCACGAAAGGGGCCAGAGAAGCAGCTGCAGTTGCTCAAGTGCAGCTGATGGCTGCTCCCACCCAAGTGAAGTCATTCAGGCAGTCTCTTCTGATTTTTTTTTCCTTTCACCATCACTAAAGATCTGTATGTGTGAGAGCTGTGTGAGAAAAGGGTATTATCAGTATGTCCAAGGATATGCACATGAGACACACTCTCCCTGGTTTAAGATCCACAGAGTGATACAGCACCTAGAGAGAGGGGCCGCAGAGCAAGGAGGAGGGAAGAGGGTTCTGGTTAGCAGCCCAGAAAGCAAGGCCATAGTGTGGCAAGAACAGGGGCGTGGAAACAGACAGACTCGATGTGAGCCATGACCCCCCTGCTTACTAATCTGTGACCCTGAGCAAATTACGTAACTTTCTGATCCCCAGTTTCCTCATCTGTGTTATACCCGTCTCAAGATGGTGTTTCTCTGTACGCACAGAAACAATGAGATCACCATGAAAAGATGTACGGAAGGTTCTGTTGAGCCAAAAATAAATAAATAAATAAACAAGCTGTGGCACTGCAGATGGCAGAAACTTAATCCCACTTCTGTAAACTGAATATGTGTGTGTGTGTGCACCTTTTACAATCTGGTAGGATATTTATTAAACTTACCAACAAGTTACTTCAGGGAAGAATCCTTGAGGAGCAATAAAGAAACTTTTTACTTTTCTGTAGGAAATCGTTACATTAATGTGTACTCTTTTTATAATTAAAGAGATGAAAGTCATATATCTAATAAAAGTCTAGTACTCAGAACATATAAAGATCTCCTACACCTCAACATAAAAGTACAAACAACACAATTTAAATGAGCACAGGACCTGAACAGACATTCTTCTAAAGATGCACAAATGGCAAACAAGCACACACAAAAAACTCAACATCACTAACATCAGGGAAATGCAAGTCAAAACTGCAACGAGACATCACTTCCTACCCACTTAGATGGTAATAATGACAAAACGACAACAACAACAAGTCCTGGCAAGGAGATGGAGCAATTAGAGTCCTTCAGTATTACTGGGGAGAATATGAAATGTGCAGTCCCTGTGGAAAAGTTTGGCAGATCTTAAAAAAGTTCAACAGTTATCACAGGACTTTAGCAATTCTACTCATATGTTTATACCCAAGAGAACTAAAAGCATGCTCATAGCAGCATTATTTATAATAGCCAAAAAGTGGAAACAACTCAAATATTCATCGGCCTGTGAATGGAAAAATAACACGTGGCATATCCACTCGGTGGAATAGTATTTGGCAAGAAAAAAGAATGAAGTCCTGATCCATGCTACAACATGGATGAACCTTGAAAATATCATGCAAGTGAAAAAAGCTCGTCACAAGAGACCACATACTCTGTGAATGCATTCCTATGAGACGTTCAGAATAGGGAAATCTATAGAGACAGACTAGCAGTTGCCTAGAGCGACCCTTACGAGGGTGACCTGGGGTGAAGTAGGGAGTGATTGCTAGTGGGCTCAGGGCATCTTTGTGAGGTGATGAAAATGTCCTAAAATCAATGTAGTGAAGCTTGAGTAACTCTGACTACACTAAAAATCTTTGTAGTATCCACTCTACGTGGGTGAATTAGACTTCAGTAAAGCTGTTAAAAATGCTGCATGACTCCCTGGCTCTCGTCACTGAACAGTACTCGTCTCCCCGGTGGAAAGCTCAGTGGCAGACAGCATGCCTCAGTCTCCTCAGCTGGGGGACGGCAGTACTGCCCCCCCATAACAGTTAATAGTCACCACGCACAAGAGGTCATGGGAACACTCAACAGCAGTTAACTTGATAACGACGATTTTAAAAATTTACATTTATTTCTCACTGAGTGGATTTCTTTCCTTTCTTCACTGGTGTCAGACCTGCATCATGAGATAAAGACTCTCCTTGTCACTCCTGCTCCTTCTTCCCTTTATCCTTCACAAGAGTTTCTCCCAATACCCCTCCAGAAAAGTAAATTTTTCTACTACCCCATTTTACAGATGACGAAACTGAGACTCAACGAGTTGAAATAACTAGCCTACAGTCACCTAACTCATTTTACTGATTCTCTTCTTCAAGTTGTTCTGACCTTGGTTCTTCCAGGTATCAATTCCACTCTCCCTGATGTACAGCAATTACCCCTATTTATTAACTCAGCCTGGGGACCCTGCCTCCCTGCCTTATGACCTTGCTCTCCCTAGAAAAACTTGGGAATCATCCATGAGAGACTGTACATCAGCATAAGCTGCAAAAAAAAAAAAACAAAAAACTTCAGAAAGAAAATCCAGGCTAGGAGAACCACAACCCAGGGTTTTTAACTGTTACCTGGTGAAACTGCCTGGTCCAGTCACAAGGAGAATTCTCCTCCATGCTGTCACCTTGGAATAAAGTCTGAGGGAGGAGCCTGGCCTAGGCATAAGGTCTATCATTGCTGTCAAGGGCAGAAGGAAAGGTAGGAGCCAACTGTGAGGACCTGGGGAGCAGTTCAGTGGGCAGGGGCTGTCAAGAACAGTCAAAGCCCCTTGGCCTTTCTAGAAACACTAAGCGAGTCTCATACCACAGGCAGGACTAGTCATAGGATTTTCTTCTTTTGGATATACCTTCCAGGAGGTCTTGTTCGCCATAATTCATATTCAAAGAACAAACCAAGTGCTCATTAACAATCAAACTACAGTGTTCCTGAGCAACTTAAATTCCAAGATAATTACAACATAATGACTCAACTCCTCCCACCCCTAAAAATGGAGGAAAAGACAGGAAAAAAACCCCAAAACAACATGGGGTTGGGGGAGGGGTTAGTGAGGAAGAGAGGGAAAGAAACTGTTAAGGACTAAAAGAGCCATCAGCAAACAGGAAGAAAATATCATTGGTTTTACTACCAAATAATCAGAAAAGAATGTTTTCAATAACTCCTTAACCAGGAGAATTAGATAATAACAAATAGTATAAGAAAAGAGAATTAAAGTTTATGACACATAATATTCCATATAATATCCCATTACTCTTCAAAAAACATCATAGAAGTTATGCCCGTTTTACAGATAAGGAGGCTGAAGCTTCCAACAATGAAATGATTTGCCCAAGATCTCTACAGTGGGCATGTTTCAGGGGCACTGTCAGCCAGTGGTAGAGAGTCTCCTTTAACGGGCCATTGTCCCTCAGGAGCAGCCCGTCAGTCCGGCAGAATCCTCAGAAATGCACTGCAGTGCGTCATCGTCTGCGCAAACCTCTCTTTTCCATTCTTTACCAGTGGCAGACCTGTAGCCTCTCTTTCACAGGATCCTGCCCATAAATTTCTCACACATATAATTCTGTCCTGGGGTCTGCTTTCAGAAGACCCAAGTAGATAAACCCAGACAATGACAGAACAGGAACTCACACCTAGGTCTGTCTAAGCCCAAACCCCTTGTGTTTTCTTTCCTTTATACCAGAGACTAACTGATAAATAAACCACGTTGCGAAATCCGATGATTGATTCTCAGGCTTTCTCTTCCATGGTCCATCAGCAACGTCCAGTGCCACTGATGGGCACTTCCTCTAAGACACTTCCGTCGGTTCCCAGGATCCCACACTTTCCAGAGTTCTCTGGCCGCTTATTCTGTCTCTCTGGCTGGTTCCTCCTCACCATCTTGACCCACAAACCTTGATGTGGACTGTCCAGGGCTGTTTCCAAACCCTTTTCTTCACCATCTACATTTATTCTCTAAAGTAATCTCATTTAATCTCATGGCTTCTTCTACATGTTCATGCCTCCCAGATTTCTCTCTCGAGCCCACAGCCTTGTCTGAACTCTAAACTTACATACCTAACAGCCTACTTGACCTCTCCACATGGATGTCTATTAGCATCTCAAATTAAACACAGGATAAAACCTGGTCTTCTCTCACACCCAGTCTGTCCTCCCACATCTGCCCTGTCTCAGTAAACGGCAACTCTATCCTTCCCAGTTACTCAGGTCAAAAACTTTGAAGTCATCTTTGAGATCTTTCTTCCTAAATTTACAACCAATCTGTCAGCAAATCCTGGTAGCTTTTCCTTAAAATGTGCCCAGAATCTGATCACTTCTAACCAATCCCATTGCCATACTAGTCCAGGCCCCATACCTGGATTACTACAATAGCTCCCAATGGTCCCTGCCTTCACCCTCACCTTCAGACAGTGTGATTCTCAAAACGGCAGCCAGAATGATCCTTTCAAAACCTAAGTCAGATCATGTCCCTCCCTAGCTCAAAACCCTCCAATGACTTCCCATTTTACTCCAAACAGAAACCAAAATCTTTATAAGGGTCTATAAGAACTATGATGGCTAATTTTATTTATTTTAATTTTTATTAGGGTATAGTTATTTACAATGCTGTATTAGTTTCAGGTATACAGCAGATGGTTAATTTTTTGTGTCATAGCAGTCCCAGATATTTGGTCAAACATTATGCTGAGTGTTTCTCTGAGGATGTCCTGGACGAGTGGAACATTCAAATCTTTAGACCGAGTAAAGCAGACTGCCCTCCCTAATGTGGGTGGGCCTCACTCAATCACTTGAAGGCCTGCAAAAAACAAAAATAATACAGAATTCCCCTGAATAAGAAGGAATTCCTTCTGCCCAACTGCCTTCAAACTGCAACAATGTTTTTTTTTTTCCCCTGCCTTTGACTCAAACTGAAACATCAGCACTTCCTGGGTCTCCAGCCCCCTGGCCTTTAGACTGGGAACCACACTATCAGCTCTCCTGAGCCTCTGTCTCCCAAGACTGCAGATCTTGGGACTTGTCGGCATCCATAATCGCATGAGTTAATTCTTTACAATAAATCTTTTTACATATATGCCCTATTGGTTCTGTTTCTTTGGAGAACACTGACTAATAAAGACTTTACATGATACTGGCCTCCCCATTTCACTCTGATCTCAGCTCCTACTTCTCTCCCCTCCCGTGTTCTGCTACAGCCACTGAGCACTCTTACTATCTTACTACTCCCTGAACACCCACCTCAGGGTCTTTGCACTTGCTGCTTCCTCTGCCTTAGTGATGAATATAAGCATAGTCTGCTCTCTCATGTCCTCAGTTCTATGCTAAATTATCACCTTTCCCCTGAAGCCTTCAGTGAATACACCACTTAAAACTGCACCAGCCCACGACCACCCCTATAATGTCCTTTATTGCTTTTTCTCCACAGAGAGAAAAATGTGGCCGCTGACACACACACACTATGTGTGTGTGTGTTACTGTCCATTTTCCCAGTGAAAAGTGAAAGTCACTCAATAGTGTCCGACTCTTTGCAACCCCATGGACTATACATTCCATGGAATTCTCCAGGCCAGAATACTGGGGTGGGTAGCCTTTCCCTTCTCCAGGGGATCTTCCCAGCCCTGGGACAGAACCCAGCAGAGGTTCCACAAAGGCAGAGGTTGTGTCTGGCTTGCTCACTGTTGTAATCCTCCATGTCAGAATTATGCCTGACACATAGTAGGTGCTCAATAAATATCTGTTGAATAAATTTATAAATATCTTAGAAGTTTCATATTTCAGCATAACAATTTTATATGATCATAAGAGCAGTTAAGAGGTCACCTGGTGCCAGAGGAGGATAGGGACTGACGTGCAAAGGGGCACAGGAACTTTCAGGATGACTGAGGTGATCTACAGGTTGACTAAGATAGTGGTTACAGGGACACATACATTTGTCAAAATTCACTATCATGTACACTTGAAATGGGTCCATTTTTTTTGTATGAAAGATATACCTCAATATAGTTGAATAAAAAAAAAAAAAAATACCCAAGTTGTTTATATTCCAGACTGCCTCCACGCCAAAAAGCGGTGTACAAATTCACTTTTAGATCATGCATCCTGGTCTGAGCTCTGGCAATTATGCTCCACATGGTGTGGGTTGGTATATAATTAAACTTTAAAATACTAATTGCTGCCCCTTATTACAAAAAGAAAAAGTGCTCTCGGAGGTCCACAGATGTTAAGAATAGACTTTGAAGTCAAGCAGACCCATATTTAAATCGTGCACAACTCTATCTTTATTAGCTAGATGAACTTGAACAAGTTATTCAACCTCTCTTGGGCTTACTTAGCTCATGTACCAAAAAAATAGGGAATGACAGAATGACCTAAATAATGTAGTATAAGGCCTACACTATAGTTTGCACTCAGTTAAGTAGTCACTTTGCTTAGTATTATTATCAACAAGCACTGAGCCATGAGAGCCACTGAAATATCAATGGGGTTTCCTAAGAGAGTGATGTCAAGTTTGAGTCTTCGGACCACTGGAGGGGTCACTCAGGTGTGTTGCAGATGTTCGCCTGGCCCTGAAGCGTCCATGTCTCCATGAAGCTCAGCAATATGCAGCACACTAGTGCAAATGAGCACTGTGACAATCAAGGAGCAAAGCTCACACCAAGGCGCCCCACATTCTGTGCACATCTCCCCCAGTTACAGTCCCCTATTTACCACTTCCTACCTCTAGCAGAAGAACAGGAAGATCCTTAGAAGACCATTACAACACTGTTAGCAAAAAAGAAAACAATTTAAACAACCAAGATATTCAACAAATGGCAACTCTTTAATGCTATAGGTAACAGGCAAACACTATGCAACCCTTAAAAAGAGTAAAGAAGAACTCTCACCAGAGCAATGATACATTAAGTTAAAAAAGGGAAGTGCAGAAGAGTGGGTATAATATAATCCCATGTCATCACAAGAAAAATGGAGACGGAGATTTAGACACGTGTCTGAAGCTGCATAGAAAAAATCTGGAACAAGGTGCTACTAGTTGAGCCCTATGCAGGGGAGTATGGGGGAGAATGGATACATGTATATGTATGGCTGAGTCCCCTTCACTGTTCACCTGAAACTATCACATTGGTTTTTTATTATTAATTAATTTATTTTTACTTGGAGGGTAACTGCCTTACAATATTGTGTTGGTTTCTGCCATACATCAAGATGAATTAGCCATAGATATACATATGTTCCCTCCCTCTTGAACCTCCTTCCCACCTCCCATCCCATCTCATCCCTCTAGGTCATCACAGCGCACTGGATTTGAGCTCCCTGCATCATACAGCAAATTCTCACTGGCTATCTATTTCTACGTGTGGTAATACACATGTTTCAATGCTACTCTCTCAAATCACCCCACCCTCTCCTTCCCCCACTGTGTCCACAAGGCTCTTCTCTATATCTGCATCTCCACTGCTGCCCTGCACACAGGTTCATCAGCACCATCTTTCTAGACTCCTATCACAACATTGTTCATTGGCTATACTGCAAAACAAAATTTAAAAATAAAAGTGATGCCCTATGGAGAATAGAATGGAAGTATTTTGATTTTCTATTTAATCCTACTTAAAGTAAAACCATGCAGACACTGACAAGAAATAATAAAAGAGGAGGACAATCCAGGAAGGAGGCAGCTTCCCCGGGGAATGAGTCGACCCCAGGTACTTTAATCTCTTCGGTGAATCCATGATTCCTAACAGTTTTATTTAAAATCAAAGATGAACTCAGTGCTCTCAAAACAAAACAGCGTCATTCTACTTTGTGTGGTTTTCTAATCAATATTTGGTAAAACAACTAGTAAGAGAGTGTTTGTTTGTTTGTTTGGGGGCATAAAGAAGATGTGAATGGGCTGGGGGCCCGACCAAAACAAACTCCTGCTCAAAACTTTTCAGGGTCTCTGATTAAGAAATGAAGAACTGACATACCAAAACAAGCTGCTACCAGGAGGCAAGAACAGGGGAAAAGGCAGTATGTCAGTCTTGCGTTCCATCCTGCTTCTGCCCCTAGGCAGCCCTATGACAGTGGACACTGATTCCTGGGAGTTTCAGGTCTCCTATCAGGCAAGTGGGCATAAGAACCATCTCCTGACCTCAGAGTGGTATTATGAGAATGCAGGGAGAAACCCTCAGGCATTCAGCACAGTATCTCCAGGCATTAAACCTGTAGTGCAGGTGGTTAATAAATAGGACCCAGAACCTGATGACATAAATAACAAAAAGAGAAGAAACTATTTCAACGAATCTTGATTAACAGGAATGTTCAAAGAATCCATCCAGTTGATTGACTTCTCTAAATGGGAGAAGACCAGCCAGAGAAGAAAACAAAACCCATATACATTGTCAGTGGGGGCGGATGTAACCCAGAGCTGGGAATGCCCAAGGTCATCTTACTGAAGACAGCCAGGAGAACTTGCTCACAGTCATGCAGCTGGATTTGCAGAGGCTATGAAAAGAAAGCCTGGTGATAGGAACCACCCAGGCTCCAAGTCTGACCTGTTATTGCTTTAGGGTTTATATTCTGCCTTCTTTCCAAAAGGATCAGAGGCAGATTGTAGGAAGAGTCATGTACTCAGAAGACTCATTTAAATAAGAATATAAGAATCAGAGGAGTGTATAGAGGGTGAGGTACCAGCTGAGATCTGTTGCAACTGAAAATAAAACTTAGCTCTGGGCATCCAGACTGAAGGCAGGAAAGCAAACCGGTAGACTGTCATTAGGGGAAGAATCATAATCAACTGGGAAGGTACATTTTTAAAGACTTAAACTTGAAATGTTATCATCAGAAACCAATCCTGGGAATTTATGCATTTGATTACCTCTCACCTCCTAGACTCCTAAAATAAGCTTTAGTGTGCTATTTTCCTCCTCACAGGTTTGCTGTGTGACCTGGAGCCAATGCCTCACCTCTGGGTATCTCAGGTTCCCCATCCTTTAAAGGGAGGGATGCACCTGCCTATTTATGAAAAGGAATGAAGGAACCTTTGTCAGCATTAACTTAGTGCTTAATAAACTTCAAAAGCCTTGCGTACATTATCTCACTGAAATCTCCCAATAACTATAAAAGGCAAGCCCTATAAATACATTACAGACGAGCTCTCTGAGATTCAGAGAGGTAGAGACAGCTGATACTGTCACAAAGCTAAAAAGTAGAAGAATCAGAACTCCATTCCAGGCTTTCGTGTTACCAAGGTGCAAATTTAATTATTAGACTTCTGCACTTCTTTTGTGTATCTCAAGCACCCAACAGTTCCTGGCAGATAGTAGGTACTCAGCATACTTGTTCCCTTCCTCACTCCTTCCTTTTCTCCTGAAGTAAAATTATGTATGTAAGGAAAATTGTATGTCTGTTGAAATATTATTAGTATCTTATATTTATATAGCTTCTTTTCCTCTAAGGAGATCACACTACTTAATTTATTTTCTCTACTAATTTCACCAAAGATCTAGCTATCATTGTGTATTATATCATTTATTTTACAAATGAGGAACTAGAAGGCTACAATCTGCTAGGGTGACATGCCCAGAGTCATATGGAAGTCACTGCCAAAACCAAACAAAAACCTTGGTCCTCTTTACATCTAAATCAGCCTTTATCCTCTCACATGACACAACCTCCATAATAAAGAACAGATCATTCATTTTTTATCTGGAAAACTACCAAACGTATAATGCAGTAAGGGGCCCCATGACCTTACCACCTTGTCAAAGGGAAGAAAGTATATAAAAAATGAGGTTTGCAGGAGCAGACGGATTTGGTCCGTCAACTTTCTCTTGGATTACACCCATTAACCAACATAAAATAATGCAAAATATAATGTAACAGATCCCCATGTCTTTGGAAATTCAAGTTAAACTCACTGATCTTTCAAAACTTGCAGCCATTAACTCGAGTGGGGCTGCAGAGGAGCACATGATGTCAGCGAGTTCTTTGAAAGAAACACATGATCCACAATTGGGCCACTCTATAAGAATCCAAGTCAGCAAAGAGCATTTAGGGGCATCAATTCACAGCATCACAGCATTCTGGAGCTCCAAAAGGGACCTGGCAGACCACTGAGAACAATGCCTTCATCTTGTGCATGAAGAACCTGAGGCTCGGGGCGGGGGTGGGGAGGGCGGGTAAGAGGCTTTGCCAAGATTTCACAGACATAGCAGCAAGAACAAAAAAATTAAGCTGCTGACTATATCCATCCCACTTGCGAGTCATGCTTCTGATGGACGTGAGTACACCTAGCACTTTCCAGAATTACCCACCTATACATTGAGCGCAGAAGAAAGAGCCTGAAATATGGTAACAGAAAAACTCAGAATTCAAATTCTGGCCATGTGATATTGAGCAAGTCCCTTAATTTCTGTGAATTTTAATTTTTTTCATCTATAAACTGTAGGTAATAGTAAACTCCACAAGTAATCTGCCAGTAATATAAACAAGGGGCCCGCACAGCCCTGAGTTACACAAAGGCCAACATTAGATCCACATGCAACCAGAACACCCAGCACAGAGGCTGGCACGTAACACATTCGTAGAAAATTTGCTAAGCGAATCAACGAACTAACCAAGAAAACAAGTACTGGGCTTGAACTCAGGTCTATTTGCTTCTTATATAGCTCCCAATTCATATGATTTCAAAGCAGAGTGTTATTTCTGACTTACAGAGGCCATTTTCTGGCCAAAAAGCAGAAGAAAAAGGTCTGCAGGGAAGTTCTTGGACTCTTCGGTGTTGGTATTAATTCTTGTTGCTAGCATGGGTACATCCTGAGGCTCCAGAATCAACTAAACCTGAGCTTCAGCATAAGCTGTGTGACCTCAAAGACACACACATTCTCTGAGCCTGAATTTCCACACCTGGGGAAAAAAATCTATTTTACAGAAGTTGTGTGACAAATGCAGTGATCTATGTAAAGGAATACAGAATGATGTGTGGCACATGATGACAAGTTCACATTCCACTTCCCTTCTAGTTATTGGGAGGCTTCATTCATTCCTTTCACTTAGGTCCCTGCTCTGATGTCACTTCCTTTTTGAACCTTCCTACCTACAAATAAAACCCCTAACACTCACTGCCCCTTCAGTCCAGTTCAGATCAGTCGCTCAGTTGTGTCCGACTCTTTGCGACCCCATGAATCGCAGCACGCCAGGCCTCCCTGTCCAATACCAACTCCTGGAGTTCACTCAGACTCACGTCTATCGAGTCAGTGATGCCATCCAGCCATCTCATCCTCTGTCATCCCCTTCTCCTCTTGCCCCTAATCCCTCCCAGCATCAGAGTCTTTTCCAATGAGTCAACTCTTCGCATGAGGTGGCTAAAGTACTGGAGTTTCAGCTTTAGCATCATTCCTTCCAAAGAACACCCAAGGCTGATCTCCTTCAGAATGGACTGGTTGGATCTCTTTGCAGTCCAAGGGACTCTCAAGAGTCTTCTCCAACACCACAGTTCAAAAGCATCAATTCTTCGGCGCTCAGCTTTCTTCACAGTCCAACTCTCACATCCATACATGACCACAGGAAAAACCATAGCCTTGACTAGACGAACCTTTGTTGGCAGAGTAATGTCTCTGCTTTTCAATATGCTATCTAGGTTGGTCATAACTCTTCTTCCGAGGAGTAAGCGTCTTTTAATTTCATGGCTGCAGTCACCATCTGCAGTGATTTTGGAGCCCCAAAAAATAAAGTCTGACACTGTTTCAACTGTTTCCCCATCTGTTTCCCTTGAAGTGGTGCCTGCTTACTTTCCTTCATAGTCCTTACCATCCCCTGACATCATGTATTTGTTTGTTTACTGTGCCTGTTGTTGTTCAGACATCAAGTTGTGTCAGACTTTGTGACCCCATAGACTGCAACGCACTAGGCTTCCCTGTCCTTCACCATCTCCTGGAGTTTGTTCAAACTCATCTCCACTGAATCAGTGATGCTATCCAACCATCTCATCCTCTGATGCCCCTTGCTCCTCCTGCCCTCAGTCTTTCCCAGCATCAGGAAATCTTTTCCATTGAGTTCGCTCTTCCCATTGGGGGGCCAAAGTATTGGAGCTTCAGCTTCAGCATCAATCCTTCCAATGAATAGTCAGGGTTGATTTTCTTTAGGATTGACTGGATGGATTTCCTTGCAGTCCAATGGACTCCCAAGAGTCTTCTCCAGCACCACAATTCAAAAGCATCCATTCTATGACGCTCAGCCATCTTTATGGTCCAATTCTCATATCCGTAGAGGACTACTGGAAAAACTATAGTTTTGACTATACAGGTCTTTGTTGGCAAAGTGATGTCTCTGCTTTTTAATACACTGTTCAGGTTTGCCATAGCTTTCCTTCCAAGGAGCATGTGTCTTTTAAAATCATGACTTCAGTAACCATCCACAGTGATTCTGGAGCCCAAGAAAATAAAATCTGTCACTGGTCAAACCCAGGTCTCCTGCATTGTAGGCAGATTCTTTACCATCTGAGCTATGGGTTTCTTTACTGTGCCTACTTGACTATAAAATAAGCCCCAGGAGGATGGGGACTTTTTCTTGTTGGTGCTATTTACTGTTCTATCTCAACAAACAGGAAAGGGCCTGGCAGGTAGTTAGGGCTTAATAAAAATATTTGTTGAGTGACTGAATGAATTCAACACTTACTTGGGGCTTGCTGGGCTTCCAAGTAGTGCTAGTGGTAAACAACCCACCTGCCAAAGCAGAGATGTAAGAGAAGTGGGTTCAATCCCTGTGTGAGGAAGATCCCCTGGAGGAGGGCATGGCAACCCACTCCAGTATTCTTGTCTCAAGAATCCCATGGACAGAGGAGCCTGGTGGGCTACAGTCCATAGGGTCGCAGAGTCGGACACGACTGAAGCGACTTAGCACACACCAAGTCCTGGAATTAGACTACTGCAGTGGCCTCCCAACGATGCTCTCCGGGTCCACTCTGTCCCCCTACATTTCATCTGTTAACCAGCAGCCAGAGAGCTCCTAAAAAGTCAACCTCAGATCACGCCTCTGCTGAAGGGCCTCCAGTGGCTTCCCACTACAGTGACAGCACAGCCCACACTACTCACCAGGGCCTGTAATGCCGAGAGCATGGGCCTCTCACCGATCCAACCCCACACCACCACTGAGACACAATGGCTTTCTCTTCATCAAATATGCCAAGGTCTTATTATTTCTTTTCTTTCTTAATTTAAAAATAAACACACACTTTATGCCTTTGAAACTCTTAAGTTCTATATATTTACGTAATTAACAATATTCTGTTCTTTCTTATACCTAAAATTCTTCAACAAGTGAGGACTAATGGGAAAATGACTCTTCCAGAAATTTGTGTTAGAGATTACAAGTGTTGAGGTCTTTTCAGATTCAGGGCCTTTGGGCTGTCTGTTCCCTCTGCCTGGAAAGCTCTTCCCCTAGGCTGCCTTGTCCTCATCATTCAACTGTCGGCAGAAACGTGACCTCCTTGTGAAGCTGTCCCTGCCACCATCACTCTCAGCAAGTCACCCTCTATTGGAACACACTGTCCTTTCTTTTCTCACAGCATTTCATTATCTGGAATGACTTTATTTATGAGTCTTATCTTCCCAATAGGACTATAAAATACATGAGGACAAGAACTTTGTCAGTTTTACTGCTGCATCTGAATCAATAAACTGGATCTCAAAAGCTGCTGGAGCCGGCCAGGATGAGAGACACAGGTAAAGTACACCATCAGACTGACAGTATCATGGAGTGTTGGTTTCCTTCCAAAGATAGCTGCCCCATTACATCAAAATATGTGAGTGTCAGCCAGACTTACTTGGGAATGGGTACCCGAATTAGCGTCCCCTCCACTTCTGGGTTCAGATTCATTCCACTTTCTCTTATAGCCTTGATAGCTGCAGCTGTACACTGAAAACCAGATCAAAAGGTAAACAGAATTAGTAAATAATTATTACCAGATGCAAGCCCTCTGTCGATAACTGGCAACCCATCTTGGCAGAACATGGAAACATTTAGTTCTGTTACCAGTAAGATCAGGAAGTTACATTGGTGTAGAGTGCTTTGATCAAGCTGAATAGCAAACTATGTCCACTCCTGGTACCAGTGTATTGCGGGAGGGAAAAAAAGCATAGAGGAAAAAATAAAAAGAAAACAGCTCTGCTTCTTTGAAAAGATTTCAATGGTTTGAGGCAACGCAGATCAAAACCACAATAAATCCTCAAGGGAGGGGGGCTGGTCTGTGCAAAGATTGGTGTAAAGACAGCTGAAAGATTTTATACATTAAAAATTCCAGTTGACATTTTACACTCAAAATATACCAGTGCCGAGTGGAATGAGTAAATAAATTTAACTCACTCACATCTATGCTCACACCAACCTCACTTGTGTTTTGGCATGAGCGATGAATCTCTGCTGGTGTGTGTGCCAAGAAAGGAAGCATGGAAGATCTCAGTTCAAATCCCCACTCTGCTAACCATGTGACCCTGGGCAATAAGCTTGACCTCTCTGAGGCTCCATGTAGTAATCTGAGACCCTGCAGTACTGTACCTCAGAGAGGATTAAATGAGGTAACATGAGCCATGCATCTTCCTCTGTGTCTGGGTGCCTGTAACACCCAGGCAAGGGGTGCTATTATATAAACACATTCAATAAAGGTAAGAATGCACAAACCCCCGGAGAATGATAAGCTGATGTAATCACCTAGCTGATGCACTGCTGTCTTTATTTTTTTCTCTTTTTTGTGGCTGTACCATGAGGCATGCGATGTCAGATCTTAGTTCTCCTGAACAGGGATCAAACCCATGGCCCCGGCAGCGGAAGTGCAAAGTCTTAACCACGGGACTGTCATCAAAGTCCCTCTTTGTTTAAAAAAAATTTATTTCATCAAACTATAGCTCTTTTACAATGTTAATTTCTGCTGTACAGCAACACGATTACGTTATACATATTCTTTCTCACATTTTTTTCCATTATGGTTTCTTACAGATCTCAGAGTATCGTTCTCTGATGCACCGCTGTCCTAAGGTCCATCTGGGTCTCTTCTGACACAGCCTTGCTCTCTCCCAAACTGCCTTATCTCAACTTCAAGCAACATTATAACCACACCCGGTTTGCAATCCTACCGCATAAGAGGAGGGAGTGTGGAAGAGAGAATTTCATTGGTGTGACAATGTGCCATTCATGAAAACAAGGCCCCTGATTTTCAAAAGAATTTTAGGTTTGACCAGAGCCAATCCACGTCGCTTGGATTCAACGGAGCCAACTCCCAGCCTTGAGTTCCTCCCTAGACTTTCCGGTTTAAATAAATGGGGTTTGTTGCACACCTATTTTATTTTTCCAGGTTGGGTTTTGTTTCAAGGGCATGCCTAAAAAGCTCATCCATTTCATGGTAAAATGACCTAAATTCTACAGGGACATAAGATGTTATCGTTAGGTCAAAAAGACAAACCAGCATTCCACAAGAAGACAAATCATGCCCTTGGGCTACAGAATTTAACTGTGCAGCCACTGCTTAAAATGATAAATTCTCAAAATGTACCTCTGACCACAGACTATGGAGCTGGAAGGGATCTCAGACATCCAGTCCCTTCCTTATGTGTGCAGGGACCTGCTGGTAAAGGTCACACCCCTACACAGAGACACAGTCCCTGAAAGCCAAGAGCAACGGAGTGAAGACCTCGCCCATCACGCTTCTGGTTACTGGCAGTGTTAAGAGGAGGCTCAGCTCCTCAACTCTCCATCCAGTGACGTTACTTAGTCTCTATGACCTCCCAGATCCACTAGCTCAATGTGTTCAGTAACTGTGGCACAGGGAATTTGATTCTTTTTTTTTAATAGCCAAAAAGAATTTGGAACTAGGTCTGGTGTATAAAGCGTATGGCCAAGGTAAATAAAAGAGCTGGATAAAGAAATGAAACTTTCCTCTACAAGAGAACTACCAACTTCTTTAATAAAATGAAACACAGATTTCTAAAGTTAAACATAAAGGGAGGGGCTTCCCTGGCAGTCCAGAAGTTAGGACCCTGCGCTTCCAATGCAGGAGGCGCAGGTTCTATCCCTGGTCGGGGGAACTAAGATCCCACATGCCTCTCAGTGTGGCCAAAATATAAATAAATAGACTATTAAAAAAAATTTTTTTTTAAAAAGGGAGAATCACCACTTTGAAGAACTGACCTGATTTCAAGTCTAATATTTTTTTGAAGATTTTCATTGAAGGAAAGACTGGTAAGTTGGCTGGACCAGCCCACCACCACCACCTCCACTTTCCCTTCACAGTTTGGCCCAAGTGTTGTCACACAGCCTTCCTAGGCAAGCATGGGAGCACCCACCGCTGCTTCCAAGCTGGGCAGGAGATACAGCTCAATATTTACACCTTCCCTGTCCAAGGTTCAGTGCCAAGGATGCAGTGAGTGCTCAGTAGAAGCTTGCTGAATAAGTAGATTAATATGTATATTAAAGCACTGGCTCAAACCTGTTAGAAAACCTCTTCATGTTTATACCCCTCCCAAAAGCCTTATTTTGTTATCATTTTATACCTGTTCTGTGTCCTTTCGCGTGCAGAAAAAATATGAACCAAGAGTGGTTTCATTTGCAAAAAAACCTACTGAAAGAGGTAGTTCTTCTGAAACACTTTAAACATGTACATTTTAGTTTGATACAGAATACAGAAACTCAGGGAATTATAGTCATTTTCCCAACATGACTTCTGACCTACTCATGGTTCCGACAAAAAGGCATGCATTTCTATCCCATTTCCATCTCTTAGCCTTTACCCCTCACTGAAGAGATGCCCGCCAGCGCCCCAGTGCAAACAGACGCCCTCCGATGGCAACAATGACCCACTGGTTGTGGCTGCTTGGCGTACTGTGTGGAGAAAGATCACAGATCCCATGTGGTGTTAGGCAGGACCGAGTGCTGTGATCAATTAGCAACGTCTGCTATCACTGCGTGCGTGCATGCTCGCTCAGTAGTGTTTGACTCTTTGGGACCCCAGAGATTATAGCCTGCCATGCTCCTCTGTCCATGGGATTTTTCAGGCAAGAATACTGGAGTGGGTTGCCTTTCCTCCTCCAGGGATTCTTAAACTAATAAATCCAATTCATTCACGTCTATACTCACATCTATGTGCGTGTGTATGCTACAGGACAAAAGACGATGAAATTTTTGTAGACAGGTGAACAAGTCCTTGACAATCTGGGTTCAAGTCAACAGCTGATTTGCAGAGACTCAACAAAAATACTTGTGGAATTAAGGAACAGATGGTGAAGGAAGCACAGGATTTAGAGTCAAACAGACAGACCTAAGCTCAAGTCCTGGCTCTACCGCCACAGCATGAATCTGTGGAAGAATTCTACTTTTCTGAGCCTCAGTTTCCTCCTCCAGAAAACGGACTTAAGTCTAACTTTAAAGAGTAGCTGTGCTGATCACATGAAACAGAACACGAGAAAGCAATGCCCAGCAGCCCTGTAGACACTCAACCCACCTTTCTTCCTTCCACAAGAGCAATAAAGGAGCCTGCAGAATTTTTTTTCTCATTTGCCTTGTTCAAATCATGCTGTGGTCTGTTTTTTTTTTTTCCAAACTCCCTTCTTTCCCATCATTAACTCTAGCTGCAGGCAAGTTTATGGAAGGTAGTAACTTGTGTGTATCATTTATCAAGCAGGACACATGCTAAACAAATGCAATGCAGTTTTCTGTCCTCAATGCATTTAAAAACATTATGCATGTAAATCTGCATCATGTCTCTATGGCATGACACAGAAATGCTCAGATTTGAAAAGAAAGCCAGCCGCTTGTGAAACAGAAAGGAAGTATATAAACACAGAGAGGATTAGCTCAGCATTTTGAAGCTATAAACCTGGGCACTCCGTGGACAGCTTCTAAACCAGAGGAAGGAAATGTTTAGTTAGAGCTATTTGTTTAATATATACACCAGATGAGATAAAGGAATTCAAAAGACAATGTAACTCACACTTCCTCACTCTGTCCTTGTAAGGAGCCTCTCTACTAAGGTTAACTGTAGATGTGTTGTGTTTTTTTTTTCAAAACTCACAGAATTTCAACTTGGAGAAATGGCAAAGATGCCTTGCTTGGAAAATGAAGACATATTCCCATTTCCTAAGAAAAAATTAAGCTGTTAGTACCTCCTCCTGCCTCCTAAGACGCTCTGGTGGCCAATCAGGTGCTTCTTCTGTGAATGCCTTTTGCTATTTAGTAACAGAAGTGGCTGGCTCTGAAAAGCAATCTGCCTGATGAGGTCTTCAAGCTGTGTAATTAGGAGGCTGTTCCCTAAATTGGCCCGCAGTGCCTGTGGGATCAGATGAACAAGGCAGAGAGGCCTCAGTGGTTCAGAGGGGCCAGAAGGGGAAAGAGCTAAGAGTTCCCTTTCTGTCCATTTCTCTGCTCCTCAGGAACACCACGAATGAGTGCCTCCCTTACATCAACCTAATGACAAGTATTCACCCACTTGAGGGAAATGTACTGGGTGCGTCCATGTGTCAGGCATGGTGTTTGGTGCTGGACAGAATGAGCAAGTTGGATACGATTCCTACATTCCAAGCTTATGATCTAGGGAAAGGGAGATAGAAAACTAAGATGTAGATAAGGGCATAACTGTTAATAAGTACAATGAAGAAAAAGAACTGTGCTGTATAAAAGTGGTTAATATAGAGGAATAATTGAGATTTTGCGTAGACTAGGAAAGACTTCCCTGAGAAAGCAATATGAAAGCTGTGGTCCAAAATACGGATAGTAATCGGCCAGACAAGGGTGATCCTAGCAAAGGAAACAGCATATGCAAAGGCCCTGAGGATATTAAGGGTTTGAGGAACTGAAAGGCTCGTGGGCAGAGCAGTGTGCAAGGGTGACAGCGCACAAGACCGGGGCGTCTGCAGGGACAGGCAGGGGCTGTTTCACACGAAGCCGTCTAGGCCACAGTCATCTTCTTAGAGATTACTTGAAGCCGCTGATGAACTCAATGCCCGGGAATGGCATAATCCAATAGATATTAATATCTTTACAAGTTCACTCTGGCTGAAGTATGGAGAACACAACAGGGGAGGAGAGAGTAATACCCCCCCAAATATGGGCACATTGGCTGCAAGAGCCCCCTGATTTGAAAGTTTGTTCGTAGCAAGGGCTTACTCTTATCTCTAACCCAGTTTTGTCAAATCCAGCAGGTTCAACTTTGGTCTCTGTCTTTGGGCTAGAATTACTGAAAGAGACCAGTGGAATAGAGACTTCAGATTCCTTCACCTCAGGTGAACAGATGAGGAAATGGAGACCCATAGAATGACGCAACCTACATAGCCAGCTGGTGAGAGGTGGGACCACATTCCAGGTCCTCAAGGAGTCCCAATCCAGGTCACTTCTTACTGGACCAGGAAGGAACAGCCTATTTATCTTCCTCAACCAGACTTAAAATCACAGCCTCCAGGTTGCAATGATCTAATGCAACCCACCTTCCAGCCCTGGAAGCACTGTGCTCTGGGCAATATTCTGCAATGGTCAGTCGAGTCCCAAAGGAATGTGAATTCCTGGAAGGTCTGCTCCAAAAAGGGCTACCCTGGTGGCTCAAACGGTAAAGAACCCACCTGGGTTGGGAAGATCCGCTGGAGGAGGGCATGGCAACCCACTCCAGTATTCTTGCCTGGAGAATCCCCGTGGACAGAGGAGCCTGGTGGGCTACTGTCCATGGGGTCACAAAGAGTCAGACACAACTGAGTGACTAAGCACAGCACAGCACAGCACTACTCCAAATAATGCAAAAGTCATAAACTGGTGGCCCATGGGTCAAACATGGCCCATCAATATATTTTGTCATAGACTTAAAACACACTGAAAAAGGGAATTAGTTAGCAACATTTAGCAAAGATAGAAACTGCAGCTATTGGCTTCTTCTGTAAATAAAAATCTTAGTATCTGGTAGTATCTGATTACCAGGTACACATTTCTGCCTGGGAAGGATCAGCAGCAACTGGGCAAAGGCTGCTCCCTTCAGACAGGGCGCACGCTCTACAGTTTACCCCTGCCTGCAATTACCCCACTGCCACTACTGTTTGTCTTAGATGGGACCTGTGTCAGTATCCAAATTACTCGCCTGGGCTCTATAGTGTTTGAGTAAAATAGAAAAGGAATTTAGAAACAGAAAGAGAGCTTTTCTTATCCTTAAATTCCCTTTGTTATGCCTTGTCTCTTGTTTCACCCCAAAGTGAAGGGAATACTTCCTCCTGACGTGCTGTAGTCTCCTGCATTACAAGGGAGACCATGGAGAGGGAGCCCTTGAGCAAGGCCACCTTACCTCTGGGAAGCTGGCCATATTCACCAGTATCAGCTGTGGCGACTTCATGGAGATCTGGCTGATCTGGTTGAGAGGAAGCTTCCCATCAGCAGTCACCACAGTGATATTGTCAAGGGCTCCTAAAAGGAAGTTTAAAGAAAGCGTTTTAGAATTCAGAAGGACTTTTAGTAACCTCACATCTAAGTCTCTATCAATTCAGATTCAACTAATGTTTAGAGAAATATCAATAACCTCAGATATGCAGATGACACCACCCTTATGGCAGAAAGTGAAGAGGAACTCAAAAGCCTCTTGATGAAGGTGAAAGTAGAGAGTGAAAAAGTTGGCTTAAAGCTCAACATTCAGAAAACGAAGATCATGGCATCTGGTCCCATCACTTCATGGGAAATAGATGGAGAAACAGTGGAAACAGTGTCAGACTTTATCTTTTTGGGCTCCAAAATCACTGCAGATGGTGACTGCAGCCATGAAATTAAAAGACGGTTACGCCGTGGAAGAAAAGTTATGACCAACCTAGATAGCATATTGAAAAGCAGAGACATTACTTTGCCAACAAAGGTCTGTCTAATCAAGGCTATGGTTTTTCCTGTGGTCATGTATGGATGTGAGAGTTGGACTGTGAAGAAGGCTGAGCACCGAAGAATTGATGCTTTTGAACTGTGGTGTTGGAGAAGACTCTTGAGAGTCCCTTGGACTGCAAGGAGATCCAACCAGTCCATTCTGAAGGAGATCAGCCCTGGGATTTCTTTGGAAGGAATGATGCTAAAGCTGAAACTCCAGTACTTTAGCCACCTCATGCGAAGAGTTGACTCGTTGGAAAAGACTCTGATGCTGGGAGGGATTGGGGGCAGGAGGAGAAGGGGACGACAGAGGAGGAGATGGCTGCATGGCATCACTGACTCAATGGACATGAGTCTGAGTGAACTCCGGGAGTTGGTGATGGACAGGGAGGCCTGGTGTGCTGCGATTCATGGGGTCGCAAAGAGTTGGACATGACTGAGCGACTGATCTGATCTGATCTGATGGGACCAGATGCCATGATCTTCATTTTTTGAACGTTGAGTTTTAAGCCAGCTTTTCCACTCTCCTCTTTCACCTTCATCAAGAGGCTCTTTAGTTCCTCTTCACTTTCTGCCATAAGGGTGGTGTCATCTGCATATCTGAGGTTATTGATATTTCTCCCGGCAATCTTGATTCCAGCTTGTGTTTCTTCCAGTCCAGCGTTTCTCATGATGTACTCTGCATATAAGTTAAATAAACAGGGTGACAATATACAGCCTTGACGTACTCCTTTTCCTATTTGGAACCAGTCTGTTGTTCCATGTCCAATTCTAACTGTTGCTTCCTGACCTGCATACATATTTCTCAAGAGGCAGATCAGGTGGTCTGGTATTCCCATCTCTTTCAGAATTTTCCACAGTTTATTGTGATCCACACAGTCAAAGGCTTTGGCATAGTCAATAAAGCAGAAATAGATGTTTTTCTGGAACTCTCTTGCTTTTTCCATGATCCAGCGGATGTTGGCAATTTGATCTCTGGTTCCTCTGCCTTTTCAAAAACCAGCTTGAACATCAGGAAGTTCACGGTTCACATATTGCTGAAGCCTGGCTTGGAGAATTTTGAGCATTACTTTACTAGATGGGGAAACACTGGAAACAGTGACAGACTTCGTTTTCTCGGACTCCAGACTTTTATAGAAGCAGTGGTGTCATGTGATGGAAAGAGCTTTGAAATGTTGACAAAACTAGGTTGAAATTCCTCACCAGCACTAGAGTGGCCAACGATCCTGACTTGCCTGGTCCTGCATGGTTTCCTGTGACACAAGACTTTGAGAGCTGAAACTGGAAAGTGTTGGTCACCCTTCCCGCTATGTCACCATTTACTAACATGAAACCTCAGGCAAGTCAGTCACCTTCTCAGTACCTTGGTTTCCAACTCAATTAAAAAATACTTTACAGGATTAACATGTAGATTACAACTCAATATAAATAAGCAAATATACAATAGACACATACACAAAAAAAACATAAAAATTGGTACCTCTTACTAGCCCTTTTCACAACTAGTCTGTAACATTGTATCACTATATCCACTTTACACCAGAGAAAGAAACTTGGGGAGGTAAAATGAGCCAAATCACAGAGCTAACAAAAGGAAAACCCAGCAAGAGCCCAGCCCCAACTCAGGTGTGCTTACTTCCAACTCTGATCAAGTCTCTTTCCCTTATCTGTGGAATTCAACTTTGAGTTGCACCATTCAGAAATCCCCAGGGAGCTTTTAAATTTAGATTCCTGGGTCCCACTCCCCAGAGATCCTGATTCTGTAGGGGCTCAGGAGCCTGTGATTTTGGGGGCTCTTGTTTTCTTTCAAGATGACCACATGATTCAGACATACAGCCAGGTTTGGAACTGTTACCTCGTACCACCTTGATTTTGGCACTTAGACTCCCTTTAGGAACAACAACAAAAAAAACCCCACCAATTATTACCACTTCACTGATGCCCTGGATCTGATCTTTGTCCATATCTGAATTAGGGAAAACCTTGGGCAAAATTTTCTTGTCAAGAAGGCAAGTATATTGTTACAAGACAATAAAAGGGGCATTACTCAAACTCCCTGATTTCCTATGAAATGAGAACTAGAAGAAAATTTTACCATTCATTTTAAGAATCACTCGAGAATGGCTCATTCTGACACACCGTGTATGTGTGTGGTGGTGGTGGTGGTGGTGGTGGTGGTGGTAGAGGTGTCAGTCTTTTAAACAAATTGGGAGTTGTCCTAGCAAATTGTTAGGATAATGCAGTTCCACACTATGACCCAAAGATCTGATCTGAAGCACAGTCCTCAACTCAATTCAATGCCACCACAAGTTAGAAGGCTGTTGACGCCACTGGCTTCAATCTGGAAAAGTCCATGATTCTGAAGACCAATGACCTGGTTCAAATACCAACCCTGCCACTTCCTGAACTGTGTGACCTTGGCAAGGTCTCCTCAACCTTTTGGGCGTCTGTTTCCTGGTTTCTAAACAGGGTATTAAAATCATACTTATCTCACTGGGTTGTTATGAGAGTTAAAAGAGTTTATGGAAAGCCCTTATACTGTCCTCGCATATACAAGGGCCCAATACACGCTATTATCATTATGTCTCAACTTTCCCCTATATTTTAACCAAACTAACCTACTTACAGTTTCTCTAATAACAGTCCATTCTGTCTTGCCTTAGGATCCTCAGCATATATTTTTCCTTCTACTAAGGACACCCTTCTATGGTCAGATAACTTCTGCTCATTCTTGAACACCAGCTATGATTGCATCTAATCTCAGAAATCCTGTCTGACCTCTTAGGTTGTATTACAAATCCTTTATGAGCTCCAGGATCCTACACACAAATCTATAATAATGATGACCCATCTTTACTGAACACTTCCTAGGGCAAGATGTGGTTCTAAATGCTTTCTATAATTTATTCGTTTTTATGATCAAATAAACCTGTGAGACAGTTCCACCATTTTACAGATGTGGAAACTAGGGCACAGAAAATAACTTGTCCAAGGTCACAAGAGCCCTTAATGGGGCCTGAATTCAAACCTAGACCTGATCAACTCCAAAGTCATGATCTTCACCACTCTGCTTTGCTATGTGGTTTCACACCTTGATTTACTTGTCTATCCCTACACACTAGGATCTAGGCTCTTGGAAGGTGGGGACAATGTCTTTTCTCTCTGAATCTACAGCACCTATTAAACAGCACAGAATAAGTGCTTAATAGTGCACTGATGAATAAATAAATGTATGTATGAATGGATGAATGAATGAGAGGACAAGAATGAAGAAACAAACCTGTATTTTAGACAACTATTAAAAGCGATCAATTCTGTCTTCAATCTTGGAGACAGAATTTCTGGTAGACAGACAGAGGTACAAGTGGGAAAGTATCTGCTGGTTCAGATAGTACTGAAAGATGATATGGAATTATCTGGTAAAAAAAAAAAAAAAAAATAAAATGAAATCCTGGCTAAATTCAGCCTGTTTCACCCAGTCTCTTCAGGGCCCCAAGTTCTACACAGAACGCTGTACAAACATAACCTCGAAGAGAAAGAAGCAAAGAGGAAATACCAGTGGGAGGCCTTTTGAAAACGGATCTTAATTCAGCCTTCCTGATTTGCCGTAAGATCCTCCACCACAGAAGTCCCAACATGGGTTTTTCACCATGCAATTGTGGTGGTTCCCATTCCCCAAATCCGTATCGACATAATGCATCAAATCCTTTTCCCTCAATCTGTCCCCAGCGAGCATCTCCCTCAGCCTCATTCCTGCCCCTCATTTTTGCAGAGGTTAACATTTAACAAATTACACTCCCAACCTCTTTCCAGGCCCATCATCTTTTTAAGTTCAACAAGAGTGGAGCTTGCTGGCCAATTTGAAGTATCACATTTCTCCCTGAGCTCCTCTCAAACTGCTCTCTGGTTTCGGCTGCAGAATGTTAACAGGCCAGAAAGCACAGGGGAGACAAAGCACTTTATCAGCTTCATACCTAAAATAATAAGCAAGTTTAAAATAAACAGTTGGGAGAGATTGAATGGCACGCTCTACTGTCAGCAAAGGCAGAAATGCCCCAGTCCAGGGTGACAAATGATAGAATGGTCTTCTGGTTTCACACTGGATCTCATCTCTGATGTTTCTGCTGGTGTTTATAGATGGAGCTGTAGATTTTTCACTTGGTTTTCTTAAGAACAAGTTCATGAAATATTTTCTAGCTTTCTTATGAACTATCCCAACCAAGATGTGAGCGGGAGCAGCCCAAGCTCCACAGATATTTTCCGAGGGGGTCCCGGGCTTGACTCTAGGATGATGACAATTTCCAAAAGGCCAATTTAATAGCAATTGGATTTTTCCTGCCTGCCTGCACCATTAGCTGACAACTCACTTCTTCCATCACATCTGCAAACAGTTCTCCTAGACAGTTCTGACATTTCCCACTTAGAAAAGCCATTTTCAGGAAGTTATTAACCCAAACGGAATCTTCCTGGTCAAGCCCAGGGGTATAGAAATGCCTCAGGTGGGCATGTCTGTAGACAGTAGGTCCCCAGTAAGGGATAAGAATGGCCAATTCGGACAAAAAATTGACAAATCAGACCAAATATTTCAGTTACTATGAGACTAAATACCTATAAGTTTTTAGAGTACAGTAATAATGAAAGTCCCATTTTCTGACAGTATGATTCCATGAGAGCAAAGATCATGCCTATTTTTGTTTACTGTGAACCACCACGATGACTAGTTCATAGCAGACAAGTATTTGCTAAATGGATAAACGCAGTGTTAATACATGCTGGGCACTCTACAAGAATCATTACACATGTTACCTCACTTATTTTCATCCCCATCCCAAAGCTAGA
Organism: Bos mutus; assembly: GCF_027580195.1. Lineage (NCBI taxonomy): Eukaryota > Metazoa > Chordata > Mammalia > Artiodactyla > Bovidae > Bos > Bos mutus. The sequence goes on from NC_091627.1 coordinate 13,686,611, forward strand.
AGGCGGGAATTAGACAAGGAAACTGAACACCAGAGAAGTAAAGTAACTGCCAGTGGTCACCAATTGGTACGTAAAATCCAGGTCTGCCAAAGCAATTTTCTTGCCATCGTGCCCCTCTCCAAAACACAGGTTCACTCACTAACCTGGTGAAGTCCTTATGTTGACAGTCTTATTGAAATTATCCTTGAGTGCTTCTATCACAGACTTCATTTCTTCATCTACTTCTTCTAAGTTGATGATATCCTCAACCAAGGCAGTGTTAAGATTCATTCTGGTTTGGGACTGTCCTTTCCCTTTGGCTAGAAAGTCAACATTCAATGAATTTAAAAGGAAAAAAAAAAAGCATAAATAGAGACAATAAACAATGAGTTAAGAAAACGAGAGGCACAGAAAATATATTAATTCATTTCAAAATGAATCCTAAAACAAGGCCATGCCAAGTGTCTGACGGCTGGTACAGACAGGAAGAACAGCAGTGGTTTAGCAGCATGAAACACCACCAGCGGCAGTGACAATGGCTTATATTTTAGAAAACCAACAATACTGAGAACTGAGTAAAATTCTAGTTTGTATCTAAACCATCACAGTGATGTTTCATAAGCTATAATATATATATGCATAGCTCACTCCCCTGAGGAATACAAATATTCCTGCATTCCTTTATGTAGGGTGTGGGAGGACAGAAAAAAATAAAAACGTTTAAATACTACTATCTTATACTTGTTTATTTATTAAATATTCAACATTTACTGAGATCATGCACAACAAATTTCATTAAACATCTACAATAAGTTAGATCCTGTGCTATCTGTACACCATATTACAATTTGCAATGCAATTTCAAGTACATTCTTCTATTAGAATTCAAAGCAGCTCTCTGACATAGGAAGAACAGAGATTATTATTGCTTCCATTTTACAGATAAGGAATCTGAGGAACAGCTATTGAAATGTTTTGCCCAAAGTAACCAACCAGTAAGCAGCAGAGTGATTTTTTTTTTTAACATTTATTTGCTTGTGTCATCATCTTGCTTGAAAGCTCTGAAGTTAACAGGCTAACAGCTTAGAATTTTCAGAACTGATGAAAGAGCTGAATTTTCAGATTTAGAAACAGTTTCAAACAGGATAGTAAAAGCAAATTCATACCTAGACATTTTGTGAATGCAGAAAACCAAGGACAAAGAGGCTGTGAAAACAGCCAAAGAGAAAAGACAAATTACCCATAAAGGAACTTACGCCCATCAGTATCAGAAAGTTGTATTAAGACTAATTCATATACAAGCCCTAAATTAATATTAGCAAACCAAATCCAGCAACACACAGATTATGGAGCAAGCAATGTATATGCGCATTACACATAAGAGGGCTTATACCAAGAATGCAAAAGTGGTTTAATATCAGAAAAGGCTATTAATGTTGAGCCACCACATTCATAGACTGAAAAAAATTTTTAAATGCTCACTCAATAAATGCAGTAAGAGCACCAATAAAAAAATTAATACCCATTCAAAAAAAAACTATTAGCAAAACAGGAACAGAAGACACTTGCTTAAAAGAGAGACTACCAAAAAATAAAGCAAACATAATTCTTGATGTTAACACATAAGAAGTATTCACTATAAAGTCAGGACTAAAACAAGGATGACTACTATCAATAATCACTTTTATTCGCATATAGCTGAATTATTTTGTTGTACAGCAGAAACTATCATAATATCGTAAAGCAATTATACTCCAATAAAAAATCACTTTTATTAGAATTATATTAGAATTCCTAGACAATGTAGTTGGAAGGAAAGGAGAGAAGGAGGGAAGACGGATGGAGGAAAGAGAGAAAAGAAATAAAAGGTATGTGATATATAGATTGGGGAGGGAAAAACAAAACTATCATTAAATATAGGTATTTTAATTATCTACATAGAAAATCCAAAAAAATACACAACGGTTCTAATAAAAGAGTTCAGCAGAGTTGCAATATACAAAATCAATGTATAATTATCAAAAGTATTCCTATTCTCCAGCAACCAAACAGAACACATAATTTCTAAAAGACATAAACCTAAAGCAATGACTCTTGCAAAAAATAATATAGAACATATTTTTGACCTTAAGGCAGGGGAAAATTTCTTCAATAGGAGAAAAAGAGCACTACTAATAAAAGGAAAAGACTGACAAACTGGACTACATTAAAATTAAGAACTTCTGTTCATCAAAAAAAAAAAAAAAAACATGAAAAGGTCATCATTATCAGCAATACATATATATGCAAAAGTCTTGTCTTTAGAATACCTTAAAATTCTTACAAGTCAATTTTTAAAAATCAGGTCAATTTTTTTTTAACGGGCAAAAGATTGGAAACAAAGAGGATATCCAAATAACCAGTAAACAAATGAAAGGTGCTCACCATCACTATTCATCAATGAAATACAAATTAAAACCATGAGATATAACGGTACATTCATTAGAATGACTAAAATTAAAAAGGCTGACCATACCAAGTGTTCACAAGTAGATAACGGGTAATTAGCGAATAGAAAACTAAAGCACCCTGGGGAGGAGAGTAACCTGACATGACCACTCTGGGAAACCATATATTCTGAAACTGAACTGAAATTTATATACACATGACCCAAGGCTCAGGAATCCTTCCTCTTGGTATACACCCAGTAGAGAGGCAAACTTATGGGCACCAAAATGCATGTTCACAGTAGCATTGTTTATTTTAGCTCAAAACTGGAAGCAACTTAAATATCCATCGGCTACAGAAAACATACATAAATCATGGTACACACATTCACTGGGATACTGTAAAAAAAAAAGTAAAATGTACCGACAACTACTACAGACAACAGCATGGACGAATCTCACGTGTAGGCTGTTATCAAAAGAAGCCAGGCATGAAAAGAATCCATTCTGAGTTCAAAAGGGGCAAAGCGAAATCTGCAGTGTTAAAGTCAAGAGAGGGGGTTGTCTTTTGAAGGGGGCGACCTGAAAAGGACAAGAGCAAAGCTTCCAGAGTACAAGCGACGTCTATATCTTAATCCGGGTGATAGTTACACGGTTGTGTTCACTTTGTGAAAATTCCCTGAGCACTTACAATTTATGTACACACTTTTTCTGTATATATAACTCAAAAGTTGACTTTGAAAAACATCATATACCAAGTGACAAAAAACGATGATACTCTAGAAATAAACCCAATTGAAGAACTGTGTAAGATCTATATGGAGAAAACCTGACAATATGATTATAAATGTCACAGAGAAGAGAAAAGGCCAAGAAGAAGAAGAAGAAAAAGCTAGTGTGTTCTGAAGGGAAAGATCTATACCACCAGATTCAAGACTTTATGACAGTGATTCAGGCATTAGGGAATTTAGTGCAGGGACAGATGAGCAGTTCAACACATCAAGAGCTCAGAAATAAATCATATATATGAAGAAACATTATATATGACAGAGGAAGCATTACAGATCTGGGAGTAAAGAAGAGTTTTCCCTAAGTGAGGTTCACTTCCTTGGTGGTACAGTGGTGAAGAATCCACCTGTCAATGCAGGGGACACAGGTCTGATCCCTGGTCCAGGAAGATCCCACATGCCGAGGGGCAACTAAGCCTGGGTGCAACAAATACTGAGCCCATGCTCCACAAAAAGAGAAGCCTCTGCAGTGAGAAGCCTGTGCACCGCAACTAGAGAGGAGCCCCCAGTCACCGCCAACTAGAGAAAACCCACCGGAGTAACGAGGACCTAGCACAGCCAAAAATAAATAGATTTTAAAATAGTATTATTTTTGAAAAAATAAGTGAGGCTGACACACTTATTACTCACTTCCAAAAGAAATAAGATTAGATTCCCTATCTTACATCATATTCCAAAATAAACTCCGTTATGGATTAAAGACCCAAATATGAAAAGTAAAAACCTTCAAAATATTTAGAAGAAAATACAGAAGAAGAGATTTATGACTTTTGGATAGATGAAGGTATCTTAAATAAGGCCAAAAAAGCACAAATGATTGAGGAAAGAACTGAACAATATGACTGCATTAAAACTGATGTTCAATGAAAGACATTATAAAGTTAAAAGGCAAAGTAGATACCCATAACATATACATATTGACAAAGGATCAGCATTCTTAATATAGAAAGAATCCAATAAATCTAAAGGAAAAAGTCAAACCACCAACTTTTTAAAGAGGCAACCCAAGAAGATAAAAGCTGAATATGCAGTTGAATATGAAAAGACGCTGCTTACGTGCTGCAGCCACCATCTGGTGCACTGGATGACTGCAGCGCTGTGGGCACAGGGCCCCGCATTCCAGCTCTGCCACTAACTGCACATGATCATGGGCCAAGGTCTTACACGTGGACCTCAGCTTCCTCACTCGCAAAATGGTGAGGCACGTGCGTGGCTCACTAGGTGTTGAGAAGAATTTCTTCACTGGGTAATTATAATTCCTTCAACAGATAATTTATAAAGATCAAATTAAATGATTAAATGTATGTGAATTTAAAAAATCTATAAAGCAACCTACACATCAAAAAGTTATTACCTTTATCACTATTAACTGAATATACGTTTTCTATGCATTAATGCTTTTCCAGCAACTTGTTAATTTTCCTGTTAACAGGAAAGGAGAAGGTCTGTGTAAAACCATAAAAGAAAAGCAGTGGGGAAACAACATTCAGTAGCATATTTCAAGCACCATCCTTGCGAGTGAACTCCCTGACCCATGGCTGCAAGTATTAACAGCAGGTCTGCTTGACAATGTTCTGTCACTCATTCATTCCTTCAACAAAACGTTTTAATATATACTATGTGTCAGGCCCTGTTCGCTCCTAAACAAAAGACACAGATTGGGAAAAAAAAAAAGACAGAGGTGGAGCTTTTCCTCACAGGGTCCAGTATGGAAGACATAACAAACAATAACCAACCCTACAATTAATTAATTAATGAGTGCTTTGCTAAGTACATCAAAGATAAAATAACAATGTGCACAAGTGCATGTAACAAGGGAACTGACCCAGCCTAAGAGGTCAGGGAAGGCTTTCCTGAGGAAGCGACGTTTAAGCTGAGATCTGAGTTATATCAAAGTCTCATTCTTGGATGACACAAGCCATTAAGATCATCCATCTAAATCCTCGGCTCTCATACATCTTCACCCCACAAACTTCTGCTTTTAATTTTACTTCCAACACAGATCTTCCTGGAAGGAGAAAATACATTGATCCCTGTCCCAAGTATTCTGGTTTGCTTGGCACTTACACCTCTAATTCTAAATCTAAAACAAAACAGTCGTTTTCTGAGCTGTGGCAACATATGAGGCAGCATGGAAGTGAGAAAACAGACCCTCAGCTCTAATACCATATCTGTCCCTGTGACCTTTCAAGCCTATCAACTGATCCACCTGAGACATCACTTCTTCGTGAGGCACGGGGAGAAATTCAGAACATCTCTGAGATCTCTTCCAGCTCTGATCATTCAAGGGCTAAATATAAGACAGGGGCGAGGAGGTCACGTCTCTACCTTTGGCTTTCTTGGTAGCAAAATGACGGACTGGTACGGCGGCATAGGCCATGCATTGCCCATGGTCATTCTGTCTTCCTCTCACTGTCTGCAGTGTGACTTCTGAAACAGGTCTGGTCAAGGCTGCAAGGGAGTTGCAAAATGCAGGGTGGACCAAGCGGAAGCACCTTAAACCCAAGGCCATAACTGAAGACAATCCTTGTGAACATCCACTAAAAAGAACAAGACAAAAAGGAGATCTAAGTGAAATAGACTCTCTTGTTAGTGCAACTTCAGAAAATAATCTGTACCAGTTAGCAAGCAAATCCTATCAGCAGAGCCCAACAATCCATTTTGACCTGTGTGCTAGGTCAGGGGTTCCCAACCCGTTCCAGTTTGTGGCCTGTTAGGGACTGGTGGCAGGACAGGAGGTGGGCACCAGGTGAGCCAGCAGAAGCTTCATCTGTATTTACAGCCACTCCCCAGCCCTCCCGTTACAGCCTGAGCTCCGCCTACTGTCCGATGAACTGCAGCGTTAGATTCTCACAGGAGCACGATCAACGCAATAAGCTTGAATTACCCTGAAACCATCGCCACCCCCTGCCCAGCTCCCGTCAGTGGGAAAACTGTCTTCCACGAAACCAGTCCCTGGTGTCAATAAAGGCTGGGGACCGCTGTACTAGATAACTTAAATACATTATCTCCAGCCCTCCTCCTAACAGCTGTACAAGGATGTATGATTAGCCCCATTTTATAGGACAAAGAAACTAAGGCTCACAGAGATTTAAATATCTAGCTCACAGTCTGTAGGACGCCAAATCGCCACGCTCTTTCCACTACAGCAAATGCCAATTAGTACACAGGGAAGAGAGTTAAGTAAATGCATGGCAGCCTAAATCCTTAATGATGGTAATTAAACCCTTACAGGAAAAAAAAAAAGCACAAAATCTTGATAAAGTTACACTATAAAGAGTAACAGCAGAGCACTGGAAGAGAATTTTACATAAAATCATTTCAACAGGCATAAAATGACTGGAAAATTCACACAACAGCATTTAATTAAAATTTTCTTTGGTTCCTTATGCACTGATTACCAATTAGAATGCACTTTAATGTGAGTCTGAAGCATGGCTGAGGTTTGAGGTCTTCCATGTTATAGAACTAAAGCTCTGGAAAATGCCACCCTCCTCGGTGTTAACACAAGTTACATATGATCCTTCTGAGGTTTTTGACTGTGGAAAGATGTTAAAGCCTACAGCTACCCCTGGGATAGAACAACAGTTCTAGCTTACGGGCAAATGTGGGACTTCCCTGTTGGCTCAGTGGTAAAGAATCCGCCTGCCAATGCAGGAGACACAACTTTGATCCCTGGTCCGGGAAGATCCCCTAGAGAAGGAAATGGCAACTCACTCCAGTATTCTTGCCTGGGAAATTCTATGGACAGAGAAACCTGCTGGGTCCATGCGGTCGCAAAGGCTCAGACACAACTGATCAACTAACATACACACACACATTACAGTCTGAGTGAGAGCATGGGCTTTGCAGACAGAAGATCTAGAATCCAAGCCCATCTCCACCACACCCAAATGCTTCTGAACATCACTGCACCTTGACTTCCTCAACTGTAATAAGATGGAGATAATTATAGTTATTTCTTAGAGTTGGGAAAAATAAATTAGTTAATGTAAGTATAACACGTGGCGCGGTGTCTAACAGACAACAGGAGTTCCCCCTAAAGGGTATCTGTTGACAGCTATCGCCTTTCCTTTCAAAAACTTCCATGTCAGAGTCAGACACAACAAAGAAATCTTACATGTCATTACTAAAGTACAAGGAAGCCAAGAGTCAGTCATATCTGGATGTGAATTTCAACTTGTAGCTATTCATTGCATTTTCTGGGCATCATTTCCCTCATTTGTAAAGTGAGAAAAAAACAATCCTGTTTTAAAATAAAATGAAGTAGTGAATGTAACAACCGAGTACAGTGCTGGGAATGTGCCACCTACTATAATTATTACTTTTTTTCCTTAAGAAAAGCAAACGAGTTGCACAAAGGCAAATAATTTCCCCCGATGGAATTTTTAATAGCAAGAGATGCTAGATTTCAATGATCGGTGTATGATGTCAGTAAAAACAGATCTACATTAAAAAAATAAAAAAATGTTTCCTCTTTTTAATCATTATCAATAGCTACTATTAACAGAGGTCAGGCCCAACCTTCTTGCTTTACCCTTAATATTCATTTAATCCTCTCAAAAATGCCACAAAGAAAAGTATAATAATCTCCTCTTTATAGATGTAGAAACTCAGGCTCTAAGAGACTGTCATTGACCAAGAGGCTGGAGCTAATAGCTTTGCTCTGTAGCAGCAGCACTGTTTACACATTTTGCCTCTAAATGAGGTTTCTATATCTAGGTTTTTGCCTAATACAGCCAATGCCTAACCCACACTTATATCCAAATATGGCTGTATAATAAGGTGCTTTTTTTTTTGATCTACAGGGTCTCAATCTGGCTATTCCATTTAAGACAGGTTTCCTGGTGTTCCTGTTGCAGGTCATAATGCCAATCCACAAAGCAACAGGAAATCAAAATGGGTTAGAAATAAACAACCTTTGACAGAAAACTCAATACCCAAAAGCGGACCCAGTACACGTGAACCGGAAGACGACTCTATAAATAAACCACATTGCTGAAATGCTTAAGACATGGATTTTAAACTGCACAGAAGTCAGGAAACTTCAAAGTGGAAATTCAATAAAGGCAGCCCCTTGGACTCTTTACCTCAAGAATATTCATATCAGCACTCAGTTCAGCACAGAACCAAAGACAAGGAAAGGAACCCTCTTGCAAGCCCAAGTATTCTACAACAAAATTAACGTACAGTCAGAAGAAAATGCAGCAGGAAACATCTGACCTTTGGATGAAGTCTTGAACTGAAATGTCTGTTTGCCCACTTACTAGCAGTGTGAACCTGGGGACATCAACCTCTCTGAGCTACAGTTTCCACTGCATCTTTTTCATGGTGATATTAACGAGCCTTTAAAAAGGTAATTTTAACAATAATAATGAAACAACAGCTTATAATAGCTGGTAATAACTATGTGCCAGAGACAGTTCTAAGCACTGTATTGTATACATTAACTCATTTGAGCCTCATAATAACCCTAGGAGATAAGTACTTATTATTATACCCATTTTATGGATAAAGACACAGAGGCAAAGATAAACAATTTGCTCAAGATTTTAATTCAGGCACTTTTGTTCCACAGTTTGTGCTCTTAAGCACTATCCTATACTGTGTACATAAGACAGTGCAATTACTGGCATTATTTTTCAAACTGTTTAAATATTTTTTTACAACTATTTGAGGCACGTATTCTTTATCCAAAGCTGAGATTCTCAAAACTTGAATTTTCCCACTTGCCATAGAAGGTGCATTTTAACTTTGGAAAGAACTAGATGAGGAAGACAAAGTCCTAGCTTATCCACCATCCCAGCAACCCCTACCAATTCAGTTGTGTTCATAACATGTAGATTCTTGTAATATGAGTGTGCACACACAGGTCCTTGTTGTACATAAAATACTTTCACATGTATTACCTGATTCCCACAATAACCAGGCAACATTGTGATTACTGCTTACATTGTACAAACTGGTAAACTAGTCTTTCATTTCCTTGAATAATTTCCTGCGCCAGGGTCTTCAAAAATACTGCTGAATCTGCTTGGAATGATCTTCCCTCAACTCGTTAATGAACTTTTCTTTCAGACTTCAGCTGAAGTACCACTTCCTCAAAGGATGCCTTCCTTGGCTGTTTTCTCTAGCCCAACAGGTCAAATGTCCTATGGCCCCTTTTCTTAGTACCATGTACTTTTTCATGGCACTAACTTTAACAATATCAGTTAATATTTGTGTAACTATTTAATCGGGTTCCCTTGGTAGCTCGGTGGTAAAGAATCCGCCTGCCAATGCAGGAGATGCAGGTTCAATCCCTGGGCTGGGAAGATCCTCCAGAGAAGTAAATAGCAACCCACTCCAGTATTCTTTCCTGGGCAATCCCATGGACAGAGGAGCCTGGCGGGCCACAGGCCATGGGGTCACAAAAGAGTCGGACATAACTTAGCGACTAAACAATAATTATTGGATCATTGTCTTATTCCCTCCATAAGAACTGACTATAAGTACTACAAGGAATAAACTATGGTTGTCTTGTTCAAGACTGCATCCCCAGTCTCTGGCACAGTTCTGAACACGGAAGACATTGAATAAATATGAAGACTACATGAGTGAAAGTCTAGATTGTCCTTCCTCAAAGTCATATTGCTAGCACCAAAACAGAAATCAAAGCCACAGAGAGTAGGTCCTGGGCTCTACTCCCCAACACTGCTTCCATGATCTCTTGGTTTGCCAGATTTTTCACTTAGAGATAAGAGGTCATGTTCTTCTCTAAATTCAGCAACAAGTAAAGGCATTTACAGTATCTGACTATAGGCAGGATCATGTCCCTGGCATAGCCAAAGGAAGGATGGGACACTTGAACAGGTGGAGAAACAGCTTTTGTCTAAGGAGGCCTGGTTTCCGATATTCCTATCTCATTACTCCCTGCCCATCATCCTTTTTAGATTCATAACTACAGTGAGTTCCCTACATACAAAAAAACTCTGTTCTGAATGCTTGTTCATAAGCCCAATTTGTTAGTAAGTCCAACAAAGTTAGCCTAGGTACCCATCTAACACAACCAGCTATATACTACTATACTGCAATAGGTTTATAATACGTTCCCATCTTTGAAAGTTCACAACTTGAAGGTTTGTATGCAGGGAACTTACTGTACCTTGTATTCAAAAAGCACCTGTGGAAGCTGACCTGAGACTTCCATTAAGTCATTTCTTCTACCCAGGTTTTCTTTCCTCAACTATAATACAGAGGATCAGACCAGGTTTTCATTCTTTCTAACTACGAAGCTCCCCAAGATTCTGAAAATGCAGTAGGGTGGGTCAAAGGAAAAAAATGCAACAAACTTAGAGAAGACCCGGGAAAGAGTGCTGGTTCCAGCACTTCATAGGTATGTAACCTTAGGAAGGTCAAAATCTCTGGACCCCAATCTCACCTGTGGATGACAATACTATTCATCAGGGTTAGAGGAGCGACCCAATGAGCTGAGTTGCAGAAGCACTTTATAAACATAGAAGGGCAATTGAAATGACAACCGTTTTGCCACTGGACAGCAGAGTAATGGTTAAAAGGTGAGACTTAAACTTGGGCGCCATCACTCAATCCGCCTTTAGTGTGGGAGACCTGGGTTCGATCCCTGGCTTGAGTAGATCCCCTGGAGCAGGGAAAGGTTACCCACTCCAGTATTCTGGCCTGGAGAATTCCATGGACTCTACAGTCCATGGGGTCGCAAAGAGTCGGACACGACTGAGCGACTTTCACTTTCACTTCACTCATAGCGACACGACCCTGATTTTATTTCTCCGAGTTTCCATTTCTCCAGCATACGGGATTAGAAAAAAAATACCTATTCCCACAGGATTGTTCTGAAAATAAAATGTTCCTGCCAGTTAGCAGGCTACTAAATAGCTGCTACTATTTAGCAGCCCGGCTGCTATTTAGTAAGCCCGGCTCTCATTCTGAAGGTCCCTAGGTGATGAAATGAGCCCCGTCCCCAATCCGTGAGACTCGCTCGGATAGACAGGTCCCGCCCTTAGCCGTAAAGGTCAAGCCGGATCTTAATGGAACGCGTCGGGGACGGTGTTTAGGCCCCCTTAATGTATCCCAGAGGTCCCTGAGTAGAGGTCTCCGGGTCCCTGACCCCGCGCGCGCCTCCAGGCCGTGCTGAGGCCACTCACCAACTAGCGCCCCGGTTATTAGGAAAAGACTCGCGCGACCACGGCGGCGGCGGCGGCGGCGGCGGCGCGGGCGTCGTGACGTCACGGGGCGGTGCGGCGGCGCGGGCGTAGTGCGTCACGGGCGGCCTGGCAGCTTGCGGCGTTGAGGTGTATACGCTTTGAGAGGGCCGTCGGGCCGCTGAGTCGGGACCTGCTTCGGGGGCATGAACAGAGGGGACGACGCCGAGATCGCGAGGTGAGTTTGGCCGGGGCAAGCCCCTGGCACGTAAGCGCCAGCCACGCGAGGGGTTCCTTAGAGGAGGCTGCCGTAACGAGACTGCTTCTCAGGCCCCGCCCCGGATTGTCCCGCCGCTGGCCCGGAAATAACAAGCCGAGTAATGACCCATCGCATCTGGGAATTTCGGGCGAGGAATCGGGAAGCCGGGATTCCAGGCTTGACCCCACCGTTACCGTTAGCTTTTTAGGAACAAGCGCCTTTGCTTCTCTGCTCTTCAGTTTCCCCAGATGACTGTTTGTGGCTTCCAGGATAGTTGTAGGTCAGCGTGGTGCGGAGCGGGGGCGGGGGACGAGGGGAGGTAGGTGAAAAAGCGTTTTGTGAACTCTTAATATAAGAGGCTGTCGCCATTGCAAACCCAAAGGATTTTGATTGTCGTATGCCATTCTGATCGCTTACCATACTTTACCGTTCGTAAGAAGTCCTGTGCTGAGCTGTCATGTATGTTGTCGTATTTAAACCTCATAACAACTCTTAAGATAGGGATAATTATGCCCCTTGTAGGAAGAAAGAAGAATCTGAGGCTCCGAATGGAGAAGTGGCTTGCTTCATTCATTCATTCGGTAACTACTGAGCACCAGCCAGGAGACAGGCAGTGTGCTGAGTGCCTGAGATGGAATCCTCAAAATAGGCAAGGCCCTGCCCTCTAGTAGCTTACATTCTAGTGAGGGAAGGGAAAGATGAAACAGTATATGACACATTTAACTGGTATTATATGGAAAGAAAAATGTAGCTATCATAGAGACGAACAAGATGCTCTGCTCTATGAGGGAAAACTTTTCTAAGGGGGGGGACATTTAAGGGGTGATCATGACTTAGTAAAGTCACAGAATAACTGGGTGCAAAAGCCAGGATTTGAGTGCCTATCTTTTGGTCCTATATCCTGCACTCTTCCCACTAAAAATGGTTGCCTGGTGTGATATTAACCCCTGTTGGTATTGTTCCAGTTTTTAGACATGAGAAAATCAGAAGGTTCTATTATTCAAGTTTCATCTCAAGTATCATCTCCCACAGACATCTTCCCTTTCCGCTAATTCTAAAGTAGTCCATTCCTCCTTGTCAAATCCCCCTGCTTAACTGTGTTTGGAGCACTTAGCACAAATTACATCTTGATTACTTATTTAGCTTTTGTCTTGTCCTGCTCCTCTTCCAAATATAAGCATCTAGAGCGCAGAGACTGCTTGTTCACTGCTCTGTCCCCAGTACCAAGGCACTGCCTGGAAAATAGAGGCTATGTAAAAAAATTTTTTGAATGAATGATCTGTAAGAAAGTAAAAGAAAAGGAAAGCAGGGAGAAAACAGAATGTTTCTCCTCTCCAGTTTCCACACCTGGGATTCTATTTATGCCTGTTTTACCTTTCTCCCAGGAAGGAGCAAACTGTGGCTTGTTCATTTCTGTGTTTTCATAGCCAAGGGTTTAGCAGTTAGTAGTCGACAGACATAACAGAACAGATTGAACATGTGAGTGAGAGAGGAAGAAAAGCACCCTCATGTGTAGGTGTGTGTGTTAGTCATGTCCAGCTCTTTGTGACCCAATGGACTGTCATGTCCGACTCTTTTGAGACCCCATGGACTGTACCCCACCAGGCTCCTCTGTCGATGAAATTCTCCAAGCAAGAATACTGGATGGGTTGCCATTCCCTTCTCCAGGGGATCTTCCGATTCTGGGATCAAATACTTGATCTCCCATATTACAGGTGGATTCTTTACCATCTGAGCCACCAGGGAACCCCTGTGTGGGGTAGATAGACACCTTTAACAAACAATTACCTGAAGGTTACTGTAGGCTTACTGTGTGCTAGCCTGTATAAGCTGTGCTGATATAAATAAAAGGTAATGGCAATGTTTGATATGTCAGCAGTTGTTATTAAGATGCAGCACTGATCTCGGAGGCCCTCCTGGTTTTATATGACACATTTTCTGTACCAGGGAGTTCTGAAGTCTGGCACAGCCTTCCATCTTCCCAGTCCTTTTATTTTTTTCTTTCTCTGCCATATTATACATTAAAGCTTGATTTTATGTCTGTGGTCTCATTTTTGGTCTTCTCAACAACTCTTAAGTTATGAGCAGGGTGAGGTGTATTATGTAGAGATGAGGAGACTGAAGCTAAGAGAGAAGTGGCTTCCTATTGGAAAAACCAAAAGTTGAAACCCAGCTTTCTGAGCTCAAGGTTCTTGCTCTTTCCATTACTGTCTTCATCATAACCCTCATCCTCCTTTTGTGACTGTGCAATGAGACATTTCAGGAACTAAACCTAGTAATAATTTAAGGTAAAATTAATTGAATGCTTCCCTAGGTGCCATGACTTGTTCTTAATGTTTTTGGTGTACCATCTCAGTGAATCCTCACAGCTCTTGATTATCCCAATTTTACAGATGAGGAAACTGAGGCACCAAGTGGTTAAGTAACTTGCCCAAGTTTGCAGAACTAGTAAATGGGGGGACTGGAACAACTAAGGAGAAAGTTAGTCTCTTCTTCCCGGTGTCTCCCAAAATATTAAACATTATAAGAGCTAATTGATTACTTACTGTTGTTCTTCCGTACCCGTTCTCTTAAGTGTCATTAAGACTCTTTCTGGTGGTTTCCAAGTATTTTGGGTGACAGTTGTTGAACTGGTGTATCATGTCGCAACAGAGACTTTGGCCTCCTGCCCAGTCAGCCTCTGGCTTCAGAAGAAAAAAACTAGTTTCTGCACACAGAACTACACCCCTTTCATCTAAAATGGGAGCTTTTGCTCTCTGGCTGCTGGAGGAGCTGTCCCAAGGGAACTGGTGCTGGGGCCCTGGTTGTGGAATAACTGAGGGCTTTGAAGGGCTGCCCAGGACATGCCCTCCTTGAGTAAATGTTTGTTGAATTGAGTTTGAAGCCTCTTGTTCACAAAGTGTTGCTCCTTTCCTGTCTGAATGTTCACGTTTCCTTTAGTATTTCATAGGGATTGATGGAAGCAGAAACCAAAACTCTTCCCCTGGAGAATGCATCCATCCTTTCAGAGGGCTCCCTACAGGAAGGGCACCGGTTATGGATTGGCAACTTGGACCCCAAAATCACAGAGTAAGTCTAAGATACCTTAACTCACTACCTACAGAATTGGGATGCTCCTGGTGATGATATTCAGAAGAATTTTCAAGGGCTATTGCATATATTTTGACCCTGTTATTTTTTAATTATCTTTAAAGGGAATGTGATGCTGTTCTAGCCTGTTATCTTGTCATTTTTCTAACATTTGGACTCTTCTACTGCAAAGGCACAAACTTGAATACCCTGTGAACCATATATTCTTTTTCCTGCTTGCCTAAGATGTTCTCTTAGTTTCAACTATTTTGAATCTTTGTACCCACTGATGAGGAAATTATATCCTAGACCCAGCCATGGGCATACTTTGGTTACCTCAGATGAAGGAACAAGCAGAAGTATCAGTATTTTCACAAAAAGGCAGAGAGATACAACTTGACTCTAATTCATGTTAAGCAGCCATGGAACCAAGGAAATTCATAAGGGATCTTAGAAATACCCCAGTTCCTTTGGTGTTCATTCATTCATTTATTGAATGATTTGAGTGCCCATTGTGTGCCAAGTGCCATGCTAGGCATTTTTCAAAGTTTTTAAATCTGAGGAGCCATCTCTTGTTAAAGTACAGAACCTATATGTAGAAGAAAAGCTCAAGAGCTACTCGGATTAAAGGGAGGACAAGGTGCTCCGGGTGCCTTTTGACAACAGTCACCCTTGCTTGGGTGGTCACTTACAGGGGTCCGTGGACGACTCTTGAAAAACCTCTGATCTGTTCCATCTCTCTTATCAGCAGATGCAACCGAGGTCCAAGAAATGGAAGTGCCTTGTCCATGGTGACAAAACTGATTGAATTGTCGCAACTCCCCACTCTTTCCATTGTAGATATTGTAATGGAAAGGAGTCTCTTAGCAGAGAGAATTGAGAGATTTTTCCTTAAGTAGGGACTGGTGATGGTTGATGGCAGGAGATCAAAGGGAAGTAGATTGAGCTGTACAGAGTCAGTGCTTAAAGCAAGCATGGGGTATATCCTCAGTGCTGGAAGTCACTTCCTTGGGGATGGTGTTAAAAGCATAGGGAGAAGAGACAAGGGAATCTGCTTGTTTGAGTCTGGGGGTCAGAGGAGGGGTATAAAAGGGTTGGGATTATGAGAGAGGAAAGAGATGTAAACTGACACATAAGGATCATGACAGTGTTCGGTTTCTTAAACCTGCTCAAGCTCAAATTGGCTCGGTGTAGGTGTTGTCGGGTCCCTGTAGGAAATATGGTATTTAAGATGTGTTGCCCCCTAATTATGGTACCTTGGTCACCAGGGCACTTCAATATAGACTGTGCATTTATTTTGACTCTCTTTATGGCTTGCGGCCTTGAGGATGAATGTATGACCTGCCCAAGCTCTCAGTTAATGAGGAAATTAAACAGAGAAGCCGTTTCCATCATCTAAAACCCAAGCTGTGAGAGGATGCTCCCAAGAGTGGTTTCCATTCCCACCTCTGCTTGTCTGAGTGGAAATCTGGAGTGTGGAAACAATGTCCATTGTTTTGGCTGCAATTCCCTGTAATGATACTCTTGTTCTAATTGTATCCTGCTGCTTGTCAGGAAGGTTCAAATGGGCAACTGCCACCTCAGTTTATATCATAAGTAGGAGTATATGAGTGTTTTCTTTAGTTGGAGCATGAACAGGAACACTGTATCAAAAACTCCTCCCCTGATATCTCTGTTCTTTTTACATCCATTACTCAAGATATCAAGGACCAGACAACAAATCAGGGCCTTGCTGGCTCCTCCTGTGGGTTCCTACCTCTGTATCACCAGAGATCATTTCTACTGTCTTTCATCTATGGATTCCTTATCTTAAAACATTTTCTCAATTAAACAAACTGATCTATTAAAATGTCTTCTTAAAGATATAACTACCAGTCGTAATTTATCAAATGCTTAGTGTGGCTTCATTTGGTTTACTTTATACAGCAAAGAAACCTAACATTGTAGTAAGGTAGGTCTTATCTTGTAGAAATACGTGATCTTCTTCCAAATTTCTGAAGTACATAAACTTCCAGATCCTGTTCCTTTCAAGGTGGGTGATGATGGACCTAGCCTAATTATTAAAGTACAGTCATTCCCAAACATTGAAAAATGTTGAAACTTGTGTGAGCATGTGGTACCCAGCTTATAGTTCAGTCTCAGAAAGTATTATTTGAATTCAAATCTCTAAAAGTTCTGATGTCATGCTACACAATTTTTCAGAGCAGCCTCCAGTTTTTGTAATTAACTGGACACCACCACAGATCTCTCCTAGTTCGTGCTGTTTCCCTCTTGACAGACCCTTCTTATCTCTCTTTCCTACACAAGTCCCTACTCTGTCCCATCCCTCTTCCTGTTATCGTATATACTGACTTGAATGTCCCTCCTACACAAATGTTCTCTCACTTCTTTTTAGAAGACAAGTGGTGGTATATATTTACTGTCATGAGTGATTGGCAGTTAAAGCAAAAAACCTTTTCTACTCAAGTTTTTCAAAGTGTACTTCATAATAATTCTGTTCATCCTACATGTGTGTGCCTGGTATTAATCCGAGTCCTGTTCAAGTTACAGTAGGATGTCCATCAGCCTGTTCTCAGTAGGAGATGCATTGCTGACTGATAGGAGGTGCATTGCTGACTGACTGTGAGCACTCTGATATTCTGTTTACACTGTAGCCTCAGTACCGACTGCTTTAGGCCCATGTTCCATGCCAGCAGTGTCTGTGTAACGATCTGGACTTAAGGGAATGATGACATACTCTTAGTTTTGGAGATAGCAGGTTGCATGCCTCTGTTCATTCCACTCCATTCCGATTCCTCTCAACTATACTATGTCTGATAGTTCTTAACCTGTAAAGTGAGACTGTTCAACTGAATGTCTTCCAGCTCTAATATTTCATTAGTTTCTCTTATTTAAGCTTGTAGAAATCTTGTGATGCAAGTGGAACAGATAAATGTTTCCCTGTTTTGTAAGTAAAGAAAGGTAAAGAGTTGACTCAGTTCAGGAAAGCAGTTAATGATAGAACTAATTTCCCACCACCTAATTTAGTTATCTTTGCACAGTTTAACAGTCCACATAACTGGACAGTCGTGACCAAAAGCATCCTATTCTAAGTTTTTCAGTGTAAGGACTTATTTTAAATGTTATGGGGCACAGTCTAACCATAAGAGTAAAAATAACAACTTTAAACATCATTACTAGTGCCTTCAGTAGAGAAGCTGAACAAGTTACTGTCTTTAGACGTTATCTATTTTCCATACCATGGTTTCTTCTGAAAGGGTTAATTACTGCTTTCTTTTTCAAATACCAAATGTATTGTATAGAACGCCAAAGTAATAGCCACTGCATAAGAAGTATGAAAGAACAAAGTCAGCTGAAATTGTATAAGAAAGAACATTCCTGATGGAGGGTAAATCATAAATAAAAGAATACCAGTATTGGGTGAGTAGAAGGCAGTGGCACCCCGCTCCAGTACTCTTGCCTGGAAAATCCCACGGACGGAAGAGCCTGGTGGGCTGCAGTCCATGGGGTCGCTAAGAGTCGGACACGACTGAGCAACTTCACTTTCACTTCTCACTTTCATGCATTGGAGAAGGAAATGGCAACCCACTCCAGTGTTCTTGCCTTGAGAATCCCAGGGACGGGGGAGCCTGGTGGGCTGCCGTCTATGGGGTCGCACAGAGTCGGACACGACTGAAGCGACTTAGCAGTAGCAGCAGAACATCAGGAAGACCTTTTTGACTAAAGTCTTTTGTTAGTCACTCAAGTCATATCCAACTCTTTGCAACCCCATGGACTATAGCCCGCCAGGCTCCTCTGACCATGGAATTCTCCAGGAAAAAATACTGGAGTGGGTAGCCAACCATTCCCTTCTCCAGGGGATCTTCCCAACCCAGGGATTGAACCCGGGTCTCCTGCATTGCAGGCATTTTCTTTACCATCTGAGCCACTAGTGAAAGGGGAATTTGAATACTAAATTATAATGAAAATAGTAGTTGGAGAGAGAGAATGCCATCATATTGAGACAGGATCTGTAAAATTTATTCAGACAAGTTTGAATTTCATGCATCAATGGAAGAGACTCATGTGGGTGTTTGGCAGGAGACTGACATAGTGAAAGTGATGTTTTAGTAGGAAAACAGACACCAGTGGTAGGATGAACAGGAGGGGCAAAGACAAAGATGCTGATTAGCTACAGACCTTCCATTAATATCACCCAGATAGAGACTGTGATCTTGGAGACCAGTGGGTGGAGTCTGAGAGATGAGGGAAATGACTGAAGAGGAGCTAAGAAGAGCTGAAGTCGATCACATTGTTTCTTGCCTGAGAAATGGAAAAGAATCATGTCCACATTGGCCAGTGGAATAGCTGGAGAGGGTCATAGTTTGTGGGGAGGAAGAGGACAGCCTGGGGTATATTAAGTAAACTTAAAAGCAGAGGAGAGGCACCTGGATGGAAATGTCCTTCTGATGTAGACTTTCAGAGCTAAATGCGAGGGATCATAAGTTCACGAGCATGTAAGAACCATACTTCCCCCTGAACACACCCCTGATTCTCTCAGCTCTTTCCTTATATTTCCATGCTGCTTCTTATGCTGACCCATGCTGCTGCTTGTGGTTTGATTTGCATGAAACAGCCTTTACTATTTGCTTATTCAAGTTGGAAACAAAATAAGACCATTTAATAACATATAGGGCATAGACTATAGAAACCCACCACCTGATAATTTCTATAAGTTCATAGTTTTCTCTAAAACAAATTGGGCATTAAAATCAATCTTCAGTGTCATTTTGTTGACTTCCCAGTACCTACAGCATCGCGTTAAATTCCCTCACTTAGCACAGGTCTTTGACGACTGGCCCCCTGCCCGCCTGTCAGCCTCTGCTCTTACTACGTAAGAGTCTTTTTCGCCGTTGTGTCTCCGCACAGGGCATTCACTAACCACCACCTTCTCTGTGCAGTAGGTCCCCTTCATCTGTGTGCTCACATACATACTTCTGTGTGCAAGCTCATGCTGTTCTAAAATTGTCTGACTACATCTCTCTCTCATCGAACCAGAATGTCAGGTCTTTGAAGACAGAGACCTAGCTGTGTTTATCTGGATAGTTGGTCCAAGTGCCTAGTACAGTTCTTGACACATTAGAGGTGTCTATCTTAATCCAGTTCATACAGATTAATTTCCTCCGTGCCATCACGCAGGAAGGCCATTTTAAAAACCCATTTCAGACCACACTAATCATGGTGCAGAAGTATCTGTGGGACTGGTATACCAGTTCTTCAGCTCCTAGGGCTGCAGGGCCCACATTTCATTAAGTGAGGCAGGGCTCTGATGAGCAACGGGCCCTCCTGTGTTCCGATAGCAGATGAAAGTGCTTGCAGATGTGAAAGCAAGAGTCTTCAGGCTTTTTTCACTATCAGAGCTTGCAGCCCCCATCTCCAGGAAGCAAAATAGTAAACACTTCATTCCTTTTGTTTTGGTGTTCCGATAATTTCAAGAAATTATCAAACAAGAAAAGAAATCCCGGAGAAGTTGAAAGACATGGACCTAAGCAGATGTTCCTGGAATCTTAAGGTCGCTCTTCTCTGGCAGAACGCATTTGTTAGCTTTTCAAAGAATAATCTGTCGGAGGTTTTTTTTTTTTTCCCTGAGTAAATTAAAATTCATTTCCTAGGAAATGCCGATTGCCTTACCTTCCTGCTATTAAGCAGAATGGAGCTAATGAAAAGATGACTAGCCCACAGTGGCCTTAGGTGGTTTAAAAAAAAAACAGGTTTGACCCACCATTCATGGCAACTGGTGCTGTGTTAAGGTTTGAATGGGTGTAGTAAGTGGAAGATGCAGCTGTGAATGAAAGACCCTGAGAGATTCTTCCAGCCCATCTGTCTGTGCATTTGAGAGACTCACCCTTGCCGTAAGCATGTTCAGAAACTCAAGTAAAACCAGAAATTTGCACTTTAGGTGTCTCCCTTTCCCCTAAAGAGTCACCTCATATAGTCTCACTGGCAGTTGAGGTATCGAGATGGGAATTAAGAATTTGGAAACTAGAGGGTTACAGTTCTTTTCTCTTTCAAAACAGGTCTAAAGACCAGATTAATATCCACAGTATGCCTTGGGATCCTTGCATCCTGTCCCAAAATAAGACCTGTATTATGTCTTCCCTGCTCCACTGTGTCAGGCACCTGATCCAGGATAATGGGCTTGCTTATTGGTGTGCATTAGTCTCAAATTTAGTGTAGCTTATGATCCATTTCATATCTTTCTGCCTCCCAAAGGAGATTCTTACTCAAGAATAAAATCTTGATGAGTTTCTCCTAGAAAACAATGTGAATATAAATGCGGCTGTAACAACAGCCTTACTGACTCCCTGTGGGGTAGAATTCCCAGTAATAACAGATTTAGCATGTGGGCTGATACCTTTTTAGTATCACAGGGACAGCATTGTTTAGAGAAAGCCTTGACTCCATTTGAATAGTGCGGAGGATGCCAGGAGGAAGGCCAAAGGAAAAGGAAACGGGAGAGCGGTTGGTTTGTCTCACCCTCACATCAGATGACAGGAAGTCGGGATTGAGATTGGCCACAGCAACCTGTTAAGGCCACATCTGTTTGAATAACTTAAAAGCTCTATAGAAACCAAATAAATTTTAGGGAAAGGAATCCAAGAAGAGGGTGAGGGGCAGAGTGGCAGTTGAGAGCTTGGGGTGTACCTCCTGCCAGCAGTAAACGTCTTCCTTGGCCATATATATTCTCTATTCAACCACACATGAATTGTGTTAAAGCAGCAGAGGTTGGGGAGTTACCCACAGTGGGATGATCTATAGGACCGGCCAGATTCCAGGCCTTCCCTGGTAGCTCCGCTGGTAAAGAATCCGCCTGCAATGCACCCAGTTCAATTCCTGGGTCAGGAAGATTCCGTAGAAAAGGGATAGGCTACCCACTCTAGTATTCTTGGGCTTTCCTGGTGGCTTAGACAGTAAAGAATCTGCCTGCAGTGTGGGAGACCTGTGTTGGATCCCTGGGTTGGGAAGATCCCCTGGAGGAGGGCTTGGCAACCCACTCCAGTGTTCTGGCCTGGAGAATCCCCGTGGACAGAGAAACATGGTGGGCTATAGTCCATGGGGTCGCAAAGAATAGGACACAACTGAGCGACTAAGCACAGGTTCCCCTGCTCATGTGAGACCGCCCTCCATCATGTTGCAGTTCCACATGGTCCTGTGGTTCAGTTGCATCAGGGCTGGAAACTCTTGGCCTCCATCATGTTGTGGTTCTACATGGTCCTTTCATTGAGTCGCATCAGGGGTAGAGACTCTCAAGCACTTACGGAAGTGCCACTCGCTGTGGTTTGGCTTTTGGCAGAGTTTGTCTCAAGTGCAAGTGGGAACTCATGATTTACTGTGAGATCCAATGGGGAAGTCTTCCGGATTGTTTTCTTGTTTGTGTGAATGAGTGTTACTTTGTTTATTTTTGAGGTAGGGTTGGCTTTGGCTTTGGGAGTGTGGGTGTGTGTTTCTGATGGAGTTACAGTTATTCACAAATACTGTGTCATTGCCAAGAAATTAAAAATAAACAAATCGACACTATTTTTGAACTTTTCTCCTAAAAAAAAAAAAAAAAACAAATGGTGCTTGTGGGCCAGACAGCTGTTTGTTAGGTGTGGTTTTTTTGTTTGTTTGTTTGTTTGGTATTTTTGTGCTGGACAGACACAGAGCCATGACAATTCTAGTTCCCATTCCAAATAGAGGCAAACAACTCTGCTTGCCAGATAAACTAACGGTGCAGTTTGGAGGAGAGCCGGCAAGGGGGGCGGGGGTGGCGGTGGGGGGTGAGGTTTTTGTCCCTGGGGTAAATTATCTCCTGCTTTTATCTTGCACTCAGGCTGAGTGGCAACCAGACTCCCAGAGCGTCTCAGGGGCTGTTCTTTCTCCACAGATACCATCTCCTCAGGCTGCTGCAGAAGTTTGGCACGGTGAAGCAGTTCGACTTCCTCTTCCACAAGTCAGGTGCTCTGGAGGGACAGCCTCGAGGGTACTGTTTCGTCAACTTTGAAACTAAGCAGGTAGCTGAACTTCTCCCCCTTGCCCAGTGCTTAGCCTCTTGTAGTTAATCTTTGCAGCCCTCCTGACTGCTCGAATAGCAGTTCCTTGTGGGCAGGAGCCATGTCTGACTCGCCCCCATATGCTGGGCTCTGAGTCCTAAAGGAGACCCTCAGTCAGCAGCCGAGTTAGCGGCCAGCTTTCAAAGTCTGCCCTTGACCGGCTGGCAGGCTGAGGCGGCTGATCTACTTTCCTGGCCAGATGCTCTGGGGCACCCACACTAAGCACATGGATGTCCTCCTCCCTGTTCTCTTTTGTTTGGTTCTTTCGTGGCTGGCCAACAAAGCTGCCTTTTCTTTCAGAGTTTGGCCCCATGGTGCAGAAACCCTCCCTGTCTGTGGTGAGCCACCCACAGACTCTCTTTTATTTTGATTTCTTAAAAATGTATCCTCCTCCTCAACATCTCCGAATAAATGTGGACAAGTTTGAATATATACAGAAAAAGAGAGCGCCAGCTTCAACCGTGGTGTGTCCACGATCTACTATTAAAATGTAGTCCTGAGAGTGGACATGCATTGATAAAGGACTTGAATTTGAATGTTACTTAATATAGAGACACTGTTTATAGTTCTGTGACTATTAGTGATATGTGAGAATGTTGCCTAGTTTCTGTTTTACTAATGATAATTGTATTTGGATATTTTCCTATAAAAGTAATACTTGTTTCTTATAGATAAAATATAGATAAGTAATTTCATATATTAGTCTAAAACCCAGAAATAATCAGTTTTCAATATTTAGTTATATATCTTTCTAGTCTCTTCTTTCTTCACATTCACACACACATATACATAAAATGACAAAAACACATGTGCGCAATTTAAAAGAACACATGTACAGCTTTTAACACACAAATAGGATCATGTATCCTATTTACCACTGAAAGTAAATTAAAATTTTTCCTGTCATCCGGTACCCATCAAGATAACATTCTGTATCATATTGTGGTTTCACTGGTGTAGCTATAGATAGATGTAAAAATTCACTGATCTATAATACTTTTTATTATTTAGGCCTCAGTTTAAAAACTAACCAGTATCATCTTTGATGACTGCATAATATTTTATTCTGTGAATATGTGATAAGTTACATATCTAACCTCCAAATGCGTAAGCAATGTGGTGAACATCTCTAGCTCTATGTGAATATTTACTGTATTCATGGAAATGGAGTGGTTGTCAACAAAGGCCATGAATTTCTTCCTTAATATGACTGCCAAATTGCCTTCAAGAAATAATGTGTCAGTATGTTCTGAGACTATCTGAGAATATCATTTGTCCCTACCAGTGCTAGGGATTTCTTAAAACTTTCCTCTAATTTTTGCAAATGTGATAGGCAATAAATGATACATTATTGTTCTAATTATTCAAGGTTTATTTTTTTTTGAGGGAACTGAAAGTGTGCTCTATATAGTTTGTATTCTAAAATACTTAATTCTTCCCTAATGATAGAGTGTGTTGAAGATTTTTACATGATCACTAAAATCATTGGTCATGTTGAAGATAGATATTGGTTTAAAAACACTAAATTGGAAGTTACAAAGATTATTTCTGGCTCTTTTATTTATTAACTTTGGGCAAGTCTAACTTATTTTGACCTCAGTTTTCATCTAAAAATGGAAATTAAAAATACACACCCTCCTTACCTTTTAGGAAGTTAAGAGAGTAGGTGAGGGTTCATATGAAAGCATATTTGGCATTTAATAATACTGTTGGATACATGAATTTTGGAACAAGTTAGAAAGATAGGAAATTATTTTTAAAACTATTTATCACCTGCTGGCGTCTTATGACTATTGATGCTACAGAATTAATAGTGTCATGTAAATTCTAATTCACTAAGTGAAACTTAAAAGAAGAATAAAATATCTCCTCTGTCCCTCTAACTCTGTGTGCCATAGTGAGGCACAGATGCCAGTGAGTACCCACAGTGGGTACTCAGATATCTGTTGGATATCATACTGGTAAGACCCAGAGGAATAAGAGAATCACCAGTAAAACCAGACTAGAATGTTTTATGCTGAGGCCTCGGACTCTCCTTGTTCCTTTTCCTGTTCCTTAACAGGCTCTTCACTCCCAGTAAATGTGGGTAACACTTGGCCGAATGCCTCCTGGATACAAATGGAGCGGAGGAGGCTTGGCAGGATGGAAAAGTACAGCCAGGCTTCCTGGGAATGTCCTCGAGTGCCTATTATCCAGCCTCAGGAATTCCTTTCAACCTCGTTGCTCCCGTATCTGATGGGGAAAGGGTCAGGGAACTTCTGGCTCTGAAAGCCAGGTGCAGAGATTGGCTCACACAGATACCTTGCTCATAGCCTCTTTGACTCACTCCTGCTTTTTCCGGCCTGGTTTCCTTCACTCCCATATCCTTTGAAGCCCTGTAGCTTCACTGTAGCTCACTTTGGATTCAGGGTGTATCAGCCCTGGTCCAGGATATAGTGTCAGAGTCCCCAGGAGGAGTACACTTTCTTGACGTAGTAGATGTTACTCTTAACTTACAGAACTGTGTAGAAAGATATCACCCAGTAGGGACAACACTGTTAGCTGACGCTGGTTGAGTGCACACCATGTGCTCCATTCTTTACATGTGCTCTTCGACTCCTCTGACCACTTCGGAGCAAGCAGTATCCATATTTTGCAGGCGAAAAAGCTAGTATCCAGAGAGATGAAATGACCTGTTAAATATTATACTGCCAATAAGTGGCAGGCAAGATTTAAATTTTTGTTTGACTGGGTTTACAAAATCTCATGCCCAGGCAGGATTTAAATTTTTGTGTGAGTTTACAAAGTCTCAGACCCTTTTTATTATTCTGCCCTTTTTTTTCCCCTTGTAAATCCTTTGCCACTTGTTTACCAAAACAATAAGAAATTCAGCCATCAAAGCTAGTGAGACATTTGAGTCTTCTACTGACATTAATCCCTTTCCTGAACAGGAAGCAGAACAAGCCATCCAGTGTCTCAACGGCAAGCTGGCCCTGTCTAAGAAGCTGGTGGTGCGCTGGGCACACGCTCAAGTGAAGGTGAGTCTAACGGGCTAGAAAGACTGCATCAGCTTGTCCTAAATGAGGCTTTGAAAAGACAGTTGTCCACTCGCCCATTTGCATCCCAGCCTCTGCACATCTGGAACAACCACACGCTGGTCTCCTCCTTGTATTCACCATGTGTGTTTCCAGATTTTTCTTTTGAGAAACATCTCAGGAGGGATTAAGTTCCTTCGCCGTTTCCCTCCACATACCCACAGATTCTGTTTTTGATTGATTTTTCCATGTGACTGATTTGTCTACTCAGACCTCTATCATTTATTTATTTATTTTTGGTAGGAGTTCTTTAGAGGAAAAAATGTATTTATTTTTTAAATTAGTTGCTTTAGGCATTATTAGACTCTTCCCAGCCTCTCAGTTCTGTGGCAAGTTTGAATTGTTTATGCTAAATACTTGAGAAATGGGTAGTTTGTAAGAGTGCTTAAAGCACTGGCATTTCCTTACTCGAGAGATTTTGAGAGTTATTTGTGGGATTTGCAATGCCTGTATTGACTCCAAGGCCCAAGCAGTGGTAAACTGCCGTGTTCATCTCCTAGTTATTCTCTTGGGAAAATGTGCTGGAAAAGCTACAACCATTGAAAAAGAAAAAAGAAGGAAAGAATGGTATTCTATTTCAGCCAGCACAGGTGAAGTATGCGTTTACACTGGAGCAATCCACAGAGTTGCTTCTCTACTTCCTGCACTGTGGTCTTAACAGACCTGCCTGCAGAGGTTTGTTACAGCCAGATTCGGAGCCTCAGTCTTTATAAACGACCGTAATGCTTGATCAGAGACTCCACCCAGCAAGCTCCCCAGAAAAGAGTCACCAAAATAAAGACATTCGAGTTCAGTGTCGAAGCTCAAAAACAGATTGCAGACAATTCGGATCTTTTTGAGTATTTCAGGATTTCAGGTAATCACAGAGCCTTCTCAATTTCCAGGATCCATCACCTTAAAAATAGAAACAACAAGGAAAATTTCTAAATGCTTTTTTATTCAAAAGAAAATCAAGTCTCATTTGCCAGACTGGCTATCATCTTCTCATCCTGCATGTCTTTCTGACCAGAGACTCCTGATTGCTCTTTAAAAGAAGTATATAATTATCTGACATCAAATAAACTGTACTTTCCTGGAGAATGTTTTCTGTATCAGTGGCTGAAAGCCATTACTAGTTCTCTTCTCCACATAAACCTGTGAAGAGTTGAATGTTATGGTTGTTACTTTGCAGCAATCAAGCAAAACTTTAAAATGCTTGGAATAAAGCAAAATAACTATTGGAAGAAGTGACATGTGACAGAATCAGAATGTGAGAGGGCATTCCTGCTGTGTAGCTGTACCGTCTCTGAATTTAGAGGTTGAAATTCTTTCTCCACCAAATGAGGAGGATTATTGGGTAGATGGGAAGCCTCATCTAAATTTCTTTTTCTATGTTTATGACCTTTATGCTAAAGCTGGACTTCTGTATTAATTCTGAACACAAAGCAGACCTAAGATTGTCTAGAAACAATCTAACAATGAGCTTCCCTGGTGGCTTAGTGGTAAAGAATCTACCTGCCAACGCGGAAGACTTGGATTTGATTGTCTGGGTCGGGAAGATCCCCTGGAGGCGGAAATGGCAACTCTCTCCAGTATTTTTGCCTGGTGACAACCCATGGACAGAGGAGCATGGTAGGCTACAGTCTCCACATGGTCACAAAGAGTCAGACATGACTGAGAGACTGAACACACATGCTGTCTAAGGATACACTGATAAGATTAGGATTTCTGAACACATGTATTACAGTAAAGGGCTGGTTTCTGCCTGAGTGGGATAATTTGCCTTTTTTCTTACTTTCAGAGATACGATCATAGCAAGAATGATAAGATCCTTCCAATCAGTCTTGAGCCGTCCTCAAGCACTGAGCCTGCGCAGTCTAACCTAAGGTAAGAAGGTGTCCTGTAGGAAGACACCAGTATTGCAAGAGCTGGAGCCATTTCTTCATTGTGGCACTAGAAACCCTACAGACCCTTTAGAGTGGAGCCTACTAACTTTTGCCATGCTGAGAGATGTGTGCAGTTAGTCTCCAGAATGTCACCTCCCTCCATACCCACAAGAGTGTGTACCAGCTGTTTACACAGTTCATACACACAAAAGAGGCTGGGTATACCTACCACATACCAGCTATTATACTTGGCACTGGGAACACAGAGGTAAATCAGATACAGTCCTTGCTATAAAACAAGCATTTTAATAAGGCCTTGATTATCTTCAACGTTTGTCATTATACACTAATTCCTCCCCAACTATGAGTTCCTTTATACAGAATTTGGGTTTGCAGCACTTTAATTTTATCTACCATTTCAGCAAATGTAACAGTTTTGGTTCCAGTACCTACAAATTGTCAGTTACTTCCTTGGAGTTAATTCAAAACAGAAGGAGCTGAGGGTTGAATAAAGAAAGGGGAAGTTAAGGGTGAGCAGAAGTAGAGGGGCTGACTTTGCACGATAGCCTAGGGAGAAATGTTAACAAGAACAAAAGCTGAGATTTCTGGAGCTTACTATGAAGCAGGCTCTGTGCTAAACACTTTACATGTTGTATGTCACTGAAGTATAAAAATTCTGGTGAAAGTACTTTGTATTCATTTTATAAACAAAGAAACTGAAGTTTAGGGAGGTATCTTGGCCAATATCACACAGGTTGAAAATAGCAGAGTACAGATTCAAAGCCAGGTTTACTGAACTTGAGAATTCAGTCTTTCAGTTACTGCTTGCAAGAAGCTCCAGGCTGTCAGTACAGGACTGCAATTCTAACACCTGCTCCGAGAAAGGGAAAGATGTGTGAAAGAGCACCAGCCTCTCATATGCATCCAAAATCAACACGTCATAGAGTCAGGAAAGTGATACCTGTTTGGACAGAGGGTTAGGGTAAAAAAAAAAAAAAACTTTTCTGTATATTATCTGCACCAAACAGAAGAGATTTACAAGCATCTCATTAAACTGCAAGGAGGGGTGATCCTGAAATGTTTCCAGGAGTAATAAAATTGATAGTTAATTTTATAGTTACCAATTTGTCTAATATCATTGATGTTTTCTTACTTTTGTGCTGCTTTATTTTGTACTCCCCCAATTTTTTTTAACTAATAACTTCACTAAGTTCACTAGGAGCTTATTTCCGCTGTCCTGTTTTCCCCGTAAGATTAAACCTCGTCAGTCACTGGTTTCGTGGAGGTTTTTGTAAATCTAACTCCTCTTGGGAACAGACGACTGCACTGATGCTTGGTGATCATGGTACTGTGAATGCCTTTCGTTTCCTTCACTCTTTGTTCTTTTTACTAAATAATCTAGCCTGGTGTTTTCCATTTATCTTTTAATCCAGAGAACCTCAGCTTACGTGTTTTGATTAACATCTATACCTAATTAGAGAAGGTTGTTTTCCCTGGGACCCATACAGAACGGATGGCTGGCTGTTAAATTTTCCATTAATGGAAAAGGTGTGGAGTGCACCTCAGTGAGACTTCAGAGTTCTTTTTTATGGCAACTAAGTTTTTTAATTTTACATTGCCCATGTAAAATCTTGAGTATATGCAGATATATGCTTTTTGAGGATTTCTTAAAGGCTATGTATACATTCCCTCCCAAGTTTCTATCCCTGACTGTAGACTATTGACAGAGTCAAAGTGGAAACTAAAGGAAGCCATAAGCCAAAAAATACTCTAGTTGAGTGTGTTGCATTCTGACCTAGGGATAGTGGTGTCCTTGATCAGAAGGAAATGCCTCACAGCTTCCACAGTGTCTCCTCATCCCTTCTCTCTAATACATGGCTACTCAGCTCCCAGCCTAATGAAGAGGAAAAAGCAAGGCCTGTGATGATGACTGGGCTTGAATCCTGGCTCCACGATTTGTTAGCTATGTGAACTGTGGTTGAATCACTACCCTTCTGCATTTGTTTATCTATAAAATATGGTCCGTGTAGTCAAAGTTATGGTTTTTCTAGTAGTCATATGTGAGAGTTGGACCATAAAGAAGGCTGAGTGCCAAAGAGTTGACATTTTTGAGCTGTGATGCTGGAGAAGTTTCTTGAGAGCCCCTTGGACTGCACAGAGATCAAACCAGTCAATCCTAAAGGAAATCAGCCCTGAATATTCATTGCAAGGACTGATGCTGAAGCTGAAACTCCAATACTTTGGCCACCTGATGCGAAGAACTGACTCATTGGAAAAGACCCTGATGCTGAGGAAAATTTGAGGGCAAGAGGAGAAGGGGGCAATAGAAGATGAGATGGTTGGATGGCATCACTGACTCAGTGGACATGAGTTTGATCAAACTCAGGGAGATAGCGATGGATAGAGAAGTCTGGTGTACTGAAGTTCATGGGGTCGCAAAGAGTTGGACACGACTTGGGGACTGAACAGCAACAACAAAAATGTGGTTGATAACCCTCGAAATATTGTTGCAAGGATTAGAAACAGTATAAGTAAAATGCTGGGCACACTTCCTGGCTCATTGTAAGTGCTCTGTAAATGATAGCCTAAACACACATTTGTCAGTAAAAAGGGACTTCGTACGATTTCAGGGATGTTTTTTCCATTATTATTCAATGATTCAGAAGGTGGTACTGTATAAGAAAGAGTTCATAGTATGGCTCTGGAGTCCAGCTCTATTCAAATCTCAGCTCTGCCACTTACTAGCTATGGGCACTAACCTTTCTATGCCTTTTTTTCTTTGTCTGCAAATGAAGAATGTAACCTACATGAATTATTTCTTCCATTTTTATTGTGGTAAATAATATACATTTACGCATAATACAGCATTTACCATCTTAACCGTTTTTAAGTGTACAGTTCAGTGGTATTAAGTACATTCATAATGTACAACAATCACCACCATCCAGCTCTATAATTCTTTCTTTCTCGTAAAACTGAAGCTCTGTACACATTAAACAATCACTCCCCATTCCCACCTCCCCCAAGTCCCTGGCAACCATCATTCCACTTTCTGTCTCTGATTTTGACTGCTCTCTCAAGTATTTCATTTAAGTAGAATCATACAGTATTTGTCTTTTTTGTGACTGGTTTGTTTCACTTAGCATAGCGTCCTCCAGGTTCTTCCACATTGGAGCTTATGTATCTACCACATTTTGCTTATCTATTCTTACTTCAGTCGACACTTGGGTTGCTTCCGCAGTTTATCTGTTGTGAATAATGCTACCATGAGCATGGGAGTATACATCTCTCTCTCAGACTCTGCTTTCAATCCCTGTACAAATTATCTTTGAGGGCCTACTGTCTGCAGGTACTAAGATGCTGAACAGTGTTGGTGTCTGAGGTTTAAGTGTAATAATATACAAAGTATTCCTAACAGTGTCTTACAGAAAAAGCTTAATAGATGTTTCACCCTTGATCTCTTTCCTAAAATAAGAACAGTTATTTTTGTGGGGGGTTTTTTTCTCCCAAATAAAACTGTATTCCTTTTGTTGTTCATATTTATTTATTTATTGGCTGCACCCAACGGCTTGTGGGAAGTCCTGTTTTCTATAAAATGTTTGTATGTTTGTGTTTGAGTGTCTTGTTGTTTCTCTGATATGCCTGAGAGCCACAAAGAAGATGAAATACATAGGTATTCTCTTGAATGTATGCAGGCCCACTCTGATGCTCTGCTGTCCTTTTTCCAGTGTCACTGCAAAGATCAAAGCCATCGAAGCAAAGCTGAAAATGATGGCAGAAAATCCTGATGCAGAATATCCAGCAGCGCCTGTTTATTCCTACTTCAAGCCACCAGATAAAAAAAGGACTACTCCTTATTCTCGAACAGCTTGGAAATCTCGAAGATGATGGTTATGAATGACTGCTCTCCACACCTGAGACCCTCTGCCTTTGTACTTGTAGCTGTGAACAGTACTACCCGACAGAGCAGTCACATGTTAGCATTTGGTAACATGACATTTTTGGATGTCCTTCTTATGGATGTTTCTTCCCTGAAGTATGTGTGGAATTGAGCATCATCCAGAATAAATAGGATTTTATCCAAAACTGTGACTTGAATGCTGGGATGCTCTAGTTGGCTCGTTTGTTTGGATTTGTAACTCCAGAAACATTATATAGTGTGCCAGAAAGAAAGGCAAAGACAAAGAACGTTATCATTCAAATCAGGAAACTTAATTTATTAAGAGCTGTCTTTAAAAAAAAAAAAAATTTTTTTCTGTGCTCAGTTGTCTTTACAACATAAAGAAAAAGTAAAAAAACAAGGGAGGGAAGTAAGAAATTTTGAATCATGCTCGAAACTGCTGTTCCAGAATTTTCTATGGAAATCCCTCCAACTGGACTGAAAAGAAAAAGTTCTTGGCAAAAAAAGCTGGTTCTTTGAGCAAATGTTGTGGTAATCTGTTAAAGAATTATGCTTATTGTTTCAAAATCCCAATTAGGAAAACATGGTGTATATCTTTTAAAAGTGTTTGCGTCGACAAAACTGTAGACCGAAATTTAGCATTTTGTACCACAGCAGAAGTCCTGTTTGAAAATCCAACTTGTATTCTATCGTGATCATTTTTTTAAAAAATCTAAATAATCCTGCCTTCTATAATACCAAATGTCATTATTAGTGTGGGACTTTTAAAGTTGCATTTATTGCATGAGATTGTTTTAATAGCATGAGAATGTTCTGTTTGGAATTATATCATGATCAATCTAAATAGAAAAGCAGATATCTTTGAAAACTTAAACATTGCTATATTGATTCTCTATCAAACTTATACCTTACCTTTATTAATAACTGTGTAGGGGTCTGAGTAGAAGAAATTGTCTCGTGTGGGGTGCGATGGGGACACACAGTGGACACGGAAAGTCAGTGGAGCAGACACTGCTCTGGCACCAAGATTGCAATGACCTCATGTTTTATGTGGTTTATAAAGGCTTGAAAGATTGCATGACTTTAAAACAATTCTTCATTTGTAGAACCTGCTTCTCAGATATTTTTTGCCACTTTGAACACTTTGAGTATAACAGCAGAGGAAGAACAACCGCCGATCTGGGAGTCTGTTCCTGTCAGCACTGCTGGTTGGTCATTTTGGTGCCAGGTGGACAGGCTGTTTCACTGGGGAGCACCATTGCTTCTTCAGCATGAAATCATTTTGTTACTCAAGGTGCCACTCAGCGATTACAGCTGTTTACTGTCATTGTTCCCAGCGAGAGGAGGCTCTCATTGTAGGAGCTTAAGTCTTCCTATGAGCAGAAATGAATTTAAGACACTTGAACCAAAACTTCAGCATAGTGTAGTGTTGTAATTCACAGAAGGGGTTCAGAGAAATTCCTGTCACCTTTCCCAAGCTAAAACTTTTCAGATATCGTTTAGTGTTATTCTGCCTGCAAAACTCAAGAGCTCAGTGTAAGATGCAAGTAACTCTCTTTCTGTTTGGGGGATAGTTCAGGGAAGTGGGAGCATTATCTCCCATTTTTCTGGTGACTTCTCTAAGAATGTAGAATTCACCATTTTACCCTTGAGGTCCTCTAAGAGCTATGGTGGAATAGGACTTAATGCAAAATAAATAGTCTTCTATTTTTAATAGGAACTTAGAAAATACTTAACTTTGGATTATCTAGAGTTGTTTCCTTTAGAAACCAGAGCTATTTATTTGTATTTAAAGCAATGTTTATTATTTGTACCGATTCGTACTCCTTTGTGTGAATAAACGCGAGACAGTGTCTGTGGTTGTGTCTTCTCTCGTCCATCTCCTGCACTGAAGACTGCAGCTCTCCGGGAGGCTTGTTCCTCCTGTGGCCATGGAGGTGTCCAGGCAAGGTGCTGCTTCTAAGTGCCTTCTCTGATCCCAGAGGCAGGTCTCTGCACCCTTTGTGCCTGCCTCCTTCTGTTAGAGATGAGCAAAGAGACTAGCTGTTCTCACTGTACATCTAACTGTTCCCAAAAAAGTTGTTAATGGAGGCCCCTGAAGTAGGAAAATGTGTTTGGTCCCTCTTTCAAAGTAGGGTTTCAGAAGAATAAAAGTACATGTTATAAATATGCTGAAAGTAGTGTGGTTAAAGGTTTGTTAAATATGAGTGTTAACTTGGTAAACTCCTTGTTATGAGGTTATCTGTACTTTAAAATTATTTGTTGGCTTACTGTTTTGCTAAAATTATGTCACAGTTTTGATTTTTACAAGAGTGAAGAATTGAGGGGCATATCTCCTTAATCTCAGCTCTTCTTTATCCCTTGCAAAATGTAACCCTAACCAGTAGACTTTATGTAACTGGAATCTCAATGTTAGGAGAAAAAAAATCACACGAAAGATTTTTCAAAGCATATCAAAAATCAGCAGCAGCAGTTTTGTAAAACCAGATATTCTAGAGCTGTTCCCTTGTCTATTAAGGCATGTACAGATACTTTCTAAATCACCAAGTATATCTACATTTTTAATACTACTGTATAAAAGAATAAGATTAATTCTTACCTTACAAGTTAATGTTAAATAGTTCCTTTCTGTAATCATTATGTTCCTAAAAATGATTTGATTCTACCATATTTATCCTTGATTTCTCTTTTTCTCTCCTGTTCCTTCTACCCAGTCCTTGAACAAATCCTGTCAACTCCACATTGAAAATACATCTTGAAAAAAATGTTTAAAAAACCTCATCTTAAGTCCAATCATTTTACTATTGCAGTACCTGCCTAATTATCTCCCTGCTTCCACCCAGTGCCTCCACCTTAACCAGAGCAATCCTTTCCCCATCTGAGCATGTCATTCCCTTCCATGGGCTTTCTGCCACACCTAGAATACAATCCAAAGACCTAAGTGACTTGTCCCTGACAACCTGCCTGACCCTATAAGCCTCTTATGCGTTTTGTTCACTGTGCTCCAGCCTCAATGGCTTCGCTACTCCTTGAGTGCTAGGAGGTCCTACCATGAGGCCTTGGCACTGGCTGTTCACAGAGTCCATTCCCTTATTTATTCAAGTCCCTGTTCAAAGGACCATGTTCAAGAGGCTACCTGACCTCCCTATCTAAAATCAGCCCTGTCACTTCTAATCACTCCCCCTTCATTTTCTAAACAGTCCTTGTCACTACCTAACATCATATACAAAGTTACTTTCTCTCTCTTGCACGCATGCTCGCTCTCTTTTTTTTTTATTAGAATGTAAGTTCCCTGGGAGCAGGAACTTCTGTTCACTGCTATGTCCCAACATTGAAAACCATGCCAGGTAGGGACTTAACGTGAAGTCCAGTGATTGGGACTCTCAAGTTCCCAATGCAGGGAGTACAAGTTCAATCAGTGGTCAGGAAACTAAGATCCCATATGCCACACAGTGAGGCCAAGAAAAGAAAACAATGCCAGGTATGTAGTAGATGCTGAATAAATATTTGTTGATGAAAAGTCAGAATCGTGGTACTTGAGAACTGAAGGGCCTTGAGAGGCCCTCCCACATAATGTCCTCACTGTCCAGATGGGAACAGCACAAACAGAGAGAAAGCGACTTGGCCAGGATCACATTGATAGGAGAGCATTAGAATCCTAGCCCAGTGTTTGTTGCATCAGCAAACTGGCCTGTGCCCTCTTTTCGTACAGCCCACAGAGCTAAGAATGGCTTTTACATTTTTAAATGGTTGAGGAAAAAGTCAAGAATACTATTCTGTGACACATGAAAATTAGATGAATTCTGAATTTCAGTGTCCATAAATAAACTTGTATTGGAACATAGCCATGTCTATTCATTTACATATTGTCCATGCTGATTTTCCCACTACAATTACAGAGTTTAGTGCAACAAAGACTGTATGGCTCACAGAGCCTAAAATATTTACCATCTGGCCCTTCGTGGAAAAAATTTGCCAACCCCTGCTCTGAAGTTTATTCCATTCATGGAAATGTCTTTCTAAACCTTTTTGGTGTCAACAGTTCCGGTGTTAAAAGCAAATCAAAGCAGCACAGAGGCAATAAAATGGTGTCAGTTCCTTATCACATCTCTGGACCCACTTATGTCTCATCTTTTGGGATGGAGAACTGGCTGTCCAAGCCTCATAGCGTCACTGTACTGGAAAAAAAAAAACTATACAACTATAGGCTAAATTCCCCCATCCTACAGGTGAGGAAACCAAGGCTCAAAAAGCTTTGGCATTCAGTATGGGCTAACCAGGTGGCTGGTAAAAAATCCACCTGCCAGTGCAGGAGATGCAGGTCAACCCCTGGGTCAGGATGATCCCTTGGAGAAGGAAATGGCAAACCCACTCCAGTATTCTTGCCTGGAAAATTCCATGGACAGACGAGCCTAGTGGGCTACAATGCATGGCATCGCAAAGAGTCAGATGGAACTGAGCAAAAACACACACAAGCCTGAGTTAGACCTCTAGCCCCAGCTATGCGAGCAGGTTAGTTGGGACTCAGTTCAAGTAACAAAAACCCTACTCCAGCTACCTTCTGGTAGGAAATTTATTGGCTCATGGAACTAAGAAGTCCAGGTGTTCAAATGGTATGGTCAGGAATCTGTCTGTCTCTTGATTGTGTTTTCCTCTGGGTTGGTTTCATTCTCAGGCACGCTCTCCTTAATGGTCTCTGGAGAGAGACTTGAATCCCAAGTTTAAAAACACAGACCTGTCAGAATTTCTTTCTCTTAGGACATGGGGCTGCACCATCCTTCCTCTGCTTTCCGTCTGACTTGGCTAGGATT
Organism: Bos mutus; assembly: GCF_027580195.1. Lineage (NCBI taxonomy): Eukaryota > Metazoa > Chordata > Mammalia > Artiodactyla > Bovidae > Bos > Bos mutus. Next base: position 13,723,014 of record NC_091627.1, read on the forward strand.
CCTGGTGATACAGAATGGCATTTTATTTTTAATATGCCCGGTGACCTTTCTAAGGTAGAAACAGAATTTAAAATTTAACCTTGAAAAACAAAATTAAAGTTTCCTCCTCTGAAAACAGGCTGAAAAGCTTTCTGGCCAGCAACTTCATCATAAAGAAAGTGGGTCATTCCTCAAGCATCTACACGTGGCAGGTAGGGAAGGTGTATAGATAGGGAGGCTCGGTCCCATACACCACTGTGTGCCTTGATAAAGGGAAGATTTGGGAGCTGCAGGAGTGCGGGAGGTGGGTTCTTACTCAAGCTGGAAACGGAGGCAGGGCCAGAGATGACTTCCCAGAAGAAGCAACACCTGAACTGAGCTCTGAAGGCTGTCTACACACAAACCAGGCAGAAGGTGTGAGAGAAGTGTTGAAGGAACAACAAAGCCCAATGAAGTGATCACTAGAGTTAATCATAAAAGGAATTAAAACACCCAAATAGTCAATGGATATTCATTGGAAGGACTGAAGCTGAAGCTCCCAATTCTTTGGCCACCTGATGCAAAGAGCCGACTCATTGGAAAAGACCCTGATCCTGGGAAAGACTGAGGGCAGGAGGAGAAGGGGGCGACAGAGGATGAGATGGTTGGATGGCATTACTGACTCAATGGACACGAGTTTGAGCAAACTCCAGTATTCTTGCTGGGAAAATCCCATGGACAGAGGAGCCTGGTGGTCTACAGTCCATAGGGTTGTAAAGAGTCAGTCAACGACAGATCATACATGCATGCACACACATAGAACCATATATAACTTATGTAACATATGATTCTATAGATATACAGCTTAAATATGTAAAGCTTATTTAGGAAATTGGATGTGTTATATATATAGTAATAAATATATAAAGTATATGATCATATATAATAAAGTGACATAATGACTAATAAAGCAACATATGATAATTAACTTTACGTGACCTCTTTCCATCCTTCTTGTCCCTGAAGCTGCCTCAGCACCTCTCCCTTAGATTATTCCCGTGTCTTCAGGACTCAGGGCAGGACTCACACCCTTCAAATCTATCCTCAAGCCATTGCTGAAGTCATCTTTCCAAACCCCCAATTTGATCATGTCATCTATATGCTGAAAATATATGGATGGCCCTTTATAGTTTATGTGCTGAAGTTGAAATGCCTTTGCATATTATACAAGGCTCATCCCAGTCTAGCCTATTTTTAAGCCTACCTTCTGCTGGAAAAATATTATTAAGAGAGATTCATTTTAAGCAGTGTGGCCAAGGCAGAATTCAGAAGACCTCTAGCCCTTTGAGGTCACCCTTAAATGGGTTCTCTTTTCTGTTAACTCCTATTTGGTGGTTGAGGAGGCTCAGGCTCTAGAGAGTTTCTCTCACATCTTAGGTCTTACAACCAGTGCGTAACAGACTCGGGTATTAACTGAGATTACCTGGCTCCAACCCAGATTCCCTAACCACTGCACCATGCTGCGTCTGCAGGGAAGGATGCTACTTCCCTTAAAACTGTTGACTCATGAACCCATAGCTTTGGAGAGGAATCCCAGCTCCTCCACTCCACACTCAGTCTGGATCCTCCACAATCTGGATCCTACCAACCTCCCAAAATTGCCTCCAGCAAAACACTCACTGTGCACCCATCCTCCATCCTGATCCAACCCCTCTTAGTCCTAGCCTGCCTCAGACTTGTCCCTTAGGATGTCACCGAAAAGTCACCTCCTCTGGCATGCCATTTCTAATCCCCACCCGCTAAGCCAAATTCAACATCCCTCCTCCTTGCTTCCCTAGCCCTGTGCTCCCCTTCATGTAGCACCTGTCCGGAAGCACTGCAAGTGTTGTCTCTCCTCTCGCCCTACGGACTGGGCCTCTCACAGTTGGTTCTGTCTCCTGTGCCCTGCCGAGAGCCTGGCACAGAGTCAGCGCTTCATAAATATCTACTGATGCTAATTTACCCAGTGGACATCAGAACCAGAAGAGAACCGAGTGACTTCTTGATCCCAGCTGCTCACGTGTGCAATACACCCTGAAGTCTAAAAACTCTTCCACACCAATCATCTCATTTACTCACCTGAGATTCTTGTCCCCATAGTCTAGGAAACTGAGGTTCAGATCAGTGAATTGTCCAAGTTCACCCAGCCAGGAAGTAGCTGGGCTGCGATCTGACCTCAGGTCTCTCTGACTCCAAGGCTATTGGTCTTTCCATCACTCCCACAATCATCTGATTCAAATAACACACACTTTACCATGAGGACACCGAGGCCAGGAGAGTACATAGGGTCATGTGGTCCGTACCCCATTCTGTGCTCTTTCCCCTACTCAAACAGGAAGTGCCCAGGAAGGTGATGAGGTGAGGATGGGGGCCTGAGCCAGGGAGGGCAGTCCTGCCTGTATCTTTTCCCGTTGCCCCCTTCCCATTTATCACAACCTGCATGTTTAAATTTTGTATTTAGTATTTACTCTGAAATGCCTTTCATCTGATTTTCCCCCCCTTACTCACCAATTTAGCTGTCAGAATAAATAAATGTGAAGTTGGGTCTCCAGCCTCCCCCAGCTCACATTACCTTCCTAGAATTACTCCCCGGCGGGGCGGAACCGCTGCTGGGGGCGCTCCCACAGAATCATCCAGTTACTAATGAAGTCTCTCTTTAAACCCAAATCTTGGACCACAACTCAGGTGGAGGAGGACAGCAAAACTCATCCCGGGGAGTGGGGGGAGGGGGAGGTGGGATGACCACATCCTGTTTCGTGACCAGGAGAAGGACTGAGGTGAAAGGCAGAATTCACTATACACCTAGGATGCTTATTACATGGTACCTGTAGGATGCTGAGGACATTACACACGAGGACTACTGACAACATTTTACATGTAAGGCGCTTCTACGGGGCCAGGAATAGAGGAGACACTTTCGAAATATTCATCTTTATTATGTGGTTAATTGTCACCAAAATCCTGAGAGGTAAACACCGTTATCTCCTTCTGGCAAGTAAGGAAACGGTGGCTCAGAGAAGCTCAGTGACCTGCCCACAGTCTCCCATAGGAAGGACTTGAGGATCCTGATAGAACGTACTGACTTTGCTCATCCTGATTTTGCCAAGGTCAGTCCTATCCGGACTGTCTTTCCTGTTGGAGTCAGGAGTTGTTGGAAGAGATGTATCTTCCAAATTAATTTCACTTCTGTCTTCTTTGAAGTCAGGCAAGCCCTGGGTTGGAATAATGGTTCTGCAGTTATTCAGGAGAATACTCGATTCTTTGGTTGACTTACACCCTGCCTTTCTCCATAAAAAAATTTTTTTGATGTGGTACCTATTAGAATAACAACTGGAAAATGCAGCCAGTCCATAGTTAATGATGGTGCTGATTTAGTCACTAAGTTGTGTCCGACTCTTTGCGACCTCATGGACTGTAGCCTGCCAGGCTCCTCTGTCCATGGGATTCTCCAGGCAAGAATATTAGAGTGGGTTGCCATTTCCTTCTCTAGGGGATCTTCCTGACCCAGGAATTGAACCAGTGTCTCCTACATTGCAGGCAGATTCTTTACCGACTGAGCTACGACAGACTTTAGTTAATCATGGCTGTTATTTATTGGTTGCTTTCTGTGTGGTAGGCGTGATTCTCTTTTGCATGGATCGTTTGCTTAATTTTCACAAGTAGAAGAAGTGGACTCTGCTATCATCCCCACTTTATGGATCAGGAAACTGAGACTGAAGAGTGGCTGAATAACTTGTCCAGAGTCCTTTAGGTAATAAGGAGCAAGGACAAGATTAGCACCGCAACAGCCTGGCTCTAGAGTATTTGTGTTTCCCTACTGAGTTTAATGCCTCTTATTCCAGTTTTGATTTTCTGAGCACCATATCAGAATTACAGAGTAGGTAAATGTCTGGGTTCTGGAATCTGAGTGCTAGAGCCTGAAATGAAGCTCCTGTAAGCTTGTTTCCTCAACTACAAAATAAAATAATATAACCTCCATGCAGAGTTGCTGCAAGGGGTCAAGAGGATAATGCATGTAAAACAGTGCTTGGCACATAAATGCTCAATAAACAGTAGTTTATATTATCACTTAAGGAGCCTGGGTTTTACATTCCTTCTCTTAGGACTGCAACAGCTTGTTTGCCTAGCCTCTGCGTCTTGGCATTCATCCCTCTACCTGGAATATTTTCTTCTCTCCCCTAAATCCATTTATATTTCATCTACCCTTTCGTTTTTTCATTTTAGCTCAAGTCTCCTCCATACCTCTGCCAACCTCTTGCCTGAAGAGCTAGTGCCATCTTCGTGGCCTCTTCTTTCCCAGAGTCCCTCTGCACTCACACATCTGTACAGCTTTGTATAACATTCAATGACCTTCTGGTTCCCACAGCTGCCTAGAAAGGGAAGAGAAGGAGATAAAGTTTGCCCAATTATTATTCCCGTTTTGCAAATGACAAAGCAAGCTTAGCCCATAACTGGTGAGGCCAGGAGTCATATCCAGGGCTTTTGATGGATAATATGGAAAAGGTGTGTATGTGTATGTGTGTGTGTGTGCGTGTGTGTGTGTGTGTGTGCACGTGTCTGTGCATATATGCATAGTGTGGACATGATCATGTATGTAGCCTAGAAATTAAGAGTATAAGCTCTGATGATAGATGAATCTGGGTTTTGAGTTCTTGGCCCTGGCAATTATTAGCCATGTAGCACCATTTTGGACATATCACATGATCTCTCTGAACCTCAGTTTCTTCATCAATGAAATGGGTACAATAAGAGACACTACCTAATGGGGTTATTGTGGGAAAAAAAATAGCATGATTGTAAAATGCCTGCTCTGGATAGAAGTACAGAGGAGTAGCAGCTGGGTTTATTATATTCAAAAGAAGATAGTCAAGGAGGAGGTTGTTCATCTCTGGTCACCTCTGATTCAGCTCTGGTGGATGTTGGAGGGTACATGCATATGTGTGTGCCTGTGCACACACCTCACCAGCTTTCAGACTGCAATTGTACTCTTAGCAGAAAAGATTACGATCCAAAGAGAAACTTTCCACTCTGTATAAATGGCTGAAAATGCAGCAAGTGGGAGATGCTATTGGCTGGGGTTGGAGCCATTTCTGTGTACCTTTGTGTGTATAAAGGAACAGATATTTGTCTCTTTTGAGGCTACAGGAGGTGTGAGTCTATAGTATTATCCTGGAGGGCAAATGCCTCATCTGCCTGTGCCTATTAAGATTTGTCTGTGTGTGCATGACTGAAGCTGTGCCCACCAGGAATCCTGTGTCTTCAGAGGTGTATGGTCTGTCTCTGACTATAAATGGTTATCTTGCCATCTGTAGGGATATGTGTGTATATCTGAGAGTATCTGAGTAGAGGACACGGGGTGTCACATGGGTTTGGAGCTCTCTGTGGGAATCTGCTCTCTTAACTATGGATGTGTGTACACGTCTAAGAAGAGTTGTGTGGGGTGTTTACATTTGTAAATGAAGACAATTAGGGAGGTGATGGCATGTGCCACTGCGTGGAGGTGGGGTGTGTGGTGCCTGTAGGGCTGGATCTAAGTGTGCATATTTGTTTTTCGAAGATGATGTATATTTATATGTCCCTCTGAGCTCAATTTGTGTGTAGAGAAAGGGGCCAAGGTTGTGAGTGTCCACTTATGTGTGTGTACATTGCATGTCAACGTGTGTAAGGCTATGTCTTTGAGTCTTTTGTGTCTGGGTTGTTGGAGGCTGTGTCTCCTCTCTCAGTGCCAGGGCCTCCTTGTCTCCCCCATCTCTCTTACTATCAGTAGACCCCTAGAGAAGGTGAGATGGGCATTAGACTGCTTAGCTCAGCAAATTCTGCAGGGGAGGGGGATGTCTCAGGCAATCCCTCCCTGGAGAATTCAGGGGAACAACATCCCCCTCCAACCTCTCCCACCCAACCCACTCCTATTTAGGATGGGATGTAGCCCAAGCCCTTAGGAACTGGCATGCTCTCTGTTATGGAGCAGAGGCAGCTGGGCAGGTGTATGAGTTATGTGTGCATGCCTTGTGCTTGTGTAAATGAGGCGAACAGGTAATCATTTGCATCAGCACGTACACAAACGTGCCAGGCATGGGATTGCACCAACAGAGTCTGATGTGTGACTTTATATGAAACCCAAGGTGTGAGCATGGGTCCCTCTTGTACCTGTAAGTGGGGCTGTGGCCGAGAGCTGTGGGTGCCCCGTCAAGGGGCGGAGGGGGCGGTGATGAGAGCTGGGTGTCTGCGCCTGCCGGTGCCTTTTGCATGTCAGCGTGTCCCTCAGTCTCTCTGCCGGCGGTTCTGAGTTTCTGTGTGTCTGTCGGTCTGTGTGTGTGTCTCTGGGTCGCCGCCTCGCTGTGTGTGTCTCGCCCTCCCTTGGCGGGGAGGGGATTGGTCACGCATGACTCATCTTGAACCGAGCGGGGCTCCAGCGGCAGGGCGGCCGCCGCCGCAGCTGGAAGGGGAGGAGGACCAAGAGGAGGGAGAGGAGGAGGAGGAGGAGGAGGAGGAGGAGGGGGCGGGGGCCTCTCCAAGTTTGTCGGGACCTTCTTCCGAGGCAGCGGCGGCGGCAGCCAGGGAGGCCCGGGCTGCGCGCGGGCCGGGGGCGGGGGCTGGGGCCGAGCCCGGGGCGGCGGGGCGGGCGCCTCCGCTCTCCTCCTGCTCTTGGTTCAGCCTTTGCTCGCACTGCGGCCGTGGCCCCTCTCGGCACGGCTCTCCGAGCCGCGCGCCCGCCGAGCCCGCCGCTCCCCGGCCCATGTACTGGAAGCATGAGAACGCCGCTCCGGCGCTGCCCGAGGGCTGCCGGCTGCCGGCCGAGGGCGGCCCCGCCACCGACCAGGTGAGCGAGCTAGTGAGTGGGTGAGCCGCCCGGGCCGGGGTCGGATGGGGCCGGGACCCAGCCGGGCCGGGCCGGGCGACGGGCGGCCGCGGGGAGGAGGGGTGCGGGGGTGCGCCTGGGAGTGTGTGTCTGTGAGTGTGTGAGCGCGCGCGAGCACGAGGAGGGGGGTCGCGGAAAGCGGGAACACATTATGCAAATGTTGGAGGAATTTCTCAAAAAGCGATTTAGCAAAGACACAGGCGAATCAAGAGGAGGCGAGGCGGGTATTGTCCGTCTGAATAGGCGCTGATAGCGCCGATGCGCCGGGGGTTGTGCCGGCGCAACGCTGAGAATCGCGGCGCGGGGCTGGTCCCGGGAGCTCCGAGGGGCTGGAGGGTGCTCGTTCCTCTTCTTGGACGCCTCCCTTTTCTTTTCTGGGCCCTGTTTCGTCCCCGATCTCGCCCCCGTTTTGCTCTGGGTTTTCCTAGGACTGGCCCTCGGAAAGCGCCTGAATCCGCGTCAGCATCTCCGCATCAATTTCGCCGCGCGCGCCGGGCGGACGGGCTGATGCTCCCAGCGCTCAGGGTTTTATTTTCCTCAAGCGCCCCTCCCCAATCTCTTTTTTATTTTCTTTCTTTCTCTCTTTTCTCCTTTTTGCATTTTGCGCCGAGAGGAGGAGAAGGGAGCGAGGAAGGGGGGTGGGTGGAGGGAGAAAAAATTCGATTTTTAATTACTACCATTAAAAAATCAAATTTGCAATTCTTTGGGCGGCCTGATGGATCTCACTGATTGACAGTTGGAATTGACACTCTGGCTACCTCTTATCTTGGGCATTCACGACAATTTCTAATTGCAGGTAGTTTGTGTGTGTGCGCGTGTTTTTTTTCCCCCTCAGAGGCTTGGATTGCAAGGGAACTAAGCGATTACTTCAAGAGCCACGGGTTAAGTGCAGGGAGAGGGGGAGAGAGAGGGAAAAAATCCAATCCAAATTCAAATTGCTTCATTAGAGAGACACCGCTTTTGTGGGGAAGGGCTTTAAATGCCCACTACAAAGTTAGGACTCATTGTTCCGCGCCGGTTTATATAACAGGCGCGGGGAGGCGCTGGGCTCAGGCTGCGCGGAGCCAGTGCTGCAGCCGCCGCCGCTTGCGTTCCCTCCCCCCTCCCCCAGGTGATGGCCCAGCCAGGGTCCGGCTGCAAAGCGACCACCCGCTGCCTTGAAGGGACCGCGCCACCCGCCATGGTGAGTTCGTTCGGCCCTGCTTTCGGTCCCCGGTGCCCTGGCGGCCGGGCCCTGGGGAGCTGACGCGGCTTTCCGGCCCCGAACAGCTGTCCCGTGCGCTGGGGGACTGCCGCAGGGCGCAGTCTCTCTAATAGCCTCGGTTTTCTGGCCGGGAAGGCGAGCTTTGACCGCTCCTAGCACCTAGGACGCTCGTGCTAAAAGTTGGAGCCGTCCTTTACTCTCCAGTAGGCCCTTCCATTCCTGTCCTGTAGCCCGTGGCTTGTCGTTTGGGGGGGGATTTCGTTGTCGGTTGGTTCGCTGAGGCCCGGGTCTGTCTCCGAGGCTGCAGCAACGTTGGGCACCCGACTCGGCCCGCAGCTCAGAGTGCGGCTTCTCCCTCTCCACTACGGCAGGCTCAGTCGGACGCTGAGGCCCTGGCCGGCGGTCTGGACAAGGACGAGGGCCGGGCCTCTCCCTGTACGCCCAGCACGCCTTCCGTCTGCTCACCTCCCTCTGCCGCCTCCTCCGTGCCGTCCGCCGGCAAGAACATATGCTCCAGTTGCGGCCTGGAGATCCTGGACCGCTATCTGCTCAAGGTGAGACAGGGGCGGGTTGTTGTGTGTGTGTTGGCAGGGTGTGGGTTGCGACCCTGAGGACTGCAGGGGGAGCCACGCCGGCGCCGGGTCCCCTCAATTCGAATCCTTGCTCAGCCCCGGGCAGACTCCGCGGCTTCGGGCAGATCTTTGCGTCTCTCTGCGCCCCCGGGTTCCCGTCTGAAAAATGGGCAGTTGATTTCTATTTCCCTGAGCTTCCATGTTACAGAAGAAAAGTGGGGGAAGTCACATGTTTCTTCAGAGCTCCGGCGCCTGTGTCTGCAAAGGGGGCTGGGGAGGCTGGAGCCGGGCGCGCGCAGAGGTCCTCGCTCAGCCGTCCCCCATCTCCGCCCCCTCCCCAGGTCAACAACCTCATCTGGCACGTGCGCTGCCTCGAGTGCTCCGTGTGTCGCACGTCGCTGAGGCAGCAGAACAGCTGCTACATCAAGAATAAGGAAATCTTCTGCAAGATGGACTACTTCAGGTAGGCTGCGGCCGTAGGGCCAGCAGTGTCGCCGGGGGGGCGCTCAGAGGCCGTTTGTCAGCTGCGCTCGGTCTCTGGCTCCGGAGGCCCCGGCGTTCCGAATGCCCCTGCGCGGCGCAGCGCAGGGGCCCAGCCCACCCGCTGTCAGCGCCAAGCACCAGGAGCTCCAGGCCGCTCGTCGGTGCCGGCAGGGGTTCGGGCCGGTGATCCGCCTCCGGTTGCTGAGGCCCACTCGGCTTTGGTCGCGTCTCTGGCTCCCTCTCGGTTCCTGCCTGAACCTCAGGCTCCGGTTCCGACTCCCAGCGCGTCGGTCGAGCTCCGAGGCCCCCGGCCCTGGGCTGTAAACCCTACTCCCACTCCAACAAAGCCGGCGTCTCTACCCGGCAGGACCCTGAGCTGGGCTCTAGACTCTTGTCCCGGCTCTGGTCCCGGCTCTTACCTCGGCTGGATTCAGGTCTGGTTCGGCCTTAAGCACTAGCCTCGCATGGGTCTCGGATCCGAACCCATATTCAAGCTCTCGATCTAACCCCCGACCTTGGTCTCCGGCTACGCCTCAACTCAGACCCCGGCATCGCTCGAGTGTAGGATTTCTTGTCTGGGATCCTGCTTGCGCCCCGGGTGCCGGTTCCAGTCGCAGCTCCGTCGCCGTTTCTTCCCCAGCTTCAGCCTCTCCCGGGTCTAGGCTCTGACTTTGGCTGCCGGGACAGGAAGGGGGAGTGGGGCGCCGCAGTCAGGGTCCCCGAGTAGGATCACCCTGGGCTGCACCCTCCGCCCCGCGGTGCCGCGTCCGGCAGCTCTGGACAGAAGCCTAGCTGAACCTCCCGCCGCATCTCCGCCGCTTGCGCGCGCCTGGCTCCTCACCACGCGGCTCGGCCCTGCCCGGGTCATGGGGTCGAGGTCACGGTGAGGTCAGAGAAGCAGCGACTGCCGGCCCGATCCCTAGGGGAAGCGTGAAGCAGGCCTGAACTCGGGCCTATGGAGTCCAGAGAGAGTGGAGTGGAATTGGTTCCTGGGCAGGACGCCTGTTCCCAAGAGCTTTCTTAGGAAGTGGAGAAAGCTACTCTTCCTACAACCAGCAGCCCCCATCCCGCCGACATCCTTCCCATCCCTGCCCCGAGAGAGGTCACCGATGCAGCCTTCCTGGGAATACCCCAGCCCCAGAAAGATCTTCTAAGTCAGGGGATGCTATGTAAGGCAATGCCGCTTCCCCTACCCGCCCCCCGCCCCCCCGCCCCCAGGGCTTTGAGTCTCTGGAAACTTGGAGAGAAAGGACCTTGAATCTAGGGGGAGGCTTGTAGTATTTGGGGCTCGGGTGCTCTAAGGACACCTTAGGAAGCCTGGCTGGAGAAACGGACTCTTCTCCATCGGTGCGTGGGTGTGAGTGGAAGTGCAGCTAGGGTGTGCATGGGCAAGGGCGGCTCTACCAGGTGGCCTGGGACTCCAAGTGCCTGTCCGGATCTGTGCAGTGGCCTGGGTGAATGTGTCAACTGAGCAGGGCGAGGGGCGTGTGGATAGCGTGAGTATTCCTTTACAGCAAGCATTTGTCAGTTCATGTGTGAGTGGAGAGTGTGTGTCTCTGTGAATGCTGGGACCGTGTATGTGTGTGTGTGTGTGTGTTGTGCAAGTTGGTCAGGACAAGCTTCCTTCTGGACTGGGGTCTCAAGGTGAGAGACTGAAATCCCATCATTCCCCACCCTGCCACACACCCCTCCTCTGAGGGGCATTTCTGCTTATGGCCTTAATCCAGGCACTGAGGGCTCAAGGGTGTGAAGTGACTGTGGATTTGTGGGTATGGGCTGCAGCCTGTGTGTATGTGAGGGCAGGGCTGTCATTGTGTGGTGTGTAACCAGAGTGTGACCTCTCCCCTCCACTGTCCTGACTCTTCGCTGGCCAGGGCAGGAAGTGGAGGTTAGGGTCCCTGCTCTAGGCCTGACTCCAGTTGGTAAAGAAACAAGCCAGCTGCCCTTTCAGGGCTCCTTGTGTTCATCAGTGGGCCAGGACAGCCTGGGTAAACCAGCTGGCCTCTTCCCGCAGAGTAAGGTAAGCCTGGCCTCCTCTCCTGGTTCTCCTGGTGGCAGCAGACCCGCCACCCTGTGAGCCACTTGCCCACGTGTCTGTGCTGCTTCTCCAGCCCCAGCTCATGCCCAAAGCTGGACCAAGCCTCCTTGGTTGATGTGCTTTCCTAGATCTTCAAGGATTAGCCAAAACTCAGATCCTGACCCTACTGTTCAAAGCCTCCATTCCCTTCCTTTCCACGGCAGTGGGATGAAGAATGAGATATCCAGCTATCATGGAGACACAGAGACCAGACTCCATGAGGCCAACCCTGAATCACTGTGTGACCTCGGGCAAATCACTGCATCTCTCTGCCCTCAGTGTCCTCCTACCAGGGTACCTCTCTGAGCTGCCAAGAAGGCCAGTGAAGGGAGGTAGGCTCAGCAGAGGCTCGCTAAAGGGTAGGTGCTATGAGAGTCACCACTGGCAGGGTGGCAGGGGCATCCCGCCCTGGTGGCATTTCCTCAGACAGCTTGGGGAGCAAGAATGGGGCTGGGCCATTTCTGGGCTGCAGGTTCTGGGCACTAATCCTTTTCTAGTGACAACAGCCCTCAAAGCAAAATTAAAACAGATTTTTTTGTTTAAAAAAAAAAAATAGAGTTAATAAAGGCTCACATTCCCTGGGATGAGAGAATTGTGGCTTTTCTGATCGTTTCTCCCCCAGCCAGGTCTCCCTGCAGGCATAACTCATCCCTGGCAGCCCCACCTGTAACAAAAATAATGAAACCCACAAAAAGGGAGAGAAAAAAGCAGGCAGAGCACCAGGCAGGGACTATTGTCTGCTCTGAGCAGCAGCCCAGGCTCTGGGTGGCTGCTGGAAGTGAGCTCTTCCTGGAGAGAGCGTGGTGGTGTGGAAGGCAGAGCCCTCTCTCTAGATTGGGGTTCAGGGAAGGGCCTAGCACTCAGATTCTCTGGCCCTCTGTTTCCTGAAACCCAAGATCAAGGGTCTGATGGGAAATGGGCTGGAGCACTCACCCCAAAGAGAGGCCAAGATTTCTGAACAGGATGCAGGGAGGGAGGAAGTGGCCAAGACCCCACTGGTAGCTTCTGAGGTCCTCTGACCTCTGGTCTTATTCCCCAGGGAAGGGCTTCCTCTCGGTTCTATCTGCTATCTTGCCCTTCCCTGAAACTGGTCTGTAGACTCCTCTTCTATCTTCTTTGGCAGAGCTGGTAGCACCGGAGGCTCAGGAAGCTAGATGTTAGGAAAGCATTCCAAGCTCGCAGGGGCAGGAGGCAGGTGGCTGTGCCTGGGTGGGGTAGAGTCTGGAGGGCCATTGCTGCTCCTGGCTTTGTTGGAAGGAATTGGCTTTCCACTGACTGCGTGCCCTCTCTGAGTTCACTGGACCTCTCTGCCTCAGTTTCTTCAACTCACCATCCAAACAGGGACCTCACCAGCCCTTGTGGCCTCAATCAGATTCCCACCTCCCCTCACTCCCTGAGTCCTAGCAGAAAAAAAAACTTTTTTCCACCAGGAAAATGTGTGATGCTTTTAACTTCTTCACTTTTTGGGTTAAGACCACTTTGCTTTCTATTTGCTTCCATGAAGTTGGGGAGGAGGAGTCCTGTGTGTGGGGGGGTGGAAAGATAGTGTTCCTTTCTGGGAGATTCATGTCTCAACAATAAAAACCCCAGACAGAGGACTTCTCTGGTGGTCCAAAGGCTAAGACTCCATGCTTCCAATGCAGGGGACCTGGGTTAGATCCCTGGTCAGAGAGCTAGATCCCCCATGCTGCAATTAAGAGCCAGTACAGTCAAATAAATAAATATTTTTTTTAAAAAATAAACCAACCAGACAGCTTCCTCCCACCCACCGACCTGTGGCTGCTGCCCCCACATGGACTGATCTGCAGTGCCCCTCCGGCCCCTCCCCTCCTAAGTGTCATACCTATTCTAGACTGGGGGAGACAGTGTCCCAAGAGAATGGAGAATGCATCCCACCGTTGAGAGATTGGAAGAGGACAGGACCAAAGATGCTGTCTGGAGACTGTACAGAGCGCATCTCTAAGCTGGGAACTGTGTTAACCCTTTACATCTCCTTACTTTATCTCATTGAATCCTCCCATCCACCCTGTGAGTAGGTAATTGTCATAACCCCTACATTATAGAAGGGGAAGCTGAGGCCCTGAGTGGTGAGGTCACACAGCTAATAAGTGGCAGAACTTGGATAACCCTCAGGGCTGCCTGACTTACCATCCTTATGTCTAAATATTTGGCACTCTTCTGTAGCTGAGACACCTCAGCAACCTGCCGTCTGTGCAAGGTGGGGCCCATGGAATGGCAAAGACCACACCCACCCACCCCTGCTGGCCCTAAGACTCCCTACCTGGCTGGCTGGCTTCCCACAGGCAGTACCCTCTGTGCTCTGACTGTCCCTGGGTGGGCCCTGGGAGTACTAGGGCAGGAGTGAACTCAGAGTCCCAGTGACTGGAGGTTCAGGTCACAAGGTCCTTAGCCCTCTTGTTTCCTGACCACTGGCATGGGCAGTAAAGGGTTAACGACCTCTTCTTGCGTTGATGGGGGTGGGGTTCAGAGAGTGCCCGGGGCTGGGCCTGGGAAGGGGGGCTGCCCACAATGGTTCCTGTCCCCCACTTGGCCCTAGTGACTTAGGGCAAGCCGGCCGGCTTCTCTTCCTCGTTTCCCCTTGAACCCAAGCTCCGACCACATACTCCAGCGGGGGAATCCCACCCCCTCCCCCGGACCCCGAGGGTCCCCGGGGAGGCTCAGAGCTGGGAAGCGGCCCCCCACCGCGGCTGAGAGCAGCCCAGTGGCCGCCAGCTGTTGGGGGACAGATGTTGGGGGAGCTGAGAGAGGCGTTCGGGGAGGGGCTTGGGCTGGGACCTCCGAGGAGTGGGGCGTTTTAACCTCTTAAATGCTGGTTCTGTTGTTTTCGGCTTCTTCTTCTGTGGGTTTGCAAAGCAGGGAAGAAGCAGAAGGCATAGGACCATCCCCCCGCAACTTGTTTGCTTCATAGAATCTCTTCTCTAGGGCCCTCAAGTGATCGTCCCGAACGCAAAACAAGCGAACACTGGTTTTGAGTGTCAGCGCCTTGTCTCACTAGCTTCCTAACATTGGCCCTCCCACTCTGAGCTCCGGTTTCCAGAAAAGGGGTAGCTTAGCAATGGGGACAGGAGTCGTAGTGAAATTCCGATGGGCTCTTTCGTTGAGGCTCATTCACGTAACAAATAACTGCTGGGATCCTGCTCGGTATCCAGGAGAGACAGGCCGAGAGAGCTAGCTTGATTCCGTCCCTGGCGCACAGCTCCCTCCGCAAAGCCACGAATACCCAGATGTCTGCGTTCCCGGCTTCCGCGGAGAGAGGACAAGGCGGTGCGCGGCGCCCACTCCACTCCTTGCAGCAGCTGCCAGGCTGTGCTTCCTACCTCCGACACCTCTCCATTCCCAAAGCGCCTCTGTGTTTTGCGCCTTTGCCCCGTGGCATGCGCGGGGACCCAGGGAGGGGCGCGCACAAGGCAGGGGGAGGCGGACAGTGGCCTCGCCCCCTAATCCCTTTGGCGCTCCCTTCGCAGCTCCCGAACACCCCTTTCTTGAAGTTTCGTTGTCTCTGCCGCCGATTTCGCTGCTTCCGGAATTCGGCGGCTCGGGCCTAGCTGCCCGCCTGGGAAAGGAGTCTATCGGTTTGTCAGAGCCTGGATACGTAGCCTCCTGGTGCCCCTTGTTTACGCCACCTTCCCCGAGTAGGGGACACGCTTCAGGAGCCGCCCGAAACGCATCCCAAACTGCAAAATGACTCCCATCCCCATCCGAGGATCTAACCGGGAGGATGGTTTCATTGACTGGGCGGAGACACGACGCGCGCAGGGAGATCCTAGAGCAGGGGACAGGTCCCGGCATTTGGGGTGATACGAGATGGGAGATAACGTTGCTGAAAGGTCGCCTGCGGTTCCCGCCTCAGAACAAGGCGATGGGGCTCTGCGAGCGGCCAATGGAGGCGCAGAACGCGCCCGGCGTCGCGGACTCGTGGAGCGGGAAGACCAGGGATGCGCGAGGAGTCTTGGATGCATCCTGGCGGAAAACGACGAATCCCGCAGAGCCAAGCGCTAGGATCCAGGAATTTAAACTCCGGTTCTGCTCACCGATCCCGGAACACGGAAACCGCTGGCTGGAGACGCAATAGCTTCGCCTGCATCTCAAGGCCGGGACCTTCCTCTACCATCTCTTTCAGGATCTCTCTACCCGAGCCTGCGGAGGCCCCAGGCCCTGCCCGAGGGAGTTTCCTGGACCCAAGGCTTGGAGTGGGGATGCGACGCTGTCAAACCAGGCCCCTTTCCTGTTCATACCACCAGGTTTCAACTCTACGCATCTCCAGTCCCGCTGCTTCCGCAGGTTCTAGGGGATTTTTTGCACATCGGAAGGGACCTCAACCCGTGTTCCACACTCCGTGTCGTCTTGGACAAGTCACTTGTCCACCTTGAACGTGTGGTGGGTGTGCAAATTGGGTGTTAGAGTCCCCACTTCACATGGCTGCGGCGAGAGGGAGGCAAGAAAAAAGTTGCGGCCCGGAACCCTGGAGCGTAGCGAGGGTTCTGCACCCGGCTGGCCTTTCCTTCTTATTCCTTTCAGAGGCCAGAAAGTTCTCCCAGTCTGGAGCCGGGCAGCGGAATTCGGAATCGGCCCCTCGACGGGAGCAGACTAAAATGGGCAAAACGATTTCCTCTCCTCTTTACTGAAGGACTGGAAACGGAGACCGCGGGCTGTGCTGGGGAAGCCGAATTTCCTGGGTGGGGAACCACTTCTGTCTGTTTGAGGGACGGTTGATTCGGCCAAGGCGCGCAAAACGGCCTGAGCGAACCCCGCGGCCGCCGACAGGGTCCCCTAGAGCCCCTTTTCCGAGAGAGCGGCATGGCACTGGAGGGACGCCTGTAGTCGGTGCTGGCCGAGGCCTCCGCTCCTCAGTTCAACCCGAGACCGTTTATTCAACCGGCAGTTGTTTGTGTTTGCCAAGGCAGGCGAGGCTGTAACCAGAGCGCATTTGCTGGGCTGGTTCCTGCGCGCTCTCAAGACGCTTCCAGTGCTCTTTTGGGTGGAAATGTGCCTCTGGGGACACAGAGGCAAATCTTCTAGATCCTTTCCCAGGAATGCCGGGGTGGAAGGGAGAGCCAAGAAACCCGACTTTTTGTAAGTCGATGTGTTCAGTGCTGAGAAGGTGGTGCTGGGAGCCATGGAACTAGGAGTGGGGAGGTCCGCGGGGGTGGGAAGAGGAAACAGTTTGTGCGAAAGCCTGGGGAGTGGGGAGTGCTTCAGAGGGGTCATAAGACCTGGGACCACGTTCCGTCGTGGCTGACTCAGGCTCATGCTTGGGTGTGGGGTGAGGGATCTTGAGGAAGGTTAAGGAGGAGATGAGCCAAGAGAGGATGTGGTCTGTTGAGCTCTGTCAACTCCAAGGATCTTGGACCAGATCCTGAGCGTAGAGTGGAGCCACCAGAGGATTTTAAGCTGGGTAGGGGACAGCATAAAGCATCCATGCTGGAAACTTCCCGGCAGCCACTGTGTGGAGGCTGAGTTGGCCAGGGTGTCGCTGGAAACAGGCGTAAAGATTGGCAGTGAGGGGTGCATGATGGGAGCAAGGCTTAGGAAAGCAGCGGTGGCAGTGGAGAGGAAGAGATGGGTCCCAGAGATACTTAGGAAAGGGAACCTACAGTGCCTGATGATTTGTTGGTTGCTGGGTTGAGGAGGAGGAGGGGTGGTTGATTTAGGTTTCTAAGCTTGAGGGGCTAGATGAGTGGGGTCATCATTCTCTGAAAAAGAGTGTGTACCAGAGGGCCGGTGCAGGGTCGCTGGGTGAGTCATCCACTTCAAGAAAAGACTTTCCCTGGTGCTCCCGGGCCGGGCCTTGGGCTGACTTCTGGGACAGGGTAAACAGACTCTGCTGCTTCCTAGAGGGGCTCCCAGTCCTGTGGCGGTGGAGGCAGCCACACCACAAAGTGGGAGGGCGAAGGGGAAGCGGCAGAATAGGGGAAAGCTTGAGAGAGAGTGAGGCATTTGATCTGGGCTTTTCTCTCTTGTTCAAGTGACACAGGGCTCCGGAGTCTGAGACTAGCTCCTTACTGAATAGACTGCAAAGCACTAAACCAATAGCACTAACCATTGCTGTTGTCACCTAGTTCAGCTCAGGGCAAGAAAATGAGAACTCAGAGAAGCTAAACACTGTGTCCAGGGTCACAGAGCCAGTAAGTGCATACCTGTCTATGCTTTCAAGAAACTCTCAAATTTCTCTACAGCTGGGTTACAGTTTATTCTTCTCAAGAGTCAGACTGGCTAGGGCTTCTCTCCTTGCAAGCTGTGTGACCTTGTGCCAATTACTTTACCTCTCTGGTCCCCATTTTCCTCATTTGCAAAATGAAGATTAATTGGGACAATCAACAAAAAACACTTAGAATCTTGCTGGGCAAGTGGTAAGTGCTCATAAATTTGCCAAGTTATTGCTATTATTATATTTCCCCTATATTTTATTAAGCAAAGTAATGTCATATACAAATTAAGTGATCATGGTAGAATATTTGAAAAACTCAGAAAAGCACCAAGAAGAAAGTAAGAAACCACCCACCAGCTCACCTTCCAGGTGGGACTTGGCTGCAGGGGATGGTGAATCCAGACAAAGGGAAATGCACAAGTGAAGTCCCTCGGGAACCGGGTGTGGCAGAGACTCAGGGGTTTGGATGGCTGGTCTGAGCCTCACCATCCCTTTCCTCTCCTCCCTCTCCGTGTGCCACAGCCGATTCGGGACCAAGTGCGCTCGGTGCGGCCGACAGATCTACGCCAGCGACTGGGTCCGGCGGGCACGCGGCAATGCCTACCACCTGGCCTGTTTTGCCTGCTTCTCATGCAAGCGCCAGCTATCCACAGGGGAGGAGTTTGGCCTGGTCGAGGAGAAGGTGCTCTGCCGTATTCACTACGACACCATGATCGAGAACCTCAAGAGGGCTGCGGAGAACGGTACTCAACCCGCCCCTACCCCTCCCCACCCCCAGCCCTCTCTGACCCCCACGCCACCTCAGCACCCCAGGGACTGCTTGCAATTCTCTAGATCCAGGCGCCCCCCTTATCACCTGGGAGCAGCATGGGGTGGGGCTGTGCATGGACTTTGCGCTTCTGGCTCCACCATTTGTTTGCTAGTCTGAAGTAACACTGCTGGTCTTTGCAAATTGTGTTTCCTACTCTGTAAAATGGGGCTAACAATAAGACACCTCAGAGATAGATGAGGCTGATGTTCGGAAAAGCCAAGAGGCACTCAATGGCCCTAGCAATGACTCTCATCACCAGCAGCCTACTCTGCCTTTGGATAGCTCTGGGTGGCCTGGAGGTTCATCCCCTCTCCTTTGCGAACCAGGCTTGGGCCAGTCGTCCAGAGATGATGCGACCCTCTCCTCCCAACTCCCACCCCAGCAGGTACAAGCCAGAGGTTTGGGCATGGGGTTTTCATTCTGGGCTGTAAGGAGAAAGGCCTTTGAGTCTAGAGACCGGAACTTCAGTTTTGCTTCTGGCAGGTTGTGCTGACCTACAAATTTGCCTTTTATCTCTGGGTCTCACTCTCCCTAGTGGGAAAAAGGTTATTGGACTAGTGAAAGTAAAAGTCTCTCAGTTGTGTTCGACTCTTTGCGAATCCATGGATAGTCCATGGAATTCTCCAGGCCAGAATACTGGAGTGGTTAGCCTTTCCCTTTTCCAGGGGATCTTGGACTAGGAAGACCCCTAAATCTCTTCTGACTTTGATACTGAGATTTCCGAAGACACTTAGACTCAGGGACAGGACCCAGGTCTTCCCGGGTTTGTGGGGGCTAAGTCTGCCCCATCCCCAGTGCCTCTCAGGAAGTATGGACCATACTGCCTCAGTCTCTAGTCAGAGGACTAGTTAGGAATCCCCAGAGTGCTGTTGGCCATGGCCACAGCACCAGTCAGTCGCTCAGTCATGTCTTTCTCTGAGACTACATGGACTATAGCCCACCAAGCTTGGTTATCCAAGGAATTTTCCAGGCAAGAATACTGGAGTAGATTGCCATTTCCTACTCTAGGGGATCTTCCTGACCGAGGGGTCGAACCCTTTGGCAGGTGTATTCCTTACCACTGCGCCACCTGGGAAGCCTTGGCCACAGCAGGGCCGTCACTTTCTCCTGCCAGGATCAGGGCTGAGTGGGTGTGGGTGGGGAGCAAGTGAAGCTGGGGTGCTCTGAATTTACCTGCAAGCAAACTGGGCAAGTCAGTTGTGGAGCTGGGGTGGAAGTCCAGGAGTCAGCGTTTCTCCCACACCAGGAGCCATCAGTCACTCCAGGTTCCTTCCATATCTGTACCAAACAGGACCCGATAGCCACAGCCTTGCCAGTTACACTCCGCTCTCATAGCCAGACCTGACTCCAGACTCCTATCATGCAGGGAACCTGAAGGCTTATGACCTCAGATCTCCTTTACTGACCAGCCCTCAGTTTTGGCTACTGCTTTACTTGTAAAACTTAAACACACACATGTCCATTATAGAAAACTTAGAAAGGATGGTAAGCAAAAAGAAGAAAATAAAGACCACTCCAAATGCCACCACCCCAAATTTTAGTGTATATCTTCCCAGATTGTATTCTATGTATGTATGTTGGAGTGTTTGTTTTGTTCTTTTAGCACACTTTTTCCTAATTAAAAAATTATGAATAGTGGTGGAGTTTCTGGAGATTTTAATTTTCTTCTTTGTGCTTATCTGATTTCTGAGTTATTGATAAGGATCATATATTAGCTTTGCATTCAGAAAAATGAGATATTAAAAGAATATATTTAGTGTGATTAAAAAAGTAATGTTAAGTGGAAAGAGAATAACACATACTCCAGTTAACAAAATTAAACCTTAGAAAAGGTGATGACATGTGATTGTTGGAAAAACTTCAGAAGCTGCAGAAACATTGAGTCTTCATAATTGTACTCCCTCTTCCTAAGCCTTTGGTGTATATCCTTCCAACCTTTTGCTTCCATCCTTTTTTTAAAAAAACAAAATTAGGATCACAGTTCTGTAACCTGCCTGTTTCCCATCTCCATCAGTCTTTGGTTTCCTCAGTATGTCAAGGAGGGAGACCAAACTGGGATGCTAGAGTCAGCTAGCTTTCAGAATACTAGTCGAAAGGTCCAGAGCTGGGACTTTCTTCTTTCTGAACCTCAGTATCTTCCGCTGTAACACGAGGATAATGTCATCAATCCTCAGGGTTGTGAGAAGTACAGGGCACCCCCAAAGAGAAGCGTCTGGCACTGATCAGATGCTCAGAAGTAGAAGCCCCTTCCCCAAAGACTGAGTTCAGGGGCTTAGGACCCTGGGATTCCCGCTCCCAGCCAACTCCGCTCCAGACACTTCCAGGGACCAGCTCCCCCCACCCCCGTCCTTTCCAGGCTGCCACTAGAAGAGATGGGGACGCGTGGTCAGCCACTTCTGTCGCCCCCAGGGAACGGCCTCACGCTGGAGGGGGCAGTGCCCTCGGAACAGGACAGTCAGCCCAAGCCGGCTAAGCGCGCCCGGACGTCGTTCACCGCCGAGCAGTTGCAGGTACCCGGGCTGGCCGCGAGTGGCCGGGTGTGGGCGGGGCCTCGAAGTGGGCGGGGCTGATAGGGCCTCCTGACTCCTCCCCTCTGCCCGACCCGCGGGTGGCGGGGAGGGGCTGTAGCTGCCTGGGGGCGTGGCCTCCGGGCCGGAGCCTCTGATTGGGCCGGGGCCTTGGCGACCTCGGGGGGCTCGTGCCTCACAGCCCCGCGGCGCCTGGCAGGTTATGCAGGCGCAGTTCGCGCAGGACAACAACCCCGACGCGCAGACGCTGCAGAAGCTTGCGGACATGACGGGCCTCAGCCGAAGGGTCATCCAGGTGGGGCCGGGGTGGGCGGGGCCTTCGGGTCTGGGGCGGGGCCTGGGGGCGGGCCCTCGAGCGCGTAGCCGGGCTGCGGGTCCGCGGGGGCACACGTGGCCGCCCTTCCTCAGGTGGCCACAAGGCAGTCCCGCCTGGGGTCCCGCAGCGGCGCGTCCAGCCCTTTTCCGCGAGGCTGAGGCTGCTGAGGCTGTCGTTCCAGGTGTGGTTTCAAAACTGCCGAGCGCGTCATAAAAAGCACACACCGCAGCATCCAGTGCCGCCCTCTGGGGCGCCGCCGTCCCGCCTCCCCTCCGCCCTGTCCGACGACATCCACTACTCCCCCGTTCAGCAGCCCCGAGCGGGCTCGCATGGTCACCCTGCACGGCTACATAGAGAGTAAGTGACCGCGACACCTCGGTCGCCCGGCCTGTGGGAGAGCGGGTACAGACGAGCGCTCGTGGGTGGCGGAGGCGTGGGGAGGCCTTGCTAAGCCTCGTGAGTGCAGCTGAGGGTTCCTCAGTCACTCGGACCTAGAGGTGGGGGAGAGGAGTTAAGTTCCCCAATTCTGCAGCAGTGGAGCTGGACTCTTCCGTAGAGGCAAGCCATTCAAAACGTACTCTTTCAACACCCACTCTGTGCCAGAGCCTGAGGACCAGGAAAAGAACAAGAAGGGTAAAGTCCCTTCCCTGGGGGAGCCTGAGTTCTGGTGGGAGAGGCAGGAAACAACACCAGATAGATGAGCCGTTTGGTTTTCGTTGTGGTGATTCCGGTAGTCAGGATTCTGGATGGGAGTGTGTCGAGATGTCACCTCTCCTCCGGCTGAGACCAGAAGGATGGTAGGAATGAGTGAGACACAAGGAGAGGGGAAATAGGAATGCAGGCAGCAGAGGAACCAAGTGTAGGCAGAAAGCGCCCTGGCATGTGTGCGTTTGGGTCACAGAAGAGAGCCAGGGTGACAGGAGTACCCACAGCTGAGGCCGAGGGCAAAACACCTGACTGACTTCCTTGAACCTGTTTCCTCATCTGTACACTGGGACATTAATGATGCTACCTCACAGGGTGGTGATCCACTGTGTTCAGTAAGTATTTTTTGAGTGCTTTCTGTGCCCTAAGCACTGGGATGCCTTTGTGCTAAGTCTCATCAGTTGTGTCCAACTCTTTGCAACCCCGTGGACTGTATTCTGCCAGGCTCCTCTGTCCATGGGAATTCTCCAGGCAAGAATATTGGATTGGGTTGCTATTTCCTTTTCCTGACCCAGTGATCAAACCCACATGTCTTGTGTCTCCTGCATTGGCAGCTGGGTTCTTTACTCCTAGCTCCACCTGGGGAACCCCAAGCACTGGGATACAACAGACCAAAGCCTGTGCGCTCCTGAGGCTCAGGTGGCAGGATGGGGAGGAGGGGAGACAATAAACAAATAAAGGAGGGAGGGGGGGTGTCAGTGGGGACTGAGCACTGTGGGCGAGGGGTGGCAGGTCATGGTGGAGTGATCAAAGAGTGGAAATCTGGGGGAGAGACAGAGCGAGTAGCCTTGTGCATGTCTGGAGGATGGGCATTTAGTGAGTTTGCTATTGAATGGGTGCTTATCACAGATTTTCTTTCCCTTTGAGGTTGTTTCTATTGCTTGTTTCCTCAAAGCTGGACATGACCAGAAAAATAGGTGGCGACAGCATACCCACAAACTCAAACCCTCTCTTCTCTGGGTTCAAGTAAAAGAGAAAGAGAAGGGAGATCAGAGAGGGCACAGCTGTGTCCCGAGTCCCTGCCATGTGCCAGGCACTATCTCGACAGATGTTTCTAAACATCACTGTTCTACTGCACAGATGAGGAAACCAATGGTCCACAGTAAGTTAGTGGGAGCCAGGATTCTTTAATGATGAAATGTGGGCTTTAGTGTCATACTGTGGGGCTTCAGAGCCAACCTCTGTCACTTACAAGCTGTGAGACATTGGGCAAATGTTAGCTTATCCTAGAATACCAGTTTCCTCATCTGTAAAAATGAAGACAATAAGAATCCAATCTCTTTTTTAAAAAGGAGAATACCTATTTTAAAGCAGTATTGTGAGCATCAGATGAGATCACTGACTTAATGTCTTCAGTATTTATTAAGTCTGGAAAAGTATTAGCTGCTCTTGTGATGTAGTGGTGGTTCTGGTTTGCAGAGCTGCAAATGCAGAATCCTGCCTACTGCACCAGGCTGCCAGTTGGAAGTGGCAGTGTCTGCCAGTGTCTCTTTGTTCTGTTCCATTTCTGAACCATCTGCTCAGTAGGAGGGACTCTTTTCCTCCTTTCTTTTCTAAACAATTGACGTGTTCAAGCTGCAGAGAGCTCATTGACTATCTAGTTCATCTGTTAAAGGTGCCAAGCACCAGGGGCTCTCTAGGTACTAGGAGTCTGGGCCACCAGCCAACGTTTGCTGTGAAGTTGGAAATGGATCTAGGTGACCCCATGGAGAGTGGGGCCATGGTCTCCAGAGCTATGTCAGGATTCTGTCCACATAGATTGTTGGCCAAGCCTAGGGACACCTAGAGAAAGGACTGAAATGCCCTTTCCTTTTCCCCTCAAGGTGAACCCAGCTTGGGGCAGGAGGCGTCAAGGGTGTTTGAACGTGCTGCCTCCTGTTGCGTGACTGAAGGTCCCCTTAGAAATTTTCTTTGCCATTCACTGAATTCACAGGTTCC
Organism: Bos mutus; assembly: GCF_027580195.1. Lineage (NCBI taxonomy): Eukaryota > Metazoa > Chordata > Mammalia > Artiodactyla > Bovidae > Bos > Bos mutus. Next base: position 13,746,673 of record NC_091627.1, read on the forward strand.
TGAGTTTCCCAGAGCCTTCAAGCTTGGGCTTCCCTTGTAGCTCAGTTGGTAAAGAATCTGCCTGCAGTGCAGGAGACCCAGGTTGGATCCCTGGATTGGGAAGATCCCCTGGAGAAGGAAATGGCAACCCACTCCAGTATCCTTGCCTGGAAAATCTCATGGACAGAGGAGCCTGGTGGGCTGCAGACCATGGGGTCGCAGAGATTCGGGCATGACTGAGCAACTAACACTTACTTCAAGCTTGGAATCTCATAAAAAAGCTTTGGAACTAGACTCCAGAAATGCATACATATGCACAGAGTTCTCCACATAATCTTAGGCTGTTCATGGGCCCTCAGAACACCCCATATTAAGAATTCCTCCATCTTCTCCAGATGAGGGAACTGTAGCTCAAAAAGGCACAGTGACTTGCCCTGTCACATATTAATTGCAGGTCTCTGTACAGGGCTCCTTCCCCTGCAACCAAAGAGGACAAAGTTCAGAGAAGAGTGAGGCCATAGGCTTCACTGTAGTGGCAAAGAGGTGGAAGCATGAGACATTTGGGTCAGACCAAGGATGGCCTTACCCCTCACTGTTTTAATATTGGAATAGGGTAGAGATTCATCCAGCAAAATCTTAAAGAGTACCTACTAGATGCCGTGCCTTATTCTAGGTCCTGGAAATCCACAAAGACTAGAATCTAGAAACAATCAAAAATTCCTGCCCTCATTAGAGGCTGCAGTCTAGCTGGCAAAGACGGATAACATCAAATAAACAATAAAAATATACAGTCAGTCAGATGATGGTAAGTGCTAAGGAGAAAAAATAAAGCTGAGAAGACAGGCAGGGAGGGTAGGGGGTAGGTATTGGTGTTGGGTGGCAGTTGTGAATAGGGTGGTCAGGGAGAGCATCCTAGAGAAGGTGATGTATGAGTACAGAGTCCTCTAGGGGAGGGGGGTAAAGCCCTGGTGATACCTGGGAGATAAGAAGGTACAACACACCAAGGAAGGACTCGAATGGATGGGGTAGAGCCTTGAATATAGGAATGTACAGCCTTGAATGTATATATTCATTTCTTTTTCTCTCTTCTTAAAACTTCTAAACTATAATATAGTTGATTTACAATGTGTTAATTTCTGCTGTACAGCAAAATGATTCTATTCTATATATATACATACATATATATATATATATATATACATTCTTCTTTTAATATTATTTCCCATTATGGTTTGTCAGAGAATGTTGAATATAGTTCCCTGTGCTAGCTATACAGCAGGACCTTGTTTATCCCTTCTGTATGTAACAGTTTGCGTCTGCTAACCCCAAATTCCCACTCCGTTCCTCTCCTACCTCCCTGCTTGGCAACCACAAATCTTTTCTCTGTATCGGCGAGTCTGTTTCTGTTTCATAAAAGTTCATTTGTGTCGTATTTTAGATTCCACACATAAGTGATATCATATGGTGTTTGTCTTTCTCTTTCTGACTTGACTTATTATAAGGATCTCTAGGTCTATTCTTGTTGCTGCAAATGGCATTATTTCCTTCCTTTTTATGGCTGAGTAGTATCCCATCACATATATGTACCACGTTTTCTTTATCCATTCATCTGTCGATGGGCATTTAGGTTGACTTGGCTATTGTGAACATAGGGGATGTACACATTCATTTATGAGTGTTTATCAGTGAGTTAGATAGTTATTATCAACTATGCTTCCCAGGTGGCACAGTTGGTAAAGAATCTATCTGCTAATGCAGGAGACACAAGAGATGCAGGTTCGATCCCTGGGTCAGGAAGATTCTCCCAGAGAAGGAAATGGCAGCTCCAGTATTCTTGCCTGGAAAATTCCATGGAGAGAGAAGCCTTATGAGCTATAGTCCGTGGGGTCACAAAAAGTAGGACACAACTGAGCACACACACAACAGACAGTTATCACACATAGCTTCATTGCTCATAGACTTTCAGGGACTTCCCTGATGGTCCAGTGGCTAGGACTCTGCACTTCCATTGCAGAGGGCACGGGTTTGATCCGTGGTCAGGGAACTAAGATCCCAGAAGCCAAAAGACTTTCACATAGGGTATTGCAACCAACCCTACTGAAATTTTGCCCAGGGCCACCCCACTGGTAAGTGGTAGAGGTGAAAATGGCCCCAGGGCTCCAGCCTATCGAGCCCAGGGCTGGTGGGATGCTGCATGGAGACTGGGCGATGGGCTCCAAGGCATCCTCTCATCCACAGGTCAGGTACAGTGTGGGCAGGCGCACTGCCGGCTGCCTTACACCGCGCCCCCAGTCCACCTCAAAGCCGATATGGATGGACCACTCTCCAACCGGGGGGAGAAGGTAAATGGAGCCCGGTTGGGTGGGGTGGGTCAGAGCCCCCCCCGCCAGGATTGGGTTTCTGGCAAGATTCTCGTCGCTGAGCAGGCACCCTCAGCCCGGCACACTCAGGCCCCCCTGAGCCCCACCACGCAGTCCCTTGATCTGGTGCCAGTGTGTTCGGAGTGTACGGCCAGCCCCCTGGTGGCTCCCCACCACGGCTGGCCTTCTCTTTTTCAAATTTACGGATTTGGTTACTTCGCTCAAACGTTGCGGCTCTGAGCAGGGCTTATATCACACACCACCCTGCCTCCCACCATGTCACGGGTTCCTCCTCCTGCGAGTGAATAACCTGAGCTGGTGGGGCCCAGGGACAGCAGGCCAGCCAGTGGCCCTTGGTCAACTGGTAAGGCCTCCTTTGTGGAACCCGATCTCTGGTTGTCTCAAGCAGTAGGACTGGACGCCCAGAAGGGTGCTTGGATGTCACCCAGTCCAGTGGCTTGAAAGCTCTGTTCTTAAGCCCGGGAACCCACTTGTTTGCGCTTTCTCATAACGAAGAATGGAGATGAAACGAGGTCAGTGGGGAGCCACTCTGGATGAAACTGCAGAGGGAGTAGAGCCCCCACCTCCCACTCAGCTCCAGGACAGCTCGCAGTGAGCCTTGAAAGCCACTGCTCTCAGACAATCCCTTCTTTTAGAAAATGAGGCCCAGGTAGCTCAAGGTCACAGAGCCGGAATGAGAACTTGTACCTTTACTCGTTCACAAAATCAGTTCTTCAACCGTCATACTATGTACAGATTGTTCCCAGGAGCCCCAAGTCAGTTGCCAGGAGCACAGAGATGAAGGAAATGTAGTTCCTGCCGTCGAGGAGGCCAACAGTTAGGACACAAGTGTGATTCAACTGTGATGCTGGGGCCAGGGGAGCTGGGAGTGGGGGCTCAGGAGAAACACACAAAGGCTTCCTGGAGGAAGGCACGCCTGAGCCTCAGGGTTTGGCAGGGAAGGCATGAGCCGCCAGGGCTCTCAGGGAACCCAGAGTGATTCAGATCTGCTGGCACATGAGCCTGGGAGGAATAAGAGTGAGCGGTGGAGCCCTCAGGTTGCCAGGTAGAGGTGCGTGGACCATGGTGGGCGCTGGAGGTCTCTTTTAGAAGTATCACTGTAGTGGTCCTTGGAGAGGCAGGGAGCCCCAGGAGTCAGAGGATGTGCTGGGTTTGAGGAGAAACAGGGCCAGGCCTGAACGCAGTCTTCTATGCCTCAGCATCATTTGGGCAGCTCCTAGAGAGGCAGATTCCCCAGCCTCGCCTCTGGGGAGCTGCGGTGGGCCCCAGGGACCCACGGGTGTCATACCCAGCCCCAGTGATTCTGGCAGGCAGCCAGGAGTGGGACTACCTTTCCAGGACAGCCCCTCTTACTCCACCTCCTGATTAAGCACCTACCTGTGGGGCTGGGCTGAGGGCTGGGCACCGTGGGGAAAGTAGATGATGCAGAGGTACAGCCAGCCACTAGGACCAGTAGGTTTATAAGTAAATGGTAGTACGTATGCAGTCTCAAATTCTGGAGACCCCAGTGGTGGGTGACCCCACCCCATCCCCTTTGAGACTGTCATACTCACAGGAAGGGCTGCCTTGGGTAAACAGCTTCTTTGTTCATGGCAGGTGCTTTACATATGTTGTCTGATGCCCCTGATCACACTGTGGATATGAGGATGGCATCCTCATGGTAAAGATAAGGCAACATGGCTCAGAGAGGTGACCCGACCTGTCCAGGGATGCAGCTAGCCCCTCAGATCTGAAGTCCACCTGGTTCAGTAACCATGTGCTTCTGAGCCGCACTTTACAGTCTGCACAGTGCTCTTTTTGACCTCACCCTTCACAGCCTCTCTGGGATGATGACTGTGGTTGACTCCATCTCATCCCTGCAGACATGGGCTCAGCCAGAGCAGCAGCTCGCCCAGAGACACACAGCAAGTGTGGGTACAGCTGGCCTTGATCCTGGGGCTAGCTGCCCCCCGGCCTGCAGGAGAGCATTCATCCTGTCCCACCCTGCAGCGAGCTGGCATGGTCCCTGTCCTCAGGGTGGCTTAGAGCAGGAGGTGGGCAGCTACAGCCCTGGGCAGTTGAGGATAAGGGATGAACGTGAATCTTCGAGGACCCAGAAGACAGAATGGCCAGCTCTAGGGGAGAGGCAGGGGACGTGAGGAATCCCTGCCAAGGCACAGAGGTTTGGAAGAACCTTGAAGGACAGCAGGGGGCTTAGTGTGGCTGGGGCCCAGGGAAGTGGAGGAGGAGCCAACAGGGGGTCACATAATGAGGGCCCTGTGCCTTCAAGCAAAGGGCCTGGACGTTATCTGGGGTCAGAGGGGATCTTTGGAAGGAATTAACTCTGGGCTCAGCACTTGGAGATGAGCCCTTGTCTCCTGGTTTCTCAGCTAAGCCTGTGGTTATGTCTGGTTCAGCCTGAAGGATGAACCAGTCTAGGGGTCTGGCAGCTTTTGGCTGGGGAAGGTTTCTGGCCCCTGGGATTGGCTGCCGAGCCAGAGTTCTCTCTTGCTGGCCCAGAGCCCCAACTTCACATCCAGCAACTCTACAGAAAAACATTTCCCCCTCTTCATGACCTTCCGCCCTCTCACTGTCAGACCTTCCTGCCAGCTCCCAGGAACCTTCTCTGTCCACATCTTGCCAAACCCCTGGGGTCTGGTAGACTGTGTGTGTCCAGGCAGTGCAGAACCTTGTGGGCTTTCTTCCAAATCCCTCTGGGCCTGATCCAGCCTGGCGAGGAGGAGATTCAGGGCCCCCTGGGGCAGCCCCCCCAAACCCACTGATCAAGACCAGCACTGGCCTGGCCCAGAGACCAGTGCTCTGAGCACTGGGGTAGTATCCTGTGCCTCTGTCGTGTTGTCATTGGACTGCTCATCCCTGTGAGTTTCCAGTACCAACATTTCTTCCCGGTCATGGCCCCTGATCCCACAGTTTAGAGCTTGGAAAGTTCTTAAAAATCAGAGGCTGGCCATCATTGCTCAGGTGGAGAGACAGCAGCTCATGGACAGGCAGGGTCATCCCTCTGGAGAGAGCTTCTATTAGAAAGAGCCCAAAGCCAGGTAGACAACTCAGAGGCTAGAGGAGAGCACAGTCTAAGGTGGGGGTGAGCTCCAGAGTCGGGCAGACCAAACAGCTCGGCCACCTTCTCACTTTGGGACTTGGGAACACGGTTTCTCTGAGCCTCAGTTCCTTCATCCACAAAATGGGGATAATAGTTCCTACCATGCAAGGTTGTTGCTGAAAGCAAACGCAATTATATATGTACAGGGCCTGGCGTGATGCCCGGCGCGCAGGAAGTGCTCCGTGTGTGTTGGTTATTATTACAATGACTCTTACGGCGAGGATCACCATTGCTTTCTTCCATCTCTTCCTCCTGGAAACTGACCTGGGCCGTTAACATTCTTGATCAAAAAATGGAACAGCCATATGGCCATGCCCACTGGATGTCCCCGGCCCACTTGAAATCTCCTCCTGGCACTGGACTGTCAAAAGGCACATCCCATTGGCCAGACAGCCAATAATCCTTGAGCTGAACCTTCGGGACTGTGTTGGCGGCAGTGCGAGGTCAGCCAGGCATCTTAGGTGGGAGACGGAGAGGAAGCAGTCGGTCCCTGACCACCCTCTGTGTGTCAGGCACCTGGCGTGTCTCAGCCACCTGCCTCTCCAAGGGCTTGGACGCATGAAGGGCTTGGCCCATTGCCTGGTACTTGGTAAGCGCCACTGGTAACTTTCAAGGTGGCTTGGAGAGGAAGAGGCAGTGGGTCTAACCAGCAGAGCTTATTCTAGCGCCAGGCTGGGGTTGCCCTGCTGGGTCCACCTCTTTTGGGCCGGGTGATCCCAGGCTCTTTGATTTTCACCTCTCTGGCCCCAGTGCCTCCCCTGTAAAAAGGAGATGGTATCAGGGCACCCTGGTGGGGTTAAGGCCAGGCTCTGTGAAATCACACCCGTGTGCACTATACCCAGTGCCAGGGAGTGTGCCCAGGAGGTGCTAGCTGCTGTTCTTGAATCTTCCTGATTCCTCCCCATTCTGAAAGAGAGAGAGGGAAAGAGGTGTGCTCATCCCTGTTTGACAGATGAGGAAACAGGTTCAGAGAGGTGAAGTGAGTTGCCCAAGGCTGCACAGCAAGCAAGTGACTGAGCCAGGATTTGAACTCAGATGTGGGCCCTGGGTCCCCCTCCTTCTCTAGGCCTTTGAGGACCTCTGGGGGGCTGCCAGGCGGTGCCGACCCTGGCTCAGCCCCCTCCCACACCCTCCTCTTGCAGGTCATCCTTTTTCAGTACTGACACTGCCGGCACTTCCGCATCTGTCCATGGGCGACCTGCAGCTGTCCCTTAGCCGCTGAAACCCGGAGTCTGAGCTGCTGCCAAGGATCACCCGCTCCGCATCCACCCCTCGTCTGCCATCCTGCCTGCCGCCAGCTGGGCCCCTGGGCCTGGCCTCCCTGTCTCCTGCTGAGAACCAGAACCCACCAGGAGCACTGCGGAGCCCTCCTCCAGGAAAGCAGAGCTCCCTGATACTTGGAGCCAGGGTGAAAACAACAGCCCACGTTTCCCATTTAGACAGGAGTCGTCCTCTTCAACTTAAGCTGATCACAATAGCAAAAGGCCAAATTGAGTTGCGCGACGCCAACAGCCTTCCAATTTACAGGTTTTCTTTCCTCCTGTGTTGGCCTTTACTACTTCCTTGGAATCATCTCCAAATTCTAAATAGTCAACAACCCCCAGTGTTATCCGCTCTGTTGCTTTTGTCTGGAAAACTCTACAGTGTTTGTGGGATGTCCCCAAAGGAAAGCTTATGTTCTAATTTTATCATTTCCATCTGTCTGGTTATGTCAAGTTAGTTCAGAGAGAGAAGAGACACTGACCAACCCTGAGAGGCCCAACAGGGCAAAGATGGAGGCCTGCCCAGACCAAGAGGCAGCGGGATAGGGAGGGGGTGGGGGGAACAAAGACCCCCATTAGTTTGGAGGCCCAGGTGAAGGAGTCGGCATGTTGGGCTGGGAGGGGCACGAGCCATTTTAAGGAGAAGAAAGAGGAAGCTCGGGGTGTGTGTGCCAGGGGCCCCACTTTCCCCCAGTTATCCAGCATATGTGCGGAGGCATGGCAGAGGTGGGTTTTGATCTGTACGGTGACATTTCTCAATGTCTGGACAGGTTACACTTGGGGATGCTTCTTGGCTACTTGTTAACTCCCGATGGGTGGGGCTGCTTGGGCCACATCTTTTTTTTTTGCAAGGAGGGGGCATCTCCTGAAGGGACTGGGGAATGGAGCCCAGGGAAAGGGCAGTCAGAACATTCATTCTGGACCCATCTCTGCATAGAAAGAGAGTCCTGATGCTGAGTGAGTGTGCCAAGCCCAGGGTTCTAGCTGGCACTTCTGGGCTTCTCCATCAACCCTGCCCAGAGCCAGCCCTGTCTACTCCTGAGAAGGTGGACCAGACAGCTGTGGTCACACCCACCCTGTCCCGCTACTCTTCCCCTCCTCCCAAAACAAAAGGGCTCATGCTACACAAGATCATGGTTTATGTTTTCAGGGGATGCTCATTTGTCCCAAGCTTATCCTGTAATCTTAGAATTACTTTGTGTCCTGATGCATTTCCCACTAGAGGCTGCTAGTCATCCTTCCGGCTTTGGTTCACCTGGTATGTTGCTTTGGGAAGAAGACTCTAGGACAGGGAAAGCAAGTTCATGGTACACAGGTATCTGCTGTCCCTGGTTTCACCCGTGGCAGACATCGACAATCAGTTGCAGCACTATCTCGCTGAGTCTGGATAAGGGTTCGGAATCCAAATGCTTGAAGTTGGCGCTTAAGATGAAAACTTATATGCCATTCTCGTTCTGGGATCTGGAGGAGGGCTGGGCCCGGGTGTAGCCCCTGAAGGGAACCTGTTTCTTTTCGCTTTCAAAGACAGTTCCAGCTGACTCAGGGCAAAGAGAAGGCACCCCTCTGAATGTAGTTGGTGCAGCTTAGTTCAGAACTCACCTAGTGAATAATGTGTGCTTAGCCCTGTGCTCAGAGCTGACGTTACCAGGAGCAGCTGGGCCCAATCCCTGGTGACTGGGGAGCTCTAATCTTTCCTTTGATTTCTGCTCCCAGTGATCCCAGTCCCAAGCACCATCATGTGGTGAGTGGCCAGCCGAGTCCTGCCCAGGGTCACCTAGTACCCACTCTGCCTTGAGCCTCCCCCCAGGGTCTGTTCCTTGCGTGGATCACGTGGTTGTAGCATGTTTCGGTTCAGACATGTCTCCACTAGCCTGATAGAGCAGCCTGAGAACCTACAGGCCATCAGGACTATTTATTTAAATCAAAGCAAAAGGGGGAAACACACACACACACATACACACACGGAAAAAAAAAAAAATTGTAAGCACTTTTTTGTAAAACCAATGTCTGTTTTGTTACACACCTTTCATGTTGTGCTTTGTAAATGTCTTTTTTGTGTAATAAATAAAGTTAATGCAAGTAGAAGTGCTGGCACTGACCTCCAGAGCACAACAGGATTCCATTTCTTTCCTGTTCTCTGGTGAAGGGCTCAGGCTCAGGCCTGGCCCCCAGAGTGGCAGGGCTGCTAGACAGTGAAACCCCTTCCAGCTAGGAGGCTGAGCAGAGTAAAGGCATCATGGTGGGTTTCTTCTCTAGTCTGTGCTGTGCCGGAAATCAGACTGGCTGGTGTCCCACCTCACTCCCGACCACACTCTGCTGGGGACCGTGCTGACCTTGCAGGCTCAGAAAAGGGCCCGGGAGAAGCTCTCAGTCAGGCAAATGCTGTAGACGGATCCCTCCCCACGTGCTGTCTGGACTTGGGGAGGGGGGCACTTGAGCTTTATCTTCAGATGAGAAGTTCATGGAGTAAGTTCACAAGAGGAGATGCTGGGAGGCCAGAGACGAGCATAGAGGAACCTGATTGGGAAATGGGGTGGAGTGAAGGGAATACGGACTGGAGACGGGGGTGACAACTAGCCTGGCTGGGTTCCAGAGCCACCGTGTAATCTAGGGAGCAGGCATCCTGCTGCTGGCTGCCGAATTTTCTTTTAATGGCAGAACCGTTTGTAGAAGCCCAGGCTCACCAGGAAGGGAGGAGACTGGCTCTGCCTGGTGTGGAGGCTTCCCCAGCAGGCCCACCCCGCCCTTGCCCCACCCCACTTTGTGGCTTGGAACAGGGTCACACATGAGCCTCGGCTAGGGGTGGCTGTGGTCCCCGCCCCTGCAGGGCCCCTCTGTTAAGCTGTTGCATGCTCCATCCCCGACCCCACCCCTTCCCTCCCTCTCCACTCCTCCAATCCATTTATCAAATGTTGATTTAGATATATGTGTATCTTTGAAAATAGTTTGTGTCTTTCTTTACCTGAATGTACTTTCTATTTTCAAAACATACTTTGGAATCCCCCAGTGGCCATCCATCCTATCTCCTGAGGTGACTGTTGCCTTGGAAGGGAAAGGTGATCTCTCCCCCAGCCCCAACCCCCCATCCCTCCATGGCTTAGCTGAACATGCCTAGACCTCCCTTGACCCCTGGCTCTGCACCAGCATGCCACTCATGGGTCCCCAATTCAAATGGCTAGTTTCTTGTCCCTGTAGACCTTGGCAGAGCCCTCCCAGGCCTGACTCCCTCTCCTGGGCAGACCCTGGTGAGCCACGGGACAAGGGGCAGGGAGTTGCAGGAGCCAGCAGCCTCTAAGATGGGAAAGCCAGGCAAAGATCCAGGATGCCTGTGGCCCAAGTATACCCCCTGGAACATGTTACCACTTCCTCTGCTGGTTTTCAGCTGACACATAAGATCCCTGGGGGTGATTCTGAAGAACAATTACTCTGTACGCACAGCTAACAAATTAGTTTTTAAAGCAAGCACATACCGAATTCCTGCTAAGTGCCAGCTCCTTGTATTGTTTCATTCAATCCACACAGCTACCCTCTGGGTTTAAGCACCATCATACCCATTTTACAGATGAGGAATCTGAAACTCAGAGATGTGAAGTGACTTGCCCAAGGTTGTATGATACCTGTGATTGAGCTGGGATCCGAACCCAGGTGTGTATGATGCCAACACTGGATTCTTTCATACCAGGGGCACCATACTGATTCTGTGCTTAGGGTATGAGACCCAGCTAGGGAAGTTTCAGAGAGGGAGCAGCTGTTGTGGGCAACCATTTCTGTGCTTACAAGATACCAGCTGTGAACCTGGGCACAGTCATCGTGTCCTACTGCTCTGTGAAATCAACATTGATCAGGCAGGCTGCTCCTGGTTTTAAAAAAAAGTAATAAAGCTGGGCTTTATCTTCAGAGGGACTCAGATTCAAATGCTGTATGACCGAGGTCAGGTCAAATCTCCCTGAACCTCAGATTCCCCCTCTGTAAAGGTGACATTAAGCTCTCTTGTACAAATAAGGCTATTATGAGGAGCTGAGGTAACATACCCACGCTGCCTGCACCTATGAATTGCTCATTCAATTACATGTATCTATCATTATAAGGTGATGGCTCTCGAACTTCCATATGTGTAAGAAATACCTGAGAATGCAAATTGCTGGGCCCCAGTCTCAGCGATTCTGATTAGCAGATACTAGGGTGGGGCTCAGAGAAGGCAATGGCACCCCACTCCAGTACTCTTGCTTGGAAAATCCCATGGACAGAGGAGCCTGGTAGGCTGCAGTCCATGGGATTGTGAAGAGTTGGAGATGACTGAGCGACTTCACTTTCACTTTTCACTCTCATGCATTGGAGGAAATGGCAACCCACTCCAGTGTTCTTGCCTGGAGAATCCCAGGGACAGAAGAGCCTGGTAGGCTGCCATCTCTGGGGTCGCACAAAGTCAGAGACAACTGAAGCGACTTAGCAGCAGCAGCAGCAGCAGGGTGGGTCTAAGCATAGCTAGTTCACAATTTTGCCGAGGTGATTCTGACGCAAGTGGAATGAGGGTCCCATCCCAAGGAATAGTCTAAGGAAATCAGGGCCACTGACTGCAGAAAACCTTTATTCCTAGAGTCCAGTCAGGTCCTAGAACTATAGCCTGCCCTCCCCGGGCTAGCCAGGGCTGGGCGCACAGAAGGAAGCCTGTTATGGAGAGGCGACAGCACTCACGACTTGGGCTCAGGGCCCATGGTCTCGTCCCAGCCCTTCCGACACGTCCGGACGATCCACTCGTGCTCGTCATCATCTGTAAAGGAGAAGGGGAGCCAGTCATGCCTCATGCTGGGAGCCCCCCAGGCAGGGTTTCAGGACTGGGGTGGTGTCAGAGGTGGACGCTGCTGACTGGATGGAGGCAGGCATGACATCATCGGGCTGTTCTGAGCTGGGCCCCTGCCCAGTGTGACATCCACTTAGGGCACCACTGGGACAGCTGGTCCAGGCCTTAGTTTATTCTCTGGGTTTTCCATTCTGGACCCTTCAGAGAACCCATGGTTCCTCTAGAGGGTCAACACTCTCTCTTTACTTGGGTCTTTTCTGTGAGGAGTGGAGAGGAGAAGCTGGGGGCCCTGCAGGCCCACAAGTGTTTATCTCCCTCAACTCAATCCTCGGGACCTCGCCTTCCTGTGGACAAGCAACAGGCTCGGAGGACAAGTTGTATGTCCACAGCCATGGGATAAGCACGTGGGAGAGCCTAGAACCTGAGCCCCAGGAACTTGTCTGCATACAAGGCCTGTGCTGTTTTGAAACCTGAGAGAGAGAAAGAGAGAGAGAGAGAGAGAAAGTGGAGGGGGGACCATAGCACACCACCCATCTCTCTGTGCCAGACCCCTCTGCAGACTGACTATTTTCATTTTTCCCCTTTATCCTCTAAACCCACACCCAGCCCCTCCTCTCACCACGACTAGAGGCCCACTCCAATGGTGGGATGTATACCCCTAAAAATGCATGTAACTCAGTAAAATATATCCTGCTGTTTTGTGTGCAAATGTGGTTTTAATTTACACAAATGGCATTGTGCTGTGAGTTTCATTGTGTCTCACTTTTTTTTTTTTTTTTCACTCAACACGATATTTTCAAGATCTGTTCTCATTGCAATGTGGACATCTCGTTCTTTGCTCCTGACCTAATATTCCTATTGCTCGCCTAATATTCCATGGCGAGTTTCCAGCTACTCATCCTCCCTGGATGGGCACGAAGGATGCCTCCACTTCCCATACCAGGAATGATGCTGGGACAGATGCTATGTTCTTGGGCACATCCCTTGGTGGGTCCGTGGAGAATTTCTCTGGGTCTGTATTCCAGGAGGAGGGTCACGGAGTTGTGCTAAGAGTCCATTCACCAGGACTCTCAGCAAAGCCCATGGTTTCCGCCCCCACCCCCAGCACCGCATTGCCGGCCAGTGGTCCCTCCCTTGTTCCTGCCCACTTCCTGGGGACAAAGAGGACCGGCCCCAATCCCTGCCTTCCTGTCTTGCCTCTGTCTTGCCCCGTGTCTAGTTCAGTGCTTCCCACCTAAGAGATCAGAGGATGGAATTACTCATCCTCCTTGGGTCAGAATCCTATGGGCAGAGGAACCTGGTGGGCTACAGTCCATGGGGTCGCAAAGAGTCGGACACAACCGACCAACTAACACTTTCACTTCAACACTTGGGTGACAAACGGCAGAAGCTACAGATAAAAGACACTCCTTGAGAGCTAAACCATGGGAAATCCCACAGAAATCCTGCCCTCCATACTACAGCCCCCTGCCAGGAACCCCCTTCCTCTTCTGGTCCAGGACCCAGGGAGACAAGACTTTTTGTCAGCTTACTGTGTGCTCTGAGCTTTACAAATCCCGGATCTCATTGAGTCCTTTGTGAGACCCCAGTAGGGTAGGGGCTTCCCAGGTGGCGCTAGTGGTAAAAAAAAAACAGCCTGCCAATGCAGGAGACCTAAGAGACATGGGTTAGATCCCTGGGTAGGGAAGAACCCCTGGAGGAAAGCATGGCAACCCACTCCAGTATTCTTGCGTGGAAAATCTCATGGACAGAAGAGCCTGATGGGCTGCAGTCTATAGACTTGCAAAGAGTCAGACATGACTAAAGCAACTTAGCTAGGGGAGATTGCTCCATTTTATAAAGAGGACAAGCCTTGACTTATATGCATGGCCAGTGGAATTTAAACCAAGACTCATCAGACCCTGAAGCCGGACTTTCCACCCCAGGGCAGGCCTGAAGGTGCCAGAAGGCGAATCTGCCCCCATGGAGTAAGCCTCCTCTGTCCCCCACCCCAACTAGATCTCTGTCTGTGACCTCGACAAAGGCTCGCCGCCTGCAAGCTCTGGCCTGGGAGGACTGCCCTCAGCAGCTGGTGGGCCTCAGTTTCCCCTGGGGAGGCTACCGGGGAATCCTCGTGTGGCTGCCAACCCCCGCCCCCCAGGGCGGGGGCGGGGAAAGCGCGGCACACAAGGAGTTAAGCACTGGTGAAGCCCACTTTTGCCACACCGCAAGCAGCCTGGTTGATAATTACAGTTCTGAAGTCTCCAGGCTATTCGAATCAGTGCAGCTGCAACCTCTTCAGCGGTAACCCTGAAACCAGACCAACGGGGTTTATTGTGCTGAACCAGTCCTCCGGCCCCTCCCTGATAGTTACAAATTGACAGCAATGGCCTTAACAGCCCTCTTCACTACCCCTTTCCCTCTCTACCTGGCCGCTCAGCCACCAATTTGAATCACAGAAGCCTCTCCTCCCAGCAGCTGCTCCCCAACCCTCCCTCCACCTCCCTGGCGCCTCGAGGCGGCTCCCCTGGCCCTGCCACGCCAGGGTGAGGCTGCCGAAGCACATTTCATCAATATTTAAAATGGAATTAAACCTGCAGCTTTGATTAATGCCTCCCCGATCCCGGGAGTTGTGATTACTATTTTGCAAATTGCGATTGTTGGAATATGCTAATATGATTGTCTGAGAACATCTTCACCTTCTCAGATAATTTCCCCCCACTCTTTTTTTTTTTTTGGTAGGAGGAGAAGGGGAGAGGAGGGGAAAGAAAGATGGGGAAAAAACACCCCACAAACTCTTTAATCAATTGTAAATTATTACCCTCGGCACAATTGCTGGTGGTTCAGAGGAAGGGGAGGGAGATTTCTGGTTTGGTGCATTTATCTTGAAAAGTTTTGGCCCCCACTGGCCCAGTAATTCCACTCTGGGATGTTATCCTAAGGGAATAATCTATTTGTCCCAGTACTATTTAGAATCAAGAAAACTGAAATAACCCACGCTTCTAAAACAAGAGGATGATTACTTTGTTGTACATTCGTTCATTTAACAAGTAATTTCTAAACACTGACTATATGCCAGGCATACAGCTATAGTTTGGTGGTCGGGGGAGGGACACCAAAGGCCACATGAGGGGATATTTAGCAGCTACTGAAAAAAAATATGATTATGAAGTCTACATAGCAATGTAGGAGAAATGTTTTGGATATGATAAGCCAAAAAAAAAAAAAAAGGTGGAAGGAGGTAAGAAACAAAATTACGTAGTATAATCTGTGTACAAATTATGCACAAAAGAAAAAAAATTAATTGAATGGGAATAATGGTCAGCTCCTAGCAGTGGGGCTCGAGAGGTTCTTCTGTTTTGGATATTTCCTTAATCTTTTGTTAATATGTATCCACAATAGAAAAAATAAAAATAATCATTGGCTTTTTTCCTACCCTCTAATGCTTTGGTAATTTCATGCATCTTAGTAATTGAAGTAAGATATTCCTAGGTTCCCAGAAACACCAATAGGGTTCTTGAATTTGTAAAAAGTAAAAAGACCCAGCATAAAAATATTGATAAAAATGCATAACATTTGGCAAATAGGCAAATCTCCTATGCAGAAGACTTCCAAATAATTTAGGTGGATACTCTGCCCTTGAGGAGACTGGACATGACTCCTTTTTCCCCAGATGTGGGCTACCTCCTAAAAAGGACTTCCTAAATAGTGACTTCCTCCTAAAAAGGACAGTGAAGGAAGGGGGTAGGAGAAAAAAAGGAGTAACTTTTCAGTGAAGAAACCTGACAAACACACCTCGTCCAAGTGATCAAGGTCAATGTCAGCAGTGATAAGTTGTGTGGATAATGTGTAGCCTCGATTTGATGACAATGGCATTTACCTCCTCCCCTAAACTCATAACCCCCCTTGAATGATGTGAAACCCATCAGATAAATTCCAGTCATGGGGCATTTTAAAAACACTCCTCAAAAATGTCATCGAAAACAAGGAAAGTCTGAGAGACGGTCAGTGTCAAGAGGAACCTAAGGTGATGTGACAACTGAATGTGACGTGGTGTCGTGAGCGGGATCCCAGAACAGAGTAGAGGCATCACGGAAAGTCGTGAGCAGGATCCCAGAACAGAATAGAGGCGTCACGGAAAGACGGAGGAAAGAAGGAGAAAGTATGCTGTTACTAATATATCAACGCGTGCTCAGTCACTCGGTTGTGTCCTACTCTTTGCAACTGCACAGACTGTAGCCTGCCAGGCTCCTCTGTCATGGGATTCTCCAGGCAAGAATACTCCAGTGGGTTGCCGTTTCCTCCTCCAAATATGTCAGTGTTAGTTCATTAATGGTGTTATGCGCACGGTGCAATGTAAGATGTCAATCATAGGGAAACTGGATGTGGGGTACAGTTGAGAACACTTGGTACTGTTGCTTCAGTAAATTCTGTATATCTGCAATTGTTCTAAAATAAAACGCTTATTTTAAAAAAATGCCTGAAAATCCAGCATGCTCTGTAAAAGGTGAGATTATCGCATTCTCCGGGAGGAGTGGAAGTCTTTTCACCCACCCAACCATCTAGAATAAAGCCCTTCACACCCTTTTCTCTGTCCTGGGCCCTGCACATCACAGTTTATGAGCCCACACAAATATGAACAAGAAACCAGTGGTTACCAGTGGGGACAGGGCGAGGGAAGCGCAAGCCCGGGGTCGGGGGAGGGGTTAGTATGGGATTATATGAAGTCGTGTATGAAACCTGAAAATTGTAAAGAATTTAAAGAATCTTTCATTCAATTAAAAAACTGTATTCTGCTGCTGCTGCTAAGTCACGTCAGTTGTGTCCGACTCTGTGCGACCCCATAGACGGCAGCCCACCAGGCTCCCCCGTCCCTGGGACTCTCCAGGCAAGAACACTGAAGTGGGTTGCCATTTCCTTCTCCAATGCATGAGAGTGAAAAGTGAAAGTGAAGTCGCTCAGTCGTGTCCGACTCTTCGTGACCCCATGGACTGCAGCCTATCAGGCTCCTCCATCCATGGGATTTTCCAGGCAAGAGTACTGGAGTGGGGCGAAAAATTTTATGAGTCTATGCTTAGTGGCATATCCCCTTATATATTTTTCCCTCCCACTAGGCATAAACCCAATGCAGGTATATGTCTTGTTGACCACTGCACCCAGCATACAGTTGGCAACCAATATATGCTTTGCCAGGTGAAGTCTCGAGTCAGTCTGTTGCCTTCTGATTTGTCTTTGATTGCTCTCAACAAACATTCCTGACACCTATTTCTTGGCATCCAGGTCCCAGCTCAAATGTTGCTTCTCAGGGGTCCCTGATCCAGCCACCTTCACTCCCAGTCACTCTATCTAGAGGCTTTCATTCTGTCTCCTTCATGGTGTACAGCTCTTAAGGCAATTTGCTTGTTTATTTATGTGTTGTCTGTCTCCCCATCCACACTGTGAGTTCCAGTGAAACCAGGGCATTGTTCACTGTGGCATCGAAAGACCAGTGTCTGGCACACAAGAGTGCTCAGCCCACATCTGTTGGATGAATGAATGAATGAATGAATCAAAAAGCCCAATCCTGTGGCCTGTCGTGTGCCTAGTGCTGGGGACAAGGGGATTGAGACTCAAAGGCTTGACCTAGGCACTCTACCAGCTTAATCTGTCTGCTCTTGGGGCACAAAGATATCTTTCCTTTTCTCTCTTATTTTTTAATTGGAGTATAGTTGCCTTACAATGTTGTGTTCATTTCTGCTGTACAGCAAAGTGAATCAACTAGACGGATACATGTATCTCTTCTTTTTTGAATTTCCTCCCCATTTAGGTCACCACAGAACACTGAGTAGAGGTCCCTGTGCTATGCAGTAGGTTCGCATCAGTTATCTATTATATACGTGTGTGTGTCTGTGTCTGTTAGTCTCTCAGTCGTGTCTGATTCTTTGCGACCCCATGGACTACAGCCTGCCAGGCTCCTCTGTCCATGGAATTCTCCAGGCAAGAATACTGGAGTGGGTTGCCATTCCCTTCTCCAGGGGATCTTCCCAACCCAGGGATCAAAACCGTGTCTCCTGCATTGCAGGCAGATTCTTTACCATCTGAGCCACTAGGGAGGCCCATTACATACACAGTAGAGTATATATATATGTCAATCCCAGTCTCCCAATTCATTCCACCTCTGGGGCCACAAAGATTTCTTTATTCTGGTTCTCAAACTTTGGAAGTGACCCCGCTGTTCCCCACATCCCCTCCCCTGCCTGACCCGATGAGTCTCACCCATCACCAGGAGAAAGAGGCATCTTATAGAGACGAAAAGTGACTGGGAAGAGAGACTCCACATCTGCCCGCAGGGTCCCCTGCTGAGAAGTCTTCCCTGCAAAGGCTGCCCACTCCTTCGCCTGGACTTTGAGGCCTTTCCAGCTGGCCTCCCCAGCCCGCCTTACACTGTGAAATGCAGCCACCCTGTTTGCAGTTGGCCACAGGAAGGTGCTCAGTGCCCCGTGCTTTCGTACACGCCATTCCAGGGAGGGGGACACTCTTCCTTTTAGGAGAGAGAGGCCCAGGGCACGTCCCATTTCTGGACCCTTCTGGATGTAAAAGTGAAGGAAGACCTCAACATGAGTAATAACAATTGCAATATATTTTAAACACAGTTTAACAACGTAATGTTTTTAACACAAAGAACCAAATGTAACATAAAAGTGCTATTCTAGAATTTCTGTCAAAGGAGTAGAAATCCACAGTGCATTAAGGACGGTGTGGTCAGGAAATGGGGCTGCCTGCATAAACACGATTTTCTTTCAGGCCTCACATGGTTCTGACTTCAGGCCCTGAAGAACGTGTGTCCTCCAAGCCCTCTTCCCCCGCACCTGGGCCCTGCCTGGAGGTCACTTTCTCTGACCCAGGTCAAGGTCATGGTATTGGTCACGGTCACCCCTGCCAGCCAAGGGGAGCCATGATCAATTCACTTCTGTTCTTCAGAGCCCAATGCAGATCGAGCACTTAAGAAGTATTTAATAAATACAGGGTGAATGAATGAAGAAAGAAATGTAAATTTGGGGACATAAAAGTAAGAATTACCCTGTGGGATTGAGACAAAGGGGAAAGAATTTCTTCTCCACCCTCAGCAAACGGAGCTGAGAGGGCAAAGTAGACATGCCAAGTGCAGGACCCAGGCCGCTGGCTCCTTTTCCTTTTCTGTCTGGAGGCCATGGACGGGGCAGCCCCACCGCACGGGGAGGGTGGGTTGTCTGGGCTCATACCTGGGCGCCAGGCACGCTCAGGAAGCTCAAAGCCCTGACTGGCCTGGGGCCGACCTCACAATGAAGGCAGGCCTGCACAGGCCACCGAGTGTGGCCCAGGTCACCCGGGGTGGCATTCGTGCAGCCTGCACATCAGTGCAGGGCTAGGGGAAGAAGTGTCTTGCAAATCGAACAGCAAATGCAAGGCCATCTTGGCTCCCCTGATGGCTGGCAGGGAGACACTGTGGTACCGTGGGTTAGGGGCATGAACTTTGGAGCACAGCAGCTGCTAGCTTGGAGATCTTGGTCAAGTGGCCTCACATCTGGGTGTCATTTCCTCGTCTGCAGAGGTGGCTGCCTGGAACAGTCAATCGAGATCATTTCCAAAAGTGCTTAGTATGTTGCCTGCAGGAAATGCGCCCAAACCAAAGATGGACAGAAACTGTCATCACAAGGTAGGACTTCAGGCACCTGTGACCACACAGCATAGGCTGGAAGGAGTTCTGGGTCCTATGTGAGCCCAGCTGCCAGCCTGCTGGGTGATCTTAGACAAGTCACTGCCCCTCTCTGAGCGAGCTTGTCCATACAGGGGGTTTCACCAGACCTCTGGCAAAGGGCAGAGTGGGGACTGGTGGAGCTGAACAGCCCTAGGTGGGCACCCAGGAGGTATGAGCTAGGATCATCATTTTGATGGGTCCTTAATTCCCAAACTGGATACCTTCATGGGAGTATTCTTAAGGAACTCAGCATCCTTGGGACTTCTGGTTCCCTATGGGGGGTGCAGGGAGGAACCAGGGAGGAGGAGGTCTTTACACAAGGATCAGCATCATAAGGATCAAGAGCTGCAGCTCAGCTAATGATTTTGTTCAAAGCGAGGGGCAGGCCAGGGCAGGCAGGCCCAGAGAAGGCAAAGGGGTGGATCCAGGTCACCAGGTACCCACAAGCCCGATGTCGCTAGCTCTCGGCAGGCCTTTGGGCCAACCGCACCTGCGGTCACCAGCGCTCTGCAGTGCCCACCCGGCATGCAGGGGCCTCGGGTGGGGACTGGGAAAGGGAAGAGTTCAGGATGAATCGAGGTGTCCAGCCTCGGGAAAGGGGACAACGGTCACAGTGGCCGAGCACCAGGGAGGTGCAGGGCTCTGTGGGAAGAGGGTCACACCTGTCCCCACCTTAGTGAGTAAACGCGGTTGCCCCAGTTAGGACGAGGACATGGAGGTTTAAGCAGCGGTGAAGGCATGTCCCCACTTCATTCCACCAGCATGGAGGGGAAAAGCTCAGCCTGCTGGTGTGGGCATCACCCTCACTGAGGCTGCCACAAGCGGTGTGCTTCCCTCCAAGTGTGAGCGTCTACCCTAGTGTGAGCGTAAATGTGTTCAAGCATGCATCAGCGTGTGCTGCGTGTGTAGGCGGCTGTGTCTGAGGTGCCTGGTGAAGAGAAGAGAGTCCCCTTCCGGGACCCTCAGCCCGCGTGTGGCATGTGGTGTCTGTGAGACATGTGCGTGGCAGGCGGTGTCTGAGTACCCGGGTCTGCGGTGTGTGGTCAGACGTTGAGGGAGGGCGTGCATCCCACCTGCAGTGACAGCCCAGCGCGCATCTAGAACACCAGGCCATGCCAGGCTCTGGGGCAGGAGCTGGACCGTGAGAACTGCCCTCTTTCCCCGGGGTCAAGGCCAGTGCATGCTCAGACGCGCTTTATGAACCATGGCTTCAGGCTGGGGTGGGATCTGCATGGCAGACCTGGCACCCCAGCCGGAGGAGGGGTGCAGGAGCCGAACCCGAAGCCCCAAAGTCCAGCCACACCCTCTGTACAAACGCAGGGCTTTGGGAGCTGGAGGGCAGGGCTAGGCCCCCGGTGAGCCAGTGCCCACAGTGAGGGCGGTCACCAATGCC
Organism: Bos mutus; assembly: GCF_027580195.1. Taxonomy (NCBI): domain Eukaryota; kingdom Metazoa; phylum Chordata; class Mammalia; order Artiodactyla; family Bovidae; genus Bos; species Bos mutus. The sequence continues at coordinate 13,767,285 of NC_091627.1, forward strand.
CGACAAGAAAGAGGCTTTGAAGTTGGCTAGCAGTGGTGTGGCCAGAGGCCAAGGCCATGGCGTGGCCAATATTGACTGAGGGATTGCTGCCCAGGCAGAGCCTGCTATTGGGCAGGAAGGGAAGCCCAGGCTACTCTTGCTTCCCCAAAAAGGAGCATCTTCTGGGCTGGGTGGGTGGAAGGTCTTGCGGGAGGAATGGGGGGGCGGTGCAGGTGAGGCCAGCCTGCTTCACTCACTGGGAATAGAGGGGCAGAGCCCGGCACCCACAGGCTCGTCAAGGCTTATTCAAGTGTAAGAGACATGGGGAAAATGACTGACTCGGGAACTTGAAACGGGAAACTGCGACACTGAGATTAATAAATGTGATAATTAATGCATTAAGCCTGAATTAATGATCAAATTTAGAAACCCAAACAATGTTATTACACTTGAAATCAATTTGTGGGCTTGGTTTCCTCAGTTTTCAAGAATTCTCCAGTGTGCACACAAGCTTTCAAGAAATCACAGCCAATTGTTAAAGTCTTGTAGTCAACCAATCCACCAAGCAAAGTTTTCAAAATCCTTTTGGGGTTTTAACAGCAAAAAATGATATTCAATGTGGGACTGTGGATATGTTCTGTTTATGTTGAAATGATTGGGGTGAGACCTCCAGGGTCAGACCTAGGGCTGGATCGGGCTGTAACTGGGGGGAGAGTGAATCTGGACAGCAGATACGGTGGCCTGGTATCAGGAAGCGCATCTGCATGCCTGAGCTCACGTGACCCTCATACCAGCTCTGTTGTGTGTAGCTGGTGATGGCTCAGGTGCTGTTTCCTCTGCTCCAGCTGGTGGGTAAGGTGGCACTAGTGGTCAAGAACCGGCCTGCCAATGCAGGAGACAAGAGACGTGGGCTCAGTCCCTGGTCCCCAAGATCTCCTGGAGGAGGGAATGGCAACCCACTCCAGTATTCTTGACTGGACAATCCCATGGACAGAGGAGCCTCGTGGGCTACAGTCCATGGGGTCACAAAGAGTGGGACACGACCGAAGCGACTCAGCACACAGCACACTCACAGCACAGTCGGTGGGTAAAGGCGGAAAGTGCCCACAGTCATCATGACCCTTGAGAATCTCCAAGGAAGGTCCCAGCCTGGAGAAGGACATCTCACGAAGACGTCACACATGATTCTGACACTGTTGGGACAGAGTTATTCCTGCTGTTGTGGTCCTGACGGGCAGCTGGCCTGTGTTTATGGGCCATATCGGTAAAAACAAAAATACACATCCTTAAATACTAGCATAAAAAAAAAAAAATACTAGCATCAGCCGTGTGCGGCAGGTGTACTCAGGACAGGAGACCACTAACTCACATCTTCCTGCTCACTCCAGAGCACATGCGTGCTAAGCAGGGGAGGGCGCTAAGTCACAGCATCATTTACATCGCCATTCTTCTCGTTTCCCTGAGCCCCACTTTTATTTTTCAAGCACTCACAATGGCATCTGCGTTCACTAAACATGTTTGTGATGCCAGGCCGCTGTGCACAGGCGGCACTGGGAAGCCAAGGATGGGGCCCAAGGTCACTGGCTGGCCCTCACTCGACCCTCTGCTCCCTTTCACCCCTGATCTCCTTCACCCCTGCTCTCCAGCTGCGTGTGGACAATGGACTGATGGGGATAGGCCTGGCGGTTGGGCCTGTCCTCCAAGTGGCAGATGCTGAGGGCAGAATTAACTCTGGGACAGCAGGGATGGCCAGTGGAATGTTAGGATGTTAAGGACCTGCAGAACTCAGCAAAAGACGTGAACTTGGTTCTCATAGCAATCTTGCAAAGTCAGTGTTTTTATCCTGATTCACAGAGGAAGGTTTGAGGCTCAGAAAGACAGGGTTATATGTCCAAGCTGACTCTGCTAATGAGGGGCACAGGCTCACACCCAAGTCTATCACTTGAGCTGCAGCCTTTAGCCACTACACACTCTCCTAGAAAATCCTTGTGCAACTGCCACAGCTTTACTCCTCACTGTCTGAAGGGTTGAAGCTCAGCTCCCTGACCTGGCGATCAAGGCTCTCTCCCACCCTGGGTCCCTCTGCTTTGAACGCCCAGCTCAGGCACACTCTACACACCCGTCAAAGTCCACTCTGTCCATCACTGCCTAAGGGAGGTCTCCCTTGACTACTGCTCTGTCCAACACAGTATCGGGTCTCAGGGACTGCACCTTGAGTACCTGGGCCCCTGCATCTCTCCGTGCCTTTTCCTTCCCTTCTGTGCAGCAAAACCCACCTCTCAAGCTTCAAAGCCTAGCCCAACACCACCTTTCCTAGAACATCAACTCAACTACCCTTGGGACACACTTGCCCTTTGCTCTCTGCTCCCCCAGCACATTGTGCTTCTGGCTCCTGGCACCAGCAAAGCAGGGGCACTCCCAGTTTTTTGCAGAAAGAATCTCATATCTGATATTCCACATTAAACATGAATATAAACCTCATGGGGAATATAGAATTACGTTGGACTTCCATACATTTATTTTTATAGTTTCTGTTATTTTAATTTCTAACCTATATCTTGAGAGGTGGGAGGTTCACTACAGCCTTTTAAACACCTAGGCTCTAGGCGTCTTCTCTCTTCTGTCCAGAGACTGCCCATCCTGGGTCCTGGAATTGACTACTTATGCACCCCCCTACCTTTTCTTGGCATGGGAGGTTAGGGGGAGGCAATATACACTTAGCTGGCCCCTAGTTGGGACCCTGGTATCTGTAGTGGATCAGTTAAGGCCCGTGTCTGAGGTGATCTTAGAGGGTCTGAGGCTCCAGATGAATAAGAAATGATGAGGGTGATGGGAACACATCCAGAACATTACCAAAAGCAAGCTAAAGAGATTAGAACTTCAGGCCTCCACCCCAGTTTTGAAATTGGCATCAAACGCAGGTGGGAGGAGGCCAGAGGGCACCTTGCCAAGGTCATGCTAGCTCCTCCCTTTGGGGCATGGGGTTAAGGAGACCCTGCCTCTCAACCAGCACCAGCCCCTGGGACAGAAACCCCAACTGCGATCGCCAGCAGACATGAAGCTCATCACGGGCCCCCACATCATCTCAATAAACACCACAACCCTGGAAGGAAGGTCCTTGTTCTACCCCCATCTTTCCTATGAGGCAACCGGGAGCTCAGAGAAGTGAAGTGACTAGCTCGAGGTCGCACAGGGGGCCAACGGCAGAGTCGGGGTCTGAGGCCAGATCTGGCAGGCTCCCCAGACCGGCCCGCAGCCCTGCAACGCCTCTCCTGGACCTGAGGCTGTGCGAGGCTCGAAGCCAACTGTCCAGGGCTCTAGCGCGTGGGCTGAGGAAGTGAGATGAGGCTCCTGTCCCCTGGGCTCTGGCCTTGCAGCCACTTCTATTAAAGGAGACAAAACAAACCACGCTGGTGCTGGCCCGGGCGGACTCCGGCCACGGAAGGGGAAGCTGTGTCCTCTGGATGCTTCCAGGAGGCTGCTGCGGGTGGGGGGGAGCGGGGGATGCATTGTTGTCAAGAGTCCTGTGGGCACAACGGCTGGAGGGGGAATTTCCAGGGCCTCTGGAATCCCCGTGGGGAGAGAGGAGGGCAGGGAGCGATTCCCGCAGGTCAGGGAGGGGCAGCAGGCTGCCATTTCTGGAGCAAGGACCCTCACAGGGGGCCTGATCCCACCTCTGGTGGGGAGGGTCTAGTGTTTTTCTCGGGGGAGAAGGCCCACAGCTTTGCCAGACTCTTGGAGAAGCTCATATTGGTTCACAGCGTGGCCTCTGGTATCAGACACACCTGGTTCAAATCCCGACCCCTCCCTTTACTAACTGCACCCATCAGTAAGTAACTTACTCCCTGAGCCTCAGTTTCTGCCTCTGCCAAATCAGGATAGTGATGCATTCCTCAAAGGACCAGGGTGTGGTGAGTCCCTGGTGCAGTGAAGGCATTTGATAACTCAGAATTCCCTTCCTACCCCTTCAGCTGAAAGCAGATGCCGGGATCTGGGGCCCGTGTGGGCATTTTATTTGGCAGTTACGAGGGTGATATTATCCCTCCACAAAGCCTTCATTATGGTGCCGCTAACAATACCGCAGATAAGGCAGGCACGGCCCTGCGTGCCAGCCTGCAGGTGATTATAACATTTGGGTAAATTGCCTTTTGTCTCGCGGAGAGATGACAGCGGGAGGGGGTGGGGCAGGAGACTCGATCAGCCATCTTGCAGAAACCACGGCAGCGGCGGCGGGGGCGGCGGGTGGTGGGTGGTGGTGGGGTGGGAGGGGGAGCACGGTGTGGGAGGGGTGGGCAGCATGGGTTTGCAGGAGGAGCCCCGGCTGGCAGTGGGAAGGCAAGTCCAGCTGCAGACGGACTGTGTGGGGTCGAGTACCTCACCCCGCCTTGCTGGGTCTCAGCTTTCTCACCTGTCTGGTGGAGGCAGAGGCTTCAAGATGAGAAGAGTCTTGGTTTACTGGTGGCACTGAAAGACTCCTGTTCTTTGGCCAGGTTTTGAGCAATAAAGTGGGCAGAGAACTATCTAGGGGAAAAGAGCCACTACTACCGTCTTACACTCCTTAGGTATTTTAAAATCTCTGGGCCACTAGGAAGGCCCTCGGTTCTTTCTTTCACTAGTAGACTCCAGCTTCTCACGCAGAAGCAGCTCAAATGTCATCCTTAGCTCTGAGTCCACGAGACCTGGGTTCAAATTCCAGCCCTACCACTCGTTACCTGAGGAACAAAGCATTTCACCTCACCTCAGTTTCATCATCTACAAAATGGAAATAATAAATACAACTCTTTTACAGGATTACTGTGAGGGTTAGGTAAAAGAAAATCAGTTATTGAAAGTGCTCAAACCAGTACCTGGCACATCATAAGCACTTAGTCATTGATGGCTATTAGCTTTTTCACCCGGACTATGGATACCTTTTTATATCAATACATCCATTCCTTCACTGCCATTTTGACAGCTGCATTCTATTTTATTGAAAGGATATATCGTTTTTTTATTTAATGAATTCCCTCCTGTTGGACATCTGGGATGTTTCTGGTTCTCAACTGTTTAAATGATAACTGGAGAAACTTTAGAAGACCAAGTGGTCTTTCACTTCCAGGTGCTCACTACACAGCTTTTTAAAAATTAGGTTGAAAGTGAAAGTCGCTCAATCATGTCCGACTCTTTGCAACCCCATGGACTATACAGTCCATGGAATTCTCCAGGCCAGAATACTGGAGTGGGTAGCTTTTCCCTTCTCCAGGGGATCTTTCCAACCCAGGGATTAAACCCAGGTCTCCCGGATTGCAGGCAGATTCTTTACCAGCTGAGCCACAAGGAAAGCCCAAGAATAATGGAGTGGGTAACCTATCCCTTCTCCAGTGGATCTTCCAGACCCAGGAATCGAACTGGGGTCTCCTTCATTGCCGGCAAATTCTTTACCAACTGAGCTATCAGGGAAGTCCAAAAGTTAGGTTGCTGCTGCTGCTGAGTCACTTCAGTCATGTCCGACTCCATGTGACCCCATAGACGGCAGCCCATTAGTCTCTTCTGTCCCTGGGATTCTCCAGGCAAGAATACTGGTGTGGGTTGCCATTTCCTTCTCCAATGCATGAAAGTGAAAAGTGAAAGTGAAGTAGCTCAGTTGTGTCCGACTCTTAGCAACCCCATGGACTGCAGCCTACGAGGCTCCTCCACCCACTGGTTTTTCCATGCAAGAGTACTGGAGTGGGGTGCCATTGCCTTCTCTGAAAAGTTAGGTTAGGAACAGATAAACACCAGTCTCTGGGAGCTCCATGCTCAGGACAGAGAGTTTTGGAGTTGGTCAGGCAAAGCAGAAAGAGGCAAAGCTCTGAAGACAGATGAGCTCAAGTGTGAATCCCAATTCCTGCCAAATTCCCTGGGGAAATTCTTTAGCCACATGGAGCCTCACTTTCCTCATTTGTCAGACAGGGTTCATGTGAATACAACCCTCTCCTGGAGTTGAGTGTCTGGTGCAGGGTCAACGCTCAGTCAAGGCCAGCTGAGTCACCCCCTCCCATCCTCTTTATCCTCTCCATCCTCATTCTGGTAGAACCAGCCTCCACCTCCCAAAGGCTCCGAATCACCCACATGAGGTCACTCTCTGGACCACCACTCACACCCCTTCTTCCCATTGTCCATTTCACGTGGGGTACATTCCAACGAGGCTTGTGATTTTGATTTTAAATTCTGTCTGGAAACCACAGGTTCAAACGCAAAGGGGCTCTATCCGCAAATAATCGCTGGTATGCGATATTTTTAAGAAGCCCGAGCCATTGTTTCTGATTGAAGGAAAGTTGGTGCTATTTTGAAGAGCAGCACGATTAAGCAGTGGCGTTCTCTCTTTAACTGTTGGGAATTATACGCTGTTTGAAAGATTTGTGAGCTCTAGGACATTTGCCAGATGTGCTTGATTCGACATTTCAGACAACAAAGGGGATAATGTTGGCGGGAATCTTGACGGCATTTCTGATGATCAGGATATTCTCTGAAGATGGTACTGAGACCTTTCGGGGGAAGAATTTCAGCTTTCACATAAACTAATTTGGGATGCTCACTCTCTGTCTTTCACAAAGCAAATTTAGTTCATTGTTAGTTGTATATGTTAAAATGGTTACGAGGGTTTTTTTCCTTTGAATATTAATAATGTGCCTTTCATCTGAGACACGCGCATGGGGTGTCATTAATTGCGGGGAGGGAGGAAGGCTTAGTGGTGCAGTTATTTTGCAAATGATTCCTGCTAGTAACATCGAGGCAGGCAATGGCTCCATGAAGAGACACACGTACACGGCGCCAGCACGACTTGGGCACATCCTTCCTGAGAGGAATGCCTGGGTTGGGTGAGCAGTCGGGGGGGCTGCCCACAGTCTGCAAAGGATCCTTTATAAAAAAAGGTAGCATCTCCTTTGGCGACTGTGGTGGTTTTGTCTCAAGATTATCAAATGGACCTTTTCATTCATTTAGAGCATCGCTGAGATCCCCCTGGTGCCAGGAACACCTGTGAATGAGACACAGACGGTCTGAGAGCAGAGGTGTTGAGTAAAGAATAAGCTAGGATGGGGACTTCCCTGGTGGTCCAGTGGTTAAGACTTCACGCTCCCAGTGCAAGGGGCCCGGGTTCAATCCCTGATCAGCAAAGTAGGTACCACACGCCACAGCTAAAGATACCGCATGCCGCAATGAGGATCGAAGATCCCGAGTGCCGCAGCCAAACAAATTAATATTAAAGAAAAGAATGAGCTAGGACACAAAGCTGGCAAGCAGAGGAAAAGGACAGGGTTGGGGTAGAGTCGGGTTTGACTCTTGACTCTGTCACCAGCTATGTCACTGGGAGCAAGTTATTAACCTATTTGACACCAGATCGTTTCATTGCAAACTGTGGCTCTGGAAAAATTTCTCCCTTGGGATGGTGTGAAAAGCAGAGAAGATAAACAGGAAAGGTGCCGAGTGAGGGCCTGGTGAGGCACCTTCTTGTCCCGAGTTCCTGCCCAGCTTCGTGGCCCTGAGCTGTGGGTGCTCAGCTGAACCTGCGTGCCATTCTTGCAGGGCCGCAGGCAAAGACTTCATGGCCTTCTGCTGTGTGCTGAGCATGGAGAGATAAGGAAAGCGGGAAGGGCATTTTCGGCTGGGGGAACAGATGAAGTGAGAATAGAGCCATGTTGATCAATGGAGGGCAGCTAGTCTGCTTGGCTGGAACACGGGGAGGGGAAAGACAGGAGGGCATAAGGTAGACTGGGGCACTGAACAACATAGCTAAGAGTCTGCAGACCCCAGAGTTTCAGCAGGATTTCATTTCCCGAGCAAAACCCCCCGAGGAGGCAGAAAGACCTAGAGTATCCAATCGCATGTCTCCCCAGTGCCTTCTCTACTCTCAAACACCTAGAGGAATCTTAGCAACCCCCTGGGCACACTCTCTTCTCTCTCCCGCAGCCTGGGCCAGTAATCAGCAGAATGATATCAGTCACAACTACCGATTGCTGAACATGCGTCTTGAGCTGGGTGCTAAGTACTTTTCATACTTAACCCCATCTTTTCTAACCCTAATTCCAGATTAAGTACTACTATAATGCCCATTTTACAGATGAGGAAGCTGAAGCTCCAAGAGGAGACAAGAAGTAAGCTACGCATGGTCACCCAGTTGGCCAGTGGTGGATCTGGGACCAGAGGACAACCAGAGACGTGGATCCAGGTCCTGGGCGTTTCTCTACCATCTCTCTGAGCTCTTCCGGCTCTCAAGCCTCCTGCAGTAGGGAGCTCCTATCTCAGTCTCTGTTTTATGTCTGCTGTGTTGGTTGGAATATTGCCTACACTGAGTTGCTGTCTTTTATGCTTTAGGGTCCCAACAGAAGCTGCATCAGGGTGGAGTGAGAAGACTACAGCACTTGTAGGAAGAGAGGAGTGGGTTAGAGTCTCAGCTTCACCATCACTGGTCTATCATTGATCACTCCCTGACCTTGATTCCTAATCTCAGGACACGCCCATTCCCGGCACACTAGATGCATGGGAAGTTTCCATGAGACACAGGGCTCAAAAGCTCGTGGGCTTTACGGCAGGTACCTTAAACGACAGATGCTGGGAATTCCCTGGCAGTCTTGCAGTTAGGACTTGGCACTTTCGCTGCTGTGATCTTGGGTTCAATCCCTGGTGCTGCTAAGTCGCTTCAGTCGTGTCTGAGTCTGTGTGACCCCACAGATGGCAGCCCACCAGGCTCCCCTGTCCCTGGGATTCTGCAGGCAAGAACACTGGAGTGGGTTGCCATTTCCTTCTCCAGTGCATGAAAGGAAAAGTGAAAGTGAAGTCACTCAGTTGTGTCCGACTCCTAGTGACCCCGTGGACTTCAGCCTACTAGGCTCCTCTGTCCATGGGATTTTCCAGGCGAGAGTACTGGAGTGGGGTGCCATTGCCTTCTCCTTCAATCCCTGGTGAGGGAACTAATATTCCTGCAGTTGTGCTCAAACCCGTGCAATTTCAAGCATATGCTATGCTATGCTAAGTCACTTCAGTCGTGTCCAACTCTGCGTGACCCCATAGACGGCAGCCCACCAGGCTCCCCCGTCCCTGAGATTCTCCAGGCAAGAACACTGGAGTGGGTTGCCATTTCCTTCTCCAATGCATGAAAGTGAAAAGTGAAAGTGAAGTTGCTCAGTCGTGTCTGACTCTTAGCAACCCCATGGACTTCAGCCTACTAGGCTCCTCGGTCCATGGGATTTTCCAGGCAAGAGTACTGGAGTGGGCTGCCATTGCCATTTCAAGCATGGGGCCAGCCAAACAAAAACTCAGGCCTGAGAGCCACTGATTTGAGATCTCTAATGCTTAAGCTTTTAAGCTTTTCAAACTTGGCAGTGCATAAAAATATAATGGCCTGCTTTTTTAAATATTTGTGTATGTATTTGGCTACTCCAGATCTTAGTTGGGGCATGTGGGATCTAGTTCCCTGACCAGGGATCGTACCTGGGCCCCCTGCATTGGGAGCGAGAAGCCTTAGCCACTAGACCACCAGGGAAAACCCTGTAATGACTTGTTTTTATTATTCAAAATAATGTTGTCTATACGTGCCAGGGATTGAATTTGCGAATAATCTTTTGAAGAATCTAAGCGGCTTGTAGGCAGGTCCTCTGCCCGCTGTCTGCTTTTCTTTCACAAACACTGAATCACCTCCAACTGGCAACCCACTCCAGTGTTCTTGCCGGGAGAATCCCAGGGAAGGGGGAGCCTGGTGGGCTGCTGTCTATGGGGTTCCACAGAGTCGGACACGACTGAAGCAACTTAGCAGCAGCAGCAGCAGAAGTGGGATCTGTGTGAGACACAGGGGACATGGTGCTGAATCAGACACGACACATGGTCCTCACCCTCAAGAAGCTCCCTGTCTAGTGGGGGAGCTGGGCAAACAGAGATACTTCTGCTGTTGTGGGCTGAGTGCTGTGAGGCTTGTAGGGGACCGAGGAGGGACATCTTACCCAGACAGGGTGGAGGGAGGGGTTGGTCAGGGAAGGCTGCCTGGAACAATGGTCCTGACCCTTAAGGAGGTTGTGAAATGAATTTAGTGCATAGCAACCAGCATTTTTTAAAAAACTGAACAGAAAATATCGCACATCTCACATACAAAGAATACATGTGAGTGTGAGTTTGTGTGTGTCTGGGTCATGATGCAAATCACTCTGGAAGCCAGCCAGGGTCCAAAGGTTTGAGAGCCACAATTGGAGAGAATTCTTGCCTGCTGTGCTCCCCAAAGCCTGGTGCGCTGCAATGCTCAAAGACTTTTGGATGAGTGGGAGGTGGGATTTAAACTCTAACCTCAATCCAGCAGTTGGGACTGTCCTTTCCAGTTAAGGAAGACACACTCATGGGACTTCCCTGGTAGTCCAGTGCTTAAAGATTCCACTTTCCAATGCAGGGGGTGTAGGTTCAATCCCTGGTCAGGGAACTAGGGTCCCACATGCCATGGGGCATGGTCAAAAATTAAAAAAAAAAAAAAGAAGAAGGCACACTGAGAAACCCAAGGCTAGCAAACCTGGATCTGTCAAGGGTGCTCACAGCCTAGCAGTTGGCAGCTTAGCCATCCAGGGTTTCCTCTCTGCCTGCGTGGTAGTGGTGGGGAAGTCAGCCCAAGATGGGGGAGGAGTAAGGCAGTTCAGAACTGCCTGAAGGAGGGCGGAAGACGACCCTTCTGCTGGTCCCCCAGCCTGTGACCGCCTGGGAAACAGTGTCCGTGGGTTCTGACTCACCCAGGTGGCATGTGCCTCAGAATAGCAGTGGCTCAGGCCGCTGTGTTTACTCTGGGATGGCCTCAGTCATCCATCACAGGCCCACGTGGCCAGCAGTCCCGTGCCTCCAGGATGCCAACAGGAAGCACCGTTTAAGGGGCAGATTGGACTCAAGGGAGGAAGGGCCCGGGGCGGAAGCAGAAGATGGGCAGAAGGTCACCACAGTCCCCAGCAGGGTGAGGTGAGTTCAGGGTAATGACCAGTTCGCCACCAACAGAGACTCCCTCTTAGTGGTTTCCAGGATACTCCAAACTTGATCCATCCTATAATATCAGGACCAAAATACCCCTTGGCTACCTTTCTCCTCCATCATAGACTATTAAGGTTGGAAGGACCCTAGAAATTATCCAGCCCAACCATCTCATTTTACAGATAAAGAGAAAGGGGCTCAGAGAGGGAAGGTACTGGCCCAGAGTCAGCCAGCAGGTGACCCAAGGAGCTGGGGCCAGAACCCAGAAGCCAAATCTCCACCCCACCACCCTGGAGACATGGCCCTGGAGATGCCCCTCTCTACCATCTTGCTGGAAGGATCTCCCATCTCCTCTCCTTTGGCCCCTTTTCTGTATGTAACCAGAAAACTCTTTCTAATGGATACATCAGTGACTGCTTCGCTTGACCCTAAACTTCCCTGCTCCCCAAAAGCCCCCCGTGATCTTTCCTCCTGCCCTCTTGGGTCTCCTCTACTGCTCGTCTTTGCCTGATGCACTGGTGTCTCATGCTCCTGAAGGACCTGCAGCCTCCTCGATGTGCATCGGTCTCCCCATCTCTAACCCTTCCAACATGCTCTTCTCTCTGTCTTTAACACTCTTCCCAACCCTGCTGCACCTGTCTGCTCTTCTTTAGGTTTCCCATGGGTGGTGGTGATTTAGTCTCTAAGTCATGCCTGACTCTTGTGACCCCATAGGCTGTAGCCTACCAGGCTCCTCTGTCCATGGGATTTTTCCAGGCAAGAATAGTGGAGTGCATTGCCATTTCCTTCTGCAGGGGAATCTTCCCAACCCAGGGATCGAACCCGAGCCTCCTACATTGGCAGGCGGACTGTACACCAGGATAAAGGACTCCGGGAACCACAATTTCTGTTTCCCAGTCACATCACACATTTTCATGCCTCTGCGTCTTTGCCCATGCTGTTCCCTCTGCCTGGAATGCCCTTCCCCAACAGTCCTATTTATGACACCCCCACTCATTCTTTAGGAGCCCTCACTTCTGGGACCCTTTTCCCTGACTGACACCCTCCATCCGGGCCAGGTGATCAACTCCTCCCTCCCACCCCCAGCCATCATCCCCTCCTGCAGGGCACACATCACATTCTACTGTGATTAGATGTTTCTGGGTCTGTCTCCTCCACTAGTCTGTGTACCGGTTGTATTGTACCACAACCGAAGAAAGATTATGCTAACACACAATGCCCCAGAGCTCTGGTTCTAGAGAATTTCTAGAGAATTTCTGCTGCCCCATCTCCCAGCTAATTTTACGATTAGTCGAACAATTTTGGGAAATGGTATACATATATCTCCCTGGTAGAGGTTGACAGTACACATTCATTCCTTGATTTACCTGTTTCACACACAGTTAAAGAACACCTACTATGTGCCTGGGTCTGTGCATGGTGCTGGGGCTGTAGCAGTATGCCAGGTTTTAAGCAGATTTTTTTGCTTCCTTTTTCCTGTAACTTTCAATTTTATTGATCCCAAAGTTTCCGTTCTCAAGAAGAAGTGGCCTCACCAAGTGATACAACGATGATTCAACTGAATTGGAAGTGGGAACAGTCACCTGGCCGCTTTGCTCCTTATGCCACGGAAACAACAGGCAAAGAAGGGGAATACATTTCTGGCTGGAGTGATAGGTCTCAATTGCTGGAGCGGGGGGAGCTGGGTGCTGCTACACAGCTGGGGAAAGGGGATGCTGTATGGAACCCAAGGGGGCTCTCTAGGGCAATTCTTAGTTCTTCCACTGCCAATAGTAAAAATGAATGAAAACTAAACCAACCAATTAAACAAGCAAAAAAGGCAGGACCAGTAGGGATTCAGAACCCTCAAGAATGAAGATTTGGGTTGCCCTACGGGCTCAGGGAGAGTGCAACGGCACCCCACTCCAGTACTCTTGCCTGGAAAATCCCATGGATGGAGGAGCCTGGTAGGCTGCAGTCCATGGGGTCATGAAGAGTCGGACACGACTGAGCGACTTCACTTTCACTTTTCACTCTCATGCATTGGAGAAGGAAATGGCAACCCACTCCAGTGTTCTTGCCTGGAGAATCCCAGGGACGGGGGAGCCTGGTGGGCTGCCTTCTCTGGGGTCACACAGACTCAGACACGACTGAAACGACTTAGCAGCAGCAGCAGCAGCAACGGGCTCAGAGGTTAAAGTGTCTGCCTGGAATGCTGGAGACCCGGGTTTGATCCCTGGGTCGGGAAGATCCCCTGGAGAAGGAAATGGCACCCCACTCCAGTACTCTTGCCTGGAGAATCCCATGGACGGAGGAGCCTGGTAGGCTACAGTCCATGGGGTCGCAAAGAGTCAGACACGACTGAGCGACTTCACTTTCACTTTCACCAGTTAGAACACTAGACTGACTGAAATGCCGGCGGAAAGCAAATGGAATGTGGAATTTATAATGGCAGAAGGAATTTGTAAATATTAACTGCAGCCTCATGACCAGTTGAGCTTCCCAGGTGACACTAGTAGTAAAGAACCCAGCCACCTGCCAAAGCCTGAGACATATGAGATGCGGGTTTGGTACCTGGGTTGGGAAGATCCCCTGAAGGCGGGCATGGCAACCTACTCCAGTATTCTTGCCTGGAGAATGTTATGGACAGAGGAGCCTGACAGGCTACAGGCCATAGGGTCACAAAGAATCTGACACGACTGAATCGAACTTACTATGCATGCATGACCAGTTATGGAAAGAGGACTGTATCAACGGTACAGCTTTTTTTCCTTGCTTATGTGTTTATGTCTATCTATATCACTTATTCATCTATGTATGTGCTTTTATTAACTAATTTCTTTCTTTCCTCCTTTTTCCTTAATATTTTATAGAAAGAGTCTTGGCAGTGATGTGTACGCTGTAGATTAGGCAGGACTGTCAAAGGATAATATCAATCAAAGACAGACACAATGTCCACTGGGTTCCAGGTTTCCTCTTTTGGAGGAGAAGGTGGGAGTCTCTTTGTATGAATAGGAAGGGTGGTTGGAACTTCTCACACAAAAAACCACAAATGTGTTATCTTTGCAGCAGAGTACAATGTGTCGGGATGCTGAGCAACAAAAAGCAGTGGATGGTGCCAGTTATGAAGCTACTGGCTCTCAGCTCCAAACCTACCTTTCCACACCCTGCTTGGCGATGCCGGGACTGGGACCACATGGAGGTCATTTCTCCTTTGCCAGCTGGTCCCCAGTCAGATGCGGTGAGGCAGCCAGAGGGGGAGGGAACATGCTCTTTCCTGTTTTGCTTGCCCGTTCCGGTCAGTGTCTCAGCAATGGCCTTTCATGTCAGATTTCCAGCTCTCCCCACACTTCTAGAATCGGCATCATCACTTTCTTTCCAGAGACCCCGCTGGGCAGTGCCCGCTCCTCAGAGGTCTGAATTATAGCGTCCAGCAACCTATTCTAATAACCCAATCTCTTCCCCTGCCCCCCACTGTTGAGGTGGTAACTGCTTGCAACTACTTTCTCATACCCCAATGTCTTCCTTTTGCTTTTTTAGTTCTCCAGTACTTATTTAATCAATTTTTTGATGTTAAATTCTTTGTTTTCTGACTGGACTCTGACTCGTACAAGTGGAGACAAGAAGACAGAGTTCCTGCTCTCAGGGATCTTAGCCTCTAGCTGGAGAGACATACGGTAAGCAATTCATTACATAAGTGAGAGTATTTCATTACAATTGAAATAAGGGTCTGGAAGGACAACTACAAAGTGTACCAGCATATTACAGGCCCCGAGAAGCCCTTCAGTAAGTACAATTGTTGAGTTCTACTTAACTCAGTATCTCCTTATTTTATTTGATCAAGAAACTTCAGGGGAGCCTAGTAACATCCAGAAGAATTAGCATTCTACACAGTACACTCATCCCCTGGAGGAGGAAAAGGCAACCCACTCTGGTATTCTTGCTAGAAAATCCCATGAACAGAGGAGACTGGTGAGCCACAGTCCATGGGGTCGCAAAGAGTTGGACAAGACTGAGCATGCGTGCATGCATGCACATAATGCACTCTGTTCGTGGAAGATGGAAGTCAATAGAGAAAAGTCCCAGGGACTTGTAGTGCAGGCATTTGCCATGTTCCCCAAGGGCACCCAGTGGGTGAGGGTATCTCAGCTCCAGGATTCAGCTACAACATCAGCTGACAATTCCCTTTGTACTTATTTCAGCGCTGCAAAGCAAATTTCCGATCATCATTGAATTGTTGTTGTTCAGTTGCTAAGCCATGTCTGATTCTTTGCGACTCCGTGGACTGCAGCACTCCAGGCTTCCCTATCCTTCACTATCTCCCAGAGTTTTCTTAAACTCATGTCCATTGAGTTGGTGATGCCATCCAACCATTTCATTGAATTACTGAATAAATTTCCCTGCAAGAAGTAGAGACCCTCATCAGCCAACCCAGGCCTTCTGGTCTACCTGGCAGTTTCTTTCACAGTACACAGTAGAGTTTCTTGACCAGGGTATTTAGAGGAACCATCAACCCCTAAAACCATGTGCAAAATGGTGTGTGTGTACACATGAATATTTGTGTGTGTGCATATGTGGGCATTTTTTGAGGGGGAGGGTTCATAGATTTTGTTATTCCTAGTGGAACTGTGACTCTAGAAAAGAGAAAGGTTAGGAATCATGGTGTTAAAGGAAAATATTCTCATTCTTATTTGTACACTGCTCTCTTGCAAGTTTGGTCACTGTAAATCAGTCCTTCTCAGTTTGATCAGCTTGTGTTCACTCACCAAACTGAGGTTCTGGATCCTCCAAGGTACTCCCCTGCTTGAAGAGCAGGCTTCTTGGACCACATGGCATCACTCACTTTCCAGGCCTTTACCTGTGCTGTTCCTCTGGCTGGAAACCCTCTTCCCACACCTTGGGGTCAACTCCCCATCATTTTTTGGATCTCAAGTTGGCTGTTTCCTTCTTGAATCCTTCTCAGGATGTCTGGTTCTGGATTAGGTACCACTTCTTTGTGCTCCCACAGCATCACTTCCATCTCTCTGGCACCCCACCCCCTTCTCTTCTACCCTTACCTTCATCTAGGGCCACTTTTTCCCATTCATTGTGCTTATTCCATGATGCAATTAACTGTTTACAGTGCTTGTCTGCTATTTGCCAAAGAGTTGGACATGCCTGGGCAACTGAACAACATCAAGAAGCTCCATGAGGAAGGGGTTTGTGACTAGTTTTGCCCTGCTTTGGTGCCCAGACTAACAGAGTGTCTGGCATACAGCAGGCACTCATTAGCTGCAGGGAAACATGTAAAGATGGGTACTTGAATCCTTTCAGTGCTACACTTATGATCTGTCACAGTTAGACCTCTAACATCCTCTGCCCCACTCTATGACTAGGTATAGACTTGTCAGCCACGAGAATTCCAAAGAGTGAAACACTCACACGATCAAGTTTTGTCTTTCATCGGCAGAAGCTTCTTTCCCACTAAATGCATGAATGTGTGTGCACGCATGTGCACAAACCTATGTGTGATGAGAGAGGAGAAAACATATGCTGCAGGGTTTGGAATAAACATACCTGCATTTCTCAGAAAGCGATAATTATAGTCCTTGACTATCCTCGTGTTCGGGTTATAGAAGCCGTCTCCGCAGTCATAACAGCCTGGAGGGATCTTTCTAGGTGGGTCCATATTGGTGAGTTGAGAGATACCTTGAAAGGATATCAGGGAGTGGGATGAATTAGGAGACTGTGATTGATATATACGTGTGTGTGTGTGTGTGTGTATATATTACTATATATACACACTACTATATATAAAACTCTAGCCCTATAAATTAAGCTGCTAACATCAGGGGATGAGAGGACCTGGGGCACTGTCTCCCAGGACTGGGGACACTGGAACTACCAGGAGGAAAAGAAGAGTCAGTGAACCTTTAAGGTCATGACTCCTGTGTGTCATCTCTCTTAGAAGCTGAAGCCTGAGAAAAGGGGATAAGGTTGGAAGAAGGAACTTCCTGGTTTCCTCTTATTTGTGGTCTCTGTAATTCCTTGTCCTCTGGACTGAGGGGGATGCTTTGAGCACAGCACCATGCTCACGGCTCAGGGTCCCGCCCAGAGCTGTGCTCTGAGGTTGGTTAACCATGATGAGCCGGGACACTATGGGTTGAGGGTTACATTCCACGCTGAGCACTTCACAGCCATTCTCTCCCTGAAGCCTCCTGCCAAAGGCCATCTCACAGATGCCCAGAGAAGGGAAGGGTAGCCTTAACCCTCCCCGCCTCCAACAAAGCCTGCCCCCGAGGCTTAGAAGGGGGGTCTTCAGAGGGGTGTGCAGAGTGACTTGGGAAGGGAGTGGGTACTTCAGTGGGTCCCTGAAGGAGAAGGTGAGGCTGCAGGAAATCTGTGCACCGCCTCGAGACAGAGGCCTGGTTTAGCAAAACCTGTGCTGTGTGAGTGCTGAGGGCCCAAGGCCAGGAGCTCTTGGCCTACAGGTTTCAGCTGGGGTGAAGAGCCTGTGACCAAGTCATCACTACCCCACGAGGAATCATTTCCAAGGTTCTTCAGTGGCATCAGACTGGCAGCTCTCTGAAAGCACAGACTGTGTCCTCATAGCTCTCGTTCCCCCAGGATCCAGCCGGTGGCTGCCACAGGGCGTGTGCTCAGGAAACGTCTGTGAAGGTCATTGCTGTACGTACCCGAAGTGCACCCCATCACCTCCCACTGCGATGTCAGTACTATTACTCCTGTCTGATAATAACTCTTCATTGAACACCTACTATGCGCCAGACAATGTGCTCGGACACTGGGGACACAGAACCTTTGCCCTCCAAGAGCTCACAGACAGCCCAGGAAGACAGACCCTTGTGACAGAGCTCGGGGAGGGGATCATGGCTGCTAAGTGATTTGTCATGGGGACACCTTACCTGGTCTGGGAATTCAAGGAAGAGCCCCAAGAAAGGGGCATTAAGCTCAGACCTGAAGGATGGGAAGGAATTATCCAGGTGAAGTGAGAGGGTTAGAGCATTCCAGGCAGGAGGGGGACTGGCAGGAAAGAGCATGGTCTCTTTGAGGAACAGAGAGCAAGCATGGTGAGGGAGCAGAGAGAACATCCGGGAAGGGCAGCGAGCAAGGGGTGAGGCTGGGGACCTCACGGGAGCTGGAGAACACTGGTCGTTTTACTAGCGTGGAGCCTCACCTTCACGGTAGTGAGGAGGCACTAGGGGCTGTGTGGGGGTGGGGGGCTGGTGGCAGTCAGATCCACAGTTTTCAGAGATGGAGGTGAGCACAGAGGGGAGAATGGCCCAGAGGGGGTCCAGTGTGGATCTCAAGAGTTCAGATAAAGAAGGGGAGAGGGTGAGGATCTGGAATAGTGCAGAAGGGATAGGATGACCACCTGATGTGAACAGCCGACTCACTGGAAAAGACCCTGATGCTGGGAAAGATTGAGGGCAGGAGAAGGGGGCGACAGAGGATGAGATGCTTGGGTGGCATCACCAGCTCAATGGACATGAGTTTGAGCAAACTCTGGGAGTTGGTGGTGGACAGGGAAGCCTGATGTAACTCTTTGCAGTCCATGGGGTTGCAAAGAGTCAGACACGACTTAGCAACTGAACAATAACAACAAAAGAGGCTGAAGAAGCTCAGCTTGGCCCATGGAGATGCTCAGTAAATATCTGTTTAATAAACAAATGAATGGATATATTTAGAGGCAGAATCCACAGGACCAGGTAATGGACTGCACACTTACGGAGGAAGGAGGAGTCAGGATGAGGCTTATGTGGGGGTTGGGGTAGGGTGGGAGTGATGGTCTCTAGGGCAGCAGCCCTGGGGGTCAGTGGGCTGGTGGGCAGGGTAATGAACTCAGTGCAGACAAGTTGAGAGATGACCCTGTGGAGGTGTTGGGGAAACGGGATGCAGGAATCTGAGGCTCATGGATTTTGATTTCAACTAAATGAAGGCAAAAGGAGAAGAGGACAACAGAGGATGGGATGGCTGGATGGCATCACCAACTCAGTGGACACGAGTCTGAGCAAACTCAGGGAGACAGTGAGGGACAGGGAGGCCTGGCGTGCTATGGTCCATGGGGTCACGAAGAGTCAGACACGACTGAGCGACTGAACAACAACAACAAATGAAGGCTTAGATGTGAATCAACTTGTAGAGAGAAGATACAGAATAAAAACAGAAGAGGGCCTAAGCCAGAGAGCCGTGGTAAACCCCAGAATTAATAATTGGGGTGGGGGGGGAGCTGGCAAGGAGATGGGATAGGAAGAAAGTGGGAGGGTGAGGTGTCAGGGAAGCCAAGCGAGAGGAGGCGGCTCACCTGGTCACAAAGCCAGGGTCTGCGCTCAGGGCATCTGGACCCCAACCCCAAGTGCTTTCTGTCCTTGGGGAGTTGAGCTCCCTAGGCTCATCCAGCTATTGAGGGGAATGCGGGGACTCCAACCCCGACCTTCCAGCTCTCTGCTCTGTCAATGCCACCATACTACCTCTAAGTCAGGATTTTTTTTTTTTTTTTTTTTTACAGTTTACAGGTCACTTCCCCATATTATTTGTCTGGGCTGTGCCTAAATCTTGCCTCTTGAGGTTCAGCTGACCTCACACGAGTCTCAGAAACACAGAGGAGCCCCTGAAGCTGCCACTCTCTGGATACAGACTCTAGGCCCCATTGTCCCCCTCTGTGATGGAACTTGATTTTTCCAGGGAGGCAATGTGATGTAGGGACCTCAGAGAGGAAGACATGGGCTCCCATGAGAGCTCTGCCACTCGAAACATGCTTGAACTCCATGGCCTCAGCTTCTTCCTCTGTGACATGGGACTAGGAAGCTGACATGGCAGGGTCATCTGGAGATTCATTGTGACAGAGATGACAGAAAGCCTCACCCAGCCCTCGATACACAGAGCACACGGTCCATCAGGGATGCCCCATGTGTGTTGCAGCTGATCTGATGAATAACGGCAGCTGAGGTGTACCACGCGCCTACTGTGCATGCAAGACACTGCTGTAAACACTTTACACGTGTGATCTTATTTCTAAGACTTGTAAGGTAAATGAAGCTATTGTCCCATATTGCAGGGGGAGAAACTGAGGCTCAGAGAGGTGAGTGCCCTGCCCTTGGTCCCTGGCTGGTACAGGGGATCTGAGATTTGAGGACTGGTCTTTCTGGTTCTAGACCTTGGTCGAATCCTGCGGTCCTGCTCCTCTCTCCTCTCCTTTGGGTGGGTTACTTCAAAGGGACCCAACTCACTTCTTTAGATCCATCTTTCATCTCCCTTTCCATCTGAGTGTGAAGGGAAGTGAGGATGCTTGGGTACCTGCAGGCTTCAAGCCGTAGCAGATCTCGGTGTAAAACCTCCGATCGTAGCTGTCACAGTAATGCCAGTTCTCAGTGTCATACTGCAGGCCGTCTGAGAAGGTGTACGTGCCCTGGAAGATGAGGTGCACACACGTGGGTCTGAGGAAGCCACAGCCCACTTGCCAAGAAGGATGGAACTCAATGGAAGGGGTAGTGTTTTCATTGAAGTGATCACTATCACAGCTGCTACAGCTGTGGTGACTGGGAGGCATGATTGTAAGTCCTGAGTTGTGTGTCTGGCTCACTGTGTGACCTTGGGCAGATGACCTACCCTTGGTGGCCCTCGGTTTCCTCCCGCATTCAGTTGGAAAATCATGCTGTATGTTTAATAGAACTGATTCAGTGAGATTCAGTGAGACAGTTCATGAAGAGCATTTAGCCTCGGGATGGCATATGACAAACACTCAATACATGTTACTGTTATTCTTTTATTGTTATCATGGCTAGAAAGGTCAGGGCCCTCAGTCACAGCTCTTTGTCCAAACATGTACATTCGTCTTTTGCTGCCTTAGTGCTAAAGGAAGCCTCAGGATGTACACATTGCATTGGCCTGGGCATCAGGAAACATGGGTGGAAATTCCAATACTATTAATTCACAGGGTGACCTTGGGTAAGTCACATCCCTTTCCTGGGGCTTAGATTCTCCAAGCTGAAAAGCAAGGAGTGTTTCTTAACCTTTTTTTAGGTTATGAGCCAGCCCCTGTACCTACCCATAATGAAACCCATGAAAGTTATAGATTCTTTCTCTCGGGAAATTTGAGTTCCATATGCACAGAAGCTTTTGTATATAAATCAGGAGATTTCACTGACATCCTGAATTCTATCTCTGGCCCACAAATCCCAGGCTAAGAACTCTTGACTTAGATGACTGATAAGTCATCTGATTGTAATGGTGGAGTTAGGACTTACTGAGTGCCTACTGTGTGCCAGGTACTGAGTAGAGTACTCACACACACTGCCTCATTTATTCTCATAACCATCCTAAGGAGACGCCTCGTACTCTTGTGGCCGGCAGACTTGCAATCCCCCGAAGATGTCCACATCTAATTGTTGAGCCTATGAATGTTAACCTTACATGGCAAAAGAGACTCTGCAGGTGGGATTAAGTTAAGGATCCTGGAGTGGGGAGATTATCCTGGATTATCTATACGGTCCAGTGTAATCATACGGGTTCTCTTAAGAGGGAAGCAAGAGGGCCAGAGGGAAAGAAGACGAGACGATGACAAAAGCAGAGGGAGAGGAGATGTGATGACGGAAGTGAAGATCAGAGGGATGCATGGCCATGAGCCAAGGAATGCATGCAGCTTCCATGAGCTGGAAAAGTCAAGGAAGTGGATCCTCCCACATAGCCTCCAGAAGGAATGCAGCACTGCTGACCTGTTTTAGACTTCTGATGTCCAGAACTAAAAGATAAGAAGTTTCTGTCGTTTGAAGGCACTGGGTTGACAGTAATTTGTTACAGCAGCAATATCATACTAATGCAACTACTGTACTCAGTGTACAGATAAGAAACAGGAGTCTCAGAAAGGGTAGGTCATGGGCCCAAGGTCACACAGTTGGTGGCATAAGAGGATTCAGACTCATTATGGCTTCTCCAGGGGCCTTCTGGATAGGTAGGGAGAAGGTTCCAGAGCCCTGGAGATCAAGAGGCAGGAGAGGAGGGCAGCAGAGGAGAGGGCAGGGTGCCTGTTGGGGGCTCTTCCCTTCTGAGGCTTTCCCCTCCCCACCTGATTACCTTTACAACCAACCCTTTCTCCCAAACCGCATCAAATCGGCTCCCATTGGGGAAGTACAAGGTTCCTTGGCCATGAAACATGCCGTCCTTCATTTCCCCAATGTATTTTGTTTCAGTTGGGAGGATGTATTCGGCGTCACCCTCCATCCTGTAAGGACAAAAAGAAGTCACTGAACCCTCATGGCAACTGGAGGGTCAGAGGTAGGGGTGCAGGAGAGCCAACACCTCAGGGTCCCCCGATGTAACTGTCCCTGCACTATTCTGTTCAGAAACAAAAAGGTTCCCCTTAGAACTCAGAAGTAAGAGGGGCTGTGTG
Source organism: Bos mutus (assembly GCF_027580195.1). Taxonomy (NCBI): domain Eukaryota; kingdom Metazoa; phylum Chordata; class Mammalia; order Artiodactyla; family Bovidae; genus Bos; species Bos mutus. Next base: position 13,789,582 of record NC_091627.1, read on the forward strand.
TTGAAGGGAATGCAAAAGTTGGTCTATTTGTTCTCCCTCGCTCTCAAGTAGGGGCCGTCCCGGAGTTCATGCTGCCCATGGAAGTCCCCTTCTGGAGGCCCAGAGAGGGGAACAATGTGCTCAAAGCCACACAGCAAGCACTGTGAAGCAGAGACAGGGACCAGGCTTTCTGGGAGCTGATTCCGGGTCTTCTCCATTCCCCACAACCAGCCCACCCCTGCCCACTGCACCCCAAGTAGGAAACTGGGAAAACGTATGCACCTGAGGAAACAAGAATTTAGTCTCACTTCATCATATCCTAGATGTACCATCTTGGAGACTTTCCTAAGCCTCTGCTTTCCTTCCTTCCTTTATTCCAACAAATATTTATTGAACACCTGCTAAATGCCAGGCACCTTGCTGAGTCTACTCTATTGGATGCAATACTACAGACACAACAGTGATCAAGGTAGATGCAGTCCTTGTCCTTGACAAGGCTCACAGTCTAGTGACGGACTCAGCTAAACAACTGCACAATGCTTGATCAGTGCTCTGCAGGGGAAGAGAGGCCCCTATGGGACCAAGGGGCAGCCTACTGCCTGGACCAGATGATCACTTGCTTCACAGGGGAGATGGCTGAGATTAACGCCCAAGATGAACCCAGATACTAATAACAGTTTTCCTAGTAAAGGGCCTGATATACAGTGAGAGCTTAAGAAACATGCTTTCAGTCCTTCATTCATGCCTTCTCTGTTTTTCCCCACTGGCTGGAATTCATCTCTTCTAACTCTAAACTTATTTTTGGTTTTGTTTGTACTTCTGTTGGATGCCTAGCACTTTCTGCCTTGTATCATAATTGTACATTTCATCTCTCCTATGTAATCAAGCTACTTGAAAGGAAGACTTTGGTATTCTCAGCTCCTAGAAACATGTTCCTTCTTAAATAGGTGCTGGGGAACATCTACTAAGTAAAGAATGAAGGAAACAGAAGAACTAGTGAACTTACTGAGTGGGTAACAGAATTTGCCACCATACACAGGCCCCAAACAGGACAGCACTGTGGTTAAGCACAGCTTCTGAGCCAGGCAGGCCTGGAGTCCAGGCCTGGCCCCACCTCTCTATGTCTTGTATGACCTCTACCTCTCTAAGCCTGGGTTTCTCATCTGTAAAATAGGGATAAAGACACTTCTGCAAAATTACTGCATTAATGGCTATGAAACTATAGCAGAAGATCTTAAAAACTAATTTGCTTTTATTTTGCTGCAAGACATAGAAGGAGAGAGAACATCTTCATCCCTCTACCTCTTGGCTTGAGATTATATCTGTTATTTCTAAACACAGTCTCCATATAAACACATCTCTGAAATTTGACATCTCCCCTATTATTTTTTTTTAATGTAACTTAGATGTTATTGTTCAGACCACCTACAGACATCTCCAGCCCACCCCAAACAGAACTCATCCTCTCCTCTCCCAAAGCAGATCCTCCTCAGTGTTCTCAATCTCCAGGCTCAAAGCCTGGAGCTGGGCTCTGGGCTGGACTGAAAGCAGTCTCTAAGTGGGACCAGGAGCCAATCAGTTGCCAGGTCCTGGCAATGAAATCCCCAAACTTCTACATTTTTTCTCTCTCGCAGCCCTACTGCTTCTGCCTTGGCCCAGGGTCCTGCTGCCTTTTACTGGGACAACGGCAATGGGCTCTGATCTGCTCTCCCTACCTCCACTCTCCCTCACTCCCTCCCTCTTTCTATCCTTCCTTTACTCCTCCCCCTCCCTTCCCCCTCCCCTTTCATTTTTCTTTTTTCATTGAAGGCAAAAAGTCTTAGAATTTCCTAGCAGTCCAGTGGTTAGAACTCTGCGCTCTCACTGCTGAGGGCCAGGTTCAATCTCTGGTTGGGGAACTAAGATCCCACAAGCCATGCAGCATAGCCAAAAAAAAAAAAAAAAGACACCAAAGGTAATAAGCCTTCATTTTAAACTCAAAGTAAATTTAAAAGAACAAAAAGAGCTCCTTTATAATAAAGATGTTAATCCTTAACAAGGGCATGATGACCATATCTCAAATATTATTCAGTCAATCATTCATTCTCTTATTCATTCATGTGGCTAACATTTACTGAGTGCCTACCAGACATGTGTACTAGGAGGAGGGATACAGAGATGAAATAAATTAGATTTCCTAATGTCCAGCACTACCAAGGGTCTATCCATGTCTCCTCCCACCCACAGAATTGTACAGAGTATTCAAATCTCTCTACACCAGAGCACAGACTCCACCCTGTCCAGCTTGGGTTCCCACTCTCCCCTAGGCACATCCTACACTCCAGTGAAACTGAACTGCTTGCTCTCTCCTTCATATATAAGCCCTCTGAGCTATTGCTCATGCTGTTCCCTCTGCCTGAAAATATTCTTCACCTTGCATCTCCAACCACCTAGATCCTACTCAACCTTCAGGGCCCATTTCAAATATTATCTCCTCCATGAAGCCTTCTAGGATTGTTCCAACTAGACACATCCTCTGCAGGGGCTCAGCATCAAGACTCTATAATAGAAAGATTGTGGGCTCTGGAGGCAGACCTAGTTTTCATCTCTGCTCTGTCAAGTGCCAACTAGGTGATTTTGGGCATGTTATGTAACTACTTTGTGCCTCACTTTTTCCGTCTGTATAGTGGGGGTATCTATCTCATAGGGTTGCTGTGAGGAGGGAAGATTCAAGCAAAGCCACCATCTGAAATTATCTTCTCTGTTTGTTGGCAATATGCTAACTAGACAATAAGCTGCATGAGAGCAAGGATCTTGACAGTTTTAATATTCTTATCCCTGTACCTAATACTGGCAGATAGCAGACACACATATATACATGGAATGGATGTATCTCAGCTCTGCTGTTAATTAGAATATACGTCCTTGAACAAGTTACTTCACTTCTCTGGATCTCATTTACCTTAACTGTAAAATGGGAATAAACATTCCGACCTAAAAGAGTTGTCCTGAAGTTTAAAAGGGAAAAATTTTGATAACGCATCTGATACAAAGTCCTTTGCAGGGACAAAAAGACCGTCGTCTTTTTCCAGTCACGGATGTTCAAGGACGTACTGAATCAAACGAAGCCCTTACCTGCCATCTACAAATTCCCCAATATATTGGCTCCCCGTGTACTCCATGGCGCCTGTCTCTAGCTTCCAGTCTTTGGGACACCTGAGACTCAGCGCATCCTGCCTCACCATGACAACCAGGAGCGATGGGCGTGGCCGAGAAGAAGCCCCGCCCCTAGGGACTGGGAACTTCCCGGCTTTGCGCAGGCTCAGTGGCTTGTGGTTGGGCAAAGCAGTGCGCCTGCGTGCCGCCGCCGCCGCGCCTGCGCAGACGCTAGGTGGCCTCCGAGTTCGGAAGGGGAGTTCAAGGAGACGGGGGAGACGCGGCAGCTGGCACCTCCTCGGGGTCGCGGCTACAGCCATCATGCCGGGGATAGTGGAGCTGCCCTCTCTGGAGGATCTGAAAGTGCAGGAGGTGAGACTCGTCCGGAGGAAGGCAAGCGGGGCACAGGGCTGCAGCTTCCCGGGCCTAGGCCCAGCCGGGCTTGCACTCAGCGGACCCTGGGCCCCGGACCTCCCATCCCAACCCAATGCCCTCAACATGTACACAGGTTGACCCTCGGACGTGCCCCCGTCAGCTCGGGGAGACCCATCTTTCAGTAGCTCGAGAACTCTCCGCTTCCCGGCAGCAACCTGCTTCTCCTTTACGTGAATAATAGTGGTATTTCTTATTAAGCACCAACCAGGGTCCTTTGACTTCATGTCACTTAGTACTCAAACGTCTCTGCAAAGTGAGTGTACAGCCCCGGGTGCTCACAGTCGAGGGAGAGAGACAGTCACCTTAAAGTAGCCTTGTCGCTGCAGAGTGCGTTGGAATGGAGCTCGAAAGCCGGAGAAAAAGGAGATAGTATTGGAGAGCGAATTAGCTAACAGCCTGGGAAAGTGTTTGGTAAAAGATCATTTAAAGCATTCATTTCCTCAAGAGCTGTCATTTGAATAATTACCATATGCACATACACTGGAAAATGAGATAGACCCTGACATCAGGGAGTTTATAATCTAATAGGGAAACAGTTCAGTTACAGTACAGTGTAGTTAGAGCTGTGAGAAGTGAAGACCGATAATACTAATTATAGCAAACACTAGACTCAGGCAGGATGCTAACAACAGACATTAATTCATAGACTCCTCCCAGCCAGGTGAGGATATAATTGATCTCTCCACGTTATAGATACAATCCTGAAGGAAGTGATTTGCCCATGGTCACACCTCACACTGTAGAGCTACAATATGAACCCAGTTGTGAATTTTAAAGCCATACTTTTAAATGACCGTATTAGAGGCAAAAGCTCAGAAGATCAAGAAGGCTTAGCAGAATTTTGTGTTTTGCTGTTTGATGTGACTCTTGGTGGAAAGCAACAGTGACTGAGCCTGGAGAGGTACCTGAGGCTGAGGTAGGGCTCGGTTGCGACTTTCACAGGGGCAGACTGAGCAATTTGGACTTTGAATCCCATAGGTGAGGTGATGGGGAACTGTGGAAGATTTTAAGGCAAGGAAGTGTTAGAGCAGGACTGGATAATCAGGCTACATTGGAGGAGAAAGAGGAAGATGTAAAATTGCATGCCAAAAATTATATCACAGGTCCAGTATTGAGTATTTTACCTAGGTACTTCATTTCATCCTATATGCCTGTGAGAATGGAAACTATTATTTTCCTTGAATGAAAAGAGTTTTAGCTGTGTTTGGGGACTTTTTAATAAAGTGACATTTACCAAAAGGTGGGGAGTAGGTTCTGCCAGCACTCCGTTTGTTTCTTACCCTCTGTGAAGCTGGATTAAGACTTTGAGTTGCTGTTTTTTTCATTGGCACTCTAATTTGGTTCAACAGTCATCTGAGGTTCTGCTTCTTGGGTGTATTCTATTTCTGGAATAAATTTGCCATTAGAGTTCACACAGTTGAATTGAGAAGCAGATAATTGCATAAATAACTAAAATACAGGACAAAATATGATTAAATGCTATGGACGAGGGCAAATATGATTTAAGAAAAGAGAGTAGGGGACTTCCTGGGGTTCCAGTGGTTAGAACTCTGTACTTCAACTACAAGGGTCATGGGTTCCATCCTTGGATGAGGAACTGAGATTCCACCTGCTGGAAGGCAGGGCCAAAAATAAAAATAAAGAAGAGAGGATTTGAAGTTGTATTTAAATTCTAGGCCTAGCCATTTGGTTTGGCAACCTACTCCAATGTTCTTGCCTGGAGAATCCCAGGGACGGGGGAGCCTGGTGGGCTGCTGTCTGTGGGGTCACACAGAGTCGGACACGACTGAAGTGACTTAGCAGCAGCAGCAGCCATTTGGTTACCTTGATTAGTCAGTTTTCCTGTTTGCAGACAGTTATTTTATTTGTAAAATGAAGTGCTTCCAGCTGTCTAATCCTCTGAGGCAGTGAAGGGAACTGAAAGCACTTCTTGGGCATAATGTGAAACTTGGCTAAATGGCACTTGCAGGATGGTATTTCTAGGCAGATATGGAGAGAAGAGCTTTCTAAATGAGACAGGATCTGAAAGGTAAGCAGGTGGGACCAAAAGACAGGTCTGGGAACAGTGAGTTCCGGGTGCTAGAGAACAGCCAGTACTTTTTTGAAGTCTGGTGTATTGAGAAGGCAGAAGGATAGTTGGGATCCAGAAAGCTTTGAATACCTTGTAAGAAACTTAGGCTTTAGTCTGCTGTTAAGCGTGACTCCTTCAAGGGTTTTGTCGCAGATTTAATAGCAGAGTAACGTAAGAATTGTCTTTTAGGACAGCAGTTCTATGAAGAATGATTGAAAGAGAGGAATAAGAAGAGCAAGGGGACCAGTCTTGGTGGCTGTTGAAATAACTGAGGAAGATATTATTGACTCCAATACGATTGGTGACTGTGCTTACAGAGAGGAAAGAACATGTTTATCTAGGATTGCTCAGACTTAGCAATGACTTAGCAGAGGCAGGAAAGGTTGAGGAATCAATGTCAGATTTGCACCCTGACAATAGGACTGAGGGAGCCAGAAGCAGTGGGTTTGAGAAGCAAGTTAAACCTATTTTGGACCTCATTGACCTTGGAGTTAATGACACATGCCTCTGGAAGACTAGTCAGAAGCTTTGTGCAGGAAACTCTTAGGACACATTGAACATTTTGAATAAAAATAATGGCCAGTATTTATGATGTCTCCTGAGAAATCTGGATGCAGGTCAAGAAGCAACGGTTAAAACTGGACATGGAACAGCAAACTGTTTCCAAATTGGGAAAGGAGTATGTCAAGGCTGTATATTGTCATCCTGCTTACATGCAGAGTACATCATTTGAAATGCCAGGCTGGATGAAACACAAGATGGAATCAAGATTGCCAGGAGAAATATCAATAACCTCGGATACGCAGCTGACACAACCCTTATGGCAGAAAGCAAAGAAGTAAAGAGCCTTTTGATGAAAGTGAAAGAGGAGAATGAAAAAGTTGGCTTAAAATGCAACATTCAGAAAACTAAGATCATGGTATCCAGTCCCATCACTTCATGGCAAGTAGATGGGGAAACAGTGAGAGACTTTATTTTTTGGGGCTTCAAAAATCACTGCAGATGGTGACTGCAGCCATGAAATTAAAAGATGCTTGCTCCTTGGAAGAAAAGCTGTGATCAACCTAGACAGCATATTAAAAAGCAGAGACATTACTTTGCCTTCAGAGGTCCATCTGGTCAAAGCTATGGTTTTTCCAGTAGTTATGTATGGATGTGAGAGTTGGACCGTAAAGAAAGCTGAGTGCCAAAGAATTCATGCTTTTGAACTGTGGTGCTAGAGAAGACTCTTGAGAGTCTCTTGGACTGCAAGGAGATCCAGCCAGTCAATCCTAAAAGAAATTAATCCTGAGAATTCATTGGAAGGACTGATTCTGAAGCTGAAACTGTAATACTTTGGCCACCTGATGTGAAGAACTGACTCATTGGAAAAGACCCTGATGCTGGGCAAGATTGAAGGCAGGAGGAAAAGGGGACGACAGAGGATTAAATGGTTGCATAGCATCACGAACTTGATGGACATGAGTTTAATCAAGCTCTGGGAGTTAGTGAAGGACAGGGAGGCCTGACATGCTGCAGTCCATGGGGTCACAAAGAGTCAGACACGACTAAGCAGCTGAACTGAACTTATTTACGATGCACTTCTATGTGCTAGGCACTTCATAATATTTTTATGTGTATTGACTCACTTAAGCCTCACAACAGTTCCATCAGCTGAGTACTGTCATCCTCCATTTTATGTAAATTAAGCAAAATACAAAGCCTAGTATAAATTAAGTACTCCAATAAAAAAAAAAAGTGCCGATTGGGTGTAAGGAAGAGAGAATAGGACTAGAAGGTTGCTTGTAGATTGTGGGACTTTTTCTGCCCCCCTTTCCACACCTGCAGACTGTATAAACCTGGTGTGCAGTGAGGCTGTTACGGGGACAGATAAAGAAGGGTGTTGAAATTCTGTGTTCTTTTGAGACAAAGGGAGCTGAATGGATCTGAGAGGGTATTCACGGTAAACAGCTGTGCAAGGATGTGGTTTATGCTGGAACTCAAATCAGTCTTAGTGAAGAAGCAGGTGAGGGCTGTTGGCAACATCCGTGGTCGCGATGTAGTGGCAAGCCGCGCAACGGGAGGTCACAGTCTCTCCTGCCAGTTCTCTGCTTGCCACTGATGTGCCATGCCATCTTGAGCACTTGGCTCCTCTTCCTCAGGAAATAAGTTCAGTGAGTTCTCAGCCTTGATTTCCCTGCAACAGGGTATTCTATTATGTGCTCAACAGCATGGGCATGCCTAGATTGGAGTAAGACATTGGCAAGGAAGTAAGGCAAAGAAAGCCATAGACTTTTGGTGGCATGATAGCTGTGGAAGCATCGGAGTAATTAAATCAGCCATTTAAAGATGTTCTAAGGCATTCAACAAGGAAATCAATACAGCTAACTTAATTTAAAAAATATATTAGGCTTTAAAAATAGTTTGTCTTGATTTTTAGTCTCCCAGCCCTCTATAGATAATACAGCAAGCAAGCATGTACCACTCAACTAACTGAAATAAACTGTTATCAAAAACTGGAATGCAGAATTTTAACAGATGTGTAAAGAAACTTATTAGAATTGTCATGGCAAATTTCACTTCCATCCTAAATTCACCTTTGCTTTGATAATTTTAACAGTTGTAATATTAGTGTCGTGTTAGTCGCTCGCTCAGTCATGTCTGACTCTTGGACCCCATAGACTGTAGCCTGCCAAACTCTTCTGTTCATGGAATTCTCCAGGCAAGAATACTGGAGTGGGTAGCCATTCCCTTCTTCAGGGGATCGTCCCAACCCAGGGATCAAACCCAGGTCTTTTGCATTGCAGGTGGAGTCTTTACCATCTGAGCCACCAGGAAAGCCCATGTAATAGTAGTCACAGCCATAACTTTATTCTCTTCCTATAGTGTTTAGATGAATTATCTTTTCATCTTTTCTTGCCTTTGGTCTTATTAAAAATAATAATAACTTAACCTAAGGCTATGTGAAGTTTGTAAAAAATGAAATAATAAAAATTTTATTATTATAAATAATATAAAATTATTCTCATGCAAAAATTCTTGATATTTACAAATCAAATCCAGTGGTATCTTAAGCATAATGCACGAGGACAGACTAGATTTTACTCGAGTACACTGGATCGGTTTTAGAAAATCTGTTAATGCTCTTCATGACATTTATAGATTAATGAAAAATAAACCTGAAAATTTCAGTCTTTCCTGGTGGAGGAATCAGCAGTGAAACAAAGCCAGTTATGATTAGAAAGAAACTTCCCTAATGAGGAACGTGTAGGCAAGTATATCCCAGACACCAACAGCCCTTATCATGCCAAACTACTTTAAAGTTGGGAACAAAGCAGGGAAGCCTGCCATCATTGCTGTTTCTCTGTGTCATCCTGGAACTTCTGGTCAGAGCATTAAGAGAGGAAAGGAGAAGAAGGTAAAGAAGTAACTATCAGAGAGGAGGGCTTCCCTGGGGGCTCAGATGGTAAAGAGTCTGCCTACAATGTGGGAGACCTGAGTTCAGTCCCCAGGACAGGAAGATTCCCTGGAGGAGGGCATGGCAACCCACTCCAGTATTCTTACCTGGAGAATCCCCACGGACAGAGGAGCCTGGTGGGCTACAGTCTCTGGGGTTGCAAAGAGTCGGACACAACTGAGCGACTAAGCACATCAGAGAGGAAGGGAGGCAGTTTTTACTTGTACATGGAAGCTTTTCTGTTAATCCTCTGGAGTTGCCTATCAGAACTGATGAGAGTTAGTGAAGTATGGCTGTAGAGAAGATGCAGTGTACAGACTAGCAATAACTAACTTGAAAATGTAAGGGAAATATAACCTATCTAGAGAGTATCCAAAATATGAGAACATTAAGAAATAAATAAGAAACATGCAAGATTCCTGTATGGGAAACTAATTTTAACCGAGGGAAGTGAGAATGAGCTAACTGGAGAGACATACTGATAACTATGTTCTGGATGAGAAGGATCGCCCAGATAGTCTTAACCTCTCCTGTAACTGTTACATCCCTTGCTGCCTGTCTGGAGTGAGTGCTATGCACCAGGTATAAAAGCCACTGGTGCCCCCAGAGAGCACCCTCTACACGACCAGCCCCTTGGCTGTACCAGCCTCATCTCCCCACTCCTGGTCCATACTTCCTCCTTCAGCCACACAAACCCAGTCTCTCCACCCCATCCTCTCCAGGCCTCTGTGTCAGGGGTTTCCTTCCCACGGCTAGAAAAATCTGCCCCCCTTCCCCAATTTCTCTTTCTGCTCTTGTTCCCCAGCTGCCATCACAAGCCAAGTATTTAATGCCTTGTTTTACCCTGTCTTGTTCTCATTTGTGACAGCTCCTTGTGCTCAGCACTGTTTTGGGTGCTTGGTGGACCATGGTAAATATCACCTTAATTAGAATTTAGGGAGAATGGGCATCTCTACAGTAGTGGACTTCTGTTGAAAACAAAACCCCTGCCCTCTTGGAGCTTACGTTCCAGTGGTCACAGATCGAGTGACCACAGGTGCTAGCTTATCTAAGATGATCAGGGAGAGACTCTCTGGGGAGATAAAATGTGAGCAGAGACCCAGTATTGTAAAAGTGCCCTTTCCATTCTAATTTGATATATAACTAGACTTAGCACGACTGCAATGCAAACTATCGGGGGAGGGGTGCTCATCTGTAAGAACAGCTGGACCAGTTTTGAAAAGGAGGGCTGCTGAGGAAGATGGTCTTCCCAGACAACAAACAGTAATTAAAACTGCCGCGGTACTGGTACCGGAAAAGAGGCCAGCGGGACCCCTGCTGCAGCAGCTGCTAGACAGGCTCTGGGCAGTATGGTGAGCTGGCTGGCTACTCTGTGCTTCTCGAGAAACTGCTGGGCTGCGAGTGAGTGCGACTGGTGTAGTTGTAGGGATGGCTGCCTTGAATACATTCTGAACTTCACAAAGTTCACAAATGCAGTACTTTATTCTTAATAATAACTTGGTGGACTATCAGCTCTCATTGGTCCCCTCTGGTCTCTAATCTTCTGTGATTCTGTCATCTTCTGGAAATTTTACATATCTTTCCACTGTTATTCCTGGAAAGGAGACTCATCCATGCTCCTCAGGGTTGGTTCCTCCCCTTACATCCCCGAAGCCTCCATCTCCCTTCAGAGTTCTGCTTTCTGTCTCACAAAGATCTAAGGATTCTGTTGGGGCTGCCGTTCCCTTATGTCTAAAGTGGAAGTTGGTGATATCAGCCTGATGAGATTATTACACAGGTGTGTTTTCTGGGTCAAGTCAGAACAAGAGTACCTTCCTGTTCCCTCTGCCTTGATGATCTCAAGGAGAGGTTGAGGACCTGGTGTTCTGGTCACGAATCTGTGATCCTTCTCCCCCGTCCCTCTCCCCAGGTGAAAGTCAGTTCGTCTGTGCTGAAAGCTGCGGCCCATCACTACGGAGCTCAGTGCGACAAGCCCAACAAGGAGTTCATGCTATGCCGGTGGGAAGAGAAGGACCCCCGGCGATGTTTAGAGGAAGGCAAGCTTGTCAACCAATGTGCCCTGGAGTTCTTCAGGTAGGATCTTTTCACCTAAGTGCGGGTGGGCTGAATCATCAAGGTGTGTGTTATCTTCTTGGTGAATGTCCAGCTAAATTAAGTGGAAGGATAATTTTACTAATTCTGGTAGGAAATAGAAGGCTTTGCAATCAGATAGACCACTATAAAGCTCACAATTGTTATGTGTTTTTATTATTTGGCATGTTCTTTTTCTTTTTTAATTTTTTTTGAAGTTGAGTTGATTTATACTGTTAATGTGGCATTATACAATGTTACTGATTTCTGCTGTACGACAAGAGTGATTCAGTTATATATATGTGTGTTCTTTTTTTTTAATATTCTTTTCCATTATAGCTTATCACAGAATATTGACTCTAGTTCCCTGTGCTATACAGTAATATCTTGTTTTTTAAATCCATCCCACATATAATAATTTGCATTTCTGTATCCGTGAGTCTGTTTCATAGATATGTGTGTTTGTGCTGTATTTTAGATCCTGCAGATAAGTGATATCATACTGTAGTTGTCTCTGTCTGACGTCACTTAGTTTAATCTCTAGGTCTGTCTGTGTTATTGTAAATGGCATTATTTCATTCTGTTTTATGGCTGAGTAGGATTCCATTGTACAGGGTTCCCAGGTAGCACTAGTGGTAAAGAACCCACCTGCCAATGCAGGAGATGAAAGGGATGCAGGTTCAATCCCTGGGTCAGGAAGCTCCCCTGCAGGAGGGCATGGCAACCCACTCCAGTATTCTTGCTTGGAGACTCCCATGGACAGAGGAGCCTGATGGGCTGCAGTCCACGGTGTCGCAAAGAGGTGGACACGACTGACGCCACTTAGCGTGCAGGAGTCCATTGTGTACACCCACCCTCCCACATCTTCTTTATCTGTTCAGTTATTGATGGGCGTTTAGGTTGTTTTCCATGTCTTGTCTATTGTGAATACTGGCATGTTCTTTAATCTCTGTGAATTACAATTTCCAAAATAGAGTAATACCTGTTATATAAGATTGTTGTGAGAAATTTGAAAAGGCACATAAAAGCAACTAAGAACAGTGCTTGCTAGCTGTCAGGCATTCACTAGTTTGTTATCATCATCATTACTGTAGGACACACAGTTATGATGGAAAGGAAGGTGTGTTTAGAGTCAAATGTTTAGATAGGCCACTAAGTACTGTAAGTAGAAAAAGTCCAAATTGTAATTGTAGGAAAATGTTTTAATAACCATATTAGTCAAAACTCAAGGGGACAGAAACTGAATTCATAAGGAATTGACTCATGTAAGTGTAAAGTCCAAAAATGGGATTGGCATCAGGCAGGGCTGGATCCAAGGGCTTAAATAATTTCATAACTACTTGGTGTCTTTTTGCTTCACCTCTTCTCCCCTCAGTTTCTTAGTTTTGCTTTTCTCTATCAAACTCATTTTCAAAGAGACTTTCCTTGCTGTAGCAGAAATGGCCTCTAGCCACTCGAAGCTTCTAGGCTCCTTACTTAGCAGACCCAGATGGAGTGCCCCCCAGTAGCATGAGCTGAGGTTCCTGGAACTGAGTCTCATTGTCCTGGCTGGTCGACTTCATGTATGTGTCTCTGAATTAGTTAGGTTTTGAGAGAGAAAATACTGTGACTGGGCAAGCCTTGCCGTAAGTGGGGAGTAGACTTAGACTCATCTGAATCACATTGCCAAGCCATAGGGAGTGGTTGTTCCCCAAAGGAGAATCTGAAGGATGTTCCAGAAGAATGGGGAATGACTGCTGACTAGACAAATGAACAGATGTCCCCTACAGTGACGTAAGAGCTATTCACACAATAGCTGTTTTCCTTCTTTCTTGCTTTTGCTGTCTTTGTCTACAAGCAGAGATACTTTGTACTTAAAAGTCATAGTGTGTGTGTTCATTTGAAATACTCATTTTTCTCTTGAAACTATTGGAAACATTCTTTCAAGTTGCTCCCTCTTTGTGATCATAATTTTTCAGTTCAGTTCAGTTCAGTCGCGTCCCACTCTTTGCGACCCCATGAATCGCAGCACGCCAGGCCTCCCTGTCCATCACCAACTCCCAGAGTTCACCCAGACTCAAGTCCATCGAGTCAGTGATGCCATCCGGCCATCTCCTCCTCTGTCGTCCCCTTCTCCTCCTGCCCCCAGTCCCTCCCAGCATCAGAATCTTTTCCAATGAGTCAGCTCTTCGCATGAGGTGGCCAAAGTACTGGAGTTTCAGCTTTAGCATCATTTCTTCCAAAGAAATCCCAGGGCTAATCTCCTTCAGAATGGACTGGTTGGATCTCCTTGCAGTCCAAGGGACTCTCAAGAGTCTTCTCCAACACCACAGTTCAAAAGCATCAATTCTTGGGCGCTCAGCCTTCTTCACAGTCCAACTGTCACATCCATACATGACCACTGGAAAAACCGTAGCCTTGACTAGATGGACCTTTGTTGGCAAAGTAATGTCTCTGCTTTTGAATATGCTATCTAGGTTGGTCATAACTTTTCTTCCAAGGAGTAAGCGTCTTTTAATTTCATGGCTGCAGTCACCATCTGCAGTGATTTTGGAGCCCAGAAAAATAAAGTCTGACATTGTTTCCACTGTTTCCCCATCTATTTCCCATGAAGTGATGGGACCGGATGCCATGATCTTCGTTTTCGCCAACTTTTTCACTGTCCTCTTTCACGTTTATCAAGAGGCTTTTTAGTTCCTCTTCACTTTCTGCCATAAGGGCATTTTTAATGGCTGTCTAATATTCCACTGGTAGATAAACCAGTCATAATGTACCTTATGATTCTTGTTACTAAACATCATTGTTGATTTCTGTTTTTGATTGTTTTGGATAAATCTGCAGTGGTTATATTTGTGTAGAGATCATTTTCATTTTTTAATTAATAAATTAGCATACATTTCCCAGCAATGAGATTATTCTTTAAAAGGCTTTGAACATGATTTATGGCTCTTGAATTACAGTTGCCCTGTCTTTTGAAGTTGGGTCAGTTTATGCTGTACTCAGCACTGTATCCTGATATGCGTCACCAGCATTGCATTTGATTTAAACATTGATAGGTACAAAATGGTATTTTATTCCTGCTTGAATTTGTATTCATTTGATTGCTAATAAGGTGGAATATGTATTCATTTGAAAGCTTTTTATTTTCTAAGAACTTTGGCAAAGCATTTTTCCTTTGACTCAAAGAAAGTATGTATAAGTGAGAAGTGTTTGGATTTCACAAGCTTCCAGGATGCTGAAGTCTCCTGCTGTATGAACTAGTAGATAATTGTTTGTTCATGTAGGTGCCAGGGTAGCAGAGTCCAGATCACAGCCTCAGTGCCAGAGTAATGGTTTGCACCCTTCTTGTGCCACAGCATATTGGAGGAGTGCAAAGTTCCAACTGGTCGTGCTAGCTCACTACCAAGCATGATTCTCAAGTCAAGGTTTTGTGTAGTCGCTCAGTTGTGTCCGACTCTTTGCAACCCCGTGGACTGCATGCAACATGCCAGGCTTCTCTGTCCATCACCATCTCCCAGAGCTTGCTCAAACTCATGTCCATTATTCAGTGATGCCATCCAACCATCTCATCCTCTGGTGTCCCCTTCTCCTCCTGCCTTCAGTCTTTCCTACCATCAGGGTCTTTTCCAGTGAGTCGGCTCTTAGCATAAAGTGGCCAGAGTATTGGAGCTTCAGCTTCAGCATCAATCCTTCCAATGAATATTCAGGATTGATTTCCTCTAGGATTGACTGGTTTGATCTTGCTGTCCAAGGGACTCTCAAGAGTCTTCTCCAGCACCACAGTTCGAAGGCATCAATTCTTCGGCACTCAGCCTTTTTTATTGTCCAGCTCTCACATCCATACATGACTACTGGAAAAACCATAGCTTTGACTCTGCGGACCTTTGTAGGCAAAGAAATGTCTCTGCTTTTTAATATGCTGTCTAGGTTTGTCATTACTTTTCTTCCAAGGAGCAAGCAGCTCCTTTAATTTCCTAGCTGCAGTCACTGTCCACAGTGATTTTGGAGCCCAAGTAAATAGTCTGTCACTGTTTCCATTGTTTCCCCATCTATTTGCCATGAAGTGATGGGATCAGATGCCATGATCTTCATTTTTTGAATGTTGACTTTTAAGCCAGCTTTTTCATTCTCCTCTGTCACCTTCATCAAGAGGCTCTTTAGTTCCTAGTTTCTTTAGTCAAGGTTCAGTTCAGTTCAGTTCAGTTCAGTCACTCAGTCGTGTCCGACTCTTTGCGCCCCATGAATTGCAGCACGCCAGGCCTCCCTGTCCATCACCAACTCCCGGAGTTCACTCAGACTCATGTCCATCGAGTCAGTGATGCCATCCAGCCATCTCATCCTCTGTCGTCCCCTTCTCCTCCTGCCCCCGTACCATAGAAGTCTAGGTTAGTGAGACTAGAGATAACTCTGAAAAGCTCCCTAGGCTTTGACATTCCTTCTTCCTTCCTCTTGTACCTCCTGTCACCCTTCCAAAGGTTATTCTCAAAATACCTGGAAGGGTGTCAGTTACACCCTGGAAGGGTGTAAGAAACTGATATCCATTGGTTGCCTTACAGGAGCGGGACTGAGCAGGAATGAAAAGCCAGTTTTTCTTTTGTATTTTCTTCAGCCACCTCTGAAGTTCTTATGTTAAATATGATTCCTGTGTTCATTGTAGCTAGGTTCTTGGAAAATGACAAGTAAGTTCTTCATTATTATTCCAACAGGGGAAGGAGGCACTCTACGCTTCTTCCACTGCCTCAGATAGCCTTTTACATAAAATAACAGTATTTTATTCTTGCCTGAATTCGCATTTATTTGATTACTAGCAAGGTTGAATGGTAAGAGAAGGGGAATTTTGCAAAATAATGGCTTATCCCTTTCATACACAAGTTACTTTTCCTTCAACCACTTTTGGTGACCACAAAATGAATTATATTTTATGTTGCTTCTTAAGAGAGCAAATATAGTTTAACTTCCTTATTAATGACAAGAATTAATCTCTGTTTTTGTTCAGTGCACAAGTAGAATGAAGTCCTTGAGCTTTGGAGGTGTGGAGAGTGGTCTGCCTCTACACTGATTGGCCCCCAAGATCAGAAGATCCTTGTCAATTTGTGAATTTGCTTTTTATAATTCCGTCTCCTCCTTTGTCATTTTCTGTCGCCTCTGACTTCTGTCAGCACCACATCTCTGAGTATGCCTCCCTCTCTTCTAAAATTTCAAAGCTGGTAAACTTTAGAATTGGATCTAAGGGGAATAAATAGGTCCCAAGTGAGTTATCTGAGGAAAATATATACACCTTAGACCTTTTTTGTTTTAAAAATATGTATTTATTAATGTATTTAGCTGTGTCGGGTCTTAGTTGCAACACGTTGGATCTAGTTCTGAATCCAGGCCCTCTGCATTGGGAGCATGGAGTCTTAGCCACTAGAGTACGGGGAAGTCCCAGGTGACAGTCTTTTGGAATTTCTTTTTATTTATTTTTGCTGTATAAAGAAATTAGGTCGTGTGCCTCAGATCTTTTTTTTACATATTGATCCTCAACCTGAGGATCTCCAGGTTGCCTTGCAAGTGAGGTAAGAGTACTCTCATACCTTTCAGAAAGCAAGGCTGTGTGTTTGAGGTCTGTATCAAATTTTTCCCCACTTTTTTGTTTTTCATGGTTCTGCAAAGAGCTTCCCCTAACCAAGGGCTTCCCAGCTGGCGCAGTGGAAAAGAAAATGCCTGTCAGTACAGGAGACCCAGGAGATGCTGGTTCGATCCCTGGGTCAGGAGTAGGAAATGGCAACCCTCTCCAGTATTCTTGCCTAGAAAATTCCAATGGACAGAGGAGCCTGGCAGGCTACAGTCCATGAAGTCGCAAAGAATCAGACGTGACTGAGTGCGCACGTGCATGCACACATGCACACACACACACAGACGCACACTCCTAACCAAGCCCTCTTTTCCAGGCAGATAAAGCGGCACTGTGCGGAGCCTTTTACGGAATACTGGACCTGCATCGATTACTCCGGCCTGCAGCTATTTCGTCGCTGTCGCAAACAGCAGGCGCAGTTTGACGAGTGTGTGCTGGACAAACTGGGCTGGGTGCGGCCGGACCTGGGGGACCTGTCAAAGGTAACATGATTTCCTGCTGGTCTTTCTCTCCCTGAGGGTGGGGAAAGGCAGGAGGAGGTCCAGAAAGGGTCTTTTGTGAGTTCAGGTCTGATGTGACAGATCCAAACTGACCAGACAGCTCAGCTAGGGAGTGATTATCCACAGCCCAGAGTTTACTTAGTAGAAATGCGCCTTTACATAGATCTTCCAGCATGAGCAGGTTTCTTATTGGTTAATTATTAGTAGCTAACTGAAGAACAGTAGGGAGTAGATGAGGATAAAATGTTTAAGGGGCTCGGTCAGTTGAAAACATTGAGGTTATTATGGGGAAATGGGTTTGAGGTTATGCCTGATTTTTCAGGAGCATACCTGAGATTTTTTTTTTTTAAGTAATACCTGTAGTTTTAAAAGCATGTTTTCCTACTTTCTCCTTTATTTCCTGTCTCAGCTGTGATACCACCATCTATTGAAACCTCAGAGCTAGAAGAAACCTAAACATCTCTCTTCTTCACTTAGCCCTCTGTCTTCCTTTATCCAGTCCTCAATTCCTCTAGATCAGCATCTCCTGGAATATTATTTTAAAACCTCACACTGTCCTCACTTCCTGGACAGGCGTTCTTAACTGGGCTACATGAGCTTCTGGGAGGGCAGGGTGGATGACTATAGGCATGATCTGTGTGGAAAATAAATATGACTATCCATTAAAAAAAAAAAAAAAACTTTTCAAAGGGGCTTCTTATTTGCTCATAAAACTGAGCATCCCCTCTGTATCCTGAGACGCATGGCCCTTTGTGATCTGAACTGTCCCTGCTTCTTAAGCATCGTCTCCTCCATTCCTTCTGGGAAGCATAGGTAGCAAGGCGTGGCGGGAAAGACTGGTTTGAAAGGAATCTGAAAGTAGGTTTGAATCTTAGTTTCATGACTTCATTGCTCTGGGATCTTGAGCAAATTGCTAACCCTCTCCTCTCCTACCACAGTTATAAGATGGGACCAGTATTAGTCCCTGTTTTTCTGTGGGGATTAAGCTAAGGAGGTTATGTGAAGCCCCAGCATGATGTTGACCCATAGGCCCATAATTATTCATGTTTCCTTCCCTTTGTGTGTGGCATCTGTGGGTGATAGTTGGGTCTTAAGCTTGTTGCCAGAAGTAGAGGAATGATTTAGCAATTTTATTTGGTATCTGGCAAATATTTCCTTCAGATACCTTCTTTTGCTGCAGTGAACAACTTATTTATTTTTACTTTTGAAAAATTTTTATTGAAATATAGTTGATTTACAGTGCTGTGTTAGTTTCAGGTGTACAGTAAAGTGATTCAGTTATACATGTATATTAATATGTATATATATTCTTTTTTAAAACATATTCTCATCATTAGATGCTCTTATTGTATACTGAGTATAATTCCCTGTGCTATACAATAGGTCCTTGTTGGTTATCTGTTTTATATATAGTAGTGTATATATTCTGATCCAAAGTGAGCAAATTATTTTTATTTACTTTTTTAAGAAATAATTATTTTTATTTAGTATTTATTTATTTTGGTTACGCTGGGTCTTAGTAATGTGGCACACGGGATCTTCCATCTTCTTTGCATTACACAAGATCTGTTAGTTACGGCACACAGGATCTAGTTCCCTGACCAGGGATTGGACCTGGGCCCCCTGCATTGGGAGCTCAGAGTCTTATACACTGGCCCACCAGGGAAGTCTACCAAGTTATTTTGAATAGTTGATAATTCTAAGTTGGAAAGTGGTAGAACTTTTACCTCTAATAAAGAAAACTGCCTTTTCTTATTTCTGTCTCATGAAAGGAGAATTTACAAATCATGCTGTTAAGAAAGTATATTTATTCCTGAATCTTTGTATTAACCCTTTTAAAAAACCTTGCAAAGAAAAAGGTATTGTTACTGAACTCTTTCCAGAAGTGTATTTCATAAGAAGATTACCAGCTTTGGTTATACTTGAGTTTAGTCTCTAAGAAGGGTCGTAACTGGCCGACAGAGTCTGTACTCAGCATCGCTCACTCGTGCGTCCTGGCCCCTGGCCTGCCACGTGCACCTGGTGAATTCCTCGTCCAGTCGCAGCTCAGGTGTCGGGTCTCTGTGAAGTTTCTGCCTTTCCTAGGTAGGATTGCGCTCTCTCTCCCGTAATTCCTTTGCCCTGATAATGTTAATTTTGAAAATAACTAATGAAGCATCTGCTCCATACATTAGGCGCTTCACGTGTGTTATTCTAATAACCCTGGGAGCTACTGTTGACCCCGTTTACAGATGGGAAATTGAAAGTTCAGTCAGATCCCCAAGGTCATTTACCTAGTAATTAGTTTGACCACATGCTTCTGCTCCTTTTGTTTTGAGTCTGGTGCAGAAGAGGAAGTTGTTTCATTGTCCCTTCCACAGTAATTTGTCCTTTAAAGGGGCCCTTTTATTTTCTCTAGATTTATTTCACAGACATCTTGAATTCCTTAAAGGAGCTTCAAATGCCAGCTGGAGGCATTTGGAATACTCTGTCAAGCAACAAGGAACCATTAGTGATCTCTAATTATAGCGGAGAGATGAGAAAACTGTTTTAAAAGCAAATGAAAAACTATTCTGGACTTGTAGTCAGAAGACTGGAGTTCTAGCTCCAGCTCTGACATTTACAGTGTCCTGATCTTAGACATGCCAGCATCTCTGCTCCTCTTCTGTGGACTGGAGATAATTATACCTCGGAGGGTGATTATAATAAGAATTGTGAGACTGTGTCCATGAAAGCTCTGTTCACAATAAATGGTGTTTGAATTTGTACATCTGGGAAGATTGATCTGGTTGTATCACATGGGGCGGCTTAGGAGACCACTAGATAACAAGACCGTTAATAACTGTGGCCTTCCGTCTTTCTGCTTCTCTGGGCCCATTTCCTCATCTTTATAGTGAGAACAGTTTCTGCTGGGTGTCTGATGGAGACTTCTGTGGGCTAATGGGGGTGTAAAATTCCATCTTCCTCTCCCCTTGAACCCCAGTTCTGTGCTCTACCCTCACCTGGCCCGTTGGCTCAGCACCCCCAGTCTAGCTTTTGCACACTCTGTCCTGGCCTACAGATGTGATTAAGTACTTCCTTGCTCCAGTAGCATCTGTTGCCACTGGATTAAAATTCAAACGTCTTTGCATATTTTTCACCGCCCTTCATCATCTGGCTCCTGCGTCCCAGCATCTCTCAACATGTGAAAAGCACAGGCTCTGGAGCAGGCAGAGCTGGCTTCAAGTCCCGGTGCTTCCGCTGTTGGCCTGGTGGCCCCACTGAAGCTGCAGGCTGACTCTGAGGAGTGTCAGCACGAACTGGAATAATGTCTTCAACGACAGGACCAGGCGCACAGCCTGTCCTTTGGCTGTTTAAGGACGTGCCTCCCTCCCTATCTGTGTACTCTTGGTTTACTTGGAAGGTCTTTTCTTCTCTGCCTTCCTGATTGGTTCCTATTCATCCTTCAAGATGGAGCTAAATACTCCCCCTTCAGAAATAGTTGGGGCCCCTGGAGGACAGCGGGTGGGTGGAGGTCCTGTTTCTCCCGCCCCCCACCCCCGTGACTTGCCTGGGAAGCCCTCGGGTATGGCCTCCTGTCTGGCTCCCGCAGCGAGGACTATGTGAATCTTGTTCCCTTCTGTATCCTAACTTCTTCCATACGGAGTGGCACAGAGTAGGCGTTCTTCAGTGTGTATTCAGGGTGGAGTGTGATGTGCTAGGGCTTCAGAGATGAGGAGGCAGGGGCAGAGAGGAGACCGGTAGGTGTGTTTGTGGCCACAGCTCCTACACCTGACTCTCAGCTTCCCTTTTCCTCTTCTTCCCTCCGCAGGTCACCAAAGTGAAAACAGACCGGCCTTTACCAGAGAATCCCTATCACTCAAGAGCGAGGCCAGAGCCCAACCCTGAGGTGGAAGGCGATCTGAAGCCCGCCAGGCACGGCAGCCGCCTCTTTTTCTGGACCATGTGAAGATGGGTCCGTGGCCCCACACCCAGGCACGCGCCCAGGCAGCGGGCAGTGAACTCTCCCCACCGTTTGCATCAACCGATAGAGGGCTCTTTCCGGGATCACAAACATTAACCAAAACGTTAATTTATGTGACTTGGCAGTTATTCTATACCATTTCCTGCCCATTAAAAATTTTAAAGGAAACAGTTGTATTTTATTATGTTTTCTATAACCTTCTGGCCTTTAAAGATGACTTCCCCTTGCTTTTTCTCCTTGTGGTCCTGCCTGTTCCCTCGCTCGCTCTCTCTGTTTTAAGTAGGCAACTGCCAGTGCAGTAGGGGAGCCTCATGGGATCACGGACAGGTGAATGTGTAAAGGAGAGGCTTTGTTACCTGCGACAGCACCTCAGGACCAGTCTGTATTCACACATTTTGAAATCTCCATTTTTCTTCCCATCCGACGTCTCAGACAAATAGAGTTCCCTGAAGGTCATACAAGGGAAGCATCCAGGATAGAAGAAGCACAGAAACATTTGCGCCTGTGACTCAGGCCATGGGCGGGGCGCCTGGCTGGGTCTTCTGCAGTCTCGCTCAAAGTTCCTTAAAGAACCAAACTTCCACCACTTCCCCTCGATATCCCATCCTCAAGCGTTATAACCCAGATGTTTTTCCTGATAGACAAGGGAGTTGGAGGCTGAACTCCCAGCTCCAAAGCCAGGAAGTCGGGAGGTCTGAGTGTCAGTTCCAGCCTTGGGTGTGTTTCTTAACCTCTTATGAGAGGTTGAATTTGAGGACAAACTAAAGGGAACATGCTTATCTACCTCCTGGGCAGGTTAGAGCCACAAGTATTTTAAAAGCTCTTTGGTTCAAAGCCGTATTAATGTCTTTATTTTCCCTTTCGTTCAATTCCTTTTTCACAACTAGGCTATTTCCTCTCCATCTGACCGGGGGTCACTTTACATCTTCTGCTCATGGCCTTAAATTGCACGTGACTGTGTGTAAGTCTCAGCTCCCCAGGCCTTGCTTTCCCATCTGCAGAGCTCTGGGAAGCAGGACACCAAGCATTGCATGATCTGCCTTGCCCTTGCGCCCACCCCACCCCGACCCCACAGTTGGGAGCATTTTATGTAAACCTCACTCTCACCCATTCTGCGAAAGCTCCTTGCCAGCCACTTTTGCCTCATTCTCCAATGTAAGAAAAACAATAGGTTCTTACGTTTTTACAACAGCAAAGGCAACACCCATTAACCTCTTGAAGGCCAAGTTGTTGGAAGTCAGCCTTGGTGGGGAAAGCACCACCATCATGACCACAGACTGGCGTTCATGTGATAACTGCAAACCAAGTGTTGCTTCCTAGGTTCTTTCTGCAAAGGAAGCTGGGACTTGCATAAGGTAAGGTAAGGTAAGTCACTTCAGTCGTGTCCGACTCTGTGCAACCCCAGAGACGGCAGCCCACCAGGCTCCCCCGTCCCTGGGATTCTCTAGGCAAGAACAGTGGAGTGGGTTGCCATTTCCATAAAAAACAACAAATACTCATTGAGCACTGTGCATCGTGGCCACATGTGTCAACTCCTTCAATGCCCAGAGCCCTTAGAGTTTCTAACATGTCGTGCCATTTCATAGATGGAGGAGCTCAAGCTTAGGGAAACTTAAGTCCTCGTATGTGAAATAGTAGAATTGGAATACATTATGAAGATTGATTCCAATGGCCACACCCTTGTCCTTCAAAGTCATCAGTGGCTGTCCATCTTGGTTACACGTTGGAATCCCCTGCTGCTGCTGCTAAGTCGCTTCAGTCGTGGAATCCCCTGGAGGCCTTTAAATTCTGACGTCAGGAGCCTGCCTGGGATAGATGTTGATGTAGTTGGTCTGCAGTATGCCCAGGCCATGGTGGTTTTGGAAAGCTCTCCAGTTCTTAAGGTGAAACCAAAGTCTAGGGCCACTGATTGGTTTTATACATGAAGCAGGTTCAAGAGGTTTGGTAGTTAAATGGCTAAGCTGAGATTTAAAGCCAGATACATCTGATTCCAAATCCCATACTCTTCTCTTTTTTTTTTTTGTCTGCTCTGGGCTTTATAGCACAGGCTCAGTAGTTGCCTCGTGGGCTTAGTTGGCCTGCAGCATGTAGAAACTTAGTCCTCCAACCAGGGACCACGTTCTCTGCATTGGGAGGCGGAATTTTAACCACTGAACCACCAGGGAAATTCCCAAAGCCTATATTCTTAATCTGTATGACTGCATGTACATCACCTTAGGTCTTATTAAATGAAGATTCTAATTCCATAAGCCTGGAGTGGCACCTAAGATTTCTAGTAAGTTTCTTGATGCTAACGCTGCTGGTCCATGGACCACACTTTGGGTAACGAGAGAATAAACCATGCTGTGGATAGCATCTATGATTAATCTATCTAGCTACAGGGTCTAACACCAGGCCCTCCCTGAAAGTTCATCACCTCTTTATAGAGTCCAGAGCAACAAGTCTTGAACTGTTAATGGCTTCAAATTCAATTCAAGGATGTTTTAACTTTTGCCCAAGTTGGACAGAAGCTCACCACCCTCCTACCTTGCTTTGAATTCCTTGAACAAAGAAACTCACTTCTGGCTTTCCTGTATTCTTGATGGAATTACACCACATCACAGCCTTCTAGGGCTGAAGAGTCATAATTAAGTAAAGACAGAATTCCTAAAATCCCATGCCACAGATGGATTCACAATTTCAGTAGGTAAAAGGTCATGGAACAATTTGAAAGCAGTTGGTGCAAAGAATCTCCGAGCGGGGCTTCAAATAATAGTCAGAAAATCTTCCCGCTGGCTTGGCTTAAGAATAATGAGATGGACTCCTTACGCTCCCAAAGGAAATTTATCTGCCCCCTTTGCTCCGCCAGGCCTGTTCCTGTCTTCCCTATCGGAGGGAATGGTGTCTCCATCCTTCCAGTGTCAAAACATGGGCCGCTCCTGTGGCTCCTTCCGCTCACTGCTCTCCGTGTTCCAATCCCACACCAAGTCCTTCTATAACCTCTCACGTCTGTTACTTCCTCTTTTATCTCCCTGTCACTGTTCCTAGCCTGTTTTTGTTCCCTGGGCTTGGATTATTAATACTGCTGCCAAATTGGTCTCCTGCCACCCTCTCACCCTCTGGACCACGCTCCAACTTGTGCCGTGCCCCTACCATTTGAAAAGCTTCAATGCTGGGACTTCCCTGGTGGTCTAGTGGCTGAGACTGTATGCTCCCAATACAGGGGGCCCCCGGTTCAATCCCTGGTCAGGGAACTAGATCCCATATGCCACAGCTAAGACCCAGCATAGCCAAATTAACTAAGAAGAAAACCTTCGGTGACTCCTAAACGGCTATTAACCAAAACGCAGATCCTTACTGGCATCCTGACATAATCTGGCCTTCTCCTGGCCCATGTCCCTCAATACTATCTTATTTCTCCTTATCAGGGACCCTACAGTCTCCCAAATGCCGTTGCTCAAGAGTGTTGTCCAACTTCCAAATATCCACTTATGCCGCTGCTGTGCACTTGCTGGGAAACAGCCCTGCCCTGTCTCTGCCTCTTGAAAGTCGACCCATCTCTCAAGGCAAACACTCACACTGTCTTCCCCAGGAAGTGTCCCTTCCTACAGGCACGAGTGCTCTTTCCTGCCCCTTTGTTCTCGTGACACAATATGGCCTGAGGTTTGAGCACAAGGACTCTGAAGCTGGGCTGTCTGGATCTGAATCCAGGCTCTGTCGTCTAATAGTTATGTGACCCTAGGCAAGTTCCTTAACCTTTCTGTACTTTCTTTTCCTCATCTGTAAAATGGGAGAGACCAGGATAGTACCCACAGCCTGGGATGGCTATGAGGATTTAATGAGGTTTACACATGAAATGCTTTGTGTTATAGTGTTGGCTGATGCTAGCAATTGTTGGGACTTCTGGGGCATCCCAGTGGTTAAGACTTCGCCTTCAGAGCAGGGGGTGCAGGTTCAATCCCTGGTCAGGGAGCTAAGATCTCTCATGCCTCTAGGCCAAAAAACTAAAACAAAAACAGAAACAATATTGTAACAAATTCAATAAAGCTTTTATAAATGGAAAAAATTTAAGGATCCTTCAAGATTAAAAAGTCCTCGAGTAAATGAAAGTCATTTGTCACAGCACTCTATTTGAGTAACACCTGTCATGGCAGAGTGTATCTTGTTTCTCCTGGTCTTACTACGATACGATCTGGACTTTTATCTTATTTATATTTCCATATTCTAGTGCCCGGCACATGAAAGACACCCCTGGTGGCTCAGCTGGTAAAGAATCTGCCTGCAATGTAGGAGACCTGGCTTTGATCCCTGGGTTGGGAAGATCCCCTGGAGAAGGGAACAGGTACCCACTCCAGTATTCTGGCCTGGAGAGTTCCATGAACTGTATAGTCCATGGTGTCACAAAGAGTCAGACACAACAGAGCGACTTTCACTTTTGAATTTATCTTCCCAAAGAACTTCTAAACTCCCTCCATGGTATGGAACAATAAACACATGAACTGTGGAGTATGTGCATGCGTGCTCTGTTGTGTCAACTCTTTGCGACTCCATGGGCTGTAGCCCACCAGGCACCTCTGTCCATGAAATTTTCCAGGCAAGAATACTGGAGTGGGTAGCCATTCCTTCTCCAGGGGATCTTCCCAACCCAGGGATTGAAGCTGAGTCTGTGTCTCCTGCATTGGCAGGCAGGTTCTTTAACACTATGCCACCTGGGAAGCCCCTTAACTTTGTAGAGATAGGAGTAATCCTTTGAGATTAAATTACCGTCTTTGTAGGTATCAAATCCTAACTGACGAGTTGGGTATAATCAAAGATGTATTCTTAGGCTCCAAAATGGATTATGACCTATTTGGGGCTTTAAATATACCAGTTGCTGGGATTTCCCTGGTAGTCCAGTCCCTGGTAGTTCTGTGGGGTGGCCTGGGCATACAGATTTTCTAACAAATAATATCATTCTTGCTCATTTACAGTCAAATATACATCCCTGGGTCGGGAAGATCCCCTGGAGGAGTGGCAACCCACTCCAGTATTCTTGCCTGGAGAATCCCATGGACAGAGGATCCTGGTGGGCTACAGTCCATGGGGTCACAAAGAGTGGGACAAGACTGAAGTGACTTAGCGCATACACACACATACTTTCTTCAATGGGAGGGAAGGGGTGTAGTAGCAGGTAGAACCCTGGAAATGCATTCATTCATTCTTTAATTCATTCAACAAATATTTTACATCTTGTTTTGCGCTAGTTACCATTCTAAGCACGAGTGATGAGCTGCACACACAGGGGCCCCGCTTCCATGGGGCTTCCATCCCAGTGTGGGAGACAATAAACAGGTAAACACAGGAACAAGGTGGCCGCAGATTGCGATGAGTCCTGTGAGGAACCGATGTGAGGGGCCAATGTGACCAGGAATAGCTCGGGGGTGAGGACTGTTTGGGAAGAGAGGCCGTGGAGGGTCTCTCAAAGGAAGTGCTGTTTGAGCTTCCTCCTCCAGGAGCAGCCAGTTAGAGGGCTGATGGAAGTGTGTCCGAGCCTCGGGGGACCGCTGGACGGGCCTCCGTGTACTTTAGGAACAGTCTGCCCGGAGTGTGGTTTTGTGGGAATGAGCCCAGTGCAATCGCAACTCCCCACCTCTGCCTTTAACGCGACGGGGACACTTCCTGTCCTTGGTGTCTCCACAACCTGCAGGAGAGAAGCCACATTCCTCAAAGTGACAGCTGGTCTGGGGTCTGACTCAGAGCTCACCAGCTTTGTCTCCCACCATTGTCCCCCAACGCTGGATCTGTGCCATCTCAGATATATGCATCTTTCCCTGTGCTGCATCCTCTGCCCCAAAGGTCTCCTCTGCCTCTTCTTGGTGAACTTTTCCCTCAAAATGCAGCTCAAACCTGTCTCCTTGATGAAGAATCCTTCAAGTTCCCTTAGAGCGAATCTTACCTTCCTCCGTATTCAGATGCATCTTCTGTACATCAGCCGCTGTGCATTTTGGGAGTGAGCCATCTCTCTTGTTTTCCACGTGGCTACCCCCTCAGGCAAAGCGCCTGGTGAATGTCAGTGCCTGATTGTTGAATGAATCTTGCACAGCCATTGGCCTCTCCAAAAAGGAGTAGCCTAGTTAATCCTTAACTGTGTACTCCTCTATGTAAACAGGAGGGTGTTTTCTATTCTAAGAGAGGCTCAGGGTTCTACCATAATGATTAGCGCCGTTGAAGACAGAAGGCAACACTCGGGCTTTTTGTTTTTGTTTTTATTTTTCAAAAGGAGCCCAGAAATCCCTGTCACGGTGGCAGTAAAAAGTGCCGTCTGTGAACTACAGGGAGGAGGATTCATAAAAGGTCAGATTAGGCTATGGTAATAAGAAATATAATTGCATGCCAGTATTCCCTTAATTTGAGGGTTGAATGCAAATTAAGCAGGCATGCCCTTTTCTGGAAGCCTTGTTTTAATCAATTCTGCTGCTCTGGTGGAAGACTTGAAGCTAAAAAGAAAATGATGATAAACTAGGGTATTACATGATTTGACAGTCATCTGATGTACAGGTTTTAGGTACGTGTTTGTTTTATTGTCTGTGGAGCATGCAGTACCTTTATGTTGCTGGGTTCCAAGAAGCTGAACTCAAACTAAAAAACTTTAAGAACATCCCTTGGCCTCTTTTCTTCTATATCAGTTTGATGGGGTGCAGGCTAGCTGGAGGAGGTGCCTGAGATGCTGTTCCCGTGCTATCTCTGACCTTGCTCTGCAGCCTTGGCAAAACACTCTCCCCTCTGAGCCAGTTTCTTTAACTAAAAAGTGAAGTCATGGACTAAGATGATATCTGGGCTCTCTTCCATGCCAAGAATTATATGAAACATAGTTTTTCCACTAGCCAATTTATTGGGAAAGATGGAGGTGTTTTTTTGTTGTTTTTTGAGATGGAGGTATTTCGATGATATTCTTAAGGTGGATCTAATGACCTGCACTGTCCATTCTGGACATTTCATTAAAATGAGAAGGGCATTTTGGGCCTTGGTATTAGATAAATCACCCACTCTTGCCTTTTAAAGAACATGAGATGGAAGCAATTTGGGGATTTTTGTCCTCCACTTCAAAATTGTTTCGTGCAACTTTCTTGTTAATTGAAGCTGAGTTTGTTCAGAGGATTATTACAAAGTCTTTTATCTTAGAAATTAAAGGAGGAAACCTTTGGGGATCATCTTCTACTTGAATTGCCTTCTGATTGGGCTAAGCCTGGTGTGAAACCCTCTGCTGTTGTGGGTTCAGGCTGGCTGACGTGGAGCCTGCCTGCACCACGGAGGGCTGGGGGCGGGGGAAATAGTTCACCTGTGGAAGTGGGCTGCAGCACTCGGAATATGAGAGTGGACCTGAGCCCTGGATGCCAAAAGGGTAGAAGTGGGCAAAACAGGCAGCACCAAGTCAGAGACTGGTTGGGAGACAGATACCTCATAGAAACATCCACAAAAGCAGGGAACAGGTACTTTGCAGGAGAGAATATCAGAACAGCCAATCGGCATGTAAAAAGATGCTTAACCTCCAGAGTAGTCAGAACAATGCTCATAAAGTCACAGTGAGATGCCATTTTATTAGCAAAAACTAATTGACAATAATATCAAGTATTGACCCAGATTTGCAGAAATGAGATCCCATAGGAGTAGAACTGGTCCATTGATCCATTATGTTTGGAGGACAATTTGCTGCATCTATCAGAGTGTATGTATCATTCCACACCTGTCAGCCTTCATACTGCAGAAGTGCTGACTGAAGTATTTTAAGATGTGTACAAGAATGTTCAAGAATGTTCACTGTGGCATTGTTTGTAAAAATGGACAGAGAGAGAGAGGAACAGCCTACATCAGTAGTAGCAGAGCAGTTGAATGAGATGCATTAGAATCCTACCATGCAGTCCTGGCAACCAATAAAAAGATGAAGTGATTCTCCATTGACCCTGGAAGATTACTAAGAGCTGTGACTCCTTGTAGGGCTTCCCTCAAGGCTTAATGGTAAAGAATCCACTTGCCAATGCTGGAGATGCAGGAGACGTGGGTTCGATGTGGGTTCAATCCCTGGGTGGGGAAGATCTCCTGGGGAAGGAAATGGCAACCCACGACAGTATTCTTGCCTGGGAAATTCTATGGACAGAGGAGCCTGGCAGGCTACAGTCCATGGGGTCACAATGAGTCAGACATGACTTAGCGACAAAAAAACAGACAACAGCAACATGGCTCCTTGTATGTCCAGTTACATGGTGATTATTTGCCTACTGGTCTACCTTCCTTTTTGGACTTGAACTCAAAACCCAGAAACTAGGTGTATTTTATGTCTGTCAGAAACAGAATTATCACCTGGGCCTAACTGGCTCCAGAACCTGGAGTTCTTTACTCTGCTCCACACTGAGCTGTCAGTTTGGAGTTGGTGAATCAGACGATGGAAGTTCAAGGAGGGATAGGAGAGAAAATTCAGAAGGAAGCGACCTGTCCTGGGCCAAACTGCTCTGTGCTCATTTGACAAACAGGATCCCAAAGGCTGCTCTAGAGACTGCTGATCATGAGATGACTCACTCCCAGTGGGACAGAGAGAAACTCGTGACTTCTCTGAGAAATGAGGATGACAATGGTGCCCCCCTTCTGGGCTGGTTTCGTTGATTGGGTCGCAAGATGACTGCATCCCGCAGCACCATGTTGGTGTACAGTGACTGTGACCCTCTCAGGTGGACAGGTGCGCCCGGGTCAGGTGTAGGGCAAACTGGAGGGGCAATGGAGCCAAGGGTTTCCAGCGGAGGAGGAGAAGGGCTGAGGGAACACAGTGCCCACCGAAGCCGGCCCCCAGTGCAGTGTTCCCTGTGAGTCAGCTTTGGGCTAACTGGTGGACAATGGTGCTAATGAAAAGGCCGTGTTGCTGGACAGAGGCACCCACCAAGCTCCCAAGCCTGTGGAGCTTGAACCAGTTGTGCGGCACTCATCTCCTGGGGAGGAGTCTGGCCTGCTGGTGAACCAGGGACACAGGCACCCTCTCGTGCTGGGTCTGTGGCAGGTCCAGTGACTGGGGATGTAACTGGGGACTGGGCTGCCTTCTGGATCATCAGAATTGAGGGGAACTTAGAAACCAGCTCCCAGATGGGGAAATGGAGCCCTGCAGATAGGAAGGGCTCAGGGCGAAGTTAGCACTTCTGATGTCCCCACCCTGGATTACCTGTGGGGCAGCAACTGGATGCTTAAGATTTGTGCAGAGGTGGAGGCGTGGACAGCAGAGAGGAAGGGCTCGTAGGCTGCGGCAACAATGTGAGCAAACAGGAAAATAGGCCCATGGTAGAAAGAGTAAGAAGGGGCTAACACTTACTGGGTGTCTGCTCTGCCAGGCTTGACATCTCTTGGCCCATTTATTTCTCATTTGATGCCACAAAATAGGGAGTCTTTTTATTCCTATCTACTTTATTTATTCTTTCTTTTTTTAAAATATTTATTTATTTGTCTGTGCCAGATGTTTAGTTATGACATGCAAGAGCTAGTTCCCTGACCAGGGATGGAACCCAGGCCCCCTGCATTGGGAGCTCAGAATCTTAGCCATTGGACATCAGGGACGTCCTTATTTGTTTATTCTTAGTTTGCTTTATTTCAAAAGAAACTGGAGCTCAGAAAGGCCACGACATTGTCCCAAGCCTCACAGTTCATAATTGGCAGAAAATGTTAGTTGCTCAGTCGTGTCTGACTCTTTGTAACCCCATGGACTGTAGCTCACCAGGTTCCTTTGTCCATGGGATTTCCCAGGCAAGAATACTGGAGTGGGTTGCCTTTCCCTTCTCCAGAAGATGTACCCCACCCAGGGATTGAACCCAGGTCTCCTGCAATGCAGGCAGATTCTTTGCCATCGGCGTCACCAGGGACTTTATCCAATTTTGTTTGACTCCAAAACTGTAGGCCTTCACACGTGGTACATAGATACAGCACGTGGAGATGCTTGATGCTTAGTAGACTCGAAAATGTGAGTTGACTGTTTCCAGGATTCAGAGCCAAAGTCACATTTTCAAAAGCCTACAAAGTACCAATCACTTCCTGGTATATTGTCTACGTACAGGGTATTCACTGCTACTGTTGCTACCACCATCGTCCTTATCTCCTCTGCTCAGTGGGCAGGGTGAGGACAGGATGGGGAGCTGAGGCCCAGAGAAGTTTGGTGACCGGCCCACAGGAACACAGCTGGCTGGTGACAGAGTGAGGCCTCAGACTCCAAGAGATAAGCAGAAAGGATGGCCCGGCCAGGTCTCAGGAGGTGGGGAGGGATGGGGCAGGGCCAGGCGCAGGGCAGCAGCCCCTTCCTGGCTTCCTGACAGCGCTATTGTTTGAAGCCGGTTCTTGGACATCCAGGAAATGGGCGACATCACTCCCAACAAAGGAGAGGAAGCTGCTTGAATGTTTCAGCTCCACCTCGTGCGCTCGCCCTGGGGCTGGAGATGGGAGCCCCGCCAAGGCTGCCTGACCCCTCAGTTCAGCCAGGCCACCCAACCCCCCCCCACCCTCGTGTCTGGCCACCTCCCCCTACTCTCAGCTAATCCAAATCCAAACCCTTCAAGACTCCATCAGCAGACCTGCCTGCTAGACAGCATCACCTGAGCTCCACCAGCACCCCTGAGTCCTGTTGGATGGGACATCTTCCTCCACATCCCATGCGGGATGATAGGAGTCTATGTCTTTAATCCTGGGTCCAGGCCTGGCTCTCCCTCACACAGTCCCAGCTTCCACCATGTATGGAGGCAGAGCAGGTCAGGTTGGGCTGGTGTGGGTCACCCCAAATGGCTATTTCACCCCTGATGCTCTGGAATTCTGAGTCTAAGCATCTTTCCTGCCTGGACAAGGAGGAAGGGCTCTTGTAGGTAGCACCTGGGGCCCCAGGAAAGGGAGGAAGATCTCCAGGGAGCAGAGCTGTCACTGAGGGTGGGACAAGGCAGCTGGTAGAGCAGAAATCAAGGATGGTCTTTCTTCTGGGCTCTGGGATCAGATGGGCCTGGGTTCTAATGACAGTTCTGCTACTTCCTGGCGGTGTGACTTTGAATCAGTCACTCCATCTTTCTGAGCCTTTGTTGTCTCACTCATGAAATGCACACAGTAAAACTTACTCTGTAGGGTGGTTGTAAGAATTAAATGGGGTCACAGGCATGAAAGGAGGACCACAGGGCACCAGGCAAGTGCATGATGCATTTCCCCTCACTTTGATGACTTTTCTGGCTGGCGCTGGAGTGAGATGGAGAAACAGATACTGCAGCAGCCTAATTAAGAAACTCACGGCTCTGGTAGAGCTGGGAGAACAAAGACACTGTTCTGTTGCCCAACCTTACAGAGGGTGTGTGAAGCCAGGCCCCTCAGTTGGCAGGGGAGGTCCATGCCTGGCATTCGACAAACTCATAGGTTGGTGTCATCCAGGGTGGTAATGCCACTTGAACTTGTCCTGCTATAGAATAGAAGCCACAGCCTGTATGAGTGAGTGCCCTTGGGGTCATCTGGTTTACCTTACAATCTAGAGTCAGGAGATGACAAGTGCCTCTCTCTCCCCCAAGATCTCAGAGACAGTCAAGACTGGACCCCAGGCCTCCCACCTCAGGGTTCTGTCCCCTGAGGAGGGCTCTGAGATTGGAGTGACGGTGAAAGTGTTAGTTGCTCAGTCGTGTCTGACTCTTTGCGACCCCATGGATTGTAGCTGGCCAGGCTCCTCTGTCCATGGGATTCTCCAGGCCAGAATACTGGAGTGGGCTGCCATGCCCTCCTCCAGGGGATCTTCCCGACCAAGGAACTGAACCTGTGTCTCTTACATCAACCTGCATTGGCAGGTGGGTCCTTTACCACTAGGAGCACGTGGGAAGCCCCTCCCATGTAGCGGCTTACTGGAGACCAGAATCCCAGTCCCTGCTTTCAGTTCAAGGAGCCCTCTCTCAAATACCCTCTGTCCCATCCTGACAGCCCTGCCACACTGAGGGCGGGGGAGGGGAGGACAGAAGAAGATGGGGAGGGGGTTAGGAGCCCCCCTGCCCAGCCTCCCATTATAGGGAACAAATCTCCAGGAAGCCCAGCGGGTGGCCAGGTCCCAGCGCTGATTGCAGGAGATGGCACAAGGACTCGCTGGTTGCCATGGCGACTTCCTGAATCGCATGGCCTGTTCCTGCTGAGGCTCTGGGAAGTCGAGACATACCTGGGCAGCTCCTGCACCCGGCTGGGCCTCTCTGAGGGGGAAGACGCTGGGGCATGTGGCACGCTGGCTCACATAGAATCTGAACATGACATTTGATGTTCTTTTCTTGGTACCAAAAAAAAAGACATGAGTCTGAGCAAGCCTGGCGTGCTGCAGTCCGTGGGGGTCACAAAGAGTTGGACACAGTGAGTGACTGAACAACAACCACCTTGAAAACCAGGGTGTATTCCACACTGACGGCATACCTCCATTTGGACTAGTCACGTGTCAAGAGCTCACTAGCCACACGTGGCCAGGGGCTACTGCCTTGGACAGCACAGCTCTAGACCCCGGAGCCCACTCACCAGAAGTGAGTTTCTGGGTGGGGGTTGTTGAGCGTGTAGAGGTGCTCAGGGACGCCAACTGATGGGGGCTGGGCAGGGAGAAGGGAACGATAAGGGTCAACGCCCAGGCTTCTTCTGTTGCTCTCTTCAGATTCAGCCCTTCTCACGCACTGGCTCAGGTGACAGAATTTTATTGAGCACTTACTATGTGTGAGGCTCTGGGCTAGGTATGAGTGAGATGGGCATGGGGTAGTAATTGAGGAACCCCCTGAGCCCTTTTCCCTGAGCCCATGTCACATGGGTCACCTGGATGCAAATCATAGATGCAAATAAAGCCCCCAGGATGGAGGAGGTGGAGGTATACAGGTAGGATCTACAGATGGTCTTCCCCAAGGAGACCCAGGCCTCTGGGCTCTACACCTCCCTGGAGAGGTGCTTTCCCTCCCCTGTTCCTCAACCCCTCTCTCTCCACCACCTAAGCTCTGATGCCCTGGGCCTTGGAACCACTCTTTCCTGATGAACCTCCATCTAGGCCTCCTTCTTACTGGGTTCTACTCTCCAGCAACCCTGCCAAAGGGACAGTGACTGGTGTCCACTGCTGATCTGCTGGCTTCAGAGGCTGGGCTGGAGCCAGCCTGACATCCCAGATCTGAAGGAAGGCCCATCTCTCACCCAGGCAGCAGAGAGGTAGGAGCAGGGGCAAGGGAAGCACTGTTCTTAGTGGGTTCAAGTCTAGACTCCTGTTGTTCCAGCTGGTGACCTTGGGGAAGAGGCTTTGGCCCTCAAGTCTCTTTGGGTTTTGCCTCCATAAATGAGCAAATAGTCTATCCTCCAGCATAAGGCGACATGATGGCTCTGAAAACACATGGTCTTAAAGAAGTGTCACACAGGGACTTCCCTGTTTGTGCAGTGGTTAAGACCCCCACTTCTAATACAGGGGTTCGATTCCTGGTTGGGGAACTAAGACACCACGTGCCATGGTGCAGCCGAAGAAAAACGGCTTGGAAAATGACTGTTTTTCAAGAAAGACCAACTTGTGTGAGTTTTGCTTAGAAACCCTGACTGAGTTGCCTCCAGCAGCTGGGTACCTGGCAGGGGCTCCTCAAGAGTGAAAGCTCTGAAACGTGTCTGGAGTAGGGACTTGGGAAGATGAATCTGGCCTAAGGTGAGGGTCTCTTCCTTCGCGCTCTCTTCACTCTGTCAATACCAAGCACCAAGGGGCATGTGGATGCGGAGGAGGTTAAACAGCTCTTCTTTACAGATGGGGAAACCGAGGGCTCCCAGCCAGGAAGCCACAGGGCTGGACGTTACCCCTTGGCCTCCTCATTCAAAGCCATTCCCTCTGGCCACTGCCCAGCACGCCGAGGTGCCCACTGGCTGTTCCTGGAGCTGCTCACGGCAGCAGGTTCACGGAGAGCCTGGGTCCCCCAGGGCCGGGGTCAGCCCTGCAACTAGACACGCAGGCTGCAGGGGCAGGGAGGCTGCGAGGGAGGGCGCGGCCGGATCCACAGGTTGAAGCCTGTTCCTCGGGGCTTCCGGACTTCGTGCTTTCCCCGCAGCCCCTTCCCCGGCCGCCTCCCTTCCTGGCCTGGTCCTGGGGGTGACCGGTGGGTGGGGAGGGGTATCCGGGCTGCTGTGAAGAGAGTGTCTGCACTGACTGATGGCCTGTCAGTTGGCTGCCAGGACATCCTCAGAGTCTGTGTGCAGAGGGGTGGGCGTAGGGCACTGCAGAAGAGAAGGGGGTGGGGTGGCGAGCCGGGGGTAGGGGAGGAGTGGGGCATCTCTGTGGTGGGCTGTCCAGTCCTGGGCCTCTGTTTCCCTGTCAGCGCAATGGGTCAGTCCAGCTCTGACCTGCTGTCATCTATGTAAACCTCTTTGGGGTTGCAAAGAGTCGGACAGGTCTTACTGACTGAACAACAACAAGAATGTAAAGCTGAGCTGATGAGAGCATTTGGATCTGAAATTCTAGAGGCCCTGGGGTTCTGCTGATGGACGGGGGCTGAGTCCCGGTGCTGACTGAAGGACGCAGTGAGGGCTGGACAGGTGAACCCCTCCATGCCACAGAGCCTGCCCGGAGGGCAAAAGCTACCTTCTTCTCTAGTCTGTGCAGGGGAAGTGAAGCTGATGAAGGGGCCATCAGGGAGGGCAGAAGTTGTCATCTGTCCTGAAAGAAACAGTGCCCGCCCCATGCTTGAGTCACACACACACACACACACACAATCCTTCTGGGTCATGGCTCCAGAGGACCCACATCCACAAAGAGACATACACCCAGAGTCACACAGCCCCACAGCTACAGCCTCCCCTCAGCCACACAGCCACACTCGGCCCTGTTCCTTAGCCATCAGCGGGCAGCCAACTCAGCTCCGTGATCTCACAGGGAACCAAGCAACCACACACACACATGCGTGATCACAGCCCCCCGCACTCAGCAGATGTATCTGCAGATGGACGGGTGCACACACACTCATACACACACACACTCATACATGCATACACAACCACAAAGGCACAGAGCTGACTTGCACAGTCTTGGGTGCCCCAGTGTGCACACGGGCACAGGGCACAGGGCACAGGGCACAGATCCCAGGGCCGTGGCCAGCTCCTTGAAGAACCGCTTTTCACAGACACACACAACGCGACAGAAGCCCTCCCTGGGTGGGGCCTGGGACGATGAGCAGCCCTCTGTGGGACCCAGATCCCCTCTTTTAAAAAGAAGGAGCTCCATGGCCCCTCCTCCATTCTCCGGCACCCCCAGCCCCAGCATCCAAAGCACCAGGCATCCTTTCTCTCAGCAGATACCCGTCTTGTTGAACGGGGGTACAGTTAGCGCCTCCCTCAGGGGAGCAAGCAAAGGCTACGAGGAGGAGGAGCCGGACCGTCCAAGGTCAAAGCCAGGAGATGGCAGAGGCAGGATTCGAACCTGGGTCTCTGGGCTCCCCAAGCCGGTGCTCTCCTCCGCCGCCCACTCCTCAATCCGCTTGGCCCAGGACCCCGCCGCGGGCTCCGTGCCCTCCAACCCCAGCACCCTAGGGCCTCCGGGCACAAAGCCACGCAGCGCCGCTCGAGGGGGCGCGCGTGGGAGCGCGCGCGGGGGCCCGCGCCTCCGGCCAAGATGTTCCCTCTCGGCGTGATTGACAGGCTCGAGTGCCGAGAAACAAAATTGTTTATGCGCTAATGAATAAGGCCCTGATTGCAAGATCCTGTTTGGAAAATTATAGTGCGGCGGCGGCGGCGGCGGCCACGGCGGCCCAATTACAGCCCGCGCTGCATATTCATTTCGTGTCTCCTTTGCATCGAGATGAACGGGCGGCCCCGCGCCCTGCAAAGGCAGCGCCAAATTTAGTCCCAGGTTCCGCACTCCTCCGCGCCATTGTCTGCCCCGACCACCTGCCTCCTGCCGGCCTGATTGCCGGCCACGCGCCCGCCCCGGAGGCACGAGGAGGGAGGCCTAGAAAGTTCGCCCTGACACCCCCCGCCTTGCACCCCTCTCTCCGTCCTCTCCCTGCCTTCCTCGCGCTCCCCATCTCTCACTCTCTCCTTTTCTCTCTTCCTATTTCTCTCCCCCAGATTCTATGCCTTTCTGCTCTCTTCCTTCTCTGTCTGTCACCTTTTCTTGGATTCTAAGTCTCTAACTCCGTGTGTGCGAATCTCTTGGACTCTTTTCAGCCCTGTCGCCCCTCCCCCTTCAGTTGCAGAAATTCCTTGGGTTCCTGGGTCCTTAGGAACAATGGGGGCAGTGATGGGGACCTGCCGGTTCTGCCGAGGCCCTGGAGGTAGGAGGAGCAGCCCACTTGGCCTTGGCTTTGAGGATGGGGTGGTTTGGCAGTCTCCCAAACCGGGTGTCTGGGGAAACGTTCCTCCTGTGCTGCATCTTCTGTCTCCCCGGAACACCACCTGCACCCAACCCATGAGGGCACCCGCCCGGCCAGCCTCTGCACTCAGACCTCAGTGCTGCCTTCCTGTCCAACTCTTTGCGACCCTACAGACTGTAGGCCACCAGGCTTCTCTGTCCATGGGATTCTCCAGGTGAGAACACTGGAGTGGGTTGCCATACCCTCCTCCAAGGAATCTTCCCAACCCAGGGATGGAACAGGGGCCTCCTGCATTGCAGGAAGATTCTTTACCAGCTGAGCCACCAGGGAAGCCCCAGGGCATTTGCACCTGCTGTTCTCTTGCTGGCACTCTGTCTTGTCCCCCAAGACCCATCTCAAGTATGGTCTTAAGAAGCCTGCCGTCTCATCACCATAGGCAACAGGATGGCTCCCTCCCTCAGGCACCCTCATTTCCAGGCCTGTCTCTCTGTTACAGCCGTAGGCAGAGTTGTGCCTGCATCCTTCTCTGGGGGCCTGACCTCTGAGGCCTGGGAACAAGGGTTGAGTCTTCCTGATGCCCTGGTGGGTAGCTCAGGGCTGACACTGACCAGACTAACACGCCTGTTCCGTAATATGGGTGTATAGCCACTCCTCCTTGTAGGGTGTCAGTGGGCAGATGGGTATATAGCCACTCCTCCTTGTAGGATATCAGTGGGCAGCTGTAGATATGAGGCTGGGAGGGAGGGCCTGGGGGCGCCAAGCCCACGCGGACCCCACAGGTCACAATCCGTTCTGTCTCAAAGCCCTGGACCTCCAGTCAGCATCAGGCCTGCTTACCCCTTCTCACCAACTAGGGTCATTGACCCAGTCTGATAAGTGCCTGAGGCTCAGGTGTGGCGGCGAGTCTCGTGATGATGGTGATGGTGGCAGGGGGCTTTTCAGAGGGTGAGGACTGCGTGGGGTGAGGCTGTGCTTCCCGATGTCTGTTCCTGGGTTCCCTGAGTGACCAACACACTCTTTGATGGGGTGGGAACTGGGGACTAAGATGTGGGCGAAAATGGATAACCGCATACAAACTGGCCTGGATAAATAACCTCATTGAAGACGCACAAAGTAACAACACACACACACACACACTCGCTGAAAAACCCACACCATCTGAGACACAAAGACAGACTGGTCCCAGAGGCTGTGTATGGGGCAGCACTGCCCTCTGGTGGCCTTTATGATCGTCTCTCTGTAAGACCCAGACTGACTAGAGCCACAGCTGAGCTGTTATGGGGCTCACCCAGAGCCAAGGGACTGGGACTCCCAGGGAGGAAGAAGCATGTAAATGCCCCTGAGGATGAGGGTTTGTACAGTTCCAGTTCCCTGCCCCTATCCCCAGGTATTCCAGGAGCAGAGCTTGCTAACATAGGACCCATTTAGCAAGGCGAAGAGGAAGGGAGCTCCCCATCATTGGAGGTGTACAAACTGAGCTAGAGCCCCCTGAAGATTGGTGACCTGATGGTGGCCTTAAGTGGCAGAATAGACAACTGTGGAAGTCATCACCTGCTTGGGATGATATGTCCAGGCTTTTCCCACCCCCACCCAGTCCAGACACCCTCCTGTTCAGTTAGTCAGTAGCTATTCAACTTTGAGAACTTCTCAGCACACGGAGCAGCAATGTGAGATCATGGATGATGGGAGATGAGGTCACAGGGGTGACAAGGCCATGTCTTGGGGAGCTTCAAGACCAGTTTTGAGAGCATTGGAGGTACCAATGCTTTATTTGGGGGTGTCAGGGATCCAGGGACAGGCTCAGACAAGGAAGCAACATGATCAGATGGGCATGTGAGAGCTAGCTAATGAGACGAAGCTGGGGTGGGAGAGCCAGTCGGGAGGCACAGTGGTGGCCTGGACCAGGGCAGGGGCAGCTGTGGGGTGGTGAGAAGGATGAAGATGCCAGAGCTGTTAAGGAGATTGAGCCAGCAGGTTTTGCTGAGGAATTGGCTGTGATGGGAGGGAACTGGAGGAAGTGAGCATGATGGTGGAGTCACCTTGGGGGATATCAGTGCTGGCTGGGGGTTGGGGGAGAGATGATGAGAATGGTTTGGATCTGGTGAGGCTGAGAGCCTGGGGACATTTAGAGAAGTCCGGGAGGCAGTTGGAATCAGGTCTGGTGACATCCTGGGAGCTGGAAGGTTGTTGACAGGTGATTGAAAGTAACAAATAGATAAGGTCACTCAGATGGGGCCCTTGTCCTATCTCCGTTAGAAAAAGAAGGATGCTAAATTGTAAAACATAGCACTTACAGGTATTATAAAGATTTCATCATCACCAAATGGATGCGTTCATAGAAACAGACATTTTCCTCACAGTCTTCTTTTTTGGGGCTGCTGGTCTGATGGCACCGTGAGGCTGTCTACCTACCTGCCTATCTGCTGGGTGGTCCAGCTCCAAGTCCAGGTAAGAGATGGGAGGTCAGAGGCTCAGGGACAGAAGGGAACAAGAGGCCCCCCCAAATCCAAGAGGGAACAGTCGGGGAGGTGGGAAGAAAACCAGGAGAGCCTCTCTGCATCAGGGCCAAGGAGACAGAATTCAAGAAAGAGAGTGTGATCAGAGGAGGCAGAGTTGAGGACTGAGGATGTGCCCCAGACGTGGCAGTGGGACTTTCACGTGGGCTCTGTTGCAACCCCTCATTCAGCAACAAGGCCCCCCTATAGGGGCAGCCTGGCATGGGGAAACAGGAGTGCCCTTTGACATCAAGGCTCCTCCAGACTGAGAAACAGCATGTAGATGGTGCCCCAGGGTGGGGTTTGATGGGAGGTGGCCTGGGAGGGAGCAAAGTAGACCAATACATCAGTGGACCCATTGCAGGGGAATAGCTGAGCGACCGAGCAGCTGGCTGCAGTCCCTCATCTGACCACGAGGGGGTAGCATGAGAGCAGGTCACTCCTTGGCCCAGCCTTCTGCATTAAGAACTGTATTTCCCAGATCCTGGCAAGGAGAAGGAAATGGCAACCCACTCCAGTGTTCTTGCCTGGAGAATCCCAGGGACGGGGGAGCCTGGTGGGCTGCCGTCTATGGGGTCGCACAGAGTCGGACACGACTGAAGCGACTTAGCAGCAGCAGCAGCAGCAAGGCGATCTAGATGGGGAAACAGTGGAAACAGTGTCAGACTTTATTTTTTGGGGCTCCAAAATCACTGCAGATGGTGACTGCAGCCATGAAATTAAAAGACGCTTACTCCTTGGAAGAAAAGTTATGACCAACCTAGATAGCATATTCAAAAGCAGAGACATTACTTTGCCAACAAAGGTCCGTCTAGTCA
Source organism: Bos mutus (assembly GCF_027580195.1). Classification (NCBI taxonomy): domain Eukaryota; kingdom Metazoa; phylum Chordata; class Mammalia; order Artiodactyla; family Bovidae; genus Bos; species Bos mutus. The sequence continues at coordinate 13,830,346 of NC_091627.1, forward strand.
AGGCTATGGTTTTTCCTGTGGTCATGTATGGATGTGAGAGTTGGACAGTGAAGAAAGCTGAGCATTGAAAAATTGATGCTTTTGAACTGTGGTGTTGGAGAAGGTGCTTGAGAGTCCCTTGGACTGCAAGGAGATCCAACCAGTCCATTCTGAAGGAGATCAGCCCTGGGATTTCTTTGGAAGGAATGATGCTAAAGCTGAAACTCCAGTACTTTGGCCACCTCATGTGAAGAATTGACTCATTGGAAAAGACTCTGATGCTGGGAGGGATTGGGGGCAGGAGGAGAAGGGGACGACAGAGGATGAGATGGCTGGATGGCATCACTGACCTGATGGACGTGAGTCTGAGTGAACTCCGGGAGTTGGTGATGGACAGGGAGGCCTGGTGTGCTGCGATTCATGGAGTCGCAAAGAGTCGGACACGACTGAGCGACTGAACTGAATGACTAACTGCAGGGTGATCTGGAGCTCCGTGTCTCAGTTTCTTTCCCTGCAAAATGGGGCAGTTGGGCATTATTGGAATGTGAGCAGGGATGCAGAGTGCCAAGCCACAAGTGTGCAAGTAGGCAGGAGTGTGGGCTTCCTGTCTCAATGCATGAGCAGGCCACTATGTCAGTGCTTAGCTGGGCCTCAAGGAGCTGACCTCAGGGGCCACGGCCAGTCAGGCCTGAGTCAGTAGGATGGTACCCACCCACCCTGCTCATCTGCCCACTAGCCATTGTCCCGCGTGCCTCAGCCTTCTGTATCTGCTGCTGTTGGAGTGAGACTGAGGGTCTGGAGCCACGGCAGGTGCCCCATAGAGAGGAGAGAGGCAGGTGCTGGGAGAAGCTCAGGAGGGGGGAGGGTTGTGAACTCCACGCTCTTCAGACCGGAAGCACCTCCTTATCCCTATGCCTAGACGCCACCCACCTGTGGGCAGCCTCCCAGCTGCACCTGCCCACCTGCGTTGAATACCTTGAGGCAGTTGAAGCCAACAGCTTGTCTGGGCCCTCCAGGATCTGGGACCCCCTGGAGCCTGGGAGTACTGCTGGTCTTGCTGGTCATGGTGATGCTGGAGTTGTGTGTGTTTGAACATCCATGGCGTGTCACTGGTCTGGTCTGCCATGTGCAGTGGGTGCCGGTGAGGGCTGGCAGGCTCCGTGCAGACGAAACAGGCTGTGTACACCGATGTGGGGGCAGGCATTAGGAGCACAGCCCCTCAGGCTGAGGCAAGTGTAAACAGCAGGGCTACAGTAGTGCAGACAAACACACACACAGGCCTAGATCAGCGAACACGAAAGTGTGAACATCGGTAGGTGTGTATAGGCCTGGGGGAGGGAGCTTCACCTTTTTCTTGGAAGACATGATGATAGAGGGTGTCTTGAGGGACATATTGGGTGATGTAGTCAAAAGTCTCCAGGTCCAGGGAGTCGTGGCACGCATGGAAGATTCTGGAGAACGGGGAGATGTAAAGCATGAGCTACACCTGGCAGCCACCAGGCCAGGTGGGAGCTGAGCCCAGACAGGTCAGGGGCTGAGGCTCAGCTGAGGGGCCTCCAGACCTGTGGATGGGATCACACAGCCGTAGGGCCCAGCCCTTATCCTTTGGCAGCTCTGGCCTCTGCAGAGAGATGTGAGATATGAGAAGGGCCAGGCCATGCCCTTAAGAGTTGTGAGGTCCCAGCCTCCCACTCAGGAAATGAACAGACCCAGGCCCAGCGCAGAGAGGGCAGGATCATTAGGGGCTACCTGAGTTCTCCATGGGAATGGGGGCTCCTCAGGGCATGAGGGCAGTTGTGACCTGCAGGGAAGCTGGCCAGCCCTGCCCTGCACACGGTCCTTGACCAGAGCCAAGACTGGCTGTGGCCTTGGCCTCCAAAGGTAAAAAGATTCCAGCCAGATCCTGACCACACAGGATTCTAGGAGGGAAGAAAAGAAATCCAGGCAAGAGGTCAGAAGCCCCCAGCCCCTGCTTCCAAGAAGGGGGCCAAGTCAGCTGTGGCCGGGGTACTTGGAATGTCCCCATTTGGGGCCTGGTGCTTTGTAATCCGTTTCTCACTTGATCCCATCAAACCTCATACCAGGCGAGCCTTGGCACTCCCCTTTTGGAACATTAGAAATTGAGATAGAATTCACCTACCATAAAACTCAGTATTTTAAAGTGCACAATCCCATGCTTCTTAGTATATTTGCAGGGTTATGTGAATTCTTTCTGGTTCTGTCTGGTTCCCAAACATTTTCTCTGCCCCATAAGAAACCCTGTACCCTTGAGAGTCACTCCCCATCCCCCAGCCCTGGGCCGTCACTCATGTGACTGTCTCTATGGATTTGCCTTTTCAGGACATCACGCTCCGAGGGTGCCGTACCCCGTGTGGCCTTCTGTGTCTGGCTTCTGTCAGTTTTCCAGCTTCTGTGTTTCTGTTTATGAAAGGGGAAACTGTGGCCCAGACAGACACAGTGACCATCCAGACTCACTTGGCAACCAAGAGTCAGGCCCTGTATAGTGCCCTTTTAAGGGCCTCAGCTTGGGGTTTGTGGTGTGGGGAGCTGCAGGTAATGGAAAATCTCACTCCCCATCTGATAGGCAGCATAATTCAGCGGTGACTGTTTTTTGCTGCGATGCATGAGGGAGAATGTGGAGTCAGCATTGCCTGATACTAACACTGGCAAACAATGATAAAAACAATAACAGCTAACATCTTAAATGCTTCTTTTGTGTATAGAGTTTTTTTTTTTTTGGGTGGAGGGAGCGGGTGCACTGCATGGCTCATGGGATCTTAGTTCTCTGACCAGGAATTGAACCTGGGCTCCAGCAGTGAAAACACCAAGTCCTAACCACTGACCCTCCAGGGAATTCCTGAAATAGTGAAAGTGTTAGTCACTCATTCGTGTCTGACTCTCTGCAACCCCATGGACTGTAGCCCGCCAGACTCCTCCATCCATGGGATTTTCCAGGCAAGAACACTGGAGTGGGTTGCCATTTCCTTCTCCAGGAGATCTTCCCGACCCAGGGATTGATCCCAGGTCTCCCACATTGCAGGCAGACTCTTTACCATCTGAGCCACCAGGGAAGCCTAGGGAATTCCTAGGGCTGTCCTAAAGAAGTGAGTGATATGTGTGCATCTTCTCATGTAGTCTTCATGGCAATCCCGAGGCAAGCACTATCATAATCCCCATTATACAGATGAGGAAACCACAGCACAGGGAGGTTAAGTAATTCAAGGACACACAGCAAGTCAGTGGCGGAGGTGGGATCGGAATCCACATTGTCTGACTTCACGGCGCCTGCTCTTATTACCTGTACCGGTAAACTACCACTTAAACAATCTTTTCAGAGAAAAGCAGTAAATACAGATTTTAATGCGAAATCTCAACATTTTGAAGGTTTCTAACTGTTGGTAACTAACCACAGCTGGTTTTCAATGCTGTACAGCCCGGAAAGTGTGGTTTAACACAAAGGGAGGGGAGGTGGGCACCTTTGCCACTCTGCCCACCTCCTTCCTCCTGACGGCTCTGGCTGGGGTGGGGAGAGCCTGTCCCGCGCATCCTGGGTCCAGCCACCAGCCACGCTGAGGCAGGCTGCCCTGCACCTCGGGGTGTGACCCTGGCCCACGCCCTGCCCCTCTCTGAGTCTCCACCTGCCCTCAGCAACCTGGAGAGAGAATGTTCTTTCTCACAGGATGAAGAGCGGTAACTCGGTGCAGAGTTGTGTCTCAGTAACTCTTAGCTGTCTCAGAATCAACTGGAGATACCGCAGGCCAGTGATAGCGTTCACTGAGAGCTTAGACATTCCAGATACAGTGCAACGCACTCTCCACGGATTACCTGGTTCAGCCTGAAATTTGCCCTGCTGGTTATGAGCCCAGGGTTGCAAGTCAAGCAGCCTTGCTCAAATCTGCCACTTCTTAGCTGTACAACCCTGGGTTGGGGGGCTGCTACTCAGCCTCTGAATGCCTTTATTTCCTTTCCTGTAAGATGGAGAGAATAAAGCCCACCCTTAAGGCTACAGTGAGAATTCAATGAATTAAAACCTAAAACTCATAGTAACTTTGAACATATTCAGTGAGCACTTAATACAAGTTACCTTTTCTCCTGGACCACTGTTAATTCCCCTTTTACGTATCAGGAAACAGAGGGTAAAGGAAATGGATAGATTGTCCAGGGCAGACATCGTCAGCCAGGGGTGCTTTTACTCTTGGGGGATGTTAGTTAATGTTTGGAGACATTCGTGGTTGTCACATCTCAGAAGGTGCTACAGGGATGCTGCTAAACACCCTACGAAGCAGAAGACAGTCCCCCCGGTCTTACCCAGGAGGGTGTGACCTCTGTCCTTACCTAGGTCAGGCCTCCACAGGGGAAGGGAGTCCAGCCTCCATCCCCTGATGGCAAGAAGGTTGAGGCTGAGAGGCTTTAGTCTGATTTCAGTTCAGTTCAGTTCAGTTGCTCAGTCGTGTCCGATTCTTTGCGACCCCATGGACTGCAGCACGCCAGGCCTCCCTGCCCATCACCAGCTCCTGGAGTTTACTCAAACTCATGTCCGTTGAGTCGGTGATGCCATCCAACCACCTCATCCTCTGTCATACCTTTCTCTTCCCACCTTCAATCTTTCCCAGCATCAGGGTCTTTTCAAATGAGTTCTTCGCATCAGGTGGCCAAAGTATTGGAGTTTCAGTTTCAACATCAGTCCTTCCAATGAATATTCAGGACTGATTTCCTTTAGTCTGATGTACTAATCCCACTAAGAAGTCTGAGCCCAAGCCTGGAAGGGAGGGGGGTGGTGCAAGGTGGTGGCCATGACTGCCCTGCTCTGCTGCCCCTCGGGGCATCCTGTCTGAGTCCTGGACGGGAGCAGGCTCCGAAACAAGAGGGTCACGCAGCCCAAGGTCTGGAACTGCAGGACTGGGTCCCAGCTTTGAGGCCTCCCGGCCCTGCTTTTGCCCCACAACCCCTGCCCCTCTGAGATGGCCAGCTGGCAGATACCACCAAGAGGTGAGGCTCACATGATACATGGGGGGAGCCCCACCCTCAGCAACCCCACCCACTCCAGCCAGCGCCCCTGACCCATCATTTGAAGGCTGATGTGCTGCACAAGAGTGGTATTTTGCTCCCAGAGACGCCTGGTGGCTCAGAGGGTAAAGCGTCTGCTTGCAATGCGGGAGACCCAGGTTCCATCCCTGGGTTGGGAAGATTCCCTGGAGAAGGAAATAGCAACCCAGGCAAGTATTCTTGCCTGGAGAATCCCATGGATGGAGGAGCCTGGTAGGCTACAGTCCACGGGGTCGTAAAGAGTCAGACACGACTGAGCGACTTCACTTTCTTTCTTTCTTTCATTGGTACAAGACATCCGTAGGGTCTCCAGGGACAGCTCTGAAGAGGCTGGGACTGCTACTGGCCAAAGATCAGCCCTTGAGGTCCTTGGCTGGGCAGCTGCTGGAGAGAAGATGTCCTTGTCTCTCGAGGAGTCTGGCTACGTACCCCAGGAGGTTGGCCTGAAGCCTCCGTCCTGGGCTGGCTGGCAGGGGTGGGCGGCTGCAGACAGACCCCTGCAGGATCTGGTGGGTTCATCTGCCTGCTGGAGCCGCTTCCTTGTGCAGCCCCCAAAACGAGGAGCTGCTGGGAGGCAGACCAGGAGACAAGGCAGAGAATTCAAGGTCATGTGGAAGGATGACCAGGGTTGGGGGAGCACAGAGCCTGCTGCTGCTGCTGCTGCTGCTGCTAAGTTGCTTCAGTCGTGTCCGACTCTGTGCGACCCCATAGACTGCAGCCCACCAGGCTCCCCCGTCCCTAGGATTCTCCAGGCAAGAACACTGGAGTGGGTTGCCATTTCCTTCTCCAATGCATGAAAGTGAAAAGTGAAAGTGAAGTCGCTCAGTCGTGTCCGACTCCCAGCGACCCCATGGACTGCAGCCTACCAGGCTCCTCTGTCCGTGGGATTTTCCAGGCAAGAGTACTGGAGTGGGGTGCCATTGCCTTCTCCAGCACAGAGCCTAGAATGACGCATTTGTTTGCTGAGGAAAGGCCATTGGAGCTGGGCTTTGAGGGCCAAAAAGTGGCAGGAAGGCCAGTGGAAAAGCTGGAAAATGCCAAGACAAGAGAGGGAGAGGGGATAGCCTGTCTGGGGAGCCCTCTGTGGCCGCGGAGGATGGGTAGCCTGGGAGGCAGGCACTGCAGAAGGTCCTTGGTTCAGAGACCTGGGGATTATCTGAAAGGGGTGAGGACCCAGAGCAAGGGCAGGAAGAGAGGAACTGAGTTCAAGTGCATAGGACTTCATAACCCGACACTGCTAGTTCACAAGGTGTCGGGCGCATGGCAGCACTGTAGGAAGCTGTCTTATCCAGGAGGGCGTGGCCTCTGTTCTTAGCCAGGCCCCGCCCCCACAGCCTACGGGTCGCGGGGTGGTCCACCCTCCACCCAACATCAGAGATGCCGCCGGGGCCGGGACGACGGGAGTGGAACACGTTGGACAAAGTGGCCATTTTCCAATCCTTAGACTCGGGCAATTTCTGTTTCTGGTGGAACAGATGACAAAAAGCAAAAGTGGAAACACGAGAAACAGATCCTGCGGCAGAAAAAAGGCAGAAACAGACACGCCGAGCAAGGGAGAGATGAGTGGATAGGACCGCTGTAAAGCAGGCAGAGACAGAGGACAAAGAGAGATGTGGGAGGGGCAGCCGTGGGGACACACCCAAGGAGGGGGCGGAGCTGGGAACGGGAGGGGAAGGGAAGCCCTGCAGAGGCAGGGGAGCACGGGCTGTATCGCACCCCTGCCCCAGCGAAGCTGTGGACCACGCCTGGGATGCTGGCCCCAGGAGGGTCACGTCAAGACACTGCAGAGGGCCTCTGCTCCTGAGTGTCTTGGGGGTGACGGAGGCTGTCGTCTCCTGTCTGTAGTGCTGAGCCAGCCCTGCCCTCTCTCCACACCTCTTCCCCATGGGGGCTGTCTCTCCCCAGGACAGCCCTGCTGAGATTTGAAGATGCAGATAGCCATTGAGTTCCCCCAGTCTCTTACATTATGCATTTACTGACCTTGTGTGCACTAAGTAAATGCATAATGTAAGAGACTGGGGGAACTCAATGGGGGATCTGACAGAATGTGGTCCACTGGAGAAGGGAATGGCAAACCACTTCAATATTCTTGCCTTGAGAACCCCATGAACAGTATGAAAAGGCAAAATGATAGAATACTGAAAGAGAAACTCCCCAGGTCAGTAGGTGCCCAATATGCTACTGGAGATCAGTGGAGAAATAACTCCAGAAAGAATGAAGGGATGGAGCCAAAGCAAAAAAAATTCCCAGCTGTGGATATGACTGGTGATAGAGGCAAGGTCCGATGCTGTAAAGAGCAATATTGCATAGGAACCTGGAATGTCAGGTCCATGAATCAAGGCAAATTGGAAGTGGTCAAACAAGAGATGGCGAGAGTGAATGTTGACATTCTAGGAATCAGTGAACTAAAATGGACTGGAATGGGTGAATTTAACTCAGATGACTATTATATCTACTACTGCGGGCAGGAATCCCTCAGAAGAAATGGAGTGGCCATCATGGTCAACAAAAGAGTCCGAAATGAAGTACTTGGATGCAATCTCAAAAACGACAGAATGATCTCTGTTCGTTTCCAAGGCAAACCATTCGATATCACAGTAATCCAAGTCTATGCCCCAACCAGTAACGCTGAAGAAGCTGAAGTTGAACAGTTCTATCAAGACCTTTTAGAACTAACACCCAAAAAGGATGTCCTTTTCATTATAGGGAACTGGAATGCAAAAGTAGGAAGTCAAGAAACACCTGGAGTAACAGGCAAATTTGCCTTGGAATACGGAATGAAGCAGGGCAAAGACTAATAGAGTTTTGGCAAGAAAATGCACTGGTCATAACAAACACCCTCTTCCAACAACACAAGAGAAGACTCTATACATGGACATCACCAGATGGTCAACACCGAAATCAGATTGATTATATTCTTTGCAGCCAAAGATGGAGAAGCTCTATACAGTCAGCAAAAACAAGACCAGGAGCTGACTGTGGCTCAGACCATGAACCCCTTATTGCCAAATTCAGACTGAAATTGAAGAAAGTAGGGAAAACCACTAGACCATTCAGGTATGACCTAAATCAAATCCCTTATGATTATACAGTGGAAGTGGGAAATAGATTTAAGGGCCTAGATCTGATAGAGTGCCTGATGAACTATGGAATGAGATTCGTGACATTGTACAGGAGACAGGGATCAAGACCATCCCCATGGAAAAGAAATGCAAAAAAGCAAAATGGCTGTCTGGGGAGGCCTTACAAATAGCTGTGAGAAGAAAAGAAGCGAAAAGCAAAGGAGAAAAGGAAAGATATAAACATCTGAATGCAGAGTTCCAAAGAATAGCAAGAAGAGATAAGAAAGCCTTCTTCAGCGATCAATGCAAAGAAATAGAGGAAAACAACAGAATGGGAAAGACTAGAGATCTCTTCAAGAAAATCAGAGATACCAAAGGAACATTTCATGCAAAGATGGGCTCGATAAAGGACAGAAATGGTATGGACCTAACAGAAGCAGAAGATATTAAGAAGAGATGGCAAGAATACACAGAAGAACTGTACAAAAAAGATCTTCACGACCCAGATAATCACGATGGTGTGATCACTGACCTAGAGCCAGACATCCTGGAATGTGAAGCCAAGTGGGCCTTAGAAAGCATCACTATGAACAAAGCTAGGGGAGGTGATGGAATTCCAGTTGAGCTATTCCAAATCCTGAAAGATGATGCTGTGAAAGTGCTGCACTCAATATGCCAGCAAATTTGGAAAACTCAGCAGTGGCCACAGGACTGGAAAAGGGCAGTTTTCATTCCAATCCCAAAGAAAGTCAATGCCAAAGAATGCTCAAACTACCGTGCCGGGGACCAGCCCCGGCTGATCCAGGGTATTCGAAGGAGAGACGGCGTAGGCGAAGATCAGGAAACAATTGCTTAATTAAACGTTAATTAAGGATATAAAGAGTAATAGAATGAGGATAGCTCAGTGAGGAAATTCAGTGTAGAAAAGAGGCTGAATAATTCAGCCAGAAGGTAAGAGAAAGAACGACATGGGGAGACCAAGTTTTGGTGAACGAGGCCCGCACTTTATTTTCCAAAGTAGTTTTTATACCTTAAGTTATGCATAGAGGATAATGGGGGAAGGGGTAGAGTCAGGCAGCAAGCCAGGCTTTCTTCCTGCAAACTTATCATATGCAAAAGCTTAGGTGATTTACATCATCTTCTGGCCCAGAGGCCTGTTAACATTTTAAGACCCTTTCTTCAGAAAACTTATTTTTCTCTAAAGGTGATTGGTCAGGAGCCACCCTCCAAAAGCATTAGATAAAGTTGCATTCCTACAGAGCAAAGGTGTGGTGGGCTATAACAAGAAAAAGAATTAACTCAAGGGTCCCAGGTTACAAACATTAAAGCTACTATTTACACCAATTATATTAATCAATACACTGCCAGGGACACAGCAGGTAAGGGATATGGAAACTTAGCAGCAAACATTGGCCCAACAAGTGAAAATCCCTTCACCAATACAATTTCTAATCAATCTTTTAACTACTCAAAAGAATCTGTGTTTAGACAGTTTAGAACATCTCCTGCCTCTCACAGTTGGGAGGCTCTGAACAATCACATGTGGCCGGAAAAACCTATTCAGGCAGGCTAGAGGATTTCCAAAGGAGTTTGTAGGTTGAAACACTGTCACACCCAGGAATTATTAACTGGAGCTGTAAGCTAACTCTTTTTTCAGAGAGGTAGTGGGGGACAGCCCCCCGCAAAGTCAGAGGTGTAGGTGAAAGCATAAAGCAGAAAGTAGGCAGACTCTGGTTTTGGGTGTAAATGCTCGAGAATTTCCAGGGGGACTCCTGAGGCTCGATCCCGCCTTTGCATATGCCGAGCCTCCTTCCTCATGACCTTTGTCATGGGCGGAGCTCCTCATGCTGGCTACAGGCAGTGATAGAATTCCAGTTGAGCTATTCCAGATCCTGAAAGATGATGCTGTGGAAAGTGCTGCACTCAATATGCAATATGCAATATGCACTCAATATGCAATATGCCGGCTCCCGGCACTACCGCACAATTGCACTCATCTCACATGCTAGTAAAGTAATGCTCAAAATTCTCCAAGCCAGGCTTCAGCAATATGTGAACCGTGAACTTCCTGATGTTCAAGCTGGTTTTAGAAAAGGCAGAGGAACCAGAGATCAAATTGGCAACATCCGCTGGATCATAGAAAGAGCAAGAGAGTTCCAGAAAAGCATCTATTTCTACTTTATTGACTATGCCAAAGCCTTTGACTGTGTGGAGCACAATAAACTGGAAAATTCTGAAAGAGATGGGAATACCAGACCACCTGATCTGCCTCTTGAGAAATCTGTATGCAGGTCAGGAAGCAACAGTTAGAACTGGACATGGAACAACAGACTGGTTCCAAATAGGAAAAGGAGTTCATCAAGGCTGTATATTGTCACCCTGTTTATTTAACTTATATGCAGAATACATCATGAGAAACGCTGGACTGGAAGAAACACAAGCTGGAATCAAGATTGCAGGGAGAAATATCAATAACCTCAGCTATGCAGATGACACCACCCTTATGGCAGAAAGTGAAGAGGAACTCAAAAGCCTCTTGATGAAAGTGAAAGTGGAGAGTGAAAAAGTTGGCTTAAAGCTCAACATTCAGAAAACAAAGATCATGGCATCCAGTCCCATCACTTCATGGGAAATAGATGGGGAAACAGTGGAAACAGTGTCAGACTTTATTTTTCTGGGCTCCAAAATCACTGCAGATGGTGACATCAGCCATTAAATTAAAAGACACTTACTCCTTGGAAGGAAAGTTATGACCAACCTAGATAGCATATTCAAAAGCAGAGACATTACTTTGCCAACAAAGATTCGTCTAGTCAAGGCTATGGTTTTTCCTGTGGTCATGTATGGATGTGAGAGTTGGACTGTGAAGAAGGCTGAGCATCGAAGAATTGATGCCTTTGAACTGTGGTGTTGGAGAAGACTCTTGAGAGTCCCTTGGACTGCAAGGAGATCCAACCAGTCCATTCTGAAGGAGATCAGCCCTGGGATTTCTTTGGAAGGAATGATGCTAAAGCTGAAACTCCAGTACTTTGGCCACCTCATGCGAAGAGTTGACTCATTGGAAAAGACTCTGATGCTGGGAGGGATTGGGGGCAAGAGGAGAAGGGGACGACAGAGGATGAGATGGCTGGATGGCATCACTGACTCAATGGACGTGAGTCTGAGTGAACTCCGGGAGTTGGTGATGGACAGGGAGGCCTGGTGTGCTGTGATTCATGGGGTTGCAAAGAGTCGGACACGACTGAGCGACTGATCTGATCTGATCTGATCTGATTGAGTTCCCCCAGTCACTTACATTATGCATTTACTGAGCTTGTGTGCACTAAGTGGCTTCAGCTGTGTTAGACTCTTTGCGACCCTGTGGATGGCATCTCACCAGGCTCTTCTGTCCATGGGATTCTCCAGGCAAGAATGTTGGGGTGGGTTGCCATCCCCTTCTCCCAGGGGATCTTCCCGACCCAGGAATCGAACCCACGTCTCTTGTGTCTCCTACATTGGCTGGTGGATCCTTTACCACTAATGCCACCTGGGAAGCCCCTTACTGAGCAGCTACTGTTTGTGTTGTAGTGCTGGAGAAGACTTGAGAGTCCCTTGGACAGCGAGGAGATCAAACCAGTCAATCATAAAGGAAATCAACTCTTTGGAAGGACAGACGCTGAAGCTGAAGCGCCAATATTTAGGCCACCTGATGTGAAGAGCCGACTCATTAGAAAAGACCCTGGTGTTGGGAAAGCTTGGAGGCAAAAGGAGAAGGATGAGATAGTTAGATAGCGTCACCGACTCCATAGACATGAGTTTGAGCAAACTCTGGGAGATAGTGGAAGAGAGAAGAGCCTTGCGGGCTATAGCCTGTGGGTTGGAAAGAGTTAGATGTGACTTAGCGACTGAACAAGGACAACTGTTTGCCAAACACGGTGCCAGCATTGTCTCCCCAAACCTCTCAACCACTCTGCCGGGAATGTGAGGCTGAGAGAGGTTAGGCTGCTGGCCTAAAGTCACACAGGATGTATGCCCTGAGAGAAAATTCAGGCCTGTCTGTCCGATGATCCAAGGACTTTTTTCCCCCCACTGGCCTCTTCATCCTCCATCTCCAGGGTTTTAATCGCCTCTGCCTCAGAATGTGCTTCAGTTTGTTTCTGTATTTTTAGGAATTGTTTTCCCTCCCCTTCTGCCAGCTCTGGTTGGAAAGGGAGGGAGCTTGGAGGGTCAGAGGTGGGTTCAGAAGGGTCTCCTCTGCCTCTCAAGTTTCATCTGGACCCTTCTCTTGAAGCCTGGCCTTTCCCCAGGCACCCTCCCTGCAATCCCCTGGCCTCTTAAGAAGCTGGAGGAACAATTGCTAATCAGTTTCTGAGAGAGCCTGGGGGATAAACGGAGGAGCCCACGGGCACTGGATTGCTAACAGCTGGTCCCCTCCCCACGGGCAGGCCTGGCGTGGTGCCTCGCTCCCCTTCTCAATTCCAGTGTTTCCTCCTGCCTGGTTCTCTCTGGTCTCTTCAGGGTTCGTCCTCGACTTGATGAAGCCACAGGGGTTGAAAGAGGCTCCCTGCCTGACATATCCCCTTCCTTCACTCATCTCCCCAGGGTGAGGCCCTCAAAATGCTCATCACACTTTCATCTCTGGGCCTTTGCACACCTTACTTCTTCTGCAGGGACAGCCCTCTGACTGGCAAACTCCTACCCATCTTCTAAGATCCAGCTTACGTGTCACCTCCTCTAGGAAGCCCTCCTAGGCCTAAGGCCTGGCCATGTGGGCAGCCGGTGCGGCCGCATGATCCCTGGGAAGAGCACTGGAAGCGGAGTCCAGTGGGTCTAGTCGTGGCTCTGATTCGTGGTGGGTGAATGCTAACCTGAGCTGCTTCTCTGACCTGCCTTTTTGTCTCCCGGTCCTCCTCCTTCACATCTCAGCTTCTCGGTTGCCTGCTGTGCAGACTTCTTGACCCCTCCCCTCCATGTACCCTCCTCCTCATGCTAAGAATGACTCCCTCAGTGTCCCTGGGCTCCTCTCAGGGCAGGGGCCCTGCCTGCCTGGTGGCCACGACGTCCCCATGCCTTCATCATAATGTGAACGAATGAATGATTCATGAGAACCTCGGGATGCTCATCTGTAGAAGAGAAAGAGAAGGAACTCTGCCCTCCTGGGACAGCTGTGAGCTTTGGCTCAGTTCAGAGTTTGCTTTTCCCTGGCTCTCAGTACTGAGCTCTACTGTGATGGTAAATATCAATTGAGGGGACTCCACTTCCCCCGAGGCTGTTCTAATGGGATTCCAGCAGGCCAAGCACCTGAAGGCTGCCTCGGAGAAACCTGGGTGCTGGTGGGAGGGTGGAGGATGTGGGGGGGCTGGCAACGGTCCCCAGCCCTTTTGGCACTGGGAACCGGTTTCAGGAAAGACAATTTTTCCATGGATGGGTGGGGTAGGGATGGCTTCGGGATGATTAAAGTGCATTACATGTATTGTGTACTTAATTTCTATTATTATTCCATCAGCTCCACCTCAGGTCATCAGGCATTAGGTCCTGGGGACCCCTGTGCTGAAGGATTGATAGAATCAGACTGGGGATACAGGCCCAAGAGCCAGACTGATAATTCTCCCCTCACGGCCCCAAACACCAGATGGAGCCCCAAGTCACAGCTGCCGATGAAGCAAGAACAGGGTGGAGGGGACCATGCGGGGCCAGCAGAAGGGCAGCCCTGGGGCCTGTACATGCTGGTAGAGCAGCCAGTGGCCCCCGCCTTGGGCATCACGCAGAGCCCCTCTGTCTCCCTCCCGTGTTGTCTCCCCACCTAGCCCGTGAGCAGCAGAGCAGGCTTAAGGAAAGAGAACAGAGACTTTGGGGAGGTCCGTTCAACCCCAGGCTGGGGAGAATCTTATAGAGCCAGGAAGGAGGGGAGAGGGAGCCAGCGTTGGGGGGAGGCTGAGAGCAGAGGAGAGAAGCCCCTTCCCCACAGACTCCTACAGATAGAGGCAGCCTGGGATGCCTCCCAGTCAGCTCTGCATCACTGGCCCCAGTCTTGATGTCCACAGACCCAGCTGAATCAGGTACCACCCCACAGGGCCCCCGTACCTGATAAGCCTTCTCTCTTTCTCATGTGGAGGAGGGGGGCTGAGTCCAGAAGGGCAGAAGGGAGAGGGGCTTGGCTGGAGGACTCCAGCCCACACCAACCCCCAGAGATCACACTACAGGTCTCCTGATACACCTCCACCCACCCTTCAAGGCTGAGCTTCAAGGCTGCCACCTCCAGGAAGCCCACCCTGCCCATCCCTCCTCTTCTCTCTCTCCTTCCATCAAGTCATAAGGCTGGGCCCTCATCTCCTCTTCTACTTAGATCTCAGGTTTATTCCAGGAGGGGCAGCTTCCCCTGCAGAGGCCATGAACCCTTGAGAGTCACATCAACAGGTGATGTTTTTGAGTGCCAAGAGAACAAGGGCACTCACTCTATGTCTCTGAATCTCCCCCTCTGGCCCTGGGATGTGGGCAATGAGGCCATCCTGGCTTTGCCAATAGGAAAACTAAGCCACTTACTCGACAGGTGTCTCAGAGCTAGGCACGGGAGCAGCAGGAATCTTACCTGCCTCACCCTCCAAAAATAAGGCGTGAGCACTCAGGGCTGATAAACGACCTTATGACAAAGTTGCTTAAAATAATGAGAATTGACTGATTTCCTGGTCAGAGGACTGACTGAGCTCTGCTGGGATGTTCTTGTGCTCCGTGCAGTGTAGCTGAGGACCCTCAGTGGCTGCATTCAGCTGGGAGCCCAGCTGGGGTTTCTCGTCCTTAAGGGTCTCTCCACGTGGCCTCTCGTCACTCTGCAGTCTTGCCTGAGCATCTTTAGAGCGTGGCCCTGGCATCCATCAGGGGCCATTCCAAGGAGACTAGTCCTAGTGTGGAAGACCCTCCTGGATGTCTGCTCACATCATCCGTCCTAACATTTCATTGGCCAAAGTAAGCCATATGTCGGTTACTTGATCTGTTCGTTGGGGTCATCCGTGTAACTGTCCACCATGGTCGTGTCTACTTTTGTAGAAATGGCGCTAACTACAACTGTGGATCCTCTCTACCTGTCAGGTCAAGGCAAGCTGAGTTAGTCAAAAGCAGTTCCAAGTGACCTCTGATCCCCTTGCTCTGAACCTAAGACCCAGCCAGAACTGAGACCTGTCCAATTAATGGAATCTGCAGATGGAACTGTCAAGGAGACACCCAGCTCCAAACTCTGTGTGGAGCACCCGTGTTGCCCCTGGGAGCCTGGGCCTTTGAGGAAAAGACCCTCCTGTGGGACACCTGTTGCTGAATCAGTGGACTACGGAGTGGTACTTTTTATTTCCTACCAGGAGTGTAACAGCAGGGGTTTCCCCTCAATGCAGGGCTTTGCTGCTTGGAGAGGGCAGGTGAGAAGAATCTACCCCCCTTTCCCCACTCCCCATCTGTCCCTTCCTCTTTCTCCTTCCCCATTTCTGATTCAGAAATTTAGGCTAAATGACCTTTAAGACCTTTAGGATGTTTAGTCTTCTATTAGCATCCTTTTGGGACCAGGTTAGGCTTTATTTAGTCAAGGCTATGGTTTTTCCTGTGGTCATGTATGGATGTGAGAGTTGGACTGTGAAGAAGGTTGAGCACAGAAGAATTGATGCTTTTGAACTGTGGTGTTGGGGAAGACTCTTGAGAGTCCCTTGGACTGCAAGGAGATCCAACCAGTCCATTCTGAAGGAGATCAGCCCTGGGATTTCTTTGGAAGGAATGATGCTAAAGCTGAAACTCCAGTACTTTGGCCACCTCATGTGAAGAGTTGACTCATTGGAAAAGACTCTGATGCTAGGAGGGATTGGGGGCAGGAGGAGAAGGGGATGACAGAGGATGAGATGGCTGGATGGCATCACTGACTCGATGGACGTGAGTCTGAGTGAACTCTGGGAGTTGGTGATGGATAGGGAGGTCTGGCATGCTGCAATTCATGGGGTCGCAAAGAGTTGGACACGACTGAGCGACTGATCTGATCTGATCTGATCTGATTGAATGCCTGCTGCTACTGCTAGTCGCTTCAGTCGTGTCTGACTCTGTGCGACTTCATAAATGGCAGCTCCCCTGTCCCTGGGACTCTCAAAGCAAGAACACTGGAGTGGGTTGCCATTTCCTTCTCCAAAGCATGCAAGTGAAAAGTGAAAGTGAAGTCGCTCAGTCGTGTCCGACCCTCAGCGACACCATGGACTGCAGCCTACCAGGCTCCTCCGTCCATGGGATTTTCTAGGCAAGAGTACTGGAGTGGGGTGCCATTGCCTTCTCTGATTGAATGCCTAGTAGGTAGCAATGGCAACCCACTCCAGTACTCTTGCGTGGAAAATCCCATGGACGGAGGAGCCTGGTAGGCTATAGTCCATGGGGTCGCAAAGAGTCAGACACGACTGAGCAGCTTCACTTAGCAGGTACCTGGGCACTTTATCTGCTCTCACCCTAGAAGCTTCCTGAATTTCATAGACTGTCCTTTGAGGTTTGGTTCCTGGTCCCTCTCTGAGGTGCATGGTGGTTGTCATGAGACAGTTCACTAGACATCTCCGTTTTCCTCCCTTAACACATGGGAAGGCTGCCTATCTTCCCTTACTCTGATGTTATGCTTACTCTGGTCAAATCGGCATGAGCAGAGCTTTCATGCGTCGCTTCCAAGAGAGGCTTTACAAGTCAGTGTGTAAGTCCCCACATTGCCTTTCTTCCCATCCATGGTGGTCAGAGAAGCACATGTTGAAATGGAGTTTCTGATAGACTATGATCTGGTGTGATTATAGGTCCAGAGCCCCTGCCCTGGATATGTGATGAAGTGGGAAATAGACTTTTCTGTTAGGTCACTGAGATTTGGGGAATGTTTGTCACTGCAGCTTAACATAGAGCCTCTGCTGACTGATACACACACTCGGGTTCAACACAAGAGACCATAGGGCTGCTGGAATCCCCTATCTAGTTCTCATAACCAACCTTTCAGGAAAATGACAAGCTCTTTCAAAATCCATTTGATAAATTCCATGGAAGTCAATATGGGTCTTGGTGGCTACTTGGTTATGGAGGGGTATGGGAAATGAAAGAGCCAGGCTCCAAAAACAGAAGGCAATCACCCCCCACCCCCTGCCCCTGCTTAATTCATCCCTGAACCAACCAGGAAAAAGGATTTCTTCCATCCCAGGCCAGTGGGAATATTAGGGATTTATTTTTCCCCTCCCCCTCTTCCTCTCTCTCTTTCCTATCTTCCTCCTTCCTTCCCTTTCCTTCCTTCCTTTTTTCCTTCTTTCCCCCTCCTCTCTTTCCTTCCTTCCTTCTTTTTTTAAAGCACTGCTTTCCAAAGTTGCGTTAAGCTAGAACTGTTGCTACTGTGTTCTTCCCCTAACACAACTCCACTGAAACACTCCAGCAGGCCCCACTTTCTGACCTGGGGAGGCACCTCTCTTGATTGCATACCGATGATTGCTTTATAAAATATTTTTAAACCCTGACAGCTCTCCAGGAGCGAAGGCTGTTGTTAGAAGAGTGCAGTGGCTTTCAACTTCTCTTGACCTTTAAGGAAAAGTATTTTGAAAGGTGTTGTTTATTCTCCATCTCCACCAAGCATGTGGAGAATGCAAGGTGGCATCGTATTGTCAGTTACATTATTTCTGGCTGAGAGCTTCACAGACCTGGCCGTGATTCTATTACCTGCAGGTAGAGGGTTGTGCATTTCCTCTTCTCCAAGGGGTGGTGTGAGAGTCCAGCCAGGGAAGTAGGAAATCTGTCTCTAGGCTTAAGGCTGATGGCCCAGATGCATGGTGCATGGAGCCGGGAGCTCAAGACCCAGCATTTCCACACCATCTTCTTCACCAGTTTATTAAAATGTCATACTTTTTATGAGCATCCTGGCCAACTTCTTCACTTGGCATGGGGCAAACGGAAGCCCAGAGGGTACAAGGCCAGGTCAGGGCCTCTCAGTGGGTTAGGATCTACCTGGAGGTGATGGCACAAAGTACAGGTGGAATGGAAAGAGCCTGGGCTTCATGCTGGCCACACTGAACTTTGGACTTCAGTTCTGTTACTTAGTCACTGACTTCCTCTTGGTGAGCTTCAGTCCCCTCACCTCTAAAATGGGAACTATAATGATCACCAACATTCATAGGCCACTAAATGCAAGTTCTCTGTTTCAACTCACTTTTTACAACAGCACTCTGAGATAGGAACTGTTATCATCAGCCCAATTTTCAGATGAGGGAAGTCAAGGACCGAGGAGTCATAAGTTTTGCCTGAGGTCACAAAGAAGAACACAAACTCCAACCCAGTCATGTGGGGGAACACGGTACATTCCTCCCTGGAGAGTTGCTTGGGAGGAGTAAAGTGCTGGAGTACACAACAGGGCTTGATATGCAGGTGTGCTCAGCGAAGATGGCTATTATTGTTAGTCAAAAAGAAACCACCTATTCTGGAAGCAGTCAACCCAGAACTGCACACGAAGCCTTTTGTCCACTCATTAGGATTGCCCAGTCGCTCTTCCAGGAACTCGGGTGCTCCCAGGTGCTCTATCACACCTTGTCTAGGAGGAGGTGGAGATTTTGGATCTGAGCCTTAAGAATAAACAGCTCACTTAGCAGACAGGGAGCCGTTGGGAGGATGTACCAGGCAGAGCGAGCAACACTAGCAAAAGCCTAGAGGTGCAAAAGTGTGTGTTTGCAAGTAGAGGCCGGCCGAGGTGGGTGGTGGTGGTGGTGGTGGGGCGAGGGGGCTGTTGGATTTGATTCAGATGCTTGTTGCTAGGGGATCTTCTCTGCCTCTCCTCCTTCAACCTCTTCAAAACCCGGACCTCAGGCGCCACCTGGTGGCAGCCTCTGATACCAACAGGGCAGAAACCACCAATGGGAGTAAATGCTACCCACACTTCTGTCCCCTGAACTGTCCCTTCCTGGCTCTCTCCTTGGAAATGGACTTGCTATAAAAGCGATAGAACGAGCATCAAGAAATTTTATTTAAGGATTACATTTTCCCGTTATCAAAACAAAGCATGGCCATTGTAGAAAACTGGGAAAATATACAAAAGTTTAATCAAGAGGGAAACAGTCACCCTTCGTTCCATTGCTCAGAGTAACCACTATTAAGATACTGACATCTTTTTTTTTTAATTTGTTATCCAAACTTTTTATTGAAATATATATAACCTACAGAAAAGCCCAACTCATACAAGTTGATGAATTATAACAAAGTGAAAATATCAGTGAGACCATCACTAGACCCAGAAATAGAGCAATACCAGAATCCTAGAAGCCTCTTTTTGTCCCTTTCCAACCACATCCACCAACCTCCTTCCCAACTGTAGCAACTAAGCTGACTTCCAACATCACGAAGTTCTGGAACTTTATGTAAAAATAAAAATACTGTTTTATGGCTGGCTTCTTTTGCCAAAGGATGTGCTGGTGTCGTTAGTCTTTTCCACTTACCTATTGTGGCTCAAATGATCAATTCCCTGATGACGCAGGAAGTTTCTCAATTCCTTATGTTCATTGGCTATTTGGATATCTTCTTTTGTGAATGACTATCCTTGTCTTTGAGGAGAAGGCAATGGCAACCCACTCCAGTACTCTTGCCTGGCATATCTCATGGACGGAGGGGCCTGGTAGGCTGCAGTCCATGGGGTCTCTAAGAGTTGGACTCGACTGAGTGACTTCACTTTTCACTTTCATGCATTGGAGAAGGAAATGGCAACCCACTCCAGTGTTCTTGCCTGGAGAATCCCAGGGACGGGGGAGCCTGGTGGGCTGCTGTCTGTGGGGTCACACAGAGTCGGCCACGACTGAAGCGACTTAGCAGCAGAAGCATCTTTGTCTTTTCCCATTTTTGAGCATCTCTTTGTTATATAAATAATTCTTTATATTTTCAAGATACAAGTCTTTTGTGGATTTTACATATATTGACTAAGATACTGACATCTTTGAATCCAGAGATTTTCTCTGCATGTAATTTTCATGTAATCCACATACACTGAGGATTAGTGTGTGTGTGTGTGTGTGTGTGTGTGTGTGTGTGCATGCACTGTGTGCTCAGTTGCTTCAGTTGTGTCTCTTTGTGACCCTGTGGACCATAGCCCACCGGGCTCCTCTGTTCATGGGATTCTCCAGGGAAGAACACTGGAGTGGGTTGCCATGCCCTCCTCCAGGGGCTCTTCTTAACCCAGGGATTGAACCTGCATTTCTTATGTCTCCTGCATTGGCAGACAGGTTCTTTACCACTAGCACCACCTGGGAAGCACAAATATATATATGTATATATATATACACACATATATATGGTATAAATACATATACATATATAAGGACACAGTTATGTTTAAACATATGTGGCTTATGTTTTGTGAACAAAGGCTTGGTGTGGGGGTTAGTGTGGGTTTGGGAGCTGGGTGTAAGTGTCAGATAATCCTGAGTTTGAATTGTATCTTTGCCTTTATGAGCTGTGTGACTTAGGCAAATAACTTCTCTGGGCAGCAATTTCCTTCACCATCTGTAAAATGTGCTGATTGCAGGGCTGCTGTGAAGCTTAAATGACACAACATATGCAAAATGCTTAGTACAGTGAGTGCTCAGGACAGAGAGGGTTCTCATGGATACTAGGTCACCATGGAAGACTTAGCCTGCCTTTCTGGTTCACAACAGAAACCTCTAGAAATGGGATGAATTTCTGGAACCAGGGGTAGGAAGAGCCTCTGGGTGGATAGAGTTTGCCAAACCTGAGGGGTAAATCTCAACCAAGATCTCATGACTCCAGCATCACAGCTGTTCTCATTTGTCTCTAGCTTCTCCCAGGCCTTGTTTACTCGGAGCAGTCTTTAAGCATTGTGATTACCAGGCTTGCACTAGTTTCCTTGATGTTACATCACCAGGATGATGTTTATCCTACACGGCTAAAGCTGCGACTGACATTTGCCATTATTTGCCTAAGTATTTTCTTATCGTCAAATATCTGAGCAATTTCTTTCATTCATTCGTTTGGCTCATTCATTCATTAGTTCATTCACTCACTCATTCATTAATCAATCAAAAAAATGGTTGTTGAATGCCTACGGTCTGCCAGGCACTGACTGGGTGCTGGGATATGGTAAACGAGGGCAGGACACCCTTACCTGTGGCACTGGGACTCTGGTGGGTGAGACAGTCCATCATAAGCAAACAAACAACTAACTCTGACTCTAAGACGTGAGTGTGTGAAGGAAAGAGAGGTACTTCTTGATGTATTTGTGTTTGGGGAAGTGTTCCTGGTCCCTGAGTCTCTGCTGCTCTTTGCTCCTCTGCAGCCATAGCTGAAGCTTCTCTGTGAGGAGACCCACAAGGGCTTGGATTTTCCACCAACACATTTTAGAATTTCCTGAGAAGTCAGAGGTCACCACAGCATTCAGAGCCCTGCCTGGGAGCCCTAATGGGATTTGCCTCTAAGGCTTGTGTCTCCACAATTCTAGTCTGTTCCCTGCCCTCCTGAAAAGGCTTATGACTTTTGTTGCTATTCAGTCGCTCAGTTGTGTCTGACTCTGCAACCCCGTGGACTGCAGCAAGCCAGGCTTCCCTGTCCATCACCAACTCCAGGAGTTTGCTCAAACTCATCTCCACTGAGTTGGTGATGCCATCCAACCATCTCATCCTCTGTATTCCCCTGTTCTTCCTGCCTTCAATCTTTCTCAGCATCAGGGTCTTTTCCAATGAGTCAGTTCTTCCAATCAGGTGGCCAAAATACTGGAGCTTCAAGCTTCAGCGTCAGTCCTTCCAATGAATATTCAGGGTTGATTTCCTTTAGGATTCACCGGTTTGATCTTCTTGCAATCCAGAGGACTCTCATGAGTTTTCTCCAGCACCACAATTTGAAAGCACCAATCATCCCCTCCTCCCCCTTTTTACAGGATTAATAAATTTATTTTTCCTCCCAGTTTTATTGTGATATAATTGACATAAGCAGTGTATAAGTTTGTGTACAACATAATGATCTGATTTACATACATCACAAAGTGATGAGCACAGCAATTTACTGAACATCCATCATCCCAGATAGGTACAAAATTAAAGAAACAGAAAAAAATGTTTTCTTACGATAAGAACACAGGATTTACTCTAAAATGTTTATATATAACACACAATGGTGTTAATTATATTTAACATGTAATAGGTTACATTCCTAATACTTATTTACCTCATAACTGAAAGTTTGTATCTTTTGGCTGCCTTATTCCAGTTTTCCCTCCCCCAAACCCTTCACCTCCCCAACTCTGTGTGCTGTGCTTAGTCACTAAGTCCTGTCTGACTCTTTGCTACCCCGTGGACTGTATAGCCTGCCAGGCTCCTCTGTCCATGTGGTAACCACGAATCTGTCCTCTTTTTCTCTGAATTTGTTTTTGTAGTATAATTGAGTTACAATATTATGTTAGTTCCTGGTACACAGCACAGTGATTTGATATTTCTATACATTTCAAGCTGATCACCGTAACCATTCCCTTCTTAAATCTACTTGTACTGCACCTTTTCCTCAGCTCCCTCTCAGCACAGGGCCTCCATTAGCCCTGGGAGCCTTTGAACCAATCAGCAAAGGTGCCCCTTTCTTCAGAACAAAGCCTCAATGGGTGAGGCTTGGTGGGCAGAGAGCAAGTTGCATTTCAGCCCCCTTGAGGCCCCCGGGTCATCTGCATGACTGTACACGGCTGCCAAGTCCACAGCCTCTGGAAGGACCACCCCACCTGCTTTCTTTTTATTTATGTATCTATTTATTTGACTCTGGCTTTTAGTTATGATGTGCAGGAACTTCTATCTTTGTTATGGCATGTGGGATCTAATTACCTGACCAGGGATCAAACCCGGGCCCCCAGCATCAGGAGCATTGAGTCTTAGCCACTGGGCCAACAAGGAAATCCCTTTCCTTCTATCAGCCTGATTCTTACTCTATCTTGAAGACTCAGTTTATATTCCCTCTCTTATATGAAGTTTTATCTAACTTTCTAATTCTCAGTAAATTCTCCATTCTTTGAACTCCTAATTTTTTTTTAACTCTTTGGCTCATTTGGCACTTAACTGCATACCTCCTTGTGATTCCTCTGCTTTCCATCTCTTGTACCATTATTTCATCTGCAAAGTGTGGCTGCCAGTGAGGGCTGCCACAGCCACTGTCCTCAGTATGAGGTGTTTTCCCTTCCCAGCTCCATCCCCTGAAAAAACGAAATGTGGTTCCCTGAGGCGAGACGGGAAAGCCCTCTCCTTGGATTGGCTTTAAAACTACAGGGCAACCCCAAAAGAATTGAGTGCAGGGAGTGGAATAGGTATTTGTGTATTCATGTTCATATCAGCATCATTCACAATAGACAAATGTGGAAACAAGCCAAATGCCCACTGTCGAATGAATGGATAAACACGATGCAGTTTTATCCATACAATGGACCACTATTCTGCCTTACAAAGGCATGCAATTCTGATAATATTACAACACGGATGAACCCCAAAGGCATTATGCTGAATGAATAAGCTAGACACGAAGGGATAAATGTTAGATTATTCCACTTATATGAGGCAGTTTATCAAATTCATATAGACAGAAAGGAGAATGGAGGTCCGGGGGCTGTGAGTTAAGAGTTCAATGGGTACAGAGTTTCAGTTGGAGAAGATGAAAAAGTTCAGAAGATAAATGGTGATGTTTGCACAATGTGACTGTGTTAACGCCCTTGGCTATACCTAAAAAAATGGTTAAAATGACAGATTTTATGTGTATTTTATTGATACCAAATTTCTTTCTTAATGACATAATATGAAAAGGGGTTGGTTGATGCCCTCAACTAAACCGCAAATCTGCAGGTTTCCCATGGCTGCCCCATTCCTTTGCGAGCTCCCTGAGAACAGGGAAAGGTGTCCCCTCTCTCAGTCTGGGGGCTCTCCCAGGACGAGAAAGCGATTTCCTCAAACGAGCAGCCGCTCCTTGAGGGTCTGGACTTGTTATCTCCATCATCAGGCTGAGATTCTTTCTGAGGGTGGAAGTGCCTAGAATGGATGAGGTTGTGCCTCCTCCATCGGATCAGGAGTTATCCCGGTGAGTGCTCGTGGAGTGGAGGAAAGTGGGTTTCCTGTTTGAAATTATCGTCTCTCCGGCCCAGTCCCGGGGCTCAGAAGCCCTGCAAGCTCGGATAGCTGTTCCACTCTCAAGCTCATCTCCAGCGTGTCGGCTCCAAGTTCTGGGAGCTCAGCTAGCTACCCAGCGTGTTGGAGTGGGCGGGCCGAGGCCGCTTCCGCCCTCTTCCAAGATGTCCGCCGCCGCCTCTGTGACAGGCCTGACCACGTGAGCAGCCTCGCCTATGAGGTCGCCGGGCCTGTGACGGCGATTGTCCCTTCTCGGGCCCCGTCCAGTGGGCGACTGCCCTTGTCAACCGGAGCCTGAGCGATCATGGCAACCGGCTCGGGAGGGGAGCGCGCGGCAGCGGCGGCAGCGACGGCAGTTTGGTCGGGGGCCGGGGCGGCGGAGCGGCGGCGGCGGCGGCTCCGTCACTGGCGTTGGCACCAACCCTGAGGGCCATGCTGCGGGGCAGCCCCGAGAGGGAGCTGGCGGCCTGGTGGGAGGCGGAGGCCGTGGCCGCGACCAAAGCGCAGGCGGCGAAGGAGCAGGTCCGCGTGGACCCCGGCGCGGCCGGGGAACCCGAGCGCAAGGCGGGGGAGGAGCAGCCCAAGGAGCCGGCCCCGGCGCCACCCTGCGCGGCCGAGGAAGGTGACGCCCGCATTCCCCCGCGGCCGCCGCCCACGCTGCCCGTGTCCCTGGCGAAGCCGGAGCCGGCGTCTGGCCTCTGCCCGCACGGGAAGTCTAGGATCAAGGGCCGCAGCTGCAAGCGGAGCTCGGGCCAGCCCGACGAGTACTGCTCTCTGCGGCCGGTCACCGTGGACAGCTCCAAGGCCAGGACCTCCCTGGACGCCCTGAAGATCAGCATCCGCCAGCTCAAGTGGAAGGAGGTGAGGCCCGGCCCGGCCGCGTGGGCACAGGGGGGTGGACTGGAAGACCTCAGAGGAGCCTGCTGGCTCAGGCTAGGTCTCAGGGCCAAGCTCCTGCTGTGCGCCACGCGTGTCAGCCTCTCACTGTTTCTCCTTCAAAGCCTAGCCCCCAAGTCACTTCCTCAAGACTGCTCTAGATCCCTCCAGGTCGAGTTAGTTTGTCCTTCCTCTAGCTCCCCTGCAGCTACCCTTGGCTCCATGATCTCCAGCCATCAGCTCTCGCCTCCCCCACATTGTAGACATTTGTTTTTATGTCTGTCTCCTCCAGCAGCTGTGAGTCCCTGAAGCCGTCGATCCTCTCTCTCTTTCATTTCTTCCTTAAGTTTTATTTGTTCAGTCGTTTACTGGGTGGCCCCTTGAGGAGGTTGAACCCCTACTTTGGAGGCAGAAAGACTAGGGTCTCAGCATCATGTCACTTAGCTGTGTGACCTTGAGCAACTTGCCTCACTTCTTTAGCCTATTTCTTCCTCTGTAAAGTCAGGCTAAACGTACCTACCTCATAGTTTTCTTAGTATTAGAAGACTCACTGTGTATTATAATATAACCCAAGTCTGCAATAAATGGGAACTCATCTTACCACCCACTCCTCTCTCCTTTCCACCATCAACATCACATCACCGTCAGTATCATTGTCAACAGTGTAGGTGCTGGGTTTTTTATGTCCCAAGGCTTGGCATATAAACAGGCATCAGGAACTGGTGGGCAAAAGGGTGAGTGAAGGAATGGGTTATTTGTCCTTGAACTTATTTTAGATCTGGAAGGGGTTGGGCTGAAGCACCAGTGACATCCAGAGATAATCTGTTGTAGTTGATTGAGTGGATGTGACTTTATTTGCAGTGCCTACCTGGTGGCTCAGACGGTAAAGCATCTGCCTACAATGCGGGAGACCCGGGTTTGATCCCTGGGTCAGGAAGATCCTCTGGAGAAGGAAATGGCAACCCACTCCAGTACTCTTGCCTGGAAAATCCCATGGACGGAGGAGCCTGGTAGGCTATAGTCTATGGGGTCGCAAAGAGTCCGACATGACTGGGTGACTTCACTCACTTACTCACCGTTATTTAATGTGCTTTGGGGAGTGTCAGGATGTGGTTCAGGGTAGTCGAATCTGGAGGCTTGGACCCAAATCTGTAACAGACACGAGGACGCAGGACCTTAGCAGCCCTGGGCCTTGGCTAGAGAAGACTTTCAGGAATGGTATAATGAAGGTGGAACATGCAGAGAGATGGCCACAGACAGAATTAATGAGGTCAGAGGATTGCTGTCCCAGCAGTAGGAGTCATGTGGTTTGGAGGGGAGTTGAGAGTCAGACAGGGCAGATTTCCAGAAAGGGAGGGGTTAGCCTTTGAGTAGTCTGATTCCAGGTGTCAGGGCCCCCCAGCCCTGGGGCTTGGGGATAAGGGGAGGGCTTTCATGCCCATGAAATCTGGAGAAAGTGAGGGTGGCTCCCAGTACTAGGTGTCTGGGTTTTGGGACAGGGACCTAGGTCAAGGTGGGAGATACGAAGACCAAAAGGAGATAAACATGGAGAGCTTGTCAGTACCATAGCCCTAATGAAGGGAGGATCCAGGGGCTGAGACCAGGCCACAGAATGAAGGAAGGCCGATTGGCCCAAGCATGGCCTGTACTTAGCTTAGCCCTGGGGCAAGGGTTGGGGAGAGACACACAGAACTGGCCAGATCTCAAGAGATGGAGCCATTCAGACTCAGAAATAAGCAGCCACACATGCTGGTCCAGCTTCAGTCACTCATTCTGTAAGTGTCTGCTGTGGATGCTGGGCCCTGCGAAGCAAAGATGCTTAAGATGTAACCCTTGCCTTCAAGGACCTCCAAGTTCAGTAAGTGATAAGGCACAAGTAAGAAATCACTGCAGTAGTTACAGGGCCTCTGCTGCTGCTCCTGAAATGCTCCTTTCCCAGCTGTTGCCATGGCTTTCTCTATCACTTCAGACCTCTGATCAAATGCCACACCGTCAGAGAGGCCTTCACCTGTATCCGCCCCCCACCCACCTGAACTGATGCTTGCTCTTCTATATTGATTTTTTCATAGCACTGAACTCTAGTGACACTGGATTTTGTATTGGTTATTGTCTGTTTCCCTCACTAGAATGTAAGCTCCATGAGGGCAAGGGCCTTGTGTTATGTACTGCTGTTTCCTCAGGTGCTTGGCACACAGAAGGTGCTCAATAAATATGTGTTGAATGGATGAACGCCTTACGTGATGAGTGTTTCTGTGTCTGTGTAAAGGTGTACCTGCTCTAGGAGGTAGAGGAGCGTCATGTCAGGGCCATGTCCTGGAGGAGAGAGCCCCGAGCTGAGTTCTGGGAATTATTTATTATTATTATTAGGGATCGTTGATTTTGGATCCCTGGCACAGGGGGTGGGACAGACAGAGCAGAGATGCATTCGGGGGTTCACACCTAATTCGGTAGGGCTGGGTCACAGAGTGGGCGGCAGAATGGTGAGAGCAGAGGCAGGAGGGGTGAGCAGGGGTCAGGTCGTGTGCCACGCTGTGGGATGTGGACTCTTTGGGAAGCCTGTGTGAGCCACTACGAAACCTTAAGCATTTTCCATTTACCTGCCTTGGGACTTTGGCAAGTGAGTTCAATTCTTTAAGCCTCAGTTTGCCTGTCTGTCAAATGGGAGTGGGTCCAGCTAGGTCTGTGGTTCCCAGTCTCTCTGCTGCTGCAGCCACATAATGGTAGTGTTAGTCTGTGTGAGGCCCTCGTGCCGATGAACTCGAAGGGGTGAGCGGTTTCTGAGGTGCTACCCGTAACTGTTCCCTCCAAGCCCTGCTTTGCCTGTTCTCCTGCTCATACTGGTGTGTAAGTGGAGGTGCTCATTCTAGGATGTTTTAACATAATTTACTCCCAACAGGACTTTACTATTAGAGGTGTGATTATTTACCTACCATCACGCTTCCCTGTTTGCCTGTGAGGTCCTGAGGACAGGAGTGGTTTCTGACTTGTGTCCCTGATGCCCAGCAGGTGGTGGGTGATCCATAAATGAATGAACGGATGACTTAACCACAGAGCTGACATCTCATCTTCACACCATAGAATGTGGAGTTCGAAAAGTGCCAGGCTAGGATAACTTGAAAGTTCCTTCCAGGTTTAAACGATGATTATGGTATTCTTAGTACCTGCAGCAAAGTTGGCTTCATGAGAGGTAACATCTATATATATATATATAAACAAACTGGGTACTAACAAAATGCAAACACAACCTCGCCAGGCTTGTTTCCCCATCTGTTACAGGGGTGCTGTTGGAAGGGTTTACCTCTAATGCTCAGCACTGATGTTCTAGCAGCAGGAACCCTGCTGGGGGCTGGGTTGCAAGGAACTGAACTGCAGCGTCCTTCATATGTCATGCTGTGCTGTCACTGCGGGATGTGGGAGTCCCCAGCCAGCTGGCTCTGGCAGGGGTCAGGTGGGCAGCCCAAGTGAGAAACAAGGACATGAGTACCACCCAGAGTGAAAGGTCTGTGTCTCCTTTGCGAGTAAGTGGTGAGGGGCTCCACCACTGGGCCGTTCGGCAGGGCGGCACCGAGCCAGCGAGGGAGCTCCGCATTTGCTTGGCTTCAGAGCTCAATCCCCCTTCTTCCCCCACTTTTCTCTATTAACAGACACTTAACAACAGTAACCAGTAGTGACAGTGATAATGAACAACGATGATGAATCCTTCCACAGCCCTTCCCCTGTGCCAGGCACTCTTCTGGGTACACCACATATAGCCAAGGATTTGATTCTCCCAACAACCCTTTGGTCTCCATTTCTACACAGGAGGAAATCAAAGTACCCAGAGGTTAACTTACACGAGGTCAGACAGCTGGTGAGGGGCAGAGCTGGCATCTGAAACAGGTTTCCATTCGAAACCAGCCTCCTGTTCTGTGCCCTTGCCACTGCTCCCTGCTGGCTGATGCTGGTGGACCCTGGGGGGTGGCAGGTATAGACACAAATGGGATTCTCTCCGTACCCTCCAGGGACAGACATGTACACTGACAATCGCAGTCCAGCCTGGGAGTGGAGTTGGGCACAGGGCATTCCATACAGAGGAGGAGCCAAGGCAGGGAGATTTGGTTTTATACACAGGATGGGGTGATGGCGGCTTAGAGAGCAGAGAGAGATGAAGAAGGAGCCAGATTGGAGGACGCTGAAGGCCATGCCAGGAAGCTTGTGCTTCTGGCTGAGTATGATCACAGATTCCTGCCGCTTATAGACCATGCTTCCCTTGCCCACGCTGTCAGTCTCAAGGGAGCCACACCAACTCTCTGAAACGATTCAGTTTTCAGTTGTATCCACTCGGTGAGGTCTAATGCAATGGTGCCCACCATGTTTCTCAAAGGACAGTTCATAAATGTTAGCTCTGCACATTTGCAGGTAAGATGAAAGTTTACTTTAGAAGAGCAAAATCATGTTTATAGAGTCACTGTGAAGTTGAGACGTGAAAGAGAGACATGGTTCCTCGCTCATAGTAGAAGCTCAATAAATATTTACACAAATGCGTGCTTCTCTTCTAATCATGTGAGCCTCTCTCTGCCTCTCCTGTATCTTCTTTTTGCAGTTTGGACGCCCTCATTAAAGAAAACCGTAGGGAAAAGACACCGTGGAGAGCAGATGCCACTGTTTTTGCGAGCTGCTCTCCTTGGAGATGTCAGTGTATACGTACGTGGTGGTGTCATGGACACCAGCTAACATGATCAAGGGCGCTGAGAGATTTGATAGAGGGACCTTTGTTGATAACAGTTGGCATAAGCCCTATCCCAAGATCTATTAGGGCTCCCCTGGTGGCTCAGTCAGTAAAGAATCCGCCTGCAATGTGGGAAACCTGGGTTCAATTCCTGGGTTGGGATGACCCCTGGAGAAGGGAATGGCTACCCACTCCAGTATTCTGGCCTGGAGAATTTCATGGACAGAGGAGCCTGACAGGCTGCAGTCCATGGGGTCTCAAAGAGTTGGACACGAGTGAGTGACTTTCACAAGATCTATTACAGAGTGAGCTCTTTGCTTCAAGAGTGTCCAAATCATGTGTTGTTTTCAGAAATGTATCCAGCCTTTCTTCGAAGCATGTATATACTTAGGATATCATCCTACTTACAACCTGCGTGATGTTAGTTACTGTCTTTGAAACATCATATTACATGCTAGGCTTTATGTTCTAAGTGCTTTCTGCTCATTAAAACTTATATAGAACACTTATTATGTATTATTTTATTTAATCCTCACAGCAGCCCTCTGAGGTGGATCCCATTACTTCCTTTTTATTTTTCCCCATTATTTCCAGTTTACAGCTGAGGAAACCGAGGTGGAGAGGAGGTTGGTTCAGGGGTAGTCCAAGGCCACGCAGGCAACAGGTGTCTGAGCCATCCAGGGCCTGTGCGTACAGCCAGTACACAAGCCTCTACTGTCTTCTTTGCCAGTCCTTTGCTAAAATCCACCCTGCAAGGAGTTATTCTGTTATTACTATTCCCAGATAACATTTTTTTTTTTTTTTTTGGCAGCACCATAAGGCTTGTGGGATGTTAGTTCCCTGACCAGGGTTGGAACCCGGGTCCTTGGCAGTGAGAACATGGAGTCCTAACCAGTGGACCGCCAGGGAATTGCCCCCCAGATAACAATTGACGAAATGGAATTGGGTTCAGAAGTGGGAGAGTCAGGGTTCAAACAGTCTGCCTTGTTCCCAAGCCCACTTTTCAGTGTGTTGTATAATCCTCCACTTCTGAACCCTCCCGTTCCTCATCTGACTCATAACTCTCGAATGGCAATGGTGTCACTTAGAACCAGGAGGCTGACGTTGCAAATAGGACTTAAAATAAAACGTACTGAAATATATCCCGCCTGGCAGAGGGAGCCTTTGGTGTCTGCACTTTCCAAATCCTATCTCGTGGCTGCCCACGAGGGGAAAGAGATTCTGGTGCATTGACTAGCCAAGTGGCCTTGCTCCTCTGCGGGGCCTGAGCCTGCTGCATGAACCGCCGTGTTGCAGACTCTTGGTGGATGAAGGCAGATTAGAAAATGAAAAATTGGATAGTTTAACCTTCCCCGCCTTCCTCATTTTAATGATAGTCATTGCAATTTACTTTCCAGTTTTTGAAAACAGCCTTGTTTAAGGACAGTTTATAGCCTACTGCATCCAATGTTCTCCTTCAACAGACATGTTATTTTAACACCTAGCACACTAGAATTTTTCCTTCGCAAGTTAAACTTGTCATGCCATAAAAATCACAATTCACTACCACTCCTACTTGAACAATACAATATGTATAAAAGCCTCATGAATCCACACTAATGCCTCTCATTTAAAAGACAGTGTATTCCAGGAGCTCATATTCCAGTTCTATAACTAGTACAAATTAAAATTTTAGTTTTTAAGCAGGTATTGCAATTGTTAGAGCAGTTTTCTGTGTTACAGAAATATGCTCTCTATTGTAAATAGCCTCGATTTTGGAAGTATTCCGGTTTTCTGTCAGAAGTTGAATACAAAAATTCAATTATACATTTTCTTTTAAATCTATCCCTTGAAAAGAACATATTATAAAAGTAATTGGCCACTCTTTAAGTGGCTTCTCTAGACGGAAAGTAGTACGTCCTGGAGCTAGCAGGGACTTTGAAATTCACACAGATGGGTTAAAATCCTTGCCACTAATTCCTTGTGTGACCAAGCAGGTTGGGTCCTGCATACAGAACCACTCTGAGTGTCAGTTTCTTCAACTGTATCGGTGGGCCGCGGTGATTCCTGCTGAGTCCTTGTGAGATTAAATGAGGGGACGTATGTGAATTGCCTTCACCCAGTGCTGAGCACATTGTTTGCATTCAGTTAACGGTACTTTTCCTTTTACTGGGTAACTATAGACATTGGCTATTTGATTTTATATATGTATTTTAAACCAGAAGACAACTAGTATAGAATTCCATCTTCATATGTAGGTTACTGGTTAAACACACTTGACAGCTCATTTGAATCATTTAACAAATACTCTGAGACCTACTTTGTGCCAGGCTATATTTGAGTTCTTGGGATACAGCAGATAACAAACACACCCAGAGACCTCTGTGTGATAAGGGCAGGTACATTTTGCACAAATATCAATGTGATGTAGTTTAGGTTGAAAAAAATTTTTAAGTTTTTTTTTTTTTTTGATGTGGACCATTTTTTAAAGTCATTGTTGAGTTTATTACAAACTTTAAGTTTGTTAAAACTTCTGTTTTATGGTTTGGTTTTTTGGTCGAGGCCTGTGGGATGATGGCTTCCCGAGCAGGGATCAGACTGCACCCCCTGGATTGGAAGGCCAAGTCTTACCCACTGGACCGCCAGGGAGGTCCCTAAAATTTTTTTTAATAACACTGATTTAAAATTCTTTTCTTTTGAAGGCAATTATACTTTTAAAGTTTCATGGGTTTAACTGAACATTTTAAGGCTTCCATTCTGAGCCTGGTGCCAGTCTCATACTCTGGTATATTAACTATGTATGTCAACACTGGAAGTTTATTTTAGCTATTTGAGTGACATCAGTACTTAACTTTTGTGGTCATAAAACAAATAAGGAGGTTGTTGATGTGAACAGAGAAGCAAATTCCCTGGGCCGATGTCTTTACTTCTTCCTTCCATCCCTAAGCAGCCCTCCCCACTGACCCTGGAAAGACCATACCAGACATGGGTGTGAAACTTGGCTCTGTGGCCCCGGCCGAGTTCCTTTACCTCTCTGAGCCAAAGGCTCCTCATCTCTAAGAAAGAGCATAAAATAGGTGGTAGGCTTGTGAGGATTAATTCTGAAAATCTTGAAAGTGCCTGGTACTTTCAAATAAGAATACCCATTAGTTGGCTTTCCCTCCGATGAATTTCCATGACATTTTAATTCAGTTTTATAATACAAAATGGATGGCATCAACAGGCAAATAACCTTATTGCGTTGATTAGTTTTGAACCCTCCTTTCCACGTGGTTGCTCCTCTGCAGCCCTGTCATTCCCTGAGATTCCTCCACAAAGGCTGTGGTTTTGCCAGAGAGAACGATGATGTTGTTTCTCTGTTCCAGATGGACTGACATCTCTCGTTCTGCATCACATCATATCGGGTCCTGCCTTCACAGCTGCCTTGGCCGCCATTTGCGTGCATGTTTGTTTCTCTGCATGTTTGGGAACCGTCATCCAGTAATTTTTATAAATGCTGCCTAAATCCTAGCTAGCAGCCATTTGCTGATGGCTCCTTCTCTTCCCCCATCTGCTTCTGTGTCATCTGAGTAAAACCTTTGCACCCTTAATGGAGCTGAAAGAATAGGGCGGTTTGTCTCGTGTGCATCCCTAAGTACAGTGTTACTTTTCAAAGGAGCCCTTCAGTCCCTCTGCCTAGAACTCTTGCAGAGGCCAGTTTTCATATTCTGTTCCTTATGGTCACGGGGAGATTTTATTTCTCTTTGTGTTAGAACTGCAGTTATTGGAATTTTTAAAAGCAACAATCTAAAAACTTTTGGACATCTTCCATTATTTACAAATACCTTGTGTTCAAATTCTAAAAACAATATGTGCTTATGAAAATTTATATAATTCCCAAGTATATAAAGTAAAACCCCAGAGTGCTTCCCAACAACCCCCCCCCCCATTCCCTGCCCTTTCTGTCTCCCATCCTATCTCTTTTCCTTAGGGTAACATCAAGATTACAGTTTGGTATGTATTTTTCCAGACATTTTTTCTTATTCCTGTGTGTATCAGGACCACTCAATTGTGCTGGAGTATCAACAGAAGTACAACAGAAGTTTCCTTCTTGCTCACACTTGGGGGTGGGGGTGTGGGGACAAGCGTCTGCCACCATCTTGATTATCCAGGGATCCAGGCTTCCAGCTCGGCACCTGCTTCAGTGAGTCACCAGGAGGAAGGGAACATGATAAATGCCACGCCAGCTTTTAAGCCTTCGACTCGGAGGTGATTGTGCTCACGTCTCATTTGTCAAAGCAAAATCCTTAGCCTGGTGAATTTCAGTGGGGCTGGGATGTACAGTCCTACCATGAGTGTGCAAAGAGAATCAGAACATCCTGCTAATGACCACCAACTAGACATCATGTGTAGAGACACAAGTGTGTATATATATAAATAGAAACAATTTTCATGTTCTTTTAAATGCCACCATCAGTGTATATGGTGTCTGGCAAGTGCTTCTTTAGCAGTACTTTGTGGACATCGTTTTCTGTTAGTACATACAGGTTCATTTCATTTTGCTAACAACCAAAGAGCCCATCTGATGGATGTACCACCATCAAATGTATTGATGGATGTGTTTCTGTGTTTTGTTTGCTATTACAAAAGATGGTGCAGTAAACATCCCTCTTCAGACATTAAGTATTTACTTGTGCAAATGCTTCTGTAGGACGTGTTGGGTCAAAGGTTATGTGCACTTTGTATTTTGATAGTTATTGTCAAACACTACTGTCAAACACCAGTAGTGTTTGAAAGTGCTTGTCTTCTCATATCATCTCCAATGCTGTATCCTGTTAATCTGCTAAATCTTTGCCAAACTAATAGGTAAAAATATGAGTTTTTAATTTACATTTTTGTGATTGTCATGAGGGTTGGGATTTTTGTGTAGGTTTTTTAGTCATTTGTACTGTTTCATCTGTGAAATACCTACATGTGTATTTTTTGTTCATTTATCTTTTGGGTTGTTTATGTTGATATTTTGTGTGTTTATGTTTTTCTTATTGGTTTGTAAATATTATGAGTGGTTACTTTTTTTCCCATTTGTATTGTAAATATTTCCCCTGCTGTTGACATTTAGACATCTAATACTCATTTGCCTTGCATAATTTACATTATTATAATTTAAAACATTTTTGTCTCGCTAGTCACTAAAAGCAATCTCTATTGTTGACTTGTTAGCTTAAGAAGGCAGAGGAAACACACAATTTCATCCTCAAGTGCTATTAAATTCTTAGAGAATTAGGAGGGCGTTAGGAGAAGGCAATGGCACCCCACTCCAGTACTCTTGCCTGGAAAATCCCATGGACGGAGGAGCCTGGCAGGCTGCAGTCCATGGGGTCGCTAAGAGTCGGACACGACTGAATGACTTCACTTTCACTTTTCACTTTCCTGCATTGGAGAAGGAAATGGCAACCCACTCCAGTGTTGTTGCCTTGAGAATCCCAGGGACCGGGGAGCCTGGTGGGCCGCCGTCTATGGGGTCGCACAGAGTCGGACACGACTGAAGCGACTTAGCAGCAGCAGCAGCAGTGGAGGGCGTTAGAGTCTTACCTTTCAAGGAACTAAATATTTTGGGGACTGTCACATACATTTATCTCAGTTGACTTTTACTTTGTGCAGTAAGCACGGTAGACTCCTTATTTCTGTTTCACAGGTGTCAGTGTGGAGTGGAGTTAGGTTTGCGTTTGAATCCCCACCACTATTAGTCTGTCACAGGGGGCATTGTGATACTTGTCCCACGTTAATAACATACGTAACCATATTCCAAAGTCAGTATGCAGTAAGTATGTCATCTGTTTCAACTCTCCCCTTCTTCAAAGGTGTTAAGTCACACACTGCTTGGAATTTGAGGGCAGAGTCCTGGCTCTCTGGCCACATCTTGTTCAGTGGATCATACTGTTTCCCTAAGTGGGGTATGATTTCCTGGCTCTTGGAAGCAAGACCACTGGAAGTTGGTGTTTACTGAAATCGTTCAGTGCAGGACTGGGCTTTGAGCCTGGTTGTTAGTTTTATTTAAAACCATATTTATCACTTATGTAAATCATCCTTGTACATTGCTTAAATATTAAAAATTTGCAAAAAATAGAAAAAAACCCATTTATCATCCCACCACTGAGATGCAATGACTTTTTATTTTGAAGAATTTGACTCCAATATTTCTTATAGGCATATATTTTTATATTTTATAAAGCTGATAAAATTATGTTAATGTTTGACAAAGCTAATATTATTTTATGTTAGTATTAATACCCACATTATAAACATTTTTCACAGTATACAAACTTGTCATAAATGTCATTTTAACTGTATAAAATATCTCATTCAGTGAAATGTATTTCATTATTTATTTCCATATTATTAAATGTTTAGATTGATTTTTCTGTGAAAAAATTTATGGTTTAGTTTTTTCCCCTTTATTTCACATTATTTTAAGACAACTTTCCAGAAATGAAATAATTAGGTTAAAAGGCATATACATCTTAAGGCCTTTGGAATGTATTACCAAACTGCTTTCCAAAAAAGTTGTAGCAGTTAATAGTGTATGAGAGTTCCTGTAAGTGCTAAAGTTTGAAGAATATAATGACAAATATTGGGGAAAGAGTGAAATAAATGAATCTTCTCTTTGTCTTTACCAAATCTAATTCTAATAATCAGTGCCTAGCTCAAAGCACGGCATTTTGACATGGCTCTTTTGGTATAGTCATTATATGTAAATCAAAATAGCCATATCAAAATATAAGCCACTTTTAACTTTTCAAATAATGTTTTCAGTGGACATGCTTGATTTTCTACCCATCCCTGACCCTCTCCTTGTATCTGGTTTTTTATCCCACCCCTGTTCTTCTACCCGTGAGGTAAGGCTTGGACATTGCATGTACAGTTGGGCAGGGAAACTGCTGGAAGTCTCCAAGGGCATTTCTTGCTGTTGCTGCTGCTAAGTCGCTTCAGTCGTGTCCAACTCTGTGCGACCCCATAGACGACAGCCCCCAGGCTCCCCTTCCCTGGGATTCTCCAGGCAAGAACACTGGAGTGGGTTGCCATTTCCTTCTCTGATGCATGAAAGTGAAAAGTGAAAGTGAAGTCACTCACTCGTCTCCAACTCTTCTCGACCCCATGGACTGCAACCTACCAAGCTCCTCCATCCATGGGATTTCTTAGGTTTTGTCAAAAATACCTCTTGTGTGAAAAAAAAGGCTACATTAAGAGCCAGTTAAAATGTCATGTCATCATTAGCCATTAGGAAAGTGAATATCAAAACCACAATGAAATACCACTTTGTATGCACTAGTGTGTCTGTGATAAAAAAGACAGATAATAAGTGTTGGTGAGAAGGTGGAGAAATTGGAACCTTCGTACACTGCTCGTGGGAAAGTAAAATGATTTGAAGAACAATTCTGCAGTTCCTCCAAGTGTTAAACACGGAATTGCCCCATGCCAGCAATTCACTCCTAGGTGTACACCCAAGAGAACTGAAAACATAGGTCCACACAAACACTTGTAGACTAATGTTCATAGCATCATTATTCACAATAGACAAAAAGTGGAAACAACCAAAGGTCCGTCAGCTGAAGGATAACTAAAATGTGAAATATCCATATAGTGGAATAGTATTTGACGGTAAAAAGGAATGAAATACTGATACATGCCACAACATGGATAAGCTTTATAACGTGTTAATTCCACATGTTAGTTCTGTGTTACAGTGTTAGGTGAATGAAGTCAGTCGCAGAAGGCCATGATTCCATTTGTATGAATGTTGAGAGTAGGGAAATCTTTAGACACAAAGTAGATTAGTGACTGCCTAGAGCTGAGGATGAGGGAGGCTTTTGGTGGGAGGAGTGAGGAGTGACTTTGTGGGTACAGGATTTCTTTTTGCGGTGATGAAAATGTCCTTAAATGTGTTGACTGATGGTTACATGACTCTATGACTATACTGAAAAATGTTGAATTGTACAGTTTAAATGGGTGAACTGTATGATCTGTGAATTATATTTCAATAAAGCTGTTGAAAAAAATGCTGTCTGCTGATCCAGTTCTCATCATTGAACAGTACTTGTCTTCTCGGTAGTAATTGGAAATATGCTTCAGGAACTCAATTTAGTCCAGTGCCTCCTGTTGTTAATTCCACATGTTAGTTCTGTGTTACAATGTTGCCTATTAGCAGTACAGGACTCCTTGGATACGTGTATCTAGCAGAATCCTGTCCTGGTGACATAAAGCAGTGGCAGCTGTAACAGCACCCCAGACTTGCATGATAAGAAGGAGTTTTGTTTTTTGGGGGGATTCAAACATTTGCCTGAAGAATAAAGTTTGGTCTGGTTATGGAGGCTCCATTATGAAGCCCTTCAGTGATGTTGTATTGCACGGCAATTACAAGCATGGGCTTTTCAGCCTCGTTGTCACTGTTTTGAACAACTGTGTTCAGTAACTGTTGTACACTGTGTAACCCTGGAGAAATTTTACTCCAGGCCTCAGTTTATCTGTGGAATACGCATAATACAGTTATGCCTCATGGAGTTGTTTTGTTGCCAGAGTTTATATAATCATGTAAAGTAAGTAAGTGAAGTCGCTCAGTTGTGTCTGACTGTTTGTGACCTCATGGACTGTAGCCCGCCAGGCTCCTCTGTCCATGGGATTTTCCAGGCAAGAATACTGGAGTAGGTTGCCATTTCCTTCTCTAGGGAATCATGTAAAGTACTTAGCCTATGAATACTTGGTACAGTTGACTGTTTTTTAATTCACATTTGGCCCTAAGCTGCTCTAGCTTCACTTCACATATTCCATGCCTTGAACTTTATCTGCCAACACCACACTGATGACATCTTGAACCTTCATGCTGGGCCATTTCCCTTTGTTCATGTTTTCCTTTTCCTTAGAATGTCCCTGTCCTTTCTTTGGCTAACTCTTACACATTCTTCAAGTATCTCAATTGATAAGTTTTCAAAGATCATCTCCACTGTAACTTAGTTTTCTGTTTCATGGCTTTCTGCTGTTTATTTCTTTTCTTTGACTTTTTAAAGTTTATTCTCTCCCCCCCCGCCACCCCGCCCCCGACATTAGGTTGGATGCTTATTCTACCATCTTCTAATAAAAGCATTCAGGACTACAGACTTGCCTCTTAAGTGCTGCTTTAGCTACACCCACAAGGTTTGCTATGTAGCATTAAAAGAATCACCCTTTAGTTCTATATATTTTAAATTTTCATGAAAATTTTTTCTTTGACCTACAGGTTATTTGGATTATGGCTTTCTGAGTTTCTAACATATGAGGTTATTTCTTCTTACTTTATTATTAATTTCTAATTTAATGGCAGTGTGGTTAAAGGATGTTCTTTCTTCTTTCTTTCTTTCTTTCCTTCCTTCTTCATGTCCTCTATCTTTACTTTTTTGTTTTAATTTTTTTTCCTTTATAGCCTAATACATGGTTATGTATGTGATTAAAAGTGTGTATTCTCTAGTTACTAAATGCAGTATTTTATACATGTACATTAGATTATCTTGTGTATTGCACAGTACAAATTTTGTATCCTTAATATTTTTGTCTGACCTATTAATTACTTGAAGAATTATATTATTAATAACATTTCCCTCTGTGATTATAGATTGCATATCTTTTTAAATTCTTTTTTTTTTTTTCTTTTTCCATTTTCCCCCCATACTAGTCTGGAAGTTATGCAATCTGTTTTTGTTCTTCTAGGGGTTATCTTAGAAAACTTAATATGTGTAATAATTTTGCAAAGTAACTTTACTCTCCTTCTAATAACACAGGGATCTTAGGATGCTTTCGTTGTGGTTGCATTTCTCCTGACTTATGTGCTCTTGTTGCCCGATATTTTACTTCTATTATACTGTGTCTTTGTTTAGACTTCACAAAGTAGACATTAACCTTATTTTACCCAGTCTCAGTGTATGTTAGATTTACCCACACACTTACCATTTTCTTTGTTCATTATTCTGTTTTATAACTCAGACCTGCTGGGATTATTTTCTTTCTCCTGAAGGTAATCTTTTAGAAGTTCTTTTAGTGAGGAATTGGGCTTCTCTGGTGGCTCAGCTGGTAAAGAATCTGCCTGCAATGCGGGAGACCTGGGTTTGATCCCTGGGTTGGGAAGATCCCTTGAGGAAGGGAATGGCTATCCACTCCAGTATTCTGGCCTGGAGAATTCTATGAACTGGATAGTCCATGGGGTTGCAAAGAGTCTGACATGACTGAGTGACTTTCACTCACTAAGTAAGGGACTATTTGTAGTAGACTAATGTTTTTTATTTGTTCAAAATTACATCTTCATTTTGCCCTCACTCTTGAGAGAGAGTATTGCTGCGCAGGCATTGCTAAGTTAATGTTTATGTGATCTCAGCCTTTTGAGGATACGCCACTGTTTGGTTGTTTAGTTCCTAAGTTGTGTCTGGCTCTTCTGTGACCCCACGGACTGTAGCCTGCCAGTCTCCTCTGTCCACGGGATTTCCCAGGCAAGAATACTGGAGTGGTTTGCAATTTGCTTCCTTGGGGGATTTTCCTGACTCAGGGGTTGAACCTGCGTCTCCTACATTGGTAGGTGGTTTCTTTCCCACTGAGCCACCAGGGAAGCCGACATGCCATTGTTTAATCGTTTCCATTTTTGCTGTTGAGAAGTCAGCCCTCAGTCGGTTTTTTTTGAGCCACCAGGGAAGCCCACATGCCACTGTTTAATCATTTCCATTTTTGC
The DNA here is from genome assembly GCF_027580195.1 of Bos mutus. Lineage (NCBI taxonomy): Eukaryota > Metazoa > Chordata > Mammalia > Artiodactyla > Bovidae > Bos > Bos mutus. Next base: position 13,870,813 of record NC_091627.1, read on the forward strand.
TGTTGAGAAGTCAGCCCTCAGTCGGTTTTTTTGTTTGTTTGTTTTGCTCGTAAAGTGTCTTTTTTCTTTCTGCTTGCTTCTAAAATCCTCTTTTTGTCTTAGATGTCTTTAGCGTCATTAAGACTTCCTAGGACTTATCTTCGGAGAAGGCAATGGCACCCCACTCCAGTACTCTTGCTTGGAAAATCCCATGGATGGAGGAGCCTGGTGGGCTGCAGTCCATGGGGTCGCTAAGAGTTGGACATGACTGAGCGACTTCACTTTCACTTTTCACTTTCATGCATTGGAGAAGGAAATGGCAACCCACTCCAGTGTTCTTGCCTGGAGAATCCCAGGGACGGGGGAGCCTGGTGGGCTGCCGTCTGTGGGGTCGCACAGAGTCGGACACGACTGAAGTGACTTAGCAGCAGCAGCAGCAGGACTTATCTTTTCTGCTTGGGATTTATTGAGATTCTGTTTATTTGTTGAGATTCTTGTTTCTGAGGTTTGTTATCTTTTATTAATTCTAAAAAATTCTCATCTGTTTTCTCAGTTGGTATAGTCTCTCACCCAATCTTTCTCTTCTCTCTTCCTGGAGTTCTGAGTTAGGTATTTGTTAGACTTTTTTTTTTAATGGTGGGCTCAGGCTTCACAGGTTATACAGTGGTAAAGAATTTGCCTGCCAATGCAGGAGACCCAAGAGGCATGGGTCCGATCCCTGGTTCAGGAAGATCCCCTGGAGCAGGAAATGGCAACCCACTCCAGTATTCCTGCCTGGAGAATCCCATGGACAGAGAAGCCTGGCGGGCTACAGTCCCTGGGGTCACAGAAGAGTCGAACATGACTGAGCACACACACACGAATGTTCCTTGGAATTTTAATCTCTGATAATTCTTTGAGGTTTGGGTTGAAAGTGAGGATTTTCATCTTTTGCAGCTGCCCCAAAGGGCTCTACTAACCCAGAACACTGAAAACCAAAGTTTAGGTGTTAGGTTTTTCCAGTTATCGGTATAATTGAGCTCTGAATCCAGGCTTGCATGAGGAAGGTGTTACAGTGGCAGTCTGAAAGGAGACTTCTTTCCTTCTGTTTCCCCTTCCCCGAGCCACAGCCTTGTAGACAAGGCAGGTCTTCTTCTACTTCACCCTCTGAGGATACAGCCTTGCAGAGGGTCTGGCTTGATACGGAGTTTCCAATGTGACTCCCATCTTGCCAGCAGATGATATTCAGGGGCCAGACTACATGCAGAGGTTAGACCATTGCCTATTGCCTGTGTACAGGGGAAAAGATAATTCCACTTACGTTTTAAAAAGTTCACTCTGGCTGCCCTACAGAGAATGGGTTAGAATTCCAGAGTGGAGGCTGAGGCAAGTTTGGATGCTATTATAGACCGCAAGGAAGAGACAGTGCTGCCTGGGCCTGGATGGCACGGCAGGTGGGGGGGTGGGGGGTGGGGGGGTGTGGTGGCGGGGGAGGTTATTGATTGAGATGGTCTTTCTCTTTCCCTAGATTTTCAGTAACAGGCTTTCAGTAACAGGGAGCTTGTCTTATTCATCTTTGAGTCCTTCATGCCTGGCACACAGAAGGCATTCAGCAACAGTTAACTGAATTGAACTGTGTAATTAGGAATGGTTCTAGTTCTGTTTTTTGGACTGCCTTCAAAGTGACTACTTTCTTTAAAGGGAAATGACATAAATGCATTCAGGCAGTGAACTCGTCCTGTCTCTGGCATTGTGAAGCTCAAGTCGGAAATGGAGAGCCAGCTATTTGTAAGCCCCTGCCAGTCATCAGTGTTGGCTGGGTTTTCTTTCCATGATAGCATAGTTTTCTTTTAGCCTCTGCACTTGTTCTTTCTTGAGGAATCTCAGACTCTCCTTGAAACTGCCTACATAAAGCCTTACCATCGTACAGATTTTTTTCTTCCCTAGGCAGGTTGCAAAGATGTTTCTCTAATGATATGTTATAACTGTGAAAACCTCTGACTCCTAAGACATTCTTTCTGGGAAAAAGTGTTCTAAGGAACAAAAGTGTATCTAACGAACAAAAGGAGAGGCAACTGGTCCCTGCTGGGTGACAGTTTAATAAGCTTCAGCTGGCCACTTAGGACCTCTTGTTCTGAGAGTTTAGGCATTACTGTTCCATTAGAAGGGCTTCCCAGGGGGTGCTAGTGGTAAAGAACCTACCTCCCAATACAGGAGACATAAGAGACGCAGCTTCAATCCCTGGGTTGGGAAGATTCCCTGGAGAAGGGCTTGGCAACCCACTCCAGTATTCTTGCTTGGAGAATCCCATGGACAGAGAAGCCTGGTGAGCTACTGTCCTTGAGGTCACAAAGAGTCAGACACATGTGGCACACTCATTCCATTAGACTAGAAGTGTTTCTAGAGAAACATTCAGAAAACGAAGATCATGGCATCCAGTCCCACCACTTCATGGGAAATAGATGGGGAAACAGTGGAAACAGTGTCAGACTTTATTTATCTGGGCTCCAAAATCACTACAGATGGTGACTGCAGCCATGAAATTAAAAGACGCTTACTCCTTGGAAGGAAAGTTATGACCAACCTAGATAGCATATTCAAAAGCAGAGACATTACTTTGCCAACAAAGATTCGTCTAGTCAAGGCCATGGTTTTTCCTGTGGTCATGTATGGATGTGAGAGTTGGACTGTGAAGAAGGCTGAGTGCCGAAGAATTGATGCTTTTGAACTGTGGTGTTGGAGAAGACTCTTGAGAGTCCCTTGGACTGCAAGGAGATCCAACCAGTCCATTCTGAAGGAGATTTGCCCTGGGATTTCTTTGGAAGGAATGATGCTGAAGCTGAAACTCCAGTACTTCGGCCACCTCATGTGAAGAGTTGACTCATTGGAAAAGACTCTGATGCTGGGAGGGATTGGGGGCAGGAGGAGAAGGGGACGACAGAGGATGAGATGGTTGGATGGCATAACTGACTCGATGGACGTGCATCTGAGTGAACTCCGGGAGTTGGTGATGGACAGGGAGGCCTGGCGTGCTGCGATTCATGGGGTCACAAAGAGTTGGACACGACTGAGCGACTGATCTGATCTGATCTGATATGATTTTAAATTCTGAGACCTTGAGGATTTTTATTTAAACAAATATACATTGTTTGCTGAGCCCTAAACCCTGTGCAAGGTACTGGCTCTAAAAACACAAACACCATCCCAGACCTTGACCCAGGATCGCTCCTGGCCCACAGTGTACCTTTTGTGTGAATTAGAGAAAGGTGTCCTCTCCTCAACAACAACGAATTTGTTGTTGAAAGTCCAGCAAATGGATTAAGGACAAGTGAATATTATCTATTAAATAACGTGCACGATATCATAATGAAGTACTTACTGATCTAAACTTAGAATTCAGAAACATTCTGGCACAATACACATCAGATGATTGAACTACAATATGAAACTTCAGGTGTAGCTAGTGTGCTGATACCAATGAGGGATCTTTTTCAGAAGCTGAAAGTAGGGATTTCCCCAGTGGTCCAGTGATGAGGACTCTATGCTTCCACTGCGTGGGGCCAGGCTTCTTTCTGGTTGGGGAACCAAGACCCCACATGCCATGACCAAAAAGGATTTTAAAAGTGAAAGTAATCACCACTTATATGTTAGAAGTAAAAACAGACCTTATTTAGAAATACAGTCTGTTTTAGGTTTTATTAGATCAACAGTATTTTGATAATCTAGTTTGTCAAAGGGGAACAATATACATTGTCTTGTTAACATGAGACACTTGACGATCACATGCCAGAAAATTCTCATCATAAATATAAATTGGCCCAAACTAAATCATCAGATTTAGTCTGTCTGTTTAGCAAACCAGAATATTTCTGAATTCCCAGTTTAAATCAACAGATACTTTCATTGTAATAATATGTAAGTATTATAGCTTATATTTGTTATCATCAATAATCCATTTGTTGTAAATGTGAAATGTGAAAAGTACTGTATTCCAGATACTAAAGATGCCTGCACATGGACAGCATCACCACATCCTTGGGCATGGCTTAGATGCCACACATGGTGGCCTTGGGAGGCCCCGTCTTGGGGTCCAGACGTAGCGGTGGTTCCAACGCGAGACGCTGAGTTCTATTAGAAGTATGCACGAAGGTGCTGGGAGACAGAGGGAGGCGGGATGAGCTGAAATGGGAGGTATTGGCAAAGGCCGCTGTGTGTGAGAGGCACTCAGGTAAGTAAGGGGCTTAGTCTTTTGGACATATTTGACTGTTAGAAGCCTTCTTTCTGGGTTCCTGCTACATTCTGTTTAAGTCAAGTAGCCTGGCTGAGCTCCAGACTAGCGAGGCGCTTCTCTTTTTAGATGCTCTATGTTGACCTCTCCTCCTGCCTAGCGTCTCCTGTCTTCTGTCTCCAGGTCTCTGCTTTCACAGCACGAATCGACTTTATTTTACGACTTGTTTTCTTTCTTTCCCACCCGATTTTAAATTCAACCAGTGGAAGGGCTTCCCTTGTAGCTCAGTCAGTAAAGAATCCGCCTGCAGTGCAGGAGACCTGGACTCGATCCCTGGGTGGGGAAGATCCCCTGGAGAAGGAAATGGCAAGCCACTCTAGCATTCTTGCCTGGAAAATCCCATGGACAGAGGAGCCTGGTGGGCTGCAGTCCATGGGGTCACAAAGAGTCAGGCACAACTGAGTGACTAACACTTATTTACTTAGTGAAAGGGCCAATATCTGTCCATATCTGTTTGTCACTCACACTCCAGTGTGCAATGGCCAGAAAATAAGCTTCATAGACATTGGCTGAAATGATTTTTTCATCCATTCCTGAAACATTTTATTTTGTGCCATGGACTCTGTTGAGCCCTCAGTGAGCAAAGAAATGACACCCCGCGGGCCCCTCCTGTCAGGGAGCTCACTGTCTGGTTACTGCACCCCCATGGAGGAACAGCAGTGTGAACAGGGGTGGGGGGGTAGAGCTGACTCAGATGCAGGGTCGGTGAGGGTCTCCCAGAGTAGGGGTCTCTGAGCTGAGTCTGGAAGGAAGAGAGGGGTGAGCAAGGTTTTGGGGGTAGAGGTGGGCTGAGGGTTCAGCATGCATGGCTGCACAGTGGCAGGTGAGAACCCGGGCAAACATGTCACTCGGGCTGGAATACAGGATCTGAGGAGGGGAGAGCAAGGGAACCTGTGACCTGAGAGGTAGGTGGGAGCCACGTCCTCAAGGTCCCATCTGCACGCTGAGAGCTGGAGCCACTGGAGGGACTTCAACACGTGTGTGTGTCTGTGTGAGAGAGAGAGCTGCTGCCGCTGCTGCTAAGTCACTTCAGTCGTGTCTGACTCCGTGCGACCACAGACAGCAGCTCACCAGGCTCCCGGTCCCTGGGATTCTCCAGGCAAGAACACTGGAGTGGGTTGCCATTTCCTTCTCCAATGCATGAAAGTGAAAAGTGAAAGTGAAGTCGCTCAGTCATGTCCGACTCTTAGCAACCCCATGGACTGCAGCCTACCAGGCTCCTCCATCCATGGGATTTTCCAGGCAAGAGTACTGGAGTGGGGTGCCATTGCCCTCTCTGGAGAGAGAGAGAGAGAGAGAGACAAAAGCCACACATCTAGATCAGAGCCCTCTGTGTGGTGTGGAAGGCCTGTTTAGGTGTGGTGAACTGGAAGTAGGGAAAACCTCCCCAGCGGCAGAGAGACACGTCCTGGTCAAGTTGCAGCCTCTGGTGAGTGGCCGGGGCCTGGTCAGCGCTGAGGTACTGTGTGACCGGCCAGCACCGGCCCTCACTGCAGGGTGACAGCAGAATTACTGCCGTGCTTTAGGGGGCCTCCCAGCCACCCCCTGAGGCCAGGCGGGTAGACCTCATTAGCTCCACATCACAGATGAGGAAGCTGAGGCGGAGGCCCACACCCAGGTCTCTGTGGACGCCAAGTCCAGTGTGCTGTCCTGCACTCCACGCCGGGGGTTTTGGGGGAGCAGACAGCCACGCTGTCAGAGGATTGGCTCCCTGGAGCCTCCCTCCCCTGGGGACCGCTGCCATCCTTTCTTATGGGGGTGGGGGCTCAGGCGTTCAGCCACGGGGGCATCTCCGGCGACCCTCCAGGCATCGAGAGGTGGAGGCACCCTGGGACCCGCGAAGCTGTCTTCACCAAAGCAGTGGGGAGAGATTTGTGGGCTCCTCACACCTCAGTGCCTGGGTACCACGCTGCTATTTAATAAAGGCCTCGTTGCTTGATGGGCCATTAAGTAAACAGTAATATATTTCAACCTCGTTGAGGAGGAAGACGCAGAGTTAAATCAAATTCAGGCTGTGTGGAGATAAAAGAAGAGGCAACGCCCAGGCATGGCTCTCCTCCTGAGGAGAAAGGGAAGCGGACAAGCATCATCCAGGGTCCGCCTGGGGCCAGGCGCCAAGTGGGAGCTGCCTTACTGGTAGCAGTGGGCAAGTGGACCTGGGGGTGGCACTGGAACCCCAGCCCTGGTCCGACCCCACGGCGACTGCTCCTCCCACTGCACCTGCCTCCACCAGAAAAGCACTGACCCACTTTTGTGCAGAGGACGAACAGTGTGGGTCAGCAGCGTCCACCCGTGTAGACCTGCAGCGCCCAAAGGCAGGAGCTTGTCCGTTTGCCCTGGCACACACAGCCTGGGGAGTCTGGCACGTCCTTGCCACCCGGGGCAGGGTGTCCCTGGCCTTTCCACACCTTCCCTCTGCCCTCCCTTCTGTCTGGCCCTGCTGGAGGGCCCTTGTTTTATTATTTGTTATTTATTAACAAACATTTGTTAAGGCTGAGCCAGACAGACCACCACTCTATTAAGTCACGTATTCCTCAGAATAACTCCGCAGAGAGTGTGTTATTTGCCCCCTGTGCAGCTGGGTAAAATGAGGCTCAGAGAAGTTCATGACCTTGTCCATCTCGTAAGTGGTAAGGGCTGGAATTTGAACCCAAGTGTTTGGATTCTGAATCCATAACCCCTCCCAGATGAAAGCCAAGGCTTGTGGTTTCTTACTGTCTTGCTGCTTCAGTTCCTCTAGTCAACTCCTTAGTGATGACACCAAATTAGCAGCATGTTGCTGAGCCTTCTGGTGTGGAAATGGATCCTGTTTTGACAGCAGTCACAAAATTATACTGAGAAGACACTACTTAAATCCAGTAGGAAGAGCCGGTAGAAATCCATAGAAAATCTGGAAGAGAAGGAGACCATTTTATTTGGCTGACTGATGGATCTCTAGAGAGTTTTTGTTTACTTTTTGCCCATCTGTTTTCCTTTTGAAAGGCTAAATTACTTCCAGGAGCTCCACCCAGTTCCTAAAAATGTCCAGGCGATTACAATTGTAAACTGCCAGCGTGTTGGGTTTTTAGTTTTCCAAAGCCATGACTCAGCGTTATCTCAAACTCCGTCTGATCCTACGAAGAACCTGGGGCATTTGTTAAACTTTGATTTCCCAGTAGGGATAGGACTGGGGCGAATCTTTCTTTTTTTAACAAGCCCCTGTGGACTGATTCTTCTGATCAGACTAGCTTGGGAAACACGCAGTATCATTGCTGGGAACCAGCTCCACTCTGTGGACTGTCCCTTTCAGGTTTGAAGCACAGCTGGTCACATCGTATTTACAGTCAGAAAGCACAGGATTCAGAGCCCCAGTCTGACCCACTGATACATTGTGTTGTCTCGGGCACATAGCTGAGCATTCGCCCCTTGGGATGTCTGCTGCTTCCTGTACCTGGAATCAGGAGACTGTTTGCCTTTCTCTCCCACCTCTTCTCAACTCCTGTCCTCTTATTCTTTTTTTTTCCCCCAGTGTACACACACACACACACACACACACACACACGCACATATATTTAATTTATTTTTTATTGGAGTGTAGTTTGATTTACAATGTTGTGTTAGTTTCTGCTGTACAACAAAGTGGATCATTTATACATCCATCCAGTCTTTTTTAGATTCTTTCTCCATTGAGGTCATTACAGAGTATTGAGAAAAGTTCCCTGTGGAGGTCCTTATTAGTTATCTATTTTATTTTTTAATTTTAAAAATTTATTTATTTAGTGGCTGTGCTGGGTCTTTGTTGCTGCGAGGGCTTTTCTCTAGTCGTGGCAGGCAGGGGCCACTGTAGCTGTGGTGCGCGGGATTCTCATTGCAGTGGCTTCTCTTGTGGAGCTCAGACTCTAGGGCGTGCGAGCTTCAGTAGTTACAGCGCGTGGACTCTAGAACACGGACTCAATAGTTGTGGTGCACAGGCTCGGTTGCTCTGTAGCATGTTGGGTCTTCCTGGACCAGGGATGGAACCCATGTCTCCTGCATTGACAGGCTGATTCTTTACCACTGAGCCACCAGGGAAGGCCCTATCTATTTTATATATAGTAGAATATATGTGTCAACCTCAATTTCCCATTTTATCTCTCCCTCTAATTTCTGTGCTGGTAACCATAAGTTTGTTTTCTATGACTAATTTTGTTTTGTAAGTATCTTCACTTGTACCATTTTTTAGATTCCACGTACAAATGATATCATGTGATATTTGTCCTTCTCCCTCTGACTTACTGTACTCAGTATAACAACCTCTAGGTCCATGCATGTCGCTGCATATGGCCTTATTTCATTCTTTTTTAATGGCTGAGTAATATTCTATTGTATGTATGTACCACATCTTCTGTATCCATTCCTGTCGATGGACATTTAGATTGCTTCCGCGTCTTGGCTTTTGTAAACAGTGCTGCAGTGAACATAGGGATGCATGTATCTTTTTGAGTTATGGTTTTCTTTGAACATACACCCAGGAGTGGGATTCCAGGATTATGTTGTCGTTTAGTCACTGAGTTGTGTCCGACTCTTTGCGACCGCATGGACTTAGCCCACCAGGCTCCTCAGTCCATGGAATTCTCCAGGCAAGAATACTGGAGTGGGTTGCCATTTCTTTCTCCATTGCAGGATTATATGGTAGCTCTTATTTTTAGTTTTTTTTTTTTTTAATTTATTTTAAGGAGACTCCATACTGTTCTCTATAGCTGCTGCACCAATTTACATCTCCACCAACAGTGTAGGAGGTTTCCCTTTTCTTCACATCCTCTCCAGCATTTATTGTTTGTAGATTTTTTTTTAATCATGGCGTGTGTCCTTTTATTCATCAGCTCTCCAGCACATGCCTTGATTTCCCCCTGTGCGGGGTCACTCATAATTGTTTTTGTAATAATTTTTAAGTGTCTAGCATTCCTCACTTGACTCGAAGTTCCATGAAAGCAGGAACCATGACTCTCATTTTTATTACTTGTGAATATCATGTTTGCTATTTATCATTTTATCTTTATGACTCCATGTTTATTATTGCACATCCAGCACCTAGCATAGGGTGGTGTGAATGCTTTCCTCTTCTGTAAAAATGGAAAAATATGATCTTTCCACTGGGGTTTTAGGAGATTAAAATGAAATAGTAAGCATGAGAGCAACTGGCATACAGTAGGCATTTCATAAATGGTAGTCTTTGCCTTCCTTTGGAGAGCCCATTTAGAATTACTGTACTGAATACAACAGATTATAACCAAGGCTTTAAAGCTGTTTGCTTGACACTCTGTTCTAAAAAGTCTCTAGTATTCTTATTTTTAAGGTTTTTAGTACCTAGCCTTCTTTCCGCACAAAGTCCAAAGACGCTTCTACCAGCCTTTGTCCTGGTGCCCGTTTCAAGGTCTGTAATAATTTCACCTGATTTCCTGTGGGTAGTATATCTTTAAGGTTTCTTTATTCAGCTCAGTGCTGAGAATGAAAATGATATGATGGTAGATAGAATTGAATATTTTAAAAGGATCATGGGTGGTAGCATGGGTTTCAAAGGTGGCCTTTTGGAATCCGTTTCCTGGAATTCTTCAGAAGAGAATTAAGAACATTGACTTGTGAAGGTTTCTTCTAACCCTTTGGCTGTGAAATCCAGGCTGGTATTATCAGGTGAACCACATGCAGAATTTTATTTTTTTCCCTACCAGTAAGGAATAATTCTCAGACACATGACTACTTTTCAGGTTTAAAGTACAGGAGAAGGGCTTGCTACTATCAGGCCTTCCTCCCATGCAGTGCAAGGAAGCTGCCCCTGTGCTGGGATGACCAGCTGTTCCAGCTTGCCTGGGAATAAGAGGGCTCAGGGTGCTGGACTTCCGTGTTTAAAGTCAGGATAGTCCTGGGAAAACTGGGATGAGCTGGTTGGCTCTCCACCTCAGTGCAGAGGAGCTTGTTGATAGAGTAACAGCGAGGTAAGCGTTAGCCTTCCTGTTGTTTTAGAAAATACAGGAGCCACAAGAAGTTAAAACTGCCTTTTGAAAATTTTTGTGAAAGTTTTTTAAAGTTAGTTTAACTTTTAAAGCTACTAAACTAGATATAGGTGGTCTTATAGTAATATTATGAGATATTAATATTAATAAATTATAATAATAATTTTAAAACTTAGTGACAATCATTTAGAAACAAATGGTGTGTGTATGTGTATTGTACTGTAAAACCCAGTCCTGGGAGGGAGGGATAAATTCAGAGATTGGATTGACATACAAGCACTAAGATGCATAAAATAGATAACTAATAAGGATCTACTGTACAGCACAGGAAACTCTACTCAATACTCTGTAATGGCCTAGATGGGAAAAGAATAAAAAAATGAGTGGATGTATGTATATGTATAACTGATTCACTTTTCTGTACAGCTGAAACCGACACAATATTGTAAATCAACTATACTCCAATAAAAATTAAAAACAAACAAAAACCCAGTCCTGTATGTTTTGCACCTGAATTTCAGGCTACAGCTTTGAAATGCTGCCATTTTCTAGTCTTAATCATCTTCATTGATGTTTTGTAAATAGTTCATCTTTGAACTATTTTTTTCAGGTTAATCTCAACAGTAGAACTGATATTATCTTTGGTGAATCTTGAAAATTTAAGTTCCATTTTAAAAGAAAGGGCTTAACGCACATAGATGTATTTGTTGTTGTTTAGTTGCTAAGTCATGTCTGACTCTCTGCAGCCCCATGGACTGTAGCCCGCCAAGCTCTTCTGTCCATGGGATTTCCCAGGCAAGAATACTGGAGTGGGTTGACATTCACTTCTCCAGGGGATCTTCCCAACCCAGAGATCGAACTTGCTTCTGCTGCATTGGCAGGTGGATTCTTTACCACTGTATGACCAGGGAAGCCTCAATAAAGCAGTTACTACCATTAATACAGTGCTTCTTCTCTGGGAGGGACTTCCCAGGTGGCTCAGTGGTAAAGAATCTGCCTGCCAATGCAGGAGATGCAGGTTCAATCTCTGGGTCAGGAAAATCCCGTGGAGAAGGATATGGAAACCCACACTAATATTTCTTGCCTGCAGTGGAGCCTGGCAGGCCACAGTCCTTGAGTCAGACATGACTGAGCAACTGAGCACGCATGTACCTTCCCTGGGTCTAGGCTTCAGTCTCCTGGTGTGCTTTTCAGCATTCAGATTTCTAGCAGCTCTCCTCTGCTAAATCACCATCTCTTTTGAGATGATCCTGGATAATCCTGATACGGAACCACTTATTTAGAGTTCAAAAAAAATCTTCAAAGAGGAAACCCAAATGTCCAGTAAATGTTTGCAAAAATATTCGATCTCACTGGTATAATCATGAAGATGAGATACCATTTCACATCATTTAGACTGGCAAAAATATTTAGCAGTAGCTTGCAGAGCTGAAAACGTGTTCACTCTGTAATCCAATCAATTCCACTTCTACAGAAATTCTTGTTCGTGTACACAAAGAGACGCAATGAGGATGTTTACTGCAGTGTTCTTCGTAATAAGGAAAAATTGGAAATCACCTCTATTCCATCAACCATGGTATCCATAAATCAATTTATGATGTGGGTTGACTTGTGTCCCCCTCAAAAGATATGTCCAAGTTCTAACTGGTATCTGTGAATACGACCTTATTTGGGAATAGAGTCTTTGAAGATCTAATTAAATTAAGGATCCTGAGATGAGATGATCTCGGATTAATGGGGCCTAAATTCAATGATGAGTGTCCTTGCAAGAAACAGAAAAGAAAAAGACACAGAGACACATGGGGGAAGGTCATAAGGAGACAAAGGCAGGACCTGAAGTGATGCATGTGCAGAGCAAGGAACCTCCAGGGTTGCCAGCATCCTTCAGGAACGGGAGAAAGACATGGGGCAGCTTCTCTCTCAGTCCTGTGCAGGGACCAGCCTTGCCAGCACTTTGATTATGGACTTCTGGGAACCAGGACTGTGAGAATATGAACTTCTGTTGCTTAAGCCATGTTGGCCCTGGGAGAATAATGAAATGGAAAGATTTCCCCAAACCACAGGCATACCTGGATGAAGGGTATAGTTAGAGGTTCTCCCTCAACCAGGAGGATAGATTCATGGAGTCAGTAGTCTTCCACTGTGCATCTGAAGCATTTCTGTCCTCATCTGAGGCTGAAAGAGCCCTTGGAGACTGAGTAGCCCAACTCCCCCCATTTTAAACATGAGGCTGCCCAGACAGAGGAAGTGACTTTCCCAAGATCTGGAGCTCATAAGGAGCAGAACTTGGATTTGAACCCAGGTATGTCTGGCTCCAAAGCCTGTGTTATTTCTGCTTCAGTTGTTTCCAGTCCTCTTACATCGTCCTGCCAGCACGGGCTTGAGGAGGAAGCCCAGATGCTAGAATCAGGACTGGCACTAAGGCTTTGGTCTCCCAGGCTCTACCAGCATGGCAAGGGGAAGGTTAACTCCTCTGACCCTTGGATTCCTCTTTCTGACAGACAGTGAGACTAACCTTGCTCCCAGAGCACCTAAATCTCTGGATTGTAGGGCTCAAATAAGATAAAATATGTGAAAACATCTTTAATAAATGTAAATCACTATATAAGTAGTAGATAGTACTGTTATCTAGTCTAGCCTCAGACTAGGAAAGCAAAACAGAAAATTAAAAAAAAAAAAAGCAGAAAATATGATAGGCAGAATCCTAAAATAGCCCCTAAGGATTTTCCCACATGGATAGTCTTCTCCCCTTTGAGTGTGGGCAGGGCCTGTGTAGGCTGAGTACTGAAGAATTGATGCCTTTGAACTGTGGTGTTGGAGAAAACTCTTGAGAGTCCCTTGGACTGAAAGATCAAACTAGTCAATCCTAAAGGAAATCGACCTTGAATATTCATTGGAAGGACTGATGCTGAAGCTGAAGTTCAAGTATTTTTTCTTTCCTCCTGATGTGAAGAGCTGGCTCATTGGAAAAGACACTGATGCTGGGAAAGATTGAAGGCAGGAGGTGAAGGGGACAACAGAGGATGAGATGGCTGGATGGCATCACCGACTCAATGAACATGAGTTTGAGCAAACTCTGGGAGACAGTGAAGGACAGGGAGCCTGGCGTGCTGCAGTCTATGGGGTCTCAAAGAGTTGGACATGGCTTAGCGCCTGAATAACAACAACAGGGCCTGTGTATATGATGAGATATTACTTCCATGACTATGTGCCATTATACAGCCAAAGGGGATTGTCCTTTGATGGGCCTGACCTAATCAGGTGATCCCTTGAAAGACAGTTTTCTGGGGGAAATGAACTTGAGTTTAAACTTGATTTGAGTTTTAGTGCCTCTGAATTGAATATCCCATGTTGAAAGAAGATACATTTGGGGGCTCCAGAACTACAGTAGAAAAGTACAGAGCAAGCAGTAAAATCTTCTAGTGAAAACTTACATGCAGGATAGCAAAATGATGAAAGACATCCAGGTACCAGATAATCCACCAGGAAGGCTTTTGTTTAGGAATCTCTTTCATGAGGAACAAGGAATGGGGGAGAAAAATCAGTTTTATCCATCAGAGTCAGTAATACAACATTGCCTATTAGGGTAAAGGGAAAATGTGAAGACGATTCGCACACACAGCATGAACCCAGAGGGCTTGGGGAGTCTGACACCAGCCTCGAGCCCATTGTAAGTATCATTGAAAACAAACAGTGTGCCAGGCAGACACCACTGAAGATGGACGAAGGACAGCAAGAGGGGGATCCGGAGATGATGTTGACCTTCATGGGTTTACAGCCTCTGTCTCTAAACAAAGTATGGAAACAGTAGAGCTTTTATTTTGCTTCTGTTTTTGTTTTGTTTTGTTTTCCCCCCACTTACATAGAAACGAGAGTTCTTAGTCTGTTTCTGGCCAATCTGTTAATTTATTAGGATAGTTGTCTTTCGTTTGCTTTCCAGTAGGCATAGTGAATTTAGTTGAAGAGCAAGCACATCTGTAAGCTACAACCTGATTACATCTTTTTTCTAGCTGTTTTGCATTTTTTCTTTTACCATATTTTAGTTTCTGCATGTAGAATTAAATAAGAAACAAAACTGTAAAGTTGTAACATTTCACATGGAAATGCTGCCCGATCTTCATCAGCTTCAGAAATCTGACCTTTGCTGATGCTGCAATAAAATGTTGTAATTTAAAAAAAAAAAGAAAGACAGTTTTCTCTGGCTGGTTGCAGAAGAGGAAGCAGACAGATGTGATCTGGCTTGTCTGAAGAAAGTGAGCCACCACTTTCTGGGCTGCCTGTAGGGGGCATAATGGCAGAATGACTGCAGACAGTCACTGGTGCTACATGTGGTCCCTGGCTGACACCTGTTGGGGGCGTTATGGCAGAATGACTGCAGACAGTCACCAGTGCTACATGTGGTCCCTGGCTGACAGCTGGAAGGAAAATGAGGACCTCAGCCCTCCAGCTGCAAGGAGATGAATTCTTCCACTGAGCATGGAAGACAACCCTGAGCCAGGACAAGAATCACCAACCCTGCCCACACTGTGATTTCAGCCTGTGATGACCCAGGCAGAGGACTCAGCTAAAGTCATGGTGGGCCTCTGACCTACAGAACTCTGAGCCGATAAATGACTATGTATAAAGTCACTAGGCTTGTATTTGTATTTTTTGTGTAGCAATGAAAAACTAGTAAGGGAGAGGAAAAGATTTTTCCTGGGACATAGAGCCATTGATTGCACAGGTCTATGTATCCCTCCAGGAAACTCTGAGCTCCTCTAAGGCTGAAACTACATCTTATTTGTCTTTGGAGTCAGACTGGCTGGGTTTGGTCCCTGGCCCTGCCACTTGTGAGGCTGAAAACGGAGGTAAGTTGTTTTACTTCTCTGTGCCTCGTTGTCCTCATCTGTAAAATGGGTGTGATAATGGTACTTATACCCCAAGGTTGTAAGGTGTGTTAAATGACTCTGTGAAGTGTAGAACCATGCCTGGCACACAGAAGATGCTCAGCACATGTAGTGGTGATGGTTTTGTTAGACCCAAGAAGAGCCGACTCATCGAAAAAGACCCTGATGCTGGAAAATATGAATGCAAGAGGAGAAGGGGATGACAGAAGATGACATGGTTGTATGGCATCACCGACTCAATGGACATGAATTTGAGCAAACTCCAGGAGATGGTGAAGGACAGGGAAGCCTAGTGCACTGTAGTCCATGGGGTCACAAAGAGTAAGACGTGACCTAGGACCTGACCAACAACAGGAACAATACAGCACTTAGCCCAGTAGCTAGCATGTAATAGGCACTAAATTAATGTTTGTTGGGTGGATGGATGGATGAATTAGAACCTCAGTCTCCTGATCTTAATCTAATAACATTTCTACTAATCATTATTTGCAATAGGATACAAAGCTAATTTTACTGGCCCAGTTTCTTCAGAGTGCACTGAGAAAGCACTTGATTCATAACACTGAAAACACAAAGGTGTTTAAACTGGTACCAGAGTGCTTAAAAACCTGTGCTCTGCTGAAGCCGACTGAAAGCCACAAGTAGGCTGGCTTTGTCTTAATAGACCTTGTCGCTTGATCGGGGTGACATGCACTTAATGCAATTGCCTAATTATCTGGTCATCAGAGAAATAGCAGCTGTCATTGCCAACTGAGCTGGGCCATCAATCAGTTTGTTCTGAGTTCATTAAGTAAATTAAAAGGTACAGCTTAAATACTTAAAGGAGAGGAATAACAACTTTCATCTCTAGGAGCTAGTGAAAGCAGGACTTTTTGTCACAGATATTGGCCATGTTGAGCTGTGAAAAATGAGATTTGGAAGTTGACAATACAACTCAACATTCAAAAACAAAGAAGATAACCAAAATTTGATACAAGATCCTCAGATATACCCCTACCCATCACATTTGGATTGTAATTGTTGATAATGCCTTTTTTAAAAAATTGATTGACTTTTGGCTGTGCTGGGACTCTGTTGCTCTGCACAGGCTTTCTCTCGCTGTGGCGAGTGGGGGCTACTCTCTAGCTGCTGTGTGTGGGCTTCTCACTGCAGTGGCTTCTCTTGTTACAGAGCACAGGCTCTGGGGTGCGTGGGCCTCAGGAGTTGTGGTGTAGGGGCCTAGCTGTCCCTCAGCATGTGGAATCTTCCTGGACCAGGGATCGAACCCGTGTCCCCTGCACTGACAGGCAGATTCTTAACCACTGGACCACTAGGAAAGTCCTGGTAATTCCTTTTAAAATTCTAATCAGTAAGGTAGACTCTAGCTGTGAGCTGGCGCCTCATTCTTGAACTGGCCACTTTGAGGGTGTGCATTCCCTCCGCTGTTCACTTGCCAAGATGGATACGTCAGTTAGTATCAAGCCCTGGGCTGGAGAAATGAATGACCAAAGTCTGCCTGCACCTGCTATAGGCTGAGCAGTTTCACATCAAAATTTGTTCTGAGGCTTATAGATTCTGGTTCCATTCAATTTCCCTTCTGTTGCAGGACTCCACAGTCATACTTTATTCCTCCACGCTCAACTTCATGCCATCTGTTCCTCCAGCATCTGTTATGTGCACTGGGCTAGGCACCCAGAATTCAGAGAAAATTAAGTTGTTTTTCCCGACCCGGAGAGGCTCCTAACCATGCTCTGCTTTTGCACACAGGGCTCCTTTTCCAGCCTAGACTATGTTCCTGGTTTCTGGGCTTGACAAATTCCAGCTCATCTTTCAATAACTCACACCTTGCTTCGTGCTCCTATAGCCCTTTAACCCAAATGGGGAAACAGGAATCTGCTGGAGTGTTTGCCCCTTTGCATTGTGATGTATTTACAAGTACCCATCCCAAGGACAGAGACTGTGCCTCATTCTTCTCAGAATTCCCAATGCTTGACATTGAGTTGATGCATAAATTGCACTGATGCTTGAATGAAAGACTAGGTTAATAAAAGAGGATAACTAGTCTTATGAAAGGTGTGTGGGAGAGGAGAAGTAGGGATGGAGCCAGAGAATAAATGTGCTTTTCTAATATCTCTTTTGCCAGTAGGGGGAGAGATGTGCTTATAAATAAATATCCCATCATGTAAGCCTTTAGGATCTGTGGTTCTGAAAGGTCAAAGACAGGCTTTCTGGGTGACCTCTCAAATTTATAAGGAAGTGTTTTACTTCATGTAAGAGTGGGTATGATCTTGATTAACTAGAATCATGTGACCATACGGCAGTTTATTTTCTATTTTTCCCTTGAATACTTGGTCATTCTCTCTTCCTTTTTCAGGGAGTGAGGGGAGGAGGGGTTGAGGGCAGTGGCAATAATTTATTCACAGATTCAAACCTATAGGCAACACAATTCTGCCCTCTTTGAACACCTTTTCATGAAATATCAGAGTTGGAGAGTCTAGTTATTTGCTCCTGGTACCCCCTGTGGAGGGCTGCTAGGAGGAGTCCCCTTCCCTCTCTGCTTCTTGCCCTTTGCTTTTCTTCCTCAGCAGCCACTCCAAAAACGCACTCAGTCTGTCTCCAGTACTGTCTTCTCTAACTCACAAGTTTGCATCTCTTGCTTTGACTTCGCTCCACTCCCGCTCCTGTATTTCTAATCCCTTGTGGGATAGTTCCAGTGAGGTGTCCCGTCATCCCCTCAAGCTCGCTAACTCTAGAAGTTAGCTGTCTCTCTCCCAGGTGTTCTCCCACTTCCACTCACTCTATTTCATCACTGCCCTATTAGACATTGAAACCAGGAGGTGAGGGTTAGGACGGGCACGGGTGCCCAGGTGGCAGGCGCTGTGAATCGGAGGACATTGGCAGAGGCAGTTCAGCACTCTGGAGAGCTCCCAGTGGGGCCAGCTGCCAGACTCTGGTCCCTCCCCTGCACCTTCCCTGCACACATCCGCCTCATATATACTTCCTAGTCATTGGAGTCCTATGCTTGTTAGAGGAACCTTATTCATTTCTTCCAGGCTTAATTCTCTGGGGACTGATGACTTAACGGGGCTGGGTCCTATCTTTGCTCAATCGCTAACTGGATGCCCTATCAAAGACTGAGTTGTCTAATTGCTCTGAGCCTCAGTTTCCTCTTCTATAAAGTAGAATGGCAGTGTAGCTACCTACTTCAAAGTGCTGTTGTGAGGGTGAATTGAGACAGCACATGTAAAGTACACAGCACATAATATAAACTCAGGGAATAGAAGCTACAATGTTTATTATTATAGAAATTATTGGAAACATTGTGTTCTTTTTAGTAAGGTGTAATGGTATGATTTGAGGTTCCCATGGCAGTGGCGTGTCTATGAGAATTGATGGACTGGTTTTGTGGGTCAGGAGGAGCAGATGAGTTTAGTGGGGCAAGTCCTCTGGGAAACTTCTTCTTTGTCCCTTGGGTACCTTATTAAGACAGCACTGGTACTTTAGGGTTGGCCCAAGTCATAGTCCGTTATTGGAAAAGAAGAGCAGGCTCTTACAGATTTACATAATAGGTAATACCCTGCTTGTGCCAGGTGGGGAAACAGGCTCAAGAGATCCAATGACGCCCAAGCGGCCACAGACAGGATCTCCCAGGCTGTCGGTTGCTCTTCACCAGGTCTTTGCATATCCTGTTGCTTCCCCCCATGGAGACTCCTTTTCCCTGTCTAGTCTTCTTGCCAGCTTCTCTCTTTCTCACCAAGAGTCAGGTCTCTGAACCTCAGTCACCTCTTCTGTGAAATGGGGCTGCACTGCTGTTCACCAGGTTGTGTGGAGACGGAGAGTGACAGTGTGAGGAAAGAGCTTGGCTCTGACACAGGCACTGAGTAAGATGTGGCCGCAGGCATTACAGCAATCTGTTTATATGTGTGACTCACCTGCTGTACTACTAGCTCCCTGAAGGTAAGGGCTGCATCTTTTACCCTCCTGTTTTCACCTCTCCAGCTCTGTCTCCTGTCATTAACCCTCTGCCCCTATAATATCAGACCTCTCAGCATTCCCTGAACATGCCACCCGCCTCAAAGGCCTGACTTGCTTGTATGTTGAATGAATTGATGTTGCAGCTACACATAGTGCATTTAGACTGAATTTCTGGAGGGCACTGCCATCATGGAAACCATTCAACTGGCCTGGGTAGCGGGTCAACTAGGGACAAGCTGTCAGGAATGACTTCAGGAAAAGTTGTTTGGTATCCCTAGTTGGGGGGACTTCCCCAGTGGCTCAGCAGTAAAGAATATGCCTGCAATACAGGAGATGAAGGTTCAATTCCTGATCCAGGAAGATCCCCTGGAAAAGGAAATGGCAGCCCACTCCATTGTTCTTGCCTGGGAAATCCCATGGACAGAGGAGCCTGGCAGGCTACAATCCATGGGGTCACAAATGAGTCAGACACACCTTAGCTATTAATAACAACAATCCCCAATAGGAGGAAAGGCTGATGAAACAGAAACCTGATTCTCTTTGTTTCCGTTCCAGTTAATAAGCACATTTGAAGTTTTGACTTGGGAGAGACTGGGTAATTTGAGGCCTTGTGGTGAATTGAGATCATTTACTCACAGTGAGGGAGGGAGTAGAGAGCAGGGAGATTACTGTTGAGATTTTTGCAAAGCATAATGGAGTTAATTTATAATTTATAATTGATATTAGAGCTCTTTTCCATAGGCTGAGTTATGATGAGATGGAGTAAGAGTCATTAAATGCGTTGTTTTGTTGTTTGTGTCACCCTGATGAATTGGAAAGTGGGGAAAAAAATAGCGCTAAATTGGTATCTAATCTTTTCAGAGCTATTTGCTAAATAAACTGGAATTTTAATTAAAACTGCAAGCCAAGAGGTAAATCACTTTAGAAGTTTGCAAAGTTTTTCTTTTCCCTTTGCCTAATATAATTACCACTAATAAAGCTTCTTTACGGGTGGGAAATCAGACACCAGAATAAATAACCAAAGGAAGTTGCTACAGGGCATGGAAATTACAAAAGGGGCAAGGTTATCTTCCTCGCCTGCTAACATAGGCTTTTTTTTTTCCTGTGGTTAAATTATTTGGTAACCGTTTTGATCTCATTAAAAGTATTAAGATCAGAAGCAGACACAAAGGTGGAAGACAGCTCTCACCGCAGCTCCTCCAGCTTTAATTCATATGAGTCGATTGTAATGAATGGATTTAATAAAAAATACAACATGCTTTGGCGATTAACTCAGCGAACAACGCACCGCACGCTTACCAGAAGTATCGTATTTGCAACAATAAAGAAGTGAACAGGAAAAGAAACTCCATAGATCACAAGAATTGCTCCTTTCCGGCGAAAGGTTCTTAATTACTTACCCTCTCACAATATTTATTGGCTCTATTAGAGGATGAGGAATTACTGTCTTCCTGGGGAATCCACTGGAGCCAGGCGGTGCCTTTGCTACAGGGGAAGTCTCCTTAAAGGGCTGGTTATCCCTGCAGGATCCTCTCCAGTCTCCAGTGGCCAGAATCTAGGAGGGGGTGAGATAGAAAAGTCAGCCCACGTGCACAGAAGACATGGCTCCTTCCAAGTGCAGGGGCTGGGATTTCCCTGGTGGTCTAGCGATTAGGACTTTGCCTTCCAATGCTGGGGCTGTGGGTTCACTCCCCCTTCAGGGAACTAAGATCCCGCATGCCTCACGGTCAAAAAACCAAAACATAAAACAGAAACAGTATTGTAATAAATTCAATAAAGACTTTAAAAATGGTTCACATCAAAAAAACAAAGTGAAGGGGGCTGTCAGAGCAGTTCTTTCTCTTGAACTACTGAGGGGCTTTCCCCTTCCTCCTCTTCTCCCCCTCCCTCCTGTGCCTTCCCCGTGTACCTACTCCCAGCATATCCTTCTTTTCTTTGCCAGGTCATTTCCCCCCTCTGCCCGCCCGCCTCCCCCCCCCATCACTCCAGCCCCTTTCTCCCAGCCTTGGCTCCTTCTTGGGTCTGGCTGCCTCCAGTCCCTCTCTGCCTTGTCTCTGTTTAGATTCTAGCGGGGTCCACACAGCCTTGCTTGATTAAGCACGTCCCTGGTTCTCTTCCACCTGAAGAATCAAGTTCAAGCTCCTCCACCTGTTCTGTGAGCCCCTCACCATCCATCGGACCATGTGGATCCCTGTAGCTTAGTCTCTCTACTGACCCTGGGCTGTGGGCACCCCTTGCTCTTCCAGGTGCCCTGCCTGGCCCACACTCTCCCCGGCCAATTTCTTTCTCTTCATCTCTGCCTGGCAGACACCTGCTTCACGTCCAGCTCAAATGACCCCTCCTTGGTTTAAACTTCCCTCACCTGGAGCTGGAGCAGTGGCTCTCCTGGGCTCGGACATAGCATGTTGTCACACAGAACCCGTTCATCTGTTAAGGATCTGCCTCTACCCCCAGGCTGGCTCCCCACATCCCTGGAGCTATGTCTGATTCACTGTTGTTTTTCAAGAAGTGTATTTATGCAGGGCCAGCCTCTGCTTTCTCTATCATCAGGGAAAAAAATCTGGGACCCTCCCTCTCTGCCCTTCTCGCCGAGGAACTTCATTAGGTGAAGAACAATCTAAGAGGTCTGCTCTCAATATTCTAAATTGGACTAATTTAGCTCCTACTGTGTGCCAGGCTGTTCATAAACATCCTTTCACTTGTGGGGTTGTGTTTCATCTTTCCAGCACCTTCTGAGAGAGGGCAGGCTTGCTAGGCCTCTTTTTTCAGATGATGAAAAAAGGCCCTTGGTAGTTGCCAGGCCTATGATTTGAATCCAGGTTCCTGAATTCCAGTCAAGCGGCTTTTGTGCATGTGCATAGAGCTAGACGCACACACAGGAAGACCTGCACGGCTGTCCCTGCCCTGAGCTAACTTCTGTACATTCAACCTTGGGCTCATCCTGGAGAACACCCTCGTCCACCGGCTCCTTGGGTGATATCTTACCAGTCAATAGGTATGACAAAGGGTGATGAGAGAGAATGGAAGAAAAGAAAGAAACTAGCTTTTTCTTCAAACACGTGTGTGTGCACCAGGCATTGTGTGCCAGTGTGTGTGTGCTCAGTCACTCATACTTGTCTGACTCTTTGCGACCCTATGGACCGTGGCCTGCTAGGCTCTTCTGTCCATGGGATTCTCTAGGTAAGAATACTGGAGTGGATTGCCATTTATTCCTCCACGGGATCTTTCCGACCCAGGTATCTGACACACATCTCCTGCACTGCAGGCGGATTCTTTACTACTGAGCCACCTGGGAAGCCCCATTGTGTGTGAGGCACAGTGCTAAACACATTATTAATCCATCTAATAACCCAATCATGTTGTCATGATTGTTCCCACTGAGGAAACACGCTTGGAATTGCCCCACCTGCAGATTTTCCCTGAAGCCCCATCCCAGGATGCTGCCTTAAGGAAGCTCGCAGGTCCCTCGCCAGCATGGGGAGGCCTTTTCTCATGAACCACGTTTTCCACTGGCAAGAGGAAGCCTGGAACTGATTTCGGCGAGGCAGCAGTGAGCGGTGACGTGAAGCAAGATCTTAATTCCCTGACCAGGAATTGAACCTGGGTAGCCTGGATGAAAACCAGGAATCCTAGCCACCAAACGGGCAAGGGCTAGAGGCTAGAAGCTAATTTTCCCTGGGTCTTTGCCCCCAGTGAAAAATGTATTTATCACAGAGGCAGAAACTGTAAACGCAGGTACAAAGTTTATTATTAGAGACAGAGCACAACAACAAGTGGGAGAGCACAGACAGAAACTGTTTAGTTGAGACAGAAGCAAGGCAGAGATGCGCACCCGGAGAGAAAGGGTGTGGGCATCCCCCAGCCCGGAGAGAAGCACAGCAAAGCGGTGGTTAAGTCATTTACATAAGTCAGTTCCTCCGGGTCTTTTGTCTTCCTTCAGGCCGATTATCTGGTTTCTTTTTCCACACCTGACCTACTCTGGGACCCTCCCCTGAGGTGCACACACACCCCTCAGCCATGATGGATCTCCAAGGAAAGGCTTCTGGGAGGAGCAAGACTCGTTATAGCCTGGAGTTATCCCCTAACTTTTGACTCCAAGGAGCCCTTGTGCACATGTGTAGTGTCTCCTTTATCCTTTACGCAGGGTTTTTCCTCTTTTGTTCTTGATTATTCCCTTGAGATGTTTACAGGATATGAAAACTGACTATTTTCCCTGTTTCTGTTGTTACTTCCATTTCTGAGAGCAAACAGGGGGCTGGTTGTAAATTACTCAACTGGAGCCCACCTATCTCTCACCTCAGGAAGTGCAAAGAGGAGGCCGGCCAATGGTACATGTCCAATCTGGAGCCCGTCTAGCTCCTACCTCAGAACTTCCTGGTGGCCCCTCAGTGGGTGGCCCCTTAGCTGGGTCTCTTGTCATCCGTCTGGGAGGAGAGTGATGCTGTTAGCTGGGATTCCAGCAGTAGAAGAGAAGGGTGAACCAGCCTTCTTCTCCCAGGCTCAAGAGGGGCTCCCCTTCTTTGGATTCACTCACACTTGGCAGATAGAACCGTGTTCCATCTGGGCACACCCTTCAGAATTTGGTGGATTTCCGCCAGAGTTTTCTCTGTCGGCTTGCTCTCTCCGTTGAAGAAAAGAGTGCTGGATTTTCAGTCCATCCTTCAAGGGCAATTGCTTGGTCCTTTCCTTGTCTTTGGGGCTTCCCTGATAACACAGTTGGTAAAATATCTGCCTGGAATGCAGGAGACCCTGGTTCAATTCCCGAGTCGGGAAGGTCCCCTGGAGAAGGGATAGACTACCCACTCCTGTATTCTTGGGCTTCCCTGGTGGCTCAGCTGGTAAAGAATCCACCTGCAATGCATCCGCCTGCAATGCAGGACACCTGGGTTTGATCCCTGGTTTGGGAAGATCGCCTGGAGAAGGGAATGGCCACCCACTTCAGTATTCTGGCCTGGAGAATTCCATGGACAATAATAGTCCATGGGGTCAGACACAACTGAGCGACTCACTTCACTTCACGTCCTTGTCTTTGATTCTTTGAGACCCCATGGTCTGTAGCCTGGAAGGCTCCTCTGTCCATGGAATTCTCCAGGCAAGAATACTGGAGTGGGTTGCCATTCCCTTCTCCAGGGGATCTTCCCAACCCAGGTCTCCTGCAATGCAGGCAGATTCTTTATCTGCTGAGCCACCAGAGAAGCCCTCACTTTCGCTTTCCTTATCTTAAGTGGCCTCCTGTGGACTCTTCTGTGCTCCATTCTTCCGTGAAGTGTCAGCCACAACTCCTTTACTAATACATGTGTGTGCTCGTTTGTTTGTTTGGGCTGTGCCAGGCAGTTGGCAGGATCTTAGTTCCCCAACCAGGAGTTCAGCCCAGGCCCATGCCAAGTGAAAGCACTGAGCCCTACCACTGGATCTCCAGGGAATCCCCCTAATTTGTTTTTCATAGTTAATCCATCTATCAAACCATCCAACTTAGTGGAGTGAAAAGAGCACAATCCTTGGAAATAGATCCAACATGGCTGTAAATTCTGGGATTGAATTTTTTTTTAATTAGCAATGGGATTGTATTTTTTCATGTCAAAATGGAGGCATATATGTAAGATGCCTGGCATATAACTAAGCGTTCAATAAATAGCATTATATTCATTTTAAGGATATATGAGTCTTAAATTACTTCACCCTCAGAATGCTTTCTTTCTCTCGGACCCTGTTCTAGAACTGGCATGGTATATCCATCGTCTACCGCTGTGTAACCAGTTTCCCCTCAGTTCAGCAGCTTACCACAGCAGCTTCTGAGGGTTAAGAATCCTAGTGCAACTCAGCTGGGGGTTCTGGCTCAGAGCCTCTCGGGAAGCTGTGGTCAAGCTGTCGGCCAGGACCACAGTCTCTGAAGACTTGACTGAGGTGGAAAGATCCACTTTCAAGCTCACTCTCCTGGCCGTTGGCAGGGGGCTTGGACTTCTTACCTCTCCCTGGGCTTTCTCAAAGTGAGCGATAACGAGAGAGAGAAGGATAGGAGAGAGAGGAAGAGAGAGGGAGACAGGGCAGAGAGGGAGAGAGAGAAGGGCGCAGTCTTTATATAGAGACGCCCTTCAGAAGGTTCGTTCCCTTACTTCCTCTGTCTCTACTGGTCTCACGGATCAAGCCTGTGACAGTGTGAGAGGAGACGATACAGGGTATGAATTCCAGGAGGCAGGGATCCGTGGAGACCATCTAGAGGCTGCCTCCCACCGATGGGTAGGTGGGGGAGAGAGCAAAAAGAAGAAAAATCTCTACCCTGAAGCCTCCTGTCTCATGGGGAAGAAGTCACGTAGACACGAACACCCTGCAAGGCAGCGGCTGCACCGCAGGCATCCACGGAGCACAGACAAATCTATCAGCCCTGCCTGAGGGTGTTGTGGAAGGTTTCCCAAGTGCGAGTCCACCGTAGTGTTGGTGTTCTTATCCAAGAGCTGTCCTAATGATGCTTGATATTTGGTGGGCCTCTCTTTTAAATGAACTTGCTCATTGGGGTGATTTCCTTGGACATTAAAAATAATAACTATCCCATATAACAGCAATTGCGTGTTTACAGAGTGCTTTCCCGTGCATTACCTCAGTCTACATAATAGCCTTGGAAGGTAGACAGGTTTTATTGCAGCCATTTTCCTCCATTGTAAATGAGCTGCTGAGGCTTAGAGGGGCAAGGTCAGTGTGTCAAGGTCTCTGGAAGGGTTGTGGTGGGTCAGGACTTGAGCCAGGGTCTTCCTAGTCCGAGCGTGTTGCTCTGGCTGCTATACCTTCCTTGTATCACCCTTCTCCAAATGCTTGGGGCCCCTCTTTTTTTTAAGATTTTTTTTTTTTTGATGTGGACCATTTTTAAAGACTTTATTGAATTTGTTGCAATATTTATGTCTTTTTTTTTGGCCCCAAGGCATGTGGGATCTTAGCTCTCTGACCAAGGATTGAACCTACACCCCCTGCATTGGAAGGTGAAGTCTTAACCGCTGAACTGCCAGGGAAGTCCCAGGATCCCTCATTTTAAAGCAGCAGTTTGGGTCATTTCCCTCGAAGATGCTTTTTACACATATGCTTGCCCATATCAAAGCTTATTTGCTACTTTTATATCCAGTCCCTTGAAAGGTTTTCTGTTCATGAAGAGGCTTTATGGAGAAAATCATTCACAAAGTATAGAAACATGAATTGTGCTTTCATCAGCAGTTACTGTGAACTTTTAATTTTACAGAATCCCTCGGGGGGCTTGAACTTCCTCTCTGGGCCATTAGAAGATTGACCGGAACATCAGTCCCTCAAATGCAAATATGCTCAAAGGACATAACAATTTCAGTTCTTGTTAGAACCCAGCTATTTTGCAAGCATTTTTTTTTAAAGCCCTTCTGGGCAAGAGGGAAGAGAATTTGGGTCCACACAGGCATATGCACTGAGGGAGGAACTTCCCTTATGGCAAAGATGGTAGCGTGTGGGCTGAGACTAGGTTAGTTACTATAGTCCACCACTGACAAGTTACCACCGCAGCGATCAGCTCAAGACCAGTTGTGTGCAGTGGTTAAGAGCCTGGGCCTTGCGATCAGGCAGGACTGGATTTGCTCTTGACTCTGCCTCTAGTTGGAGAAGGAAATGGCAACCCACTAGAGTACTCTTATCTGGGAAATCCTATGGACAGAGGAGCCTGGCAGGCTATGCTCCATAGGGGTCACAAAAGAATCAGACATGACTGAGAGATTAAACAACCACAACAGCAACTGGTCCTACTAGCTGTGTGTCCTTGGGAGAGTTATTTAATCTCTCCAAGCTTTGGTTTCTTCATCTGTAAATAGGATTTATAGGAGCCCCCTTCTCAAGAGGTTGTTGTGAGGATTAAATGAGGTGATATATGTAAAGACTCTTAACATAGACTTGGAAATAAGCCTCACATAACAGCTCTCTTTCATGATGATGGTGATGACAATGTCTTTGAGTAGCTGCTATTCACAAATCCTTTTATTCATGTGTTCATTCATGAAACGAGCTGCAGATGTTGCTAACAATGGTGTCTATGAACACATAGGGGTTTCATGGAGTCTTTAAATTCTCCTAAAATCACATGGAAAATTTTGTGCCTGTTCTAAAGAGAATCTCAAAGTGCTCCTTGACCCCACAAAGGTTAAAAATAGTCTCAGGCTTGATCCAGTGGTTAAGACTCTGAGCTTCCAACGCAGGGGGCGCAGGTTTGATCCCTGGTAGGGGAGCTAAGATCCCACAAGCTTTGTGGGGTGGCCAAAAAAAAGAAAAAGAGAGAGATACACCAGATTAGAAAGGTGCTTTCATCTGCAAAGAGTCCACAGAGTATGAAGGCAGACAGACTTAACAGGCAAGCTGCTGCTGAATGACCTGTGAAGGGTGTAAGTGCTGGAGGCCACACAGAGGGGAGAGCAGGTAAGACAGCTTCTTGGAGGGTCAAGCTGAGTCAGAAGATCCCAAGCAGAAGGAATAGCATGCAGAAACTCAGGCTGCAAAACAGAGAAGTGCAGTATGTTGCTGTTCAGTTGCTAAGTTGTGTGCGACTTTGCGACCCCATGGATTGCAGCATGCCAGGATTTCGTCCTTCACCATCTGTCTCCTGGAGTTTGCTCAAATTCATGTCCACTGAATCAGTGATGCTATCTAACCATCTCATCCTCTGTCGCCCCTTCTCCTTTTGCCTGCAATCTTTCTCAGCATCAGGGTCTTTTCCAGTGAGTCAGGTGGCCAAGGTATTGGAGCTTCAGCTTCAGCATCAGTCTTTCCAATGAATTTTCAGGGTTGATTTCCTTTAGGATTGACTGGTTTGATCTCTTTGCTGACCAAGGGCCTCTCAAGTCTTCTCCAGAACCACAGTTTGAAAGCATCAATTCTTCGGGGCTCAGCCTTCTTTATGGTACAACTCTTACATCCGTATAGGACTACCGTGAGAATCCCATGACCAGCATAAAAAGGAAAAAGTGCTACATACTTAAAGTCAAAGTAGGCTGGCAGTAACAGTGCAAGTGCCCAAGGAGTATGTGGCCCAACTTGAGGCAAGCAAATTGGCAGAGGAGAGTTTTAGAAGCATCTTTGAGTCCAGGCTTGGAGCTTAGGCATGGGAAGAGTTGTAAGCGAAGGAGTGACGTGGTCAGAGCTTTGAAAAAAAAAAAAAAAATTCCTCTGTGTATCAGGTAGACCAGAAGAGGAGGCCTTGGTGGGAGTGGGGAGGAGGAAGGTTGGGGAGGAGGCCAGTGTAGCCCTCATCCTGGTGTGAAAGGAGGCCCTGAAGTAAGGCAGTGGGGATTAAAGAAGGAGAGGCAACTTCAATAAATGAGAAGAGGGACTTCCCTGGTGGTCCAGTGGCTAAGACTCTGTGCTCCCAATGCAGGGGATCTGGGTTCAATCCCTGGTCGGAGAACTAGATTCTGTGTGCTGCAACTGAGACCCATTGCAGCCAAATAAATAAATAAATATTTTAAAAAGATAAATGAGATAAATCTGAAGACTTGCTGAGCAGTGGGATTTGGGGGAGGAAGAGGGCGTCTGGAGGGTTTTCAGGATTATGCTTTTCTTTTCTGTGGGCCGAGGGTCCACTGAACGCCTGGTTAGATATCACTGGAGACCTGAGACAGTATGTCCCATTGTTCTGGTCCCAGAAATTCACAGTGTTATCTGGGGGTCAGGGTTGCACATGAAATACTTAACAGGGCAGACCAGTTATAAGCATCAGTTCAGTTCAATTCAGTGGCTCAGTCATGTCCAACTCTTTGGGACCCCATGGACCGCAGCACGCCAGGCCTCCCTGTCCATCACCAACTCCCCAGAGCTTGCTCAGACTCATGTCCATCGAGTCGGTGATGCCATCCAATCATCTGTCATCCCCTTCTCCTCCTGCCTTCAATCTTTCCCAGCATCAGGGTCTTTTCAAATGAGTCAGCTCTTCGCATCAGGTGGCCAAAGTATTGGAGCTTCAGCTCCAACATCAGTCCTTCTAATGTAAGCATTGGTGGCTGCTGAATCGATCAGCGTGGAGATCATTGCGGGCTGATGTGGCTCTGAGGCTCTCCACATTATCATGTCCTAGTTCCCATCTTGGTTGACCTCCTGGCCACATTCACATTATCCCCCTTGGCTGTTTAGGCCTCATGCTCTCGCTCTCTCTCTCAGTCCCTCTTACTCATTCTGCTCAGCATGTTCATCCTCCTCCCCCAAGACCTCCCTCCTGCTCCACTGCGCCCCGGGGTCCAGGCCCATGTGGGTGGCCTCTGCCCCAGTCTTCAGCCTGGCCTCTCACACCTTCCTCTCGCCCTCTGTGATCCAGCCTCGCTGACCTTCCTACAGGCTTCCCAGTGTGCCCTGGTCAGTCCTGCCCTAGGCTTTCACATGCTTCTCCTCTCTGCCTGGAGCACTCTTCCTCCCCATCTTTTATCCGATCTTCCTCCCAACCTCAGCTCTAATAGCCCTGTCTCAGGAATAGGATGACCATTTAATTTGTTGCTGAAACTGGGATATATCTGAAAGCAAAAAGAGTTGCTATTTATGATGACACTGCGTCAGCCAGGCATTGGCTGGTGGACGTGGGGCCTCCTGACTCAGGGTACACTTCTCCAACTCCCTGGATCTGCTCAGTCCCGTGTGCTCTCTTGCTCTCCAGGGCTCATCTCACAGCCTTTACCATGGTTTGTAGCGATACACCAACGTGACTTTGATTCAACCCTTCCACTGCAGTACTCTTGCCTGGAGAATCCCACGGACAGAGGAGCCTGGCAGGCTGCAGTCCATGGGGTCGAAAAGAGTTGGACACGACTGAGCGACTAACAAATCCTGAAAGATGATGCTGTGAAAGTGCTGCATTCAATATGCCAGCAAATTTGGAAAACTCAGCAGTGGCCACAGGACTAGAAAAGATCAGTTTTCATTCCAATCCCAAAGAAAGGCAATGCCAAAAAATGCTCAAACTACCACACAATTGCACTCATCTAGTAAAGTAATGCTCAAAATTCTCCAAGCCAGGCTTCAGCAATATGTGAACCATGAACTTCCTGATGTTCAAGCTGGTTTTAGAAAAGGCAGAGGAACCAGAGATCAAATTGCCAACATCCGCTGGATCATAGAAAAAGCAAGAGAGTTCCAGAAAAGCATCTATTTCTGCTTTATTGACTATGCCAAAGCCTTTGACTGTGTGGATCACAATAAACTGTGGAAAATTCTTCAAGAGATGGGAATACCAGACCACCTGATCTGCCTCTTGAGAAATTTGTTTGCAGGTCAGGAAGCAACAGTTAGAACTGGACATGGAACAACAGACTGGTTCCAAATAGGAAAAGGAGTTCATCAAGGCTGTATATTGTCACCCTGTTTATTTAACTGCTATACATCATGAGAAATGCTGGACTGGAAGAAACACAAGCTGGAATCAAGATTGCTGGGAGAAATATCAATAACCTCAGATATGCAGATGACACCACCCTTATGGCAGAAAGTGAAGAGGTACTCAAAAGCCTCTTGATGAAAGTGAAAGTGGAGAGTGAAAAAGTTGGCTTAAAGCTCAACATTCAGAAAACGAAGATCATGGCATCTGGTCCCACCACTTCATGGGAAATAGATGGGGAAACAGTGGAAACAGTGTCAGACTTTATTTTTCTGGACTCCAAAATCACTGCAGATGGTGACATCAGCCATGAAATTAAAAGACGCTTACTCCTTGGAAGGAAAGTTACAACCAACCTAGATAGCATATTGAGAAGCAGAGACATTACTTTGCCAACAAAGGTTCGTCTAGTCAAGGCTATGGTTTCTCCTGTGGTCATGTATGGATGTGAGAGTTGGACTGTGAAGAAGGCTGAGTGCCGAAGAATTGATCCTTTTGAACTGTGTTGTTGGAGAAGACTCTTGAGAGTCCCTTGGACTGCAAGGAGATCCAACCAGTCCATTCTGAAGGAGATCAGCCCTGGGTTTTCTTTGGAAGGAATGATGCTAAAGCTGAAACTCCAGTACTTTGGCCACCTCATGCAAAGAGTTGATTCATTGGAAAAGACCCTGATGCTTGGAGGGATTGGGGGCAGGAGGAGAAGGGGACGGCAGAGGATGAGATGGCTGGATGGCATCGCTGACTCGATGGACGTGAGTCTCAGTGAACTCCAGGAGTTGGTGTTGGACAGGGAGGCCTGGCGTGCTGCGATTCATGGGGTCACAAAGAGTCAGACATGACTGAGCGACTGATCTGATCTGATCTGAATGACTAACTTTCAAAACCACTTTATCCCCATGGACTGTGTGCCCCAGGAAGGCAGACATGTTCCCTTGTGTCTTCGGCATCTGAGACACTTTGTGCCACTAAGTAGGTGCTTAACACTTAATGGGTAAAACAATTAATGATGAACTCAGATTTGTATTGTTCTGTGGTGCCTAAAGGTGTTTTCGTTTCCATTATCTTGTTCGGTCCCTCTCAGTACCTGACAGTTTTCTCTTCTGGGTCTCCCAAGGACACAGAACAGAGGTCCTGGTTGCTTAAGCTCTTATAGTTGGTAAGTGAACAGAGACAAGTCTAGGATTCTCAGGCTTTCTGACCCCTCAAATCCAGTGCTTTTTCCAAAAGGGTTTGAAGAAGAGGAAAGGGAAGATAATTCCCAGGTAACCTGGAGGATGGTGATGAACTTGAGAAAAATGGGGAGTGGGGAGTCTGAGAAGCACTTGTCAGTTTTCAGTTGCCTGTGACAATCCATGCAGTGTTCCAGGCTCCAGAGAGTCCTAGTAGAGCTATGAATGGCCCCTTAGCCTGGGGGGGAGGTGGTGATGGGGCATAAGCAGACAGTTTTGTTGTCATTTTATTGTAAAATGTAACATAAAACTGACCATCCTAAGCATCTTTAAGTTTACAGTACAGTGGTGTTAAATACATTCACAGAGTTGTTCATTCATCACTACCAACCATCTCCAGGACCCTTTTCATCTTCCCCAGTTGAAACTCTGTACACACTGAGCAATAACTCCCCATTTTCCCCTCCCCCCAGCTCATGGAATGGGCTTCCCTGGTGGCTCAGTGATAAAGAATCTGCCTGCAGTGCAGGAGACTCAGGTTCAATCTCTGGGTCAGTTAGATCCCCTGGAGAAGTAAATGGCATTCCAGTATTCTTGCCAGTATTCTTGCCTGGAGAATCCTATGGACAGAGGAGCCTGGTGGGCTACAATCCATGGGGTTCCCAAAAAGCTGGACATGACTTAGTGACTAAACAGCAACAAAGCTCCTGGAAATGACCATTCTATTTTCTGTGGCTCTGAATTTGACTGCTCTAGCTACCTCACTACCCACTCCAGTGTTCTTGCCTGGAGAATCCCAGGGATGGGGGAGCCTGGTGGGCTGCCATCTATGGGGTTGCACAGAGTCAGACACGACTGAAGTGACTCAGCAGCAGCAGCAGCTACCTCACTATCCTAAAGAAAATCAACCCTGAATATTCATTGGAAGGACTGATGCTGAAGCTGAAGCTCCAATACTTTGGCCACCTGATACGAAGAACCAACTCATTGGAAAAGACCCTGATGCTGGGAAAGATGGAAAGCAGGAGGAGAAGGAGACAACAGAGAATGAGATGGCTGGATGGCATCACTGACTCAGTGGATGTGAGTTTGAGCAAACTCCCGGAGATGGTGAAGGACAGGGAAGCCTGGCATGCTGCAGTCCATGGGGTCGCACAGAGCTGGACACGACTGAACTCCTGAACAACAACAAGCTACCTCACAAAAGTGGAGTCAAGCAGTGTTTGTCCGTTTGTGTTTGGCTTGCTTGACAGTGTAATGTCTTCGGGGTTCATCCATGTTGTAGCAAGCGTCAAAACTTCATTCTTTCTTAAGGCTGAGTTTGATATCACAGCGTGCCTGTATTCCACATAGTGCTTATCCACTGATGGATAGTCAGTGGACACTTGGGCTGTTTCTACTTTCTGATTGTTTGAATAACGTTGCTATCACATTTGCTGTACCAGTATCTGTTGAGTCCCTGATTTCAATCCTTTTTGGATTCAGAAGAGAAATTCAGAAGAGAAATTGCTGAATCATGTGGTAATTTTTGTTTTCCCAGTCATTTTTTACATTCCCACTGTGCAAGGGTTTCAATTCCTCTACATCCTCATCAACACCTATTTCCTTTGTATTATTCTTTTTATAATAGTCTTCCTAATGGGTGTGAAGTGGTTTTGATTTGCATTTTCCTAATAATTAGTGATGTTGAGTATCTTTTCATGTGCTTATTTGCCATCTGTATATCTTCTCTTGAATAGACATAGAGAAATGTCTGTTCAAGTCCTTTGCCCATTTTTTAAATTGGCTTATTTGTGTTGAGTTGTAGGAGTCTTTAAAAATATATTCGAAATATTAATCCCTTATCAGATTTATGATTTTCAAATATTTTCTCCCATTCCATGGGCTGCCCTTTTATTCTGTTGACAGTGTCCTTTGATGCAAAAGTTTCAATTTTGATGAAGTTGAGGCTTCCCTGATGGCTCAGACAGTAAAGAATCTTCCTGCAATGCTGGAGGCCTGGGTTCAATCCCTGGGTTGGGAAGATCCCCTGGAGGAGGAAATGGCAACCCACTCCAGTATTCTTGCCTGGAGAATCCCATGGACAGAGGAACCTGGCGGTCTACAGTCCACGGGATCGAAGAGTTGGACATGACTGAGTGACTAACATTTCTTTTCACTTTGTTTATTTTTTCTTTTGTTGCCTATGCTTTTAGTATCATGTCTAAGAAATCATTCCCAAGTCCAATGTCATGAAACTTATCGCCTCTATTATCTTCTATGAGTTTCATTTCTTTTGTTCTTATGATTAGGTCTTTGACCCACTTTGAGTTAATTTTTATCTATGGTGTAAGGTAAGGGTCCAGCTTCACCTTTTTGTATGTAGATATCCGACCTTCCCAACACCAATTTTTGAAAAGACTCTCCTTCTGCAAATGAATAGACTAGTCATCTTTGTCGAAAATCATTTGACCGTATATGGGAGGGTTTTTTCCTGAGTTCTCTGTCTTATTCCATTGGTCTATATGCCTGTCTTTATGCTAGTTCCACACTGTTTTTAATTTATTTTTATTATTTTTAATTTTGAGATGTTTTAGGTTCACAGCAAAACTGAGTAGAAGGGATGGAGATTTCCCATATAATCACCGCCCTCACGTATACACTATCAAAATCCCATACCAAAGCGATAGGTTTGTTAAAATCAATGAACCTTTGTTGCAGATCATTGTCACCCGAAGTCCGTAGTTTATATCAGTGTTCACTTTTGGTGATGTACATTCTGTGGCTTTAGACAAAGCTATGGTGGTGTGAATTCACCGTTATGGTATGAGAGAGTGTTGTTTCACTGCCCTAAAAACCTTCTGTGCTTTGCCTAGTCATCCCTCCAAGACTAGCCCCTGGCAACCACTGATCCTTTCACTGTCTCCATAGTTGTGCCTTTTCCGGAAAGTCAGATAACTGGAATCATACCTTATGTAGCCTTTTCAGATGGGCTTCTTTTGCTTAATAATATGCATTTAAGGGTCCTCCATGTCTTTTCATGGCTCAGTAGCTCATTTCTTTTTAGCACCGAAGAAAAGTCCATTGCCTGGCTGTACCATGGCTTATTTATCCACTCACTCACTGAAGGACATCTTGGTTGTTTCCAGGCCTTAGCAATTACGAATTAAGCTGCTATAAACCTTTACATGGAGGGCTTTTTTGTGGACATAAGTTTTTAATTAATTTGAATAATACCGAGGAGCATAATTGCTGGATCATCTGATAAGAGTATATTTAGGTTTGTAAGAAATTTCCAAACTGTCTTCCAAAGTGGCTGTACCATTTCGCATTCCCATCAGCAGTAGATGAGTGTTCCTGTTGCTCCTTACCCCCGTCAGCACTTGGTGGTGTTGTGTTCTGGATTTTGGGCATTTTAAGGTGTGCAGTGGTATCTCATTATTGTTTTATGCACTGTTTTGATTACTATAGCTTTGTTATAAGTTTTGGCATCAGAAAGTGTGATACCTCCAAAATTGTTTTGGCTATTTGGGATTCCTTGATATTTCATGTGAATTTTAAGAAGGATATTTCTATTTCTGCAAAAAAAAAAAGTTACTGGAATTTTGGTTGGGATTTCATTGAATCTGAGGATCATTTTGAGTAGTGTTGACATTTTAATAATATGAAGCCTTCTCATCCTTGAACATGGGATATCTTTCCACTTATCTGTGTCTGCCATTTCTTTTGGCAACATTTTGTAATTTTTAGTGTACAAGTCTTTGTCCCCTTGGTTAATACCTAATTATTTTATTCTTTTTGATGCTGTGGTAAATTGAATTGTTTTCTTAATTTTCTTTTTGGATGTTCATGGTCAGTATATAGAAAAACAACTGATTTTTTTGTGTATTGATTTTGTATCTAGTAACTTTGTTGAGTTCATTTATTGTGTGTGTGTGTGTATGTAATCTTTAGGATTTTCTATATATAAGATCATGTCCTCTGAAAATAGATAATTTTACTTCTTCCTTTCCAATTTGGATGTCTCGTTTCTTTTTCTTGCCTATTGCTCTGGTTAGAACTTCCAATACCATGTTGAATAGAAAGTGGCAAAAGTGAGTCTCCTGGTCTCCTTCCTGATATCAGAAGAAAAGCTTTCAGTTTCACCATTGAGCTTGATGTTAGCTGTTTAAGCGGTTTTTCAAAGGATCTTAAAAAGACATGGGATTATGAGATGCTGGTTTGGTGGTTTAGTTGCTAAGTTGTGTCGGACTCTGGCAACCTCATGGACTGTAGCCCGCCAGGCTCCTCTGTACACAAGATTCTCCAGGCAAGAATACTGGAGTGGTTTGCTATTTTCTTCTCCAGGGTATCTTCCAGACCTAGGGATTGAACCCAGGTCTCCTGCACTGCAGGCAGATTCTTTACCAACTGAGCTACCAGGGAAGCCTGAGAGACAAGATGCTGGGACCTACTTAATATCATGTTTCTCTGTTTTCTCAGCACTGAGCAAAGTGCCTGGCACATAGGTTATTGAATAAATTGATTTAGAAAGACAGTTTCTCAAATAGAGTTAGGGGCTCTCTGAATGAAAGGTTAACTTAGAAATCATGAAAGTGTCAAGGATTGAAAGGTGATCCTAAGGGTGATAAGGATTCCTAGGTTATCCACTGAGGGTTTCAATTACTTGCAACCAGAAAATCCCTTGCTAAGACCTTAAAGGGTCTTGTGTATTGATCAGGTGTCAATCCCACAGCGTGGGCAGCAAAGCCACTTGGATCCTAGTAAATGTTGCTTGGATAGTATGCTTTATAGAGGAACCTCCTCATAAAGTTATTTTTCCCTCTTCTATATTAGTACTTAACAGCTGGAAGACAATAACATATGTTGTATCTCCTTGTATTTATGACTGCCGAATTAATAACTTCAATCCACTGGATATAAAGAAAATGAGTGAAGTGCTATAAATTATAGATGGAAGTTGTTAATGCTAATAGAGTGTGTAACATATGCCTCACTTTGGCACAGTTTTGAGACAATGTGAATGATGTAAAGGGCTTGAGTCTGTTTGCCTTCATTTTAATTTGGAATCATTGGGAAGCTTTGAGTCACTGCCATTTCATTGGTAACGCCATGTTCTTTCATTGGAACTTCACCCTCTTAGCTTGGAGCAGATAAAAATTCTGATTAACTATAGTCTTAGGATGGGAAAATTGGATGCTTTTACTTAATATGCTGATATTTCTCTTCATTTGGACTTCTAACAAGTAGGTTCTAAATATGAACTAACATGTCCTTGCTCTTTTCCCTTAAGGAGAGTCGAGTGATGCATTTAAAAAATACACTGTGTAAATGCAGAGCTTGTTGATAACTGGGAGAGGAAATAAGATGTAGAAAGAGCAGGCCCCTTGGTCTTAGCAAGGGATTTTCTGGTTGCAAGTAATTGAAACCCTCTAGCTTGAGCAAAGGGGATGCATTCCAAGGGTATGAGACTGCCTCACAGGATCCAAGGACAGAAGGGACAGTGGGGCTCAGAAGGGCCTGGGCCCAGGGTCTAGAAGCCCTGGGAACTGAGGTCACTCGGTCTGTGTCGCCAGGGCCACATGGCCTCGTCTCTGCTTTTCTCTTTGCACCTGCTTCTTTCTCCTCTCTTAGTAGACTGGCTGCCTTTGCTTCTCTGTGCACATGGCCAAGCACAGCTGCCCGGCTCTGGCGTTTGATCCCTTTCAGTTCAAGGGCCGGCAGAGGCTGCTGGGCATCTCTGATTTCCATATTC
Source organism: Bos mutus (assembly GCF_027580195.1). Classification (NCBI taxonomy): domain Eukaryota; kingdom Metazoa; phylum Chordata; class Mammalia; order Artiodactyla; family Bovidae; genus Bos; species Bos mutus. The sequence continues at coordinate 13,908,124 of NC_091627.1, forward strand.
CTGGAAGAGAGAATCTGGTTATCTCATCATGAGTCAGAGGACTATTCCTGGTTTGTTCATTTATTCATTCAAAAAGTCTTTGTTGAATGCCAGGAACAGTTTTAGGCTCCCGGGAATACATCCTGCCCTTGGGGACTGTGTATGTGTGTGTGTGTTGAGAAACAGAGAGAGAGAGACGTTGTGAGAACTTGTTTTAGGGGCACCAGTTTGCACATTGCAGTTTTAAGAGAAAGAGAAGTATGGTTTGGAATTCATATAGACCTGGATTCAGATCCGCCTGTTACCGGCTCTGTGCAGCCTTGGGTGTGTTACCTTACCTCTCTCATCCCCGATTTTCTCATCAGTGAAATGGATATCATCCTTTCTAGAATGGTTATGGGGATTCTAATGAATGGGTGCCTATAAAATCACTTGTAGAGTGCCAGCCATGCTGAATCAGAACCCTGCCTCTCAGTGGTCATGACCCTGAGAAAGTTACTTAGCCTGACTGAATTTGTTCTGTAACACAGGAAAGAATGTCAGCAACTTCACAGGCTTGTTACAAGCATCCAGTCACGTGGTGTGTGCCAGGGCGTGGGGAATTAGTACAGAAGAGACACTCAGGGCGGTAGTTAATCACATTTCCCCTCTTTCTTCCAGTTCCCATTTGGCCGACGCTTGCCTTGTGACATCTACTGGCACGGAGTTTCATTTCACGACAATGACATATTCTCCGGTCAAGTGAACAAGTTTCCAGGTATCTACTGTTATTGCTGGCATTTAAAAATGTGTCTAGGGCTGAGTCTCAGGGTACACTCTTGGACAAAAGTATGCCAGTGTTTTGAGATCAAACTGGAGGGCTCTTAATTGGGAATGGCTGCCACCGTGCTGCGATCTTGGGAGGGAAGATGATCAGGACTTAACCCACCAAGGGCTTAAAGACTGGAAGTTCCAAAGTGTGAAGAGATTGGTTCTTCTGGCCTAATCCCACTGCTGGAAGACCATGGCTCTCACTTTGGGGTTTTTCATATAATGTGGGTGTGTCATGGAGGGACGATATTTTCAAAATGAAAAAACTCACCATAGTTTCTGGAACACTTCAATGACTCAGTGAGTGTGGACTCTGAATGCCTCTATGTGTGTGGCTTTCTCTAGTAGATCATGAGCTCCTGGGAGGGGCCATGACTCCCGCACCTCTGTAGATTCCTGTGGCTCCTGCAACCCTTCTGGACACACCTGAGGTGCTCTGTAACTGCTTTCTCACTGACTCACTGAAACTCAGAGGCAGCCCCAGTTTTACGCTCATCGCAGGGAACGAGAAAGCCTGACATCAAAGCAATAAAATGAACCATTTCCCCTACAGAGTTAGTCTAACATTAATAAAAGCTTCATGTTGCACTACAATAAGTAAACAAACCATTTAAATTTCTAATTAATTTGCAGGAGACAGAGGTACTAAAATTCCAGGACTTTGTCCCAGAAATGGGATTCACAGTTGCCATTTCCTTTAAGTGCCATGTCTGGAGGTGCTGTTTTAAAATCAAAAGGCAGCATCTCCATCCTGGGAACAGGAGGTCTGGGCAGCGTCTGTCTTCATACCCTGAGGGCATTATCTAGTGAGATGATTATCTAGTGAGACTGCATGGGAGACTTGGTGCCAGATAAGTGCCACAGCCAACACTCTAGGAGACCTCCCCATTCCGTTCCCAGCCACCCTATCGTATAACTTTTCCCTTTCCTTTTAGCCTCTACCACCTTCTTCTGCCCTGATTACTATTCATTATTTCCATTGGTTAAGTGGAGAGGAGGGGTTAAGGTGAGTGGGAGTGTGTAAGGAGAAATGAACATTTGGTTAATCAGGGTATGATTTCAGTGAAAGAGGTGCCACTCATTTTCAGAAATTTTTACATAAGACACAAACCATTTAGAATACGATAACAGATAAATTTTTAAAAGAACAGGGACTTGACTGGCAGTCCAGTGATTAAGACTTTGCCTTCTAACGATCCCTGATTGAGGAGCTAAGATTCTCACATGCCTCACAGCCAAAAAAACCAAAACATAAAAACATAAGTAATACTGTAACAAATTCAATAAAGACTTAAAAAATGGTTCATATTTTAAAAAGAGAGAGAGAGAGGGAACATCACCCAAATCCCATTCCTCATTGAACGAAACCATGATGTGAATATTTCTATTTATTGTTGTTTAGTTGCTAAATCGTGTCTGACTCTTTTCTATATTTATTTCCTCCCAAACCTTAATCATGTTTGTGTATCATTTTTACATAGTTGCCTGACTATAAGATGTTTGCTCTAGTGTTTCATTTATGCTTATTTTTAAGAGGAGAATCAACTGGTCTTTTTCTTTGGCAGTCCATGCCATATGGTTAAGAAAATACCTCTTAGAAAACCCAATATCCATACATTATACAGTGGCAAGTTATACTATGTCCACTAGGGGCGGTTTTCAACTAAGCCAACAGACTATCATAGGCCCCTTGGCTCAGATTCACTTGGAAGGACACAGGACAGGAAGCACAGCTTGCCAGCCAGTCAATGTCATGCGTTTCTTTTTAGCTGAGTCTTTACAAGGGTTCCAGAGCTAAGTCTTTGGCTCCTCCAGGGAAAGCTCAGGTGCAAGGAGACACGATCCATATTGGTGGCTGTGGATCGGCCTTGACTCAGAAACCCGGAAGGAGCCAATAGCCCACGCAGCTCCTCCGTAGCATAGCTTCCAACGTCCCCGCCAGGGTCATGCTAAGTTACAAGATTCATTACACTCAGGAAAGCCCAGAGCTATGGCTCCTGACAAGGTATTTATGTGAGATGCCAGTAAATGATCATTTTAACCATATGCTCTGTTGTCTAGTCACAGAGCTAACTTTCCCCCTTTATCGGTTTCCTGGGGAACAGAGCTAGAAAATTAACTCAAGATCAGATAGGTTCTTGGAGGAGGCAGGTTTTTGTCTGAGGACGAGGAGAACTCTTGCAGCCAGGGTTCTTGCATGGTTTTAATGGGATAGCTATCATTTTCTCTGTCTGGCTGCTCATAAAAGATGACTTTTGGGGGACTTCCCTGGTGGTCCAGTAGAAGAATCCTTCCAATATGGGGGATAAAAGTTTGATCCCTGGTTGGGGAACTAAGATCCCACATGCCATGGGGTAACTAGGCCTGTGCAGTGTAGAGCCCATGTCGCACAAGAGAGAAGCCCATGATCTGCGATAAAGAGGCTACCTGCTGCACCCGATGCAGCCAAATAAAATAAATACATAGATAAATATCTTTTTGAGAAAAAAGATGACATTTTAATGCCACTAACAGGACTTACTGTGATATTGGGGGAGCAAAATTTGGAAGAAAGAAACTCTTTGAATGAGGGCAGAGTTCCCAAGACATGAATCATCAAATGGGCTTCACTGACATTTTGCCCATTTTCTCGTTTCATCTGACGGCTGAGAGCAGGAAGGAAGGAGTCGCTATAGCTTGACATTTGGGATGCAGGTAGAAATACAGGAAAAATTACCTTCAGAGGACTAGTTTCATTAAAGGTGATATAAGAACATTCATTCTAAAGAAGAACGCTCGCCCCATCTCATATTCCAAGTGCCAGTGATAGGAACATACAATTATCCTCTTTACTAACACCAGCTGCTGCTGCTGCTAAGTCGCTTCAGTCGTGTCCGACTCTGTGAGACCCCATAGACGGAAGCCAACCAGGCTCTCCCGTCCCTGGGATTCTCCAGGCAAGAACACTTATTAGCTTTAATGACAAAGAAGGCTCTGGAACCTCTAGGCAGCAGACCAGTGCTGCCACACCCTCTGCCCTGTGAAAGACAACGTGCTTAGCGACGATCCCAGAACTGTGCTCGGGTTGGTGTCCACGCTTATCTAACGTCTCTGATACATCCCATTATTCCAAAGCTGCATTTCATATGCATCATGTATTACTTAGAGCAAGTTCCAGAGGATGTGCCAGGCAAGGATAAGCACTGCACATGCTGAATAAGCTGAAAACTTTTGGATAAACATATGGAAGTAATTTATTTTGTTCATGTCAGCATGTTAGATTTTAGCCACTTTTCTATGGGCAATTGCCTTCAAGATATGTTATTATATCTTAACTGATGAATTAAAACTTTCACTAAAAATAATCTGATTTAGATAGGTCTTTACTTTAAGAAAGCCCAGAACTGTCAGTTCTCGACTTTACAAACAACGGGGTTTTGTTTTTTCTTTTGCTGAGTTGCCGGCTCTGGAATATATGACAGCACGTGGCAGGTGGCACTTGAGAGCCCACCATGAGAAGGGGACTTTGTCAGAGGAGGAGGGGGCCCCAGGGAGGGATCTCTGGGGGCGGCTGTCTGCTAATCTCTGGTCTGGGCTAGGGATATAAAGATGAGGAGAAAAGCGCTTAAAGAGAGAAGTTAAATACAAGATAAGCACTATGCCAGAGGAAGCTTGGGGTGCTGTGAGAATAAGGAGCAAGAGCATGTGACCTGACCCAGATCTGCCTGGGGGGAAGGTGGGGCAAGAGATCCTGGAGAAGAGGATTGCAAGTGTGAACTGAGCCTCCAGGGCTGGATGGGCCTGACCCCCACGCTAGACAAGGGCGCAGAGGTGGTGCAGAGGTGTAGAGTGATTTGCATGTTGCAATGGCACCCCACTCCAGTACTCTTGCCTAGAAAATCCCATGGACGGAGGAGCCTGGTAGGCTGCAGTCCATGGGGTCACTAGGAGTCGGACACGACTGAGCGACTTCACTTTCACTTTTCACTTTCATGCATTGGAGAAGGAAATGGCAACCCACTCCAGTGTTCTTGCCTCTGGAGAATCCCAGGGATGGGGGAGCCTGGTGGGCTGCCGTCTATGGGGTCGCACATGCAGTGAAAGGCAAGCGGCCTGTGGTCGTTAGAAAGGGTCGTGTGTGATGGGACAGTGGGGAGGTGAGAGGCAGGGACCAAGGTCACAGGGAGTCACTGAGAAATTTCCAAGCTAGAGAGTGACACGGGCCGGTGTGCAGATGGAAAGATATTCCAGAGGGGATGCACTGGAGGTGGAGGTGGAGGAGTTGGGGCGTAGAGAGGCTGAGAGAGGAAACAGCTAAGAGGCTACTGTATTTTTCAGAATCTGAAAGTATTGTTTGCTGCTTGATGGTTATTATGTGTTTTTGCCAAGAATTATTGTTATAAGCGATACTTGGATTGAGTAGTACTCCCAACATAGCTCACATTATGTTTTGTTTTTAATTTGGGTTAACTAGGTCTGTGTAGACAGGCCAGAGGATCAGACTGTTACACTTCTGTGTAACTCCAGTGGGCTGAGACCCCCCCACCTTCCGCCTCTACTGCCCCAGGCTGTGAGACTGCAGTGAGGCAGACAGCAAAACCCAGGCTCAGAAGCAATGGCAGGAGGCAAGCTTTTGGATGAGAAGCTTTAGCCTGAGTGAGGGGTATTTCCCACCCGGTAGGGGAACGGCTACAACAAGGACATCTAAGAACAGACCTTCCTGAGAAGCCCAGGTAGACAGTCAGCCTCAAGAGAACCTGTTAGGACAGCAGGAGCCCAGCCCCTGGGCTCAAGCCACAGGAGGACTCCAGCCCTTGCAGCGGAGGCTTAGGGGCAACATGGGAGGAGGAACATGGGAGACATTGGGCAAAGGCATTGCTGAGGCAGCCACTTAGGCACCAGGAGCCAAGAACAGGTGACCAACATTTGAGGACAAGCAATGGCACCTCAGAGAAATAGCTAAAATCCTCCTTATCTGGCCCTCCCTGGTGGTACAGTGGTTAAGAATCCGCCTGCCAATGCAGGGGACACGGGTTCTATTCCTGGTCTGGGGAGATTCCACATGCCTTGAGCAACTAAGCCAGTGCACCACAACTCCTGAAGCCCGTGCACCTAGAACCCATGCTCCACAAGAGAAGTCCCTGTAATGAGAAGCCCAGGGACCACAACCAAGAGCAGCCCCCACTTGCCACAACTAGAGAAAGCCCGTGAGCAGCAACAAAGACCCAGCACAACCAAAATGAATGAATAAGTAAATTCATTAATTAAAAAATATCCTCCTTATCTAGCTGGAGTACAAAGGAAGGGTCACAGTGTTAGCAAAGGGGAGCTGGTGGTGGGACCCAGAGCTTCTACCTCAGGTCAGAATGGGTCCCAGAGCCTTGGGCAGGGGTCACAGATAGGGGTCAGGTATTACAGCAACCCTAGAGAAGGGAGGCAGAGTCTGCAGCCAGCAGGGTCTGGCAATGACCTGCCTCTGTACATGTTTACTCTGGGAATGTACGCTCTGGCCCAGCTAGAAACCCAGCTACTCTTATCAGCGTCTTTCTGAGCGATGGCACAGCCCACATCTGACTTTGAGCTGCGGCCCCAGGCAGGGCTAGCTAGGAGCTTCCTCCTGGGGCCTAGCGGGGGACTCAGAGATACTGTCCCAAAGCACTGGGTAGGAACTGGGTAGCAGCTTAGAGATGGCGGAGGACCCAAGGTGTCAGCTGTAACTGGACTGAGGGAGGTCTACACTGCTGCCTTCTGGAGACAGGCATTCAGGCAGGGTTAGGGGTGAGCTGTCTAGCCTGCGGGTCAGGAGCACCTGGGAAGAGTAGCCATGGCTTGTCGGGATGGCTTCTTAAGTTGGCTGTTGTTTGTAGAGAACTACCTGGAGACAGATTCAAGTGTAAACTCAGAAAACAGATCTGTTAGCCGGTGTGGGGGATAAGCGATCCACATGACAGAAGGAGCCATCACAGATTTCAAATAAGTGTTTGTTCAATTTGCTGGACACTGATTTCCGTGGGACTTCTCTGGAGCATTTGAACCACACTCCTGTACTCACAGCATTCCTATTTGTGTTGTGCGAGTCCTTCCACAGGCCGAGGGATTTCTGCAAGCAAACATTCCCTGCTGTCACATGACCGTTAAAATGGGGAAAACACCCCGGCACTATTTGGCCCATCATGTATTTGCTGTAAGATGCTATATTATAGGGAGCTTCCCAGGTGGGGAACCCACCTGCCAATGCAGGAGATGTAAGAGACATGGGTTTGATACCTGGGTCGGGAAGATCTGGTGGATCAGGGCACGGCAACCCACTCCAGTACTCTTGCCTGGGGAATCCCACGGACTGAGGAGCCTGGTGGGCTACAGTCCATGGGGTCGCAAAAAGTCGGACATGACTGAGCGACTTCACTTGTCACTTCACTATGAAGGTTTTTAGTTTAATACTAAAACTAAAACTTGAAATTCAACTAAGAAATCTCCAAAGAAGTTGGAATTTTGTGTACTTTATATTCAGCTCCCATGTTTATAACTCAAAACTTCTAATTTTGTGGGGGAATAAAAGGAAATAGCTCTAATTTCCTGAACTCATACCAATTTCTTAGAAGTTCCCAAAGTGTCCTCAGTGTTTTCTCTAATATCAGAGAATCCATGTTAGGACACAGTTTATTAGTACCTTTAAAGCTCCTTTGCTGCTGCTGCTGCTGCTAAGTCGATTCAGTCGTGTCCGACGCTGTGCGACCCCATAGACGGCAGCTCACTAGGCTCCTCCGTCCCTGGGATTTTCCAGGCAAGAGTACTGGAGTGGGGTGCCATTGCCTTCTCCGTAAAGCTCCTTTATTTCTTACTTAATCCTTCCCTGCTAAGTCACATCAGTCGTGTCCAACTCTGTGCGACCCCATAGACGGCAGCCCGCCAGGCTTCTGTCTCTGGGATTCTCATGGCAAGAATACTGGAGTGGGTTGCCATTTCCCTCTCCAGTGCATGAAAGTGAAAAGTGAAAGTGAAGTCGCTCAGTTGTGTCCGACTCTTCGAGACCCCATGGATTGTAGCCTACTAGGCTCCTCTGTCCATGGGATTTCCCAGGCAAGAGTACTGGAGTGGGTTGCCATTGCCTTCTCCAATCCTTCCCTAGCTCCTTCTAAACAAGAAGTAAGAACCTGACATCTTCAAGCTGTGATCTTTTAGATTTTTATGGCTCTTTTTAATATTCTGGGGGAAGCAAGAAGTAGATTATTAAAACCTTCATCTCAAACACCATTGGCTTCTTAAACATGGGAGTTTAGAGAAACCTCATGCATTCTGACTTTGCCCATTGGAATGTGGTAATTTGTATATGCCAAACTGATGTGGAACTTTGTACTTTCTAGTAAAAATTACTTTGCTGGCAAATTTCAAGTCATTAATGGAATTGTGTAACCTCTTTTGGGGTGAAGGCCATTTTTAGTGTCCTTTATTTTTTTTGAGCAGTGATATTTGCCTTAGGGAAGTAAGCATGCTAAAGTTTAATTTTTACCTATTTGCCTAAAATTTGCTAAGATATATACTAAGTTCCTTTTCTTGTCAGCATTTCTAAAGATGTTACAAGGAAAAAAATCTACCAATCTTTGAAAATGTTTTATAAGTGAGACTCTTCTATTCCCTCTGGGCAAATTAATGAGATCTGATCAATGTCAGTGTCAGTACTTAAATAACTGAAGAACTCCTACAGTTTCCATTTTTTCCCCTTAAATTATACTGTAATATCCTCTCTACTTCCTGTCCTGATTTCAAGGAGACAGATTTTCTGCTGAAAGGTGTATATATTTTTCTACTTTATGCCTTTAATACTCATGAAAGATTAAAACAAAGCAACTTAATTAAGCTTCTCATAATGTAGCCAGAGTCCACTAGATAATATTCTCCAGGGTATAAGATGGAAAGAATCCCAGAGGTATGTGTGGTGGCCCAAAATTAAAGAGGATATTAAGTTTTAACTGCAAGATATAAATTCTTCTCTTTATTCGTTATCTAGGGGGCTGACAAAGAATGGAATAATAAACTAGGTGGAAACTCATTCCTTCAAATTGATGCTTCATTTTTACAAGGAGAAGAAAAAGATCTGTCTATTCCCTCAAGTTTTTCATTAATTTGGCAGGTCTTTCCAAACCATGAATCACCGCTGCGGAGAACTACTCATACCTTTTTTAAAAATCCCTTCTGAAAAAGTGAATGTGTCGGGTGGGTGGTTTTAAAAGTCCCCAGTAATGGCTGTTTTATAGCTAGTGGCCCACTGTTGTTGAAACCCCACAACTTCTCTTCTCCCCAGGCATGACGGAGATGGTGCGGAAAATTACACTGAGCAGAGCCGTGAGAATCATGCAGAATCTCTTTCCAGAGGAGTACAACTTCTACCCTCGCTCATGGATTCTGCCTGATGAGTTCCAGCTCTTTGTGGCTCAGGTAGGTAGCATCCCATCCCCGTGACCTGTGAATTCTATGATGGCTGCAACTGGATCCTGGGTCACGTGTGCTGGGAGCTGGGGCAAGGGGTCCCTAGGAAGCTCAGACTGGCCTGGGGTGTGTCTTAACAGGACATAGCAGATATTGCAGCAATCAGGGCAGCTTGCAGAAATGAACAGATGGGATGACAGGTAAACTGAGGAAGTGGGTCCTGACACCAGGAGACAAGCCTGAGGATGGTTATCAGGAGCTAAATCATGGAGTCAGGGCATTTGAAGAGCCAGGGAGACACAGCGGAAGCAGGCGGCTGAGCCCACAAGTGGACTGGGGCTGTTCGGGTGAATCCCAAAGGTGTGGTCTCCCCGGCATCTCGTGATGTGAAACATTGGAGGTCAGGCTCTGTTTCAAGGCCAGTGAAGGTCTGACCAATGGAGGGGGAAACCTTTTAAGTGTCCTGTTTTGAACTTGTTCCAGAATCAATTTTCCAGTGACCCATTCCATATCCAAACACTTAAAAAAAAAAACTTGAAATGGTAATTTTGAAAAAGCACCTTTCTCTGGAATGGTGGTTACATGGGTTTGTAGACATTTCTTAAAATTCTTCAAATTATTAACTTAAAATGGGAGCAGTTGTTGTACGCAAATTGCAGTTAATTAAAAAAATAAATTTTGGCTGGTCCCTATCCTTACCCTCAACTTACCACTTCTGTTGATCTGCTCAGACAATTGTCAGTATGTGGAATACCTTTCTGTCCCATTTCTACAACTCATTTTAAGTATTCTGCAAGGCTGAGTTTAAATGGGATACCAACTATGTCTTCCAAACCAGATAAGTGAGAGGAGCATTGCTGTCATCCCCAGAAGTCCCTCTGTGCCTTTTTTCCATCAGTCCCCACAACCCCTAGTCCAGGTAACTGCTGATCTGCATTCTCATTATAGATTAGTATTGCCTGTTCAAGAAATTTATATAAATGGGATCACACAGTATGTACTCTTTTTTTTTTTTGAGAATTATGGTTTTGAGTTTCGTCCATGTTTGTTGAATCAGTAGTTAGTATTTTTTATTGCTGAATAGAGTTACATGATGAATATACCCCAACTTGTTTATCTACTCACCAATGGATGTTCATCTGGGTTTTTTCCAGTTTGGAGATATTATAAATAAAGCTGCCATGACTAATCATATACAAGTCATTTTGTGGATCTAGGTTTTCATTTCCCATGGGTAAAACCTAAGAGTGGAATTGCAGGATCATATGGCATGTGTGTGTTTAACTTTGTGAGAAATCGCAAAATTGTTTTCCAAAGTGGCTGGACCACTCTACACTCTCTCCAGCAGTGCGTGAATTCCCTTTGTTCTGCGTCATTGCCAGTACTTGGTATAGTTAGTCTTTTGAATTTTATACACTCAGGTATAATTGTATAATTATATTAATACAATTGTATAATTGTATCTCCTTATGGTTTTAATTACACCTCCCCTTTGCACTGTGCTTTTGGGCCATGTGAATATCTTCCTTGGTTAAGTGCGTATTCAAACTTCTGCTCGTTTTGTTAGCATTTTATTTTTAAGTTGTAGGTTCTTTCTATACAACTCTTTTGTATATGTATTGTGATGTGTATTAATATATTGTGAATATTTTCTCACACTTGGCTTTTCAATCTTAACCTTGAATTTTCACTTTTTAATTCTGTCTTTGGAAGAGCAAATATTTTTAATTTTTAAAATTTATTTGTTTTTAATTGGGGGATAATTACTTTACAATATTGTATTGGTTTCTGCCAAACATCAACACGAATCAACCATAGGTATACATATGTCCAGGTTTCCCAGGTGGCTCAGTGGTAAAGAATCTACCTGCCAATGCAGGAGATGCAGGAGTTGTGGGTTCAATCCCTGGGTGGAGAAGATCCCCTGGAGGAGCAAATGGCAACCCACTCCAATATCCTTGCCTGGAGAGTCGCACAGACTGAGGAGCCTGGCAGGCTGCAGTCCATGCGATCACAAGGAGTCAGGCATGACTGAACACACGCGCAGTTGCATATGTCCCTCCCTCCTGAACCTCCCTCCCAACTCCCACTCCATTCTGTCCCTCTCGGTTGTCCCAGAGCACCGGGCTTGAGCTCCCTGTTTTTAATTTTTATAACATTGAATGTATCAGTTCTTTTCTTTCATAGTTTGTGCTTCTTGTGTGATGCCTAAGACACTCTTGCCTAACTAAAGGTTGTGAAAACTTTGTTGTTTTTTCTAGACGCTTTATACTTTTAGTCTTACATTTATGCCTGTGATCCATTTCAAGTTAGTTTTTATGTACAGCATGAGATTAAAATTGAAGTTTACTTTTCCCATATGGATATTCAGTTGCTTCATCATTCTTTGCTGAAAGGATTTTCATTTTCCACGTTGAATTACCTTGGCATCTTTGTAATGTTATGACCTTCTCAATACAGTCTGTTAGCAGACACAGGATGTCAAGATGTCTTAATTCTGGTGATGTTAATTTTGATCACTTAGTTAAGGTAGTATCTACTAAGTTTCTCTCCTGTACAGATACGATTTTTCCTTTGTAATCATTAAGTATCTTGTGGGGAGATATTTTGAGACTGTGCAGATAGCCTATTTGTCTCATACTTTAAAAACAGAAACAACAGCCCTAATTAAGGTACAGTTAAGCTGCAAATATTTAAAGTGTACAGTTTGATATGTTTTGATATATGTAAAAATGTGTAAAACCATCATCACAACCAAGCTAATGAACATATCCATCACCCCAAACTGTTTTGTCATGTTCCACTGTAATCCTTTCGTTCTTCTCCTCCCTGCTCTCTACCTCCCATCGCCAGGCAACCGTGGATGTATTTTCAGTCAGGATTAGTTTGTACTTTCTAGAATTTTCTGTAAATGGAATCATACAGAGATACTTTTCTGTATGTGTTTTGGGGGTGGGAGAGTCTGGCTTTTTTTCACTCAACCTAATTATTTTGAGATTCATCATGTTGTAGTTTCATCAGTAATTAATTCCTTATTAGTGAAAGTGTTAGGTCCTCAGTCATGTCTGACTCTTTGCAACCCCATGAATGGTAGCCCACCAGGCTCCTCTGTCCATGGAATTCTCCAGGCAAGAATACTGGAGTGGGTAGCCATTTCCTTCTCCAGGAGGTCTTCCTGACCCAGGGATCAAACCTGGCTCCCCTGCAATGCAGGCAGATTCTTTACCATCTGAGCCACCAGGGAAGCCCTCTTGTTAGTAAAGAGTATTCTATTAAATGTATTTACCACAGTTTGTTTATACCTTCAATTGCTGCTGAATATTTTTATTGATTCCAGGTTTTGGATGTTACAGAATGTTACAAATAAATATTCTATGAACATTCCTGTATAAGTGTTTGTGTAGACATATGATTTCTTTTGAATAAAAGGTTAGAAATAGAATGTCTGGATCACAGAGTAGGTGTCCATTTAATTTTAAAGAAATTACCAATTGTTTTCCAAAGAAGGTTGTGCCATTTTGTATTCCCAAGAGCAACATATGATAATTCTAATTCTTCCACATCCTTGCAAACACTTGGTAATAGTCATTCTTTTTAATTTCAGCCATCCTGACAGGTGTGCAGTGGTTTCTCATTAGTTTTAATTTGTATTTCCCTAATTATTAATGATTCTGTGCATCTGTTTGTGTGCTTATTTGTCATCCAAATGTATACTTTGATGAAATATCTATTCACATCTTTCACTCATTTTAAGAACTGAGTTATTTTTGCTATTGCATTTTGAAAGTTCTTTGTATATTTTGAACACGTGTGTTTATCAGCTATACCAATTACAAATATTTTCTCTCGGTTTGTGCCTTGTCTTTTCATCCTTGTAACATTATCTTTTGAAGAGCGAGTTCTAAAATCTGATGAATCAATTGATTGACTTTTTCCTTTATGGATCATACTTTTGGTGTCATGTAGCAGGAATCTTTACCTAACCTAAGTTCACAAAGATATTCTCTTATGTTTCTGTCTCCAAGTTTGTAGTTTTAAGTTTAGGTCTATGATTTGTTTTGAGTTAGTTTTTTTTTTTAATATGATGTGAGATATGGGTTCACTTTTTTCTAACATGAGATATCCAACAGCTTCAGAAACATTTGATGAGAATGCTAACCTTTCCCCCCATTGCTTTTGCACTCATGTTGAAAATAGTTGCTCAAGTATGTGTGAGTGTATTTCTGAATTCTCTATTCTATTCTATCAATGTATGTCTCAGTCTTTAAGCCAATACCTCACTGTCAAACAAAGATGTTGCTAAAAAGAAAAACTAAAACGACAGACCAATATTCCTCATGAATATAGATTCAGACATACCAAACGAAATTTCAATAAGTCAAAGCCAATCATATATAAAAAGGATAATATGTCATGATGAAGTAGAATTTGCCTTAGGAATGCATGCTTTGTTTAACCTTTTAAAATCAATTTCTTTAACAGACATAGGCTATTCATATTATCTACTCTTGAATAAGCATTGACAGTTTATATCTTTCAAGGAATTTGTCCTTTTTTTCCTGTTTTTGCTTTTATTGTCATAAAGTCATCATAATATTACCTTTTATCCTTTAACTATCTGCAGAATTTTTACTGATGTCAGTTTTCTAATTCCTAACATTTGTAATCTATGTTCTTTCTTTTTCCTCATCAGTGTGGGTAGAAATTTATCAGTTTTATTTACTTCCTTTGTTAGCTTTGTAGTTTTAATTGGTTTTTTTTTTTTTTGGTGGTTCCTTTAGGATTTATGATATGTACCTTTAACTTATGACAATCTATTTTTTAAATGCTACTATGTCATTTTACTTATAGTATGAGAACAATACCATGCTCCCATCTTCCCATTCCTGGCTTTTATGCTTTAATGTCATATATTTTACTTTTATACATATATTATAGACCCAACAATAAATTATTATTATTTTTGTTTAAACAATCTATTTTATTTTAGAGAGATTTAAATAACAACAAGAAAATAATATATGTATTCATATGGTTACCATTTCCAGTGGTTTTTATTCCTTTATACTCAGTTCAGTTCAGTCACTCAGTTGTGTCCAACTCTTTGTGACCCCATGGACTGCAGCATGCCAGGGCTCCCTGTCCATTGCCAATTCCTGGAGTTTACTCAAATTCATGTCCGTTGAGTCGGTGATGCCATCCAACCATCTCGTCCTCTGTCATCCCCTTCTCCTCCTGCCTTCAATTTTTCCCAGCATCAGGGTCTGTTCAAATGAGTCAGTTCTTCGCATCAGGTGGCCAAAGTATCGGAGTTTGTCGATTCACATTTCTGTTTGTATAATTCTTCTTTAGTCTAATTATACTAAAGAGTTTCCCTTAGTACTTTTTGTGTTAAGGAATCTTTTGGTGATGAATCCTTAAATGTTAAAGTTTATTTTGCTTTTGACTTTGAAAGATTTTCTCTAGGTATAGAATTCTTGGTTGACATTTTTTTCTTTCAGTGCTTTTAGTATATTACTCTGTCTTCTTGCTTGTATTGCTTCTGACAAGAACTCTTTTTTCATTTTTATCTTTGATCTTCTGTATATAATGTGTCCTTTTTCTCCTGTTTCCTTTGGTTTTCTTTGGTTTTCTTCGCATTATGACTCATATTTCCTTGCCTCTTTTTGTGCCTGATAACTTTTAGCTGGATACCAGATGTGGTGAATCTTAACTTATTGGGATGTTGAATACTTTTGTATTCTCATAAATATTCTTGAACTTTGTTGTGGGATCCAAGTAAGTTAGATGGAAATAGGTTTGGAGTCTTGTTTTCAAAGTCTGCTAGGCAGGACTGGAGTAGTGCTCCGTCTCAGGCTAGTTATTCCTCACCACTGAGGCAAGAATCCTATGTGGACTCCACTCAGTACTCTGTGCATCATGGTGTTTTCCAGTCTGGTAGGTAAAAACAGACACTATTGCAGATTCTGTGTGGTTCCAGGCACTGTTGCCTCGAATCCTCTTCCCTCGGCCTCAGGTGGTCCCCAGTCTTGCATGCACTGATCTGTACTCAGCTAAATATACAAGGGAGACCCTCGGTGGACCCCCAGATCTCGGTGGATCTCTCTTTGTGCAGAAGTCTCTCTAGTACTCTTCCCTGAGAACTCTGGCTGCCTTAATTTCCCTGACTCATAGTTTCATTTCCTCGACTCAGATTGTCCACTGGACTCCACTGGAGTTCTCTCTCTCTTTCTGTGCTACAGCTCAGAATCTCTCACAAGATAATAAATGGAGACAATCATGTCGTTTGATGCCCGTCTCTCAGGAATCACTGTTCTTTGTTGCTTGGTGTCCCAGTGCCTTGAAAATCACTGTTTAATGTATTTTCTCCATTTTTTTGGTTGTTTCAGGTGGGAGAAGTTAAAGGTGTTTAGACGAGGATTGTTGTCTAATATAAAGAAGGATTTCTTTGTCTTCTAAAATAGCACAGATTTAGAATCTGCTGAATCAGGGTCTGGCACAGGCAGAGTAAGACTATAACCGCCTCCTGCCCCCCCCGCCAATTGTTGTTTACTGCAAAGCCCTGGCCTCGTGGTTACTTATTCCTTACATGGTCCCAGGCAAGTCCCTCCTCTTTTCAGTCCCATTTCTCCATCTGCTGCTGTGTGGGGAAGTGCCTCTATAACTTCAGAATGATGTTGGCATTCAATGAATATTTGATGATGAAATGCTTTTTTGGTTGCAAACCTGATAAAACTCCTAGCATTCTTATTTTAATATCTCATTTGTTTTAACACAAAGCAATGTATTCATATTAAGAATTCAAATAATATAAGATATATAAATTAAAAGTGGAAAAATGTCCCTACCCTCAGAAATTACTGGATAAGTAGTATGTAACCTTCCAGCTTTTCCTGTGTATAAACATACACTGTAACACGCACAGCCTTGTTTCTTTAACACACAGGATTACTCTCTTCTCTAGCCCGCCTTTTCCCCACTGAATATGTTTGAGGCATCTTTCCATGTCCCTACCACATAGTATACCATTGTACGAATACACCCTAACTTTTAAAAGCACTCCCCTGTTGATGACTATGATGTAATTCTCATATTTTTTGGTTCAACCTGAGGGAAACACCCTCCTACAGGTATTTTTAGACACCTGCACCAGCATTTCCTTCAAATAGAAATCTCAACATGGTATTGCTGTGTTAAAGGGTATGTACACTTACATTTGGGGCTTCCCAGGTGGCTGTATGGTCAAGGACCCGGCTACCAATGCAGGAGACCTATGTTCAATCCCTTGGTCAGGAAGATCCCCTGGAGGAGGGCATGGCAACCCACTCAGTATATCTTGCCTGGAGAATCCCATGGACAGAGGAGCCTGGCGGGCTACAATCTACAGGGTCACAGAGAGTGGGACATGACTGAAGTGACTTAGCATGCATGCACTCACACTTACATTTGTGACATGTAGAGTCAAACATGAGGCTTCATTAACTGCACACTTAATTGTGAGGCTGTCTCACAGTGTCTTCGCAGCGCCTAGGAAGTGAGTCCTGAGAGGTGTGAGTGTGTGTGGGGTGTTGCTTTGGAATTCCTGCCAACAACAGGAAGAGGTATGAGTAGTTGTAAAGCCTTCTAAAACCTGGCAATTTGTGGGTATTTTATTTCTCCCACTAATTAGGATTAAATTAACTTTGTTCAAGAGGGAGGGGAGACCCACACCTCCCCCTGCCCAGCCCCGCCCTGCAATCCATTTGCAAAAGTGGTACCCAAATACCATCAGCAGGCGGCAGTAGACAGAAGAAAGTAGGATTCTCAGTGGAAATTTTTGGGACGTCTAGAGGAGGATGCTGGCTTTCTTTCCAATTTGCGCAGATGGCCAATAAAAAAAAAAAAATCCTTGGAGTTTATTTTGCATATGGTCTTCCATCTGGGTATTTGAGAAAAGTACAGTTTTGTTATCACAACAGCATTTATTATGGCAAAGGAGTTTGCATTTCGTCGCAGAAGAATTTTTCAGCAAATCAAGCCCCCAAACCTGTTCAATAATGTTTTGCAGTTTCTTGGAGGGAGCCAGAGAATATGGGGTCCTTCCATTTTCCTCTCTGGCTCCATCCTCAGTTAGTTTTTATTGATTCAGCTCCTTGAGGCTGAATGAAATGCATTCTTTGCAAAAAAATCCCCCAGAGAACAATGTTCTCCGCTGGGTTTAGGAACTCTGAAAATGTGGAGTTGTAAGTGGGTCAGAGTCAAGGCGGAAAGAAAACCTGCAATGTGGAGCTTATATTCCTTGTCCTGATTCCACGCTTATCAAAGAACCTTCTGGCGAGTTGATGACTTGAATCATTTCCCTTCATACACACGAGATGCTGATATGGCTGACTTTGGGCGACCTGATGGTTTACCCAGAGGATGAAGCTTGAACTCCTGCACCTGCCATGTAGAGCCCCTCCCACCTCTGCAGCCTTAGCTCGCACCATTTCTGACCTCTTCTCCCGGTCTCCTCTGTATTCGACTTTAAAACAAAAATGACTCGTTTATTTTTGGCTGCGCTGGGTCTTTGTGGCTGCACGCAGGCTTTCTCTAGATGCGGTGAGCAGCGGCTGCTCTCTAGTTGTGGTGTGTGGGCTTCTCATTGAGGTGGCTTCTCTTGTGGCAGAGCTTGGGCTCAGGACAGGCTGACTTAAGCAGCTGTGCACCGGCTTAATTGCCCTGCAGCATGTGGAATCTTCCTGGACCAGGTGTGGAACCTGTGTCTCCTGCATTGGCAGGCAGATTCTTAACCACTGGACCATCAGGGAAGTCCCATATTCAACTTTTGTATGCCCTCAGCAGCACCGTAGCCTCTGCTTCCTCTGTTCTCCCTGCGCCTGGAACACTTGCTCTCACCTCCAAGGCTGCCTTCTTTCACCTGACATGTTTTGCTAGTTCTTCAGACCCCTGCTCATCTTTTACCTTCTCTATAAAGCCTGCTCTGTGCCCCCACAGCTGTGGGTGTACTTTTGTTTTCCTCCTTTTCACGGTCCTTACGCCTGTCACACTGCTTAGTGACCACCCGTCTAATTATTTTTCTCTCCTGCTCTAAGGACCACAAGAGCAGTGAGTAACTGGATTCATCTTATTTACCTTTGTGTGCCTGTTGCCTATCCCGGGGCCTGCACACAGCTGGAACTCAAGTATATTTGCTAAATTGAACTTCAGATTAATGTGCAGACACTCTGGTTTAAAAGTTTCATCTCTTGTGACTTTAGTCATCAAAAGTTAGCTTCTCTGCAGCCAAGGGTATCAGCATGACCCAGCCTGTCAGCTTCACAGGAGGGCAGGCCTGACTTGAGCCGTGAAGAACTCACCAAAGTGATGCCAGCCAGTGAGGGCGTCAGGTGGTCGGTGATGCCCCTGTGATGTCCCAACCCCCACTCACATCCAGAGGTCTCATGCATCCTCAGCAACCTTGAGAGCTGACACAGGGGTCAGAATGCCTTCTGCTGGTGCAGCATGGCATCCTGGGAGGCTGAAGCAGTGGCCCAGGGTCGTGTGTAACTAGTGAGATGAGAGATGGAAGCCAGGGGACTCCAGCTGTCAGAAGAAGGCAGATGATTCAGGGCTGCTGGCAGAGACTCTGTAGGAGCCTTGTCTTCACCTCCCCATCTGCTTCAAGTTTTATTTTCTTTGTTGCCCAGAATAGAACTTCACCTCCTGCTTAGATCTGTCCTGCTGTTCTTGTGCCCCCTCACTTAACAGCTCAGTTTGTTTATTGGAGAAATAGTATCATCCGAAACTCAAGATGCTGCTCCTCTCTGGATGAACATCCTTAGGTCGTGCTCACTAGGAAGTCCTTGTGAACAGCCCAGGAGAAAGCTGGCGTCTGTGCAGGGCTTTGCTGTTTACCAAGTGCCTTTTATAGACCTGATCTTTCTTCCTCCTCACTCAATTTGGGGAGGTATCACTACCTCCAATTTACAGATGAGAAAATAGAGATTCAGAATTGAAGGTACTTGGTCATGGTTGTACCCTGACTCTACAACTGTTTAGTGCCCTCAGATCTCTGACTTGGTTTACTTCAAACATTTTCTGAGACCAGCCAAGTATGCTGGGGATACAAAACAAGTTAGATGTATCCTTGCCTTTGTGATTTCTGGTATAGAAGAGTGATCACTCATTCATTCATTCAGACGTTTTTTGGGGTCCAGATCTCATTTTCTTTCCACTGCATCGTGTTCTTATTCATCATCTTATTGATGAGGGAGCTGAAAATCAGAGGGGTAAGTAACTTGCTCAGAGTCACATGGCTTACAGGTATGTGTAGCCATGACTGAGACCTATGTCTTCTGACTGTCCCAGCTTCCTTTAATGAACAAATTTTTACTGATTCTCTTTTATGGGTCCAGCACTGGTCGACTGGAGAGTCAAAGCTGAAAGTTGAGGGTCTCTGCTTAAAAGGGAGGGTTCTGCTTAATAGAGGAGATAGATGGTCCAAGCTGATAAAGACTGTGATGGAATTAAGTGCAAGGTGTTATGGGAGCCAGAGTAATGGCTTGGGGAAATGGAGGACATCAGGAAACGCTCCTATGTGATCCCTTAATGTGGGATGAGATGTTGGACCAGAGTCACGACACCTGGGCTCAATTCCTGGCTCCCCTCTTTATTTTTCTTCCCCCCTCCAGCTTTATTGAGATGTAATTGACATATAACATTGTGTAAGTTTAAGATGTATGACACGATGATTTGGTCCACATATATATTGTGAAATGATGGCCACAATGTTATAGTTAGCATATCCATCATCTCCCATAATTACGATTTTTTTTTTGTGGTGAGAGTATTTAATATCTACTCTCCTAGTAATTTTCAGGTATATAATACAGTACTGTTAACTATAGTCACCACTCTGTACATTCGCTCCCCAGAACTGACTCATCTTATAACTGGAAGTTTGCTCCTTTTGACCAACATCTGCCCATTTTCCTCATCCCCCAGCCCTTGGCAACCATTATTTTATTCTCTGTTTCTGTAAATTTGACTTTTTAAAATATTCCACATTTAAGTGACATCATCCAATATTTGTCTTTCTCACTATCTAAATGAGATAACACAATATTTGTATTATCTCACTTAGCATAATGCCCTCAAGGTCCATCCAGGTTTGTTGCAAATAGAAGGATTACCTTCTTTTTCGTGGCTGAACAGTATTCCTCTATGTGTTTGGGGGGTGTGTGAATACATACAAAACTCAAACAAGGATACATATCTATACCTATATATCAGATTTTCTTTCTCTGTTCACTCATTGAATGACCTTTAAGGCTGTTTTCATGTGTTGGTTATTGTGAATAATGCTACAGTGAGCATGGTGATGCATATAACCTTTTGAGATACTGATTCTAATTCATTCAGATATATACTCAGGAGTGGGATAGCTGAATCATATGGTAGTTCTTTTTTAAATTTTTTGAGGAACCTCTATACTATTTTCCGTAGTGACTCTCAACTTACATTCTCACCCAGAAGTGTGAGGTGGCCTCTCATTGTGGTTTCGATTTGTATTTCCTTGATGATTAGTGATGCTGAGCAGCTTCTCATATTTCTCTTGGCCATATGTATATCATTTGTTTGAGAAAATGTCTGTTCAAATCCTCTGTCCATTTTAAAGTTGGATTATTTGGGTTTGTTTTTTTTTTGCTATTGAGTTCTATGAGTTCCTTATATAATTTGGATATTCACCCCTCATCTGATATATGGTATGCAAATGTCTTCTCCCATTTCCTAGGCTGCCTTTTCATTTTATTATTATTTTTTCTGCTGTGCAGAAGCTTTTTAGTGTGCTATCTTTTCACTTGTTGATTACTGCTTCTGTTACTTGTGCTTTTGGTGTCATATCCTGGTGCCACCCCTTAACTGGTTCTGGGAATCTGGCCAAATCATCTGTCTCCTCATCCCCGAGGCTTCTGTGCTTCCTCTGCAAGAGGAGATGATTGTACAGCATCTCTGGGTCCCTTCCAGTTTGAATCTTCTATGATTCCGTGAGTGTGGCTTTTCTGGACATCCATGAAACTCCCCGCTGGGGTTAACATTCTGCACAAATTTTTGCTGCCCGGGTCTCAGTCGGCCTTATGTAGCCAATCATCTTCTTGCTAATGGCAGCTCATTGTAGCCTGGGGTGTGAAGTGCAGCTGATGAAGGTGGACCTACAGTTGCTTCTGGACCTGCCCTTCAAGGCTGGCTGAGCCCCGCCCCCGGCCCCCAGGGCAGCGACAGTCCCCTTACCTGCACCCGCCCCCTCCGAGGAGAGTGACTGAAGCCGTGTCTGCACCTTCCTTCCAGAGTCATCCTGGGGTCTGGGCAAATATTGGCTAAGCCAAGACATCCTTCCTGTTGGTTCCCTCCAATGCCCATTCAGAAAGATTCACACCTGCCCAGGCTCTCGCCCCTTGTATTTCTTTGGCTGGGGATTCCCTTCTTAAGCTTGTCTACTCGACAAATTCTTACTAAGTTTCCTTGTGTCGGAGGTGATGTCAACAAACCTATGAAGACTTTTTCTGCTAAGTCTTTTCCCCTTCCCTGCCCCCTCCCCTGCCGCCTTGACCCAGGGACCGTTCCTCTGAGCCTCAATTCTACCTCAGTGATAGGACCCCCCAAACTCAGCGTTTTCTTTCAGTGCTCCTGGTTGAGAATGAGGCAAAGGTTTGGGGTCAGTATGGAACTAGCTTAAAACTCTTCTTTCATCACTTTCTCCGTATGTACCTTGGGTAAGTCAGTCCCTCTGAGCCTCGGTTTCCTCGCCTCGGTAGACCAGAGGAATGCTATGAGAACC
Organism: Bos mutus; assembly: GCF_027580195.1. Taxonomy (NCBI): domain Eukaryota; kingdom Metazoa; phylum Chordata; class Mammalia; order Artiodactyla; family Bovidae; genus Bos; species Bos mutus. The sequence continues at coordinate 13,930,118 of NC_091627.1, forward strand.
CTGTACCCCTTGGTGAATGGACCTCGACTTATCTGCTGCCCCTGTTAGACTAGGGACCCCGGGGAGCTGGAACCTGGTTACGTTCATCTCCATCTCCCCCAAATCCAGCACAAAGAGGACCCGCAGGCATTTGAAATAAATGAACGCTGAAAAAGGTTTTGCAGTCTTCAGATGGAAATTTAAGCTGGAACCAGGAATGCTTAGTTAGATAAAGCATTTTGGGTGTTTCTGGCTTATGGGAACTGTGGAAATGGTCTTGTTTTAATTTTTAATGAAAAATCTAGTCTTGAGACTAATTATCTCATTATTCAATGATAGATCATTTAGGAGAGGAAAAGAGCTAAGATTTCTCTTTGACAGAATGGCATCCCAGCTTGGCTTAACTTTCTTTTTCCCTTTAGCTTCCCCACCACCCCTCCCCCTCCCAAGACAGCCCTGCGCATTCATGCTGTTTAAGAGTGGAAGCTCTATTGTTTAATTTTCTGAACTTCAATCGGGCCCCCGGTGCATTTAGTGTTTTAAATCACAACTGTTATAATCTTGCTGCTTTGCAATACTGATCCGTTATGTGAAATTTTGCGATGCATGTGATCATTAGAGCGCCATTGCCTTAATGTGTTTTTTTTTTCCCCTCTAATGGCAAGCTTTACAGAAAAAAAAAAAAAAAGAGTGAAAGAGGTAAACATTTTTCTGGGAGTCTATTTTAAAGGTCAAGAAAACCCTGCTTCCCAAAGCAAGTAAAAGGTCATCTCTCACCCTTCAATTTCTGTCCTTTCATTTCTTTCTGCAAAAGTTCTGGGTGATGTCCCCTTCATCACTTGAGTCGAGATGTCTAATTTTCTACAAGAAAATGGTGGAGTCAGTCTTGACTTCAGAGCCTGTTTCAAAGGGAAATTATGAAAATTGCTCTTGCCTGTACCTTCTTTCCTCATCGCCAAAGAAACGAAAAAAAAAAAAAAATCTCCTGCTCTTTCGCTCCACTTCCTTTCTGTGTAATTGCTTCTTGGAGGAGGCCTAATGAAAGGAGAGGCAAAGGAGAGATTCGTGTTTAGAAAGGGGCTGTAATCGAATTCTCTGGCCTCGTTAATAAAATCACTCTCTTGTCCTTTCCTGTCACCCAGACATGGCCCCCTGCTTCCCCCCTCCTTCTGAAACTACCCCCTACATTTTCTAGAAGCGTCAGAAGAGTAAGATACAAGCATTTCTTTGGCTGAGATGGATCTAACAGCAGTGTTTCTCTACCCTCTTGGACCTAATGGCACCTTTCTATTTTTGTTCAGTGTCTTATTTTGATGAATTTCAGGCTTACTGGAAAATTGTAAGAACGATATAAAGAATTTTCATACATCCTTCACTCGATCCCAAATATTAACATTTTTCCACATTTACGTTCCCTCTCTCTCCCTCTCCTCTTTGAGAAGAAGTTGCATATCTGATGTCCCTTTATCCCTAAACTCTTCTGCATGACTTTCCTCAATAAAAGAGTGTTTTCTTACATGACCACAGTGTAATGATCAACATTGTGAAATGAATATTAAACCGACACTATCAGCTAGTCTAATCACATCCAGAATTTACGCGGGTTTGGACCATCGTCCCACTGTTGTGTAGCACTAGAAAGTTCCCTCTTCGCACGTTCCATCTCTTTGTCGTATCTGGTTGGCCTCCTGGAAGCTGAAAGAGCTTCTTTGTCTCTCTGTGTGTTTCATGACATAGGCATTTTTGACGAGTGCAGGTTAGTTAGTAAGCAGGCTGCCCCTCCATCTGGCTTTGTCTAGGGCTTCCTCGTGGTTAAACTGGAGATATGCATGTTCAGCAGGACCAGTGCAGAAGCAGTGCTATGTTTTTCGCAGGGGTATCATCTCTGGGGGTGCATGATGTCAGCGTGTCTTATTACTGGTGATGTTAACTTCAGTCGTTTGGTTAAGGCAGTGTCTGCCAGATTTCCACTGAAAATTTACTCTTTTCCCCCTTTCTAATAATGTATCTTGTGGGAAGATGCTTTAAGACTACCTACTATGCTATTACTCCTCAAACTTTCAAATCTAGTTTTAACCTCTGTTAATGATCCTTGCTTGAATCAGTTATTGTGATGGTTGCCAGATGGTGATTATCTAATTCCATCATTCCTTTAACACTTGTTAGTGGAGTTCCTACTGTAGGGAAGAACTTGACCTTTTCATTTATTTAACTATGTATGGAGCCTATTGGAGAAGGTAATGGCAACCCACTCCAGTACTCTCGCCTGGAAAATCCCATGGATGGAGGAGCCTGGTAGGCTGCAGTCCATGGGGTTGCTAAGAGTCGGACAGGACTGAGCGACTTCACTTTCACTTTTCACTTTCATGCATTGGAGAAAGAAATGGCAACCCACTCCAGTGTTTTTGCCTGGAGAATCCCAGGGATGGCGGAGCCTGGTGGGCTGCCGTTGATAGGGTCGCACAGAATTGGACATGACTGAAGCGACTTAGCAGCAGCAGCAGCATATTAGTGTGGACTTGTGAAATTTTATTTTATTGAATGGATTGCAATCCTTTACTATTGTTATTTATTTCGATGGTCAAATTATCCAAGATTTGGCCAGTAGACTCCTGTGTCCTTTTAGCAGTTCCCGTGATTCTCTCTCTCTCTCTTTTTTTGGGGGGGTTGTGCTGGGTCTTTATTGCAGCACATGGGCTTCTCTAGTTGCAGCGCACAGGCTTAGTTGCCCTGCAGCATGTCGAATCTTAGTTCCCTGTCCAGGGATTGAACCTGCATCCCCTGCATTGGAAGGCAGATTCTTTACCACTGCCCCACCAGGGAAGTCCCTCCCTGTGACTCTTTTGGGCAATTTTTTTTTTTACTTTTGCCCCAAAAAGATGTTCCTGCAGGCTTTTCTTCTGTTTCTGCCACAGCAGCCTTGAAATCATCCAAATCTCCAAGGAGCCAGCCCTGGTTTCTTCTGGTGAGTGCTAAGCGTGCTTGCTGCTAATAGCACCCTTTTCCTTTTATAAAAAATATTTTGTGACATCCCCTTTACTATCCCGAAATGAAATACAATCAACCTACACACATAGAAAAAACAATCAAACTCCCCCTAAATAATTCTCTAAAACAGAAAATAAGGAAAAGTTCTATATGTCATACATTTTAATAAGTAAATACCTTGGCACCATTACACTGAACAACACAATGAAGTAATCAAATGCTTGGATCTACCTACAATGAATACATTTGGATATAAGAAAATAAGACAATTTGATTAAACATACCCGCTGTCTCCCCTGCTCTCCCTCTGTGTATGTATGCGTATACACACACGCACACACACACACACACACACATATATATATATATATATCAGTTCAGTTCAGTCACTCAGTCGTGTCTGACTCTTTTGCAACCCCATGGACTATATATATATATATTTATATAAAATGTATATATACGTATATATGGGACTTCCCAGATGGCACAGTGGTAAAGAATCTGCCTGCCAATGCAGGGCACACAGGACACTTAGGTTCGATTCCTGAGTCAGGAAGATCCCCTGGAGTAGTAAATGGCAACCCACTCCAGTGTTTCCAGTATTCTTGCCTGGAGAATCCCATGGACAGAGAAACCTGGTGCGCTACAATCCATAGGGTCACAAAGAGTCGGACACGACTGAGTGACCAAGCACACAAACACGCATATATATATATTTGAGATTTCCTAATTTTTGACATTTCAAGCTATTTTTCATAAGGAAACACTGCACATTGTGTGGGTGACTCAGATACCATAAGCCACCAAGTCATCAGTAAATAATGAACAACTCTTGACAAAAATCCCAGGAGAAAAAAACAAAAAAGAGGGCAAAGTATAATTTTCCATCTGTTTACATGAACGTTGTATCCCTGGAAAATTCTGATGCTCCATTTAAATTGTGTGGAAAATTCTCTGGGTTTGATGTGACCTGGAGCTGGGGTCTCAGCTCTTTTCATGTTTGCTGTAAATAGATCTTTCCCTTCCCAGCTGCCCGGTGCACTGCACTCACTGTGATCAGCAAACACGCTCCTGGAAATTCCCCAAACCCTCCCTAGGTGGCAGCACCAGCCTCGTTGAGAACCGTGGATCCATCTCTATGGAACAGAAACACTTTGATCCCTCTTCCTTCAAACACAAATCCTGTTATATTGCTTGAAGGTGTTTAGTTTTTCGAACAGTTTCCAGAATTATGTCTACATTACACATTACAGTTTGACCCTGATCGGATCCTCTGCCTGGGTGGGGAAGCAGCCTTAGTTCACTGCCTTGCAGGAGGGTGTCGGTGGGAGGGAGGAGGGTCTGTGCCCTCTGAGGGCACAGCCCCATCGTGCTGGCAGTCTCGTCATAAACCTTGTTCATCAGAGTGTGGAGGGAGAATGCTGGTAGCCCCAAGCAGACAGAGACCTCCATTGCACAGGTGAGGAAACTGAGGCCCAGAGAGGGAGGGTGACTTGGCCAAGTCACACAGCACATCAGAGATACTGATTAGGCCTAGAGCTGAAGAAACTGGTTCCAAAGAACCATAGGGATCGGAAAGGACTTGAGAGAACTTTCCCGCTGCACCCTTCTGGGTGAATCCCCTCTGTGCCTGGGCAGGTTATCATCTTCAGAAATGGGCAATTTGATATTTTTCTAGGCGGTTCATGCCACCTTGTGACAGTTCTAGGTTTTAAAACACTCCTGCTGCTGCTGCTGCTAAGTCGATTCAGTCGTGTCCGACTCTGTGCGACCCCATCGACTGCAGCCCACCCGGCTCCCCCGTCCCTGGGGTTCTCCAGGCAAGAACACTGGAGTGGGTTGCCATTGCCTTCTCCAATGCATGAAAGTGAAAAGTGAAAGTCAAGTCACTCAGTCGTGTCCGACTCTTAGTGACCCCATGGACTGCAGCCCACCAGGCTCCTCCGTCCATGGGATTTTCCAGGCGAGAGTACTGGAGTGGATTTTCTTTTTAATAAGTACTAGAGGATTATTTCCAGTTTTACTTTGTTTTGATTCTGGAGCGTCTTTCTTTCTTTGGCTGCGTCAGGCCTTAGTTGCAGCATGCAGGATCTTTGATGGGACACCGACTCAGTTGTTGTGGTACCCGGGCTTAGTTGCCCCGTGGCAGGTGGGATCTTCCAGGATCAGGGATCAAACTCATGTCCCCTGCATCAGAAGGTGGGTTCTTAACCACTGGACCACCAGAGAAGTCTCGTGAGTTGAAACTTTTCTACGTCCCTGCCCCCGCTGGATAAAGTTTTCCCCTCGTGGTCCCGTGGAACATGTATGTTCCCCATAGACCCTATGACAGCCTTTCCGAAATTTCAAAATGGTACCCATGTCTCCTGAGCTCTCGGTCTCTGGCATTGTACTCAGCACTGAGATTATTGTGGTGAACATGCTGGGCGTAGTTCTTGTCCTCACGTCACTTCTAGTGTAGTAGGAAGGCAGGTATCTACACCAGTAGGGACGGAGGGCTGAGGCTGAATACCCCCGCTCCCCTTTCCAAAGTGGTCTCGTGGAAGAGCTTGCATCCTGGAGCCGGCCACACCTGCAGTGGTGCCGTTCACAGCTACACGTGTGGCCTTGAATTATCTCCATGAAATTCAGACAAGGACTGCCCTGTAGGGCTATTGGTCGATGAACACGAGATGGAGGGTTAAATAAGAACGCCGCACAGCACCTGGCAGCAGATGCTCAAGAAATGGTCACGTCTTTCTCTTATTCTTTCCCTTCCCACTGTGTGACATGCTTGAAGCGACTTCTAGATCTTTAGACAGGGCTTAACGCTTGGAATAAAATGATTCATCAGAGTAAAGCCACTCAGACTTGTCTCTGCTGCTCCTGACCTTTATTAGATAACCGTGGGGTACTTCCAGAATGATACAGGCAAAACACTGACCAAGAGATGATGCCTATTTGGATTCAAGTCGAAGCCAAAAAAGTAGATGGACTCTCAGATTAACTGTTGTATGTTTAATGTTATAATACGTATTGATTCCTGTCACCCTTAATTAATGTCACCATATCACCATATCTTATACACTGAAATTATAGTCGGGGGACTTCCCTGGTGGTCTAGTGGCTAAGACTCCACACTTCCAATGTAGGAGACTGGGTTTCCATCCCTGGTCAGGGAACTAGATCCCATATGCCACAGCTAGGACCTGGTGCAGCCAAATAAAAAAAAAAATTACAGTCAGTTCACATTATTAACCTGAATATATATGAGCTGCTCCGGTGTTCTCTAAGTACGCTGTAATTTTTAAAGTGTTCCCTGGTCACTGGAGTCTGGGAAATCCTGGACCAGAGAGGTTTATTCTAACCCCCATTTGATGGGTGAAGATATTTATGCTCTAGTGTTAGAAACCCTACTATTTCTTAGACATAAATCTCTGGGCTGTTTAGTTTATGGGATTGTATCCTGAGATCCTTTAAAGCTGTCATGGTGAGGTTGCAGGGTAGCTGTCCTGACTTCATGGGTCATAGGTGAGGCCTCCCCTGGAGAGGGCAGTCTTCTCCCCCTCAACGTCAAGGGATCTGTTGGCCGAGCCTCCAAGGAACCTGGCTGTGCTCCTAGGTCATGAGAAGACACTGTCTTCTGCCAGCTGAGAGCCCATGGAAGAGCCCTGTCATGCTGGGATGAGAGTGTCTGTAAACAGAATGATCTGTTAGCTCGTCTTTGTGTTTATTTCCCTCCTCCTCTCCCTGACTCATTAATAAAGTCTTTGAGAGGCTGGTGGCATCTGGGCTTTGGGGGAGCTGAGGAGGGTTAGAGCCCACACTTGGTTCAGAGCACTAAGGGGACCAACTGTCCCCTCCTGTCCGTGGTGGGGACAGTGACTTGTGAGATATCCCCAAGGGGAAGGTGGATTTGGGGGAACAGTCAGGGGAGCTTGTTCCCACCTCCACCACCCCTCTATGGTTCACGAAGGAAGCAGAGAAGTTTCCCACCAAGGTCAGGAAGGGGGCACTGGGCCAACAGTACCAGAAGCCCATCCAAGAACTTAACCAAAGGTCCCGTTGTCCAGGCCACCTGGTATACCACTGAAGTAAAGCAGGGAGGGAAATGGTATTTATTTAAGGAAAAGTGGCTTGTGGAGCTGACCTCTAGGGGCACAGTAGGAGTTTCTTTGTAAAACTCCGCCCAGCTTGCCTTCCAACCATCAGGCTCACTTAGAATGCCACAGCGCTGCAGAGTGATCAAAGGTGTGTAAAAGTAATTCCTTACATGTCAACACCATCACACTTCTTGAAATTTAAACCTGTGGCTGAAATCCTGGGGCTTGCAGGAGGTCTCCTTCTCACTCTCCTGGTGTGAATCATCAGGCCTTCCTGGGCAGGCACTTGGCTGCCAGGCCAGGTTCTCAGAGGAGAGTGGCTTTTTGGTCGGTTTCCATTCAGCACGCTTCCGGTGGAGTCAGCACCGTCACCCAGCAGCATCAGCACCTCACTGCTGTCCACGGCCAACCAGCCACCCCGAGCCCGGTGGGCCCAGCGACAGACACTGTGCCATCGGGACTTCGGGAAGCAAGCGCCCAGGCTCACGGCCCGGGTCCCTGGAGTCAGCTCAGGCTTCCCTGCCTCCCACCCTCGCTGTTCACTGTTTTTCCCTCCTGATGTTTTGACGTCACTTCCTGACTGTGATTCACAGGGCTCTTGACTTCTCTGAACCATAGGCCTTTTATTTAACAATACACAATCATGTACGTACACAAAAGATACTAAAAAGACTAAAACAAACAAAAAAATAAAAATATTTGGGATGAAATGGGTGAAGGTGGTCAAAAGTATAAGCTTCCAATTATAAAATAAGTAAGTCCCAGGGATATAATGTACAGCGTGGTGACTGTAGTGAATAAACTGTATAGTATATTTATTTTTTATTTTATTTTTTAAACTTTTTATTTTGTGTTGGCATGTAGCCGATTAACAAACAATGTTGTGACAGTTTCAGATGAATGGTGAAGGGACTCAGCCATGTATTGTATATTTAGAAGTTGCTGAGAGAGTATATCTTAAAAGTTTCATCCCAAGAGGAAAACTTTTTTTAATTATGTAGGGTGGAAGGTGTTGGCTAGACTTATTGTGGTGATCATCTTGCAATATATGCAAATATCAAGTCATTATGTGGTGGCTCAGACAGTAAAAGAATCTGCCTGAAATGCAGGAGACCTGGGCTCAATCGCTGGGTTGGGAAGATCCCCTAGAGGAGGGCATGGCAGCCCACTCCAGTATTCTTGCTTGAGAGTCTCATGGACAGAGGAGCCTGGTAAGTTATAGTCCATGGGGTGGCAAAGTGTCGGACACGACTGAATGACGAAGACTTAACTTATGCTGTACTACCTGGAAGCTAATACAGTGTTGTGTGTGCATGCTAAGTCGCTTCAGTCATGTCTGACTCTTTGAGACCCAATGGACTGTAGCCCGCCAGGCTCCTTTGCCCATGGGATTCTCTAGGTAAGAATACTGGAGTGGGTTGCCATGCCCTCCTCCAGGGGATCTTCCCGACCCAGGGATGGAAACTGCGTCTCCTCCGTCTCTTGCACTGGCAGGCGAGTTCATTACCACTAGAGCCACCTGGGAAGCCCAATATAATGTTTCATGTGATTGTGTTTTAATTTTTAAAAAGCTTATAAGCCTATAGTGTTTCCAGTAGTCATGTATGGATGTAACAGTTGGACTGTAAAGAAGGCTGAGTGCCAAAGAATTGATACTTTTGAACTGTGGTGTTGGAGAAGACTCTTGAGAGTCCTTGGACTGCAAGAGATCCAACCAGTCCATCCTAAAGGAAATCAGTCCTGAATATTCACTGGAAGGACTGATGCTGAAGCTGAAGCTCTAATACTCTGGCCACCCAATGTGAAGAACCGACTCATTGGAAAAGACCCTCATGCTGGGAAAGATTGAAAGTGGGAGGAGAAGGGGATGACAGAGGATGAGATTGTTGGATGGCATCACCAACATGATGGACGTGAGTTTGAGTAAGCTCCAGGAGTTGGTGATGGACAGGGAGGCCTGGTGTGCTGCAGTCCATGGGGTCACAAAGAGTCAGACACTAATGAGTGACTGAACTGAAGTGAAGAAGCGATAGCTCATAAACTGAAAATTTGATCGTCCTACCCTCTTAAAAATAGTAATAACGAATACTTGCATAGCACTTAGGGCTTCGTCGGTAGCATAGTGGTAAAGAATCTGCCTGCAATGCTGGAGACTCAGGAGATGTGAGTTTGATCCAGGAAGATCCCCTGGAGGAGGAAATGGCAACCCCCTCCAGTATTCTTGCCAGGAAAGTCCCATAGACAGAGGAGCCTGGCAGTGTAGAGTCCATGGAGTCACAAAAAGTCAGACACAATTGAGCATGCCCATGCATGTGGCACTTAGTATATGCCCAGCACCATATTTTAAGACACCTTCACATACATGAACTCATTCAGTCCTCAAAACATCCCCATCATATGGATGGGGTAAATATATTATCCCCATCACATTCTTGAGGAAAATGAGGCAGAGAACGTAGATGTTTTGCCCAAGAACACAAAAAGATAAAAAAATAAACCAAACAGAAAATTCAATATCCGTAGATTTCTCATAGCATGGTTGTGAAATTAGGTAAAATAATTAATGTAAGGCATATAGTAAGTGCTCATAAATGGTCGTTTGTTGTTGTTTTTCTTTAGTTGCTAAGTCATGTCCAACTCTTTGCAACCCCATGGACTGTAGCCCGCCAGGCTTCTCTGTCCATGGGATTCTCCAGGCAAGAATACTGGAGTGGGTTGCCACTTCCTTCTCCAGGGGATCTTCCCAACCCAGGGATTGAAACCTTGTCTCCTGCATTGCAGGCAGATTCCTTACCACTGAGCCACCTGGAAAGCCCAATGTGGTAGTCATTAATATATTATTATTAATTATATTTTAAAATGTGAAGTGGTGAGCTTTCCTCTAGGAACTGATATATGAATCCTGCAAGATGGTACAGTTTAGCAGAGAGAAGTATAGCCTTTGGGGATGTGAACCCACACCTGGGTTCAGATCCTGAGCCCCCCAGGGTACAACCTCTTTGACCTTGGGGAAATAACTTACCCCTTAAGTCCCAGTTTCCTCACCTGTAATAGGGGGACAATAATTGCATTAATATTAGTTTGGACCGTATGAAATTGCTGATAATCCATATGGCTGTTTTTGACCTATAAAAATAGCGATTTCCTTACCCTTTAATGCCTGACTCGTGGGGTTGCTTGTAAGGACTGAAGAGCACACACGGGACCACTCGGGACGGAGCCTGTTTTGCCGGGCCTCAGGTGACTTAGGAAGCTTTTCCGGTATTACAGGTGAGGAATTCGAGAGGCGCTGAGGTCTGAATGATGTGTAAAGGAGTCAGAGTTGGGGGACTACATGGGATGGGGAATGTGGAGGAAGGTAGGTGCTAGGGTGACTCCCAGGTTTCCAGCTAGGGGACACGGTACCACTTACTGATGCAGGAAGCACAGCAGGCATAGATGTGAGGAGAGAGACAAAGGGTTAGTATTTGGCCACGTGGAATTTGTGATGCCCGTGGAGATGTCTAATTCTATGGGGCTGGAGCCTACGGACAGAAAGCCAGGAGTTACCCGCATCCAGGGCGTATGGAACGGAAGTCCTGGGCACAGCAGAGATTACCCAGCGTGAGCATTTAAAGTCCTGTTTCCTGTGATCCCAGACCAAACAGAACCACACTGAACAAAGTGAGAGGGTGAGTCGGGTTCCAAAGAGGTTCCCTTCTGGGTGGGGACAGGACGGGGCAGGAGAACCTAGAGAGGTAGGAGTCACGTTCTCTGCCCTGGAGGAATGAGCGGTTGAGTTAACTCAGCCTTTTTTTTTTGAGGGTCTTGGAGCGTGTAGGGGAGACCTCTGGTTACAAAATATAAAAGTGAAAATACCATTGCCCATTTGTAGGCTTGGATCTCATGGATACATCCCGATGAGTCTAGCCTGAAGCTTGGCGCTAATCAGTCCTGCAAACAGCAGTGCTGTTTTAGCCTGAAGAGCTGAAACATCAGAGGGAGGACATGGTCTCAGTGTTGTAAAATGAGTCATTGATCTTCTTGCATTTTTTTAAAGTTCAGTGTAAAGTGTGGCAAGAACGCCAGGGGCAGACATCAGGACTATGGTGCTGGGAAGGAGGAAAAGCTAGGGCTGGTGGCCTGAGGCCCTTCTGATGATAACCTCGTCCCGTCTGTATCTGGAAGTAAGCTCAAGATTATTCAGTCCATTCTTTAGCAGGAAACCCTCAGTACTGGAGAAATGTGTTTAGATGGCAGGGGGCGCTTACTCAGCAACCCAGGGTGGTACGTTCCAGGTGGGACCAGCTGGAATGCTTCTGGAATCTCAGTCGGAAACTGTGGGGAAGAGAGGAAATGGGGAGGGGTAAGGCCAGTGAGGCCAGGGGTGACCCACACAGGAGCATGGGAATGTGAGGCTGCTGTCCAAGGGGAACAGCCAACAGCTGAGGGTCAGAGACAGGTCACCAGGGGCAGCGCGGTGCACAGCACCCACAATCGTTCAGACTCCAGCCCAGAAGGTCAGGGATGAGTTGGGAATCAGAAGGGTGATCAGAATATGGAGGCAGAATAATAACATTGAAGTCAAGTGAAATAACAAAAAATGATACCGTGTTAAGTACGAAGGCAAGACACTGTTTAATCCTCACAGTGGTTGTAGGAAGCAGGCCCTGTTCTTCCAGGTTTACGGGTAAGGACGCTGGATGCAGACAGGTTGAGGAGCTTGGCCAGGGCCGTCCAGCTCAGCAGTGGCTCGGAGACGCGAGCCCATGACCTGGGCTCTGCCGCTCCCCACAGACACTCAAGCCCCAGGGACCCAGCGGAGGTGAAGGTCAGGCAGCCTGGGGGCCCCCGTGGGCTCAGGGACCCCCAAGTCCCATAGGCTCATCCTCAGCCAGCCTGGTTAGAGCCCCCCGTGCCAGGGGGATGAGAGTGGCGGGGAGCGGGTGGGGAGGCCAGGCAGCGAGCTGGCTGTCCCTGTATTCGCCCCCCACTGCCCCCCACTTAGCTCCAGCAGTAAGGAAGTTGGATGCTGTGGGCGGACCTGAGAGGAAAATGGGCAGTTTCACAAAATGACTGGTTCCTTTCTATTAAGCAGGTTTTATAGTCCCAGGTGTGTTCTATCCAGAGTGGCTTTCTGATTGCTTGCTAATGATGGATAGATTACGGCCCACATAAAGTTGCTGTTCACTAAAAGTGGGATCCGTTAAATTGCGTTGACAACAAGCTGGGTTTGGGGGAAAGCTGATGGAGAGGATCCTGTCTTGTGAGCAGAAGTGCTCTATCCTCCTTTGCAGTCCAGGGGATGCTGTGTCTGCCTCCCAGGTAAATGGGACACCATCCTCAGAAGAAAGGGCAGGGGAGCCAGGGCTGCTGCCTCTGCCTTCTTGCTGGGTGACTGCTGGCTTCAGGCTTGAGTCTCTGGTCCTCAATTTTCTCGTTCTCCCCAGGATGGAGATTCAAGGCTTCAATAAGGTGGTCTGCCTGGAAAGCAGTGAAATTTATTATTAATACCAAACAAACGTGATGTTACTATTCAGAGCGAAGAGAGAGGACTTACTCCTAAGGTCTCTCTCTCTCTTTTTCTTTTTCTTTTTTTTGACTTTTTATTTTGTTTTGGAATATGGCCTATTAACAGATAACCTTGGGATGGTTTCAGGTGAACAGCGAAGGGACTCAGCCGTACATACACCCAAGGTCCCTTCCCAAAGACCTCTTCAGGTGCTGAATCCATTAGGGTAGAAAGAACTTTGGGTTGAAATCTGGAGGCTTTCTGTTTTAGTTCTGCCTCAAGCACTGGCTGTATGGCCCTGGGCAAGTCCCTGGTTTCTTGTTTGTAAAGTATATGTGTGTATATATGTGTGTGTGTGTGTGTGTGTGTGTGTGTGATGGTTCCTCTCTGGGGGTGGAGGCAGGCCGTGAAGGCTCAAGGGGGCTCTGGGCTGTGGAAAAGGCCTCTTCTTACCATGGGGGCTCCAGCAAGGCCCTGTCAGCTGGGCTGACACTTTGTCAATTATCACACAATGTCACTTTCCAGTCCCACAACCTTTCTCTTTCCTCACTTTACCTATTAAACCAAACATTCAACTGCTTGGAGTTTTCCCAAAGGACGTGGTTGTCACGGAAAGATCTCAGACTTTAGACTTGGCTGTGTGGCGGCAGCTCTGGGTCTCCACCTCTCTGAACCTCAGTTTCCTTGTGGGTTGTGAGGATTCAGGAGATCATGGCTATAAAGCAGAGAGCACAGGGCATGGGTTCTACAAATAGCTGTTTCCCCTTTATTTTCTTTCTTTCTTACTAGAATAATCTTGTTTCTTTCCGGAGAAGCTGGTTTATCTGGCAATCTGTCAACTAGATACCTATTAACTAATGTCCCTGGGGCTCATAAATGCCATTGAAATCAAGCTTCCTAATAATTTCACTTCAGAAAATGTTTCTTGAGCACCCATGGTGCTACATTCTGGGATTAGTGAGGAAAATAAGACGTGGTCTTGATCCTCAATGAGCTCGTGGGAGAGAGAACACGATAAATAACAATAATAGCCCACCATATGTTAGCCCGGGCAAGTCACACGCTTTAACTTGTGGAATCCCCTCAACTGCCCCATGGCGGAGGCGCTGCTGTTACTCCCATTTGCCAGCTGAGCAAACTGAGGCATAGAGTGGTCAAAAAACTGTCGAGGGTTCCACAGCTAGGAAAGGGCAGCGCGCTGGGCTTTGGAGCACTGCAGGCAGAGTCTGTGTTCTTAGCTCCCACGATAGACTTAAAGATGCAACTATCGAACACCATAGCTCTAGACTTAAAAGGCACACAGGCAGTTGCGTTACAGTGTGATGGAGACGTGCTGGAGACGGGTTAGAGGTCACAACCATAGGAGCACAGAGGACAGATGCAAGAGACATTCTGCCTGGAGGCTCCTAGGGCAGGAAAGGATTTTCAGAGGGATCCTTTGAGCTGGGCCTTTGGTGCTGAGCAGGAGCCCTGCCATCGAAGAAGGGGGAGGAAGACTTAGAGGTAAGGATTAGAGGGTGTGGAAGAGGGATGGGCAGAGCAGGAGGGGCAGGAAGTGAGGCTGCTCAGATGCCAGGAGCAGTTCTGCCCAGGGAGGAGGGTCTTTTAAGCCACTCCATTTTAAGGAGTTGCATGGGAGTGGTCAGCTGTACATCCTTGGGAATAATTCATATTATTTCTTTTAAGCTGTTCAAGTAAACCCCAAACACTCATCAGTGATCAAAACCAACAGGCTTTTCTTTTTTTGGTTGTTGTTGTTTGTTTTGTCTTACCATTTAGGTTTTTCTCAATTCAGTCAGTCAGTTCAGTTGCTCAGTCGTGTCCAACATTTTGCGATCCCATGCACTGCAGCATGCCAGGCTTCCCTGTCCATCACCAACTCCTGGAGCTTGCTCAAACTCATGTCCATCGAGTCGGTGATGCCACCCAACCATCTCATCCTCTGTTGTCACCTTCTCCTCCTGCCTTCAATCTTGCCCAGCATCAGGGTCTTTCCCAATGAGTCAGTTATTCGCATCAGGTGGCCAAAGTATTGGAGTTTCAGCTTCAATATCAGTCCTTCAATGAATATTCAGGACTGATTTCTTTTAGGATTGACTGGTTGGATCTCCTTGTGCTCCAAAGGACTCTCAAGAGTCTTCTCCAACACCACAGTTCAAAAGCATCAATTCTTTGGCACTCAGCTTTCTTTATGGCCCAACTCTCACATCCATACATGACTACTGGAAAAACCATAGCTTTGACCAGATGGACTTTTGTCAGCAAAGTAATGTCTCTGCGTTTTAATATTCTGCCTAGGGTGGTCATAGCTTTTCTTCCAAGGAGCAAGCATCTTTTAATTTCATGGCTGCAGTCACCATCTGCAGTGATTTTGGAGCCCCTCCAAAAATAAAGCCTGTCACTGTTTCCATTGTTTCCCCATCTATTTCCCATGAAGTGATGGGACCAGGTGTCATGATCTTAGTTTTCTGAATGTTAAGTTTTAAGCCAACTTTTTCACTTTCCTCTTTTACTTTCATCAAGAGGCTTTTTAGTTCCTCTTCACTTTCTGCCATAAGGGTGGTGTCATCTGTGTATCTGAGGTTATTGATATTTCTCCCGGCAATCTTGATTCCAGTTTGTGCTACATCCAGCCTGGCATTTTGCATAATGTACTCTGCATATAAGTTAAATAATCAGGGTGACAATATACAGCCTTGATGTACTCCTTTCCCAATTTGGAACCAGCCTGTTCCATGTCCAGTTCTAACTGTTGCTTCTTGACCTGCATACAGATTTCTCAGGAGGCAGGTAAGGTGGTCTGGTATTCCCATCTCTTTAAGAATGTTCCACAGTTTGTTGATTATATCTCTTCAAAAGCGAGGGAGTAGGAAGATGTTTGACAGGTGTAGTAAGAGTACCCCCGCTCCCAGTAACTGCTAGGCTGAGCAGTTTCTTTGGATTCTCTTCCTCCAGTTCAAGATGTTCCCCATCTGAGTTTAAAATTGGTGTCTCAGGCCAGCCAGCCAGCAGTTCTTATTTTTGCTAATGCCAGGAGAGTTGCTATATCAATATTAATCATCTGCATGAAATATTGAACAATGTGGTCCTGTTCTGATGAATAGTGAGGGGCTTGTGGAGGAGGTGATAGAAAATCTTAAATTGGCTTTGTGGCTGCAGGTGCTCAATGGATAAGTCAGTCAATGAGGTGAACTCCTCACCCCCCTCCCCACCAGGACCCACTCCTGTTCCTGAGTTCCCCGTAAATCTGTAAGTGGCACCAGCCCTCCACCCCTTCACCTCCATCCAGCCACCAGCTGCCCCTGAATCCACCTCTGTCCCATTTCTGCATCCCAATCCCATCGCCACTGCCCAGCTCAGCCCCTTGGGCCTTGGATAGCCCCATATCTTCCTGCATCTAATCTTGTCCCCATCAAAGCATCCCCCCTCAGATGCCAGAGTGATGTGTGTTCTAGGTCACCCAGCAGTTTAAAACCCACTGGTTGCCTACAGATCATGTAGAAACACAAGGTGTTTGGAGTCTGGAATGAATCCTGCTGTCTCCTGCCTTCTCAAAACTCCACTGCTACAGCACTCTGCCTGTTCTTCCCCTGGGCCTTACCTGGCTGCCTTCCACCATGCCCCTTCCTGCCTGGCCCTCAGTAACCTAGCTGCAGACCACCGCCTCCTCTCCTGACTCAGAAATTGCCTGGTACATGGTACACTGGGAGGAGGAATTTGCACCCCTCCTTCCCCCCTCACCCCCCATCCCTGCCCCTGGCCACGTGAGGATGGATTGGCTGAGACCGGGAGGGGCTGCTCCCTGCCCCTGCCCGACATGTACTGTATAACATCTGCTTGTCTACCAGAGTCTTGTTTTTCGCTGCCAAGCTGCTCCCTGTGCCTGCCACACCAGGGGTCTCGGTTGCTAAGATTGGATGCAAATCCACCCGAGTGACAGAGGACCACTGTCACTGGCTTTGACGTCCCCGCTATCGCAGACACAGTATTTCTTCGGCAGTTGTCCCCTTACCTGCCCCCTCACTGCTAATAATGTTTTGTGGCTTGGTATTCCGGTGGCTGAATTTCTCTCTCGAAATAGTTTAGCCTGAGTGCCCCCGCTGCCCTGCTGACTCCTTCAAGTGCATCACAAATCTCCCATCCGGGGTGGGGTGGGGGGGCTCATGATCCCGTAGATCATCCCTGTGCGCTGATCACCACAGCCCTGCCTCAGCCCTCCTCCTCTGATTCACATCACTCGCGTGTTTGTAACACAGCCTTCCGCTGGGTGATGTCAAGATAAATCATTGTTCAGAACCCGTTAGCTGGCGGGAGCCAGGGACCTCAGTGTGACCCCCTTTATTGTATAGGTGAGTACAACAGAGTCTAGGAGGTCAGGTGACTTTCTTACGGTCACGCAGTCAGATGTTTCCTAACTAAACTGGGACTGGAATCCAGATTTTGTTTTTCACTTCAGTACTCTTTCTAACTCACCGAAAACTATTCCCTTTTTTTTTTTTTTTTCAATGAAAAAATTTTAACTCAAAGTGGTAAGACACGTGTAACATAAAATTTACCATCTTAGCCAGTTTAAAGTGTGCAGTTCAGTGGTGTTAAATATATTCATATTATTGTATAGCTGTAACCATCATCTATCTACAGAACTTTTGTCGTCTTCCCAAACTGAAACTGTATACATCACACAGTCACTCCCCAGTCCTCCCCCTTCCCAGTCTTTGGTAACCACCTTTCAACTTTCTGTCTCTCTGAATTTGATTGCTCTAGATACCTGATTCAGGTGGCCCTAGTGGTAAAGAACCCGCCTGCCATCGCAGGAGACATAAGAGACTCAGGTTCCATCCCTGAGTCGGGAAGATCCCCTGGAGGAGGGCATGGCAACCCACTCCAGTATTCTTGCCTGGAGAATCCCATGGACAGAGGAGCCTGGCGGGCTACAGTCCATGGGGTCACGAAGGGTTGGACACGACTGAAGCCATTTATCATGCATAGCATACAGGTACCTCATACAAGTGGAAC
This sequence comes from Bos mutus, assembly GCF_027580195.1. Classification (NCBI taxonomy): domain Eukaryota; kingdom Metazoa; phylum Chordata; class Mammalia; order Artiodactyla; family Bovidae; genus Bos; species Bos mutus. The sequence continues at coordinate 13,947,674 of NC_091627.1, forward strand.
CATATAGTATTTTTTCCTTTAGTGTGATGGCTTATTTCACTTAGCACACTGTCTTCAAGTTTCATTGTAGTGTATGTCAGAATTTCCTTCCTGTTTATAGCTGAATAATACTTGATGGTATGTACATACCACATTTTGTTTATCCATTCATCTGTTGATGGACACTCAGGTTTCTCCCACGTTTTGGCTAGTGACAATAAAGCTGCTATGGACATGGGCGTACAAACATCTGTTTGCCAAGAGCTATCCTTTATGAAAATATATTCAGAGACACTTGCTGCTACTGGTATTTTTTTTTAATGGTAAGTTTGGAAAAGAACAACAGCAACAAAAAACCACCTTGAAGAATACAAACGTCACTAATTTTACCTGGTATGTATCTCCTGTATTTCATACTCATGTTGCCCATAATTCTAAAAGTTTTATACAGACAGAGGATTTTAATTGAGGGAGACTTTTTAACAATCTGTGTATTAAGGAGAACACCTGAAGTGTTTGTAAGGGACAGACAGCGTGAGAACTGAGCATGACCTTGGCTAACCATGGCGTTCTCGAGATTCTATTCATTCAAAGTATGAGCTTACCTTGACAGTACTGCAGAGAGAGATTTTTGTGGTGCTTCTTTAAGACTGTGTGCGTGGATCCTAAGTTGCTCCAGTCGTGTCTGACTCTGTGTGATCCTGTAGACCATAACCCACCAGGCTCCTCTGTCCATGGGATTCTCCAGGCAAGAATACTGGTTGCCATTTCCTTCTCCAGGGGATCTTCACGACCCAGGGATCAACCCTTAGCATTTTGTAGAGTGCTTTTGTTGTTGTTATTCAGTAGCTAAGTTGTGTCCAATTCTTTGTGACCCCATGGACTGCAGCACCCTGTCCATCTCCACCTCCTGGAATTTACTCAAATTCATGTCCGTTGAGTTGGTGATGCCATCCAACCATCTCATCCTCTGTTGTCCCCTTCTCCTCCTGCCCTCAATCTTTCTCAGTATCAGGGTCTTTTCTAATGAGTTAGTTCTTTGCACCAGGTGGCCAAATGACAAGAGTCACATTTTGAATGGGGGGCCGGGTGGGGCGGGGGGGGGGCGGTGAGTCTTTCCCGGTCACATTTCTTAAATATCCACTAGGGGGCAGTAAAAGACATAACAATTTTCAATAGCGCCAGCGAGTGCCTGGCAATCTGGTCTCCTGGTCCTCTGCACAGCTCTCTCGGTTCTCTGTGCACAGTTACAAGATAATGAATTTCACATGCAAGGGCATGTGTGGGTGAAACTGGTGATACCGTCAGCTGTAGCCCAAGTGCAAGTTTTTCTCATATTCTGGCTAGCATTAATGCGTAAAACTTTATTCAGTATCTGGGGTCCAGATTGCATTTTTATTTAATTCATGTTAGCTCAGTGATTCTCAAACGGAGTGAACACCAGAATTACCCGTCATGCTTTTTCTCAAATACGTATATGCTCAGGTCTCATCCCAGATCTGTTAAGTCAGAATTTCTGGGCCTGGGGCCTAGTTATATAGACTATCTTTAGATTCTGGTCCGTGACTTCTTGCTAAGAACCAATGCGTTCGTTCTTTAATAACTTTAATAACTGGGGGGAAGAGGTCACCTTTGAGTAAAACCTCTGAGGAAAGTGAATGTGACTTCTAGAATTTTTTTCTCTTTTTAAAATAGAAGTTACTGAAGGGGTCTGGTGGCTTGGGGAATGACATTCAGAACAGCTATGAAGCTTTTCCATAAATAGTGCCTATATTGGAGCAAGCCAGGAGCCCAGACAGAAGATCTGGGACTGAGGCAGGCCTGGCAAACTCAGGATCTATGATGGCAGTTCCAAGAAGGACAAGCTCAGAGGCCAAACTCTTCGGTGTGTGGCCGTATTAAGAGAATCTTTCCAATAGCATTCAGGGAAAAAGAGACCTTTTTTATTTTGTCAGAGATAAAGATGGCACAAAGAACTTGCTGTGAGGTCAGAAGGCTTCAGTTCTCATCCCGTGTGTGTGTGCTAAGTGGCATCAGTGGTATCCGACTCTGTGCGACCCCATGGATTGCATCCCGCCAGGCTCCTCTGTCCATGGGATTCTGCAGGCAAGAATACTGGAGTGGGTTGCCATTTCCTACTCCAGGGGATCTTTCCGACCCAGGAATAGAACCTGCGTCTCTTAGTTCTTCTGCATTGGCTGGGGTGTTCTTTAGCACTTGCACCACCTGGGGTGCCCCAGTTCTCATCCTAACCGTCCCCATAGCCAGTTAGGGGACCCAAGGCCACTCATGTCACCTCTCTGAGCCTCCACTGCTCCGTTTGAATTATGAGAGGATTGTGTGCCATTGATCTCCGAGGATCGTTCCGGTTCTAAAGGTTCCATGATCCTGTTGGTATTAATAATCTTGATTTGTATGGTACTACCCTGGCAAAGAGCAGAAGAAATATTCAGTAATGCAGTGAATGACAGAGACTATTGACCATGTAGTTTAATTTATTTAAGGCATATACAGTGAATTCAAAGGAGAAAATATTGTGGCCAATAATATATTGAACTGTTAGTATCTTCAGCATAGCAAAAGCTTTCCAGAGGGAAAAATTACCCATCAGTGCAAACCTGACATTTTTCACTTCTTGATCCATAACTGCCATTTCTCCCGTACGCTTATATTTACTGTAAAGGGCCAAACGTATGAATGCTTCAGATGAATATTAAATAACTACATAAGCGTCAAGGTCACTGTTGCGAGGGAGGCTAGGTGGAGGGCCCTGGGAGGCCGGCATTGATCTCCCGTGAAGTTCTATCCTCGAATCCTGCTGACGAGGGGAAACAATGGATGTGGACCATTATTAAGGCTTTAAGTGTTTCCTCCATTGTTAACGATCTTTTACAAGCCCGGGGTAACTGATAGTGCCCAAGGAATTGGCAAAAGCTTCACTTAGAAATATAGGCTGGTCAGAGAGATAAGTAAAACCCAGAGCACAGATGTCCTGGGTTGGGCTTACGCAGCAAAGGTGTGCGGCCAGGCAAGTCCAGCGCTGGGGCACGCCGGCTCAGCTCTGTTAAGGTTCAGCAAGGAAGGAAAGCTCTCTCTCGGGCTCTTTCAAGGCAGAAGCTGCAGAGAGTAAGGGGCTTCTCTGGTGGTCCAGTGGTTAAGACTTCGCCTTCCAATGCAGGGGATACCAGTTCAATTCCTGATCAGGGAATGCAGATCCCACATGCCTTGCAGCTAAAAAAAAAAAAAAAAAAACAAAGGATAAAATAGAGGAAAGGGGCTTACCTGGTAGCTCAGTGGTAAAGCATCCGCCTGCCAATGCAGGTGACATGGGTTCAATCCCTGATCTGGGAAGATTCCACATACCTCAGAACAACTAAGCCCGTGCGCCACAACTTCTGACTTTGTGCTCTAGAGCCCAAGAACCACGACTGCTGAGCCCACACACAGCAACTACTGAAGCCCTCATGCTCGAGCCAGTGCTCCACAGCGAGAGAAGCCACCACAGTGAGAAGCCCACACTTCAACAGAGTAGCCCCCGATCACCACAACTAGAGAAAAGCCCGTGCAGCAACGAAGACCCAGCAAAGCCACAAATAAATAAAAACCCAGAGGCAATAGTGTGACAATTTCAATAAAGACTAAAATTGGTCCACATTAAAAAAATTTTTTTTTTTTAGGCATTAAAAACTTAAAAACAACAGCAACAAGGGAAAACCAGATCCACCTTTAAATTTCCTCCAGCTCCCCTGCCCTAGAGAAAACCTCTCAAGGATCAGACAAGTGTCTGGGGGAAACTGGGTGTGTGTGAGTGGTGCAGAGTCAGGCTGAGTGTCTGAGCCGGTCAAGCGCCCCAGGTAATTATGTGGGTGTCCTGCTGACCTGGAGCTGGGAGGAGAGCACATCTTAGGATGACGGAATCTAGTTTCAAAAGGTCTCAACAGATCAAAGGATTGAGTGAGTCTACCAGATGAACCTAATGAGAGACACAGAAGCTGAAACCAATGGTTCCCGTGTGCGAGCTCGCTGTAGTGGCGCGTTCCGCCCTGTGCACATTTCAGTTTATTTCCTCTTTACAGTGATCCGGGGAGGGGGAAGGTTTTATATCCCCGTTTTTAGAACGAGGAGACTGAGACGTGGAAGTACAGAGGACGGTGCACACACCTCAGAGCCCTGGATCTGGTTTCAATCCCGGTTTTGCCCCTCAGTCTGCCAGAAAGTTACTTCATCTTTAAAAAAAAACAGCAACACTATAATCGCTTTAAATAAAGACTTTGGAGTTTCTTATAAAGTTTCAAAAAAAAAAAAAAACAAACAAACACAACCAGCAACACCCAGGCTTTATGGCTGCCTTTTATGTGTCAGCTTCAGTGGGCTTCAGCTTTTGCATGTGTTCTCATTTAATCCTCAGAACAATCTTGCTCCTATTTTACAGACAGAAAAGACACAGATAATTTATGTAACTTGCATGGGGTCACACAGGAAGTAGCAGGGCAGGGATCTGAGCCCAGACAGTCTGACTTCCAGGCCTGCGTTCCCTGTTTCCTATATTACGAAAAGGGAACAACCATATGTTCTGCGAGGGCTGGATGAAATAACTTCTGTAAAGTGCCTCAAATAGTCCCCACACATAAGTGAAGTGAAGGTCACTCAGTCATGTCCGACTCTTTGCGACCTCATGGACTATACAGTCCATGGAATTCTCCAGGCCAGAATACTGTAATGGGTAGCCTATCCCTTCTCCAGCAGATCCTCCCAACCTAGGGATCGAACCCAGGTCCCCTGCATTTCAGGTGGGTTCTTTACTAGCTGAGCCACTAGGGAAGCCTGAGAATACTGGAATGGGTAGCCTATCCCTTCTCTAGCAGATCCTCCCAACCCAGGGATCGAACCCAGATCCCCTGCCTTGCAGGTGGATTCTTTACCAACTGAGCTATCAGGACTTGCGCAGGGTGATAGCTAATAACCAGCCAATACCTGGGGTTGGAACCCCGGTCTCATGATTGCAAACTGGCCGCATTGAAAGGAACAAGATCGGGGGCCATTTGGGGGTGACTGTCTCAGTGCCTGGCACAGAGTTACGCTCTGGCAGGTGCTGAGTGAGTCCTTACATAGGTGGGGTCATTCTGCACCCATTCACCATTTGCCAAGGTCCTGCTGTGTCTCGGGGACCAGAGGGGACAGGAATATGGTGCTAACCGTCCTTTTTCTCCCTCCAGGTTCAAATGGTGAAAGATGGGGACCCCTCCTGGAAGCCCACTTTTATTGTGAAACCTGACAGTGGTTGTCAGGGTGACGGAATCTACCTCATCAAAGACCCCAGTGACATCCGCCTGTCAGGGACGCTCCAGAGCAGGCCGGCGGTGGTCCAGGAGTACATCTGCAAGCCCCTCCTCATCGACAAACTCAAGTTTGACATCCGTCTGTACGTCCTGCTAAAGTCTCTAGAGCCCTTAGAGATCTACATAGCCAAGGACGGACTCTCTCGGTTTTGTACGGAGCCGTACCAGGAGCCCAACCCCAAAAACCTGCACCACATCTTCATGCATTTGACCAACTACTCCCTGAACGTCCACAGTGGGAACTTCGTCCATTCGGACAGCACTAGCACGGGCAGCAAAAGGACTTTTTCTAGCATTCTCTATAGGTTGTCCTCCAAGGGTGTTGACATCAAGAAGGTCTGGTCCGATATCATCTCCTTGGTGATCAAGACCGTCATTGCCCTGACTCCACAACTCAAAGTGTTCCACCAGTCAGATATACCCGCGGGGAGGCCGGGCCCCACCTGCTTCCAGGTAACCAGCGCCAGTTCCCAGCCGGAGTTCTTGGTCTTGACCCGGCTCTCCCTGGTCTCCTGTGGGGTGAGGGATGGGGGCGGGGTGGTCAGAGGGGTGGAGGGATGGTTGCCCGAATGGGCTTTGGTGTGAAAGCAGGGTCCAACTTTCTGCTTTCTATTCGCTGGCTGTGTGACTTGGGGCAAGTTACTTCCATTTTCTCACCTGTAAAATGAGACTAAGAGTAAACCTCCCTTAAAGGATGCTTGTAAGAGTCAAATGAGCAGTGTGGAAAGCCCCAGTGCCTCCCGTTCATTCTTTCTTCCTGTAGTTTTCACCAGCTGCTTAGCAGGGGCCAGGCACTGTTCGAGGTACTAGTGAGACAGGAAGTCAGGTCCCTGCTGGCTGATGCAGAGAATCTGTGCTCTTGTGGGAGATGAATAAGTTAAAGAGCAATTTGTATAGGGACTGCCCTGGTGGTCCAGTGGTTAGGACTCCACACTTCCAGTGCACGGGGCCTGGGTTCACTACCCAGTGGGGGAACTAGGATCCAACATGCTGTGTAGAATGGCCAGAAAACGGAAAAAAAGCCATTAGTATGAAGTGTCACGAGTGCTGGAATAGAGGAAACACACCAGGAAACATACCAGGTGCTGTGAGATTGTGGGGCCATCTAACATTTTCTGAGTGGGAACAAGGGTGGTCTGGGAAGACTTCCCAGAAGTAGCAGCAGTTAAACTAGGACCTGGAGTAAGAGTTAGATGGAGCAGGCTAGACTGGAGAGGGCTGGGGAGACAAAGAATCCTGGGGGGACATGCTTGCAGCCCCAGATGTGAGTCTGGATGGAGGGTGGGGTTTGAAGCAGAGACATGGAGGGAGATGAGGAAGTTGAGGTGGGAGAGGTCGGTGGGGTAAGTCATGGAAAGCTGAGGGCAATGGGGTCCACGGGAGGGTGCCCAACGGACACAGATGCACTCAGGTTTGCATGTGACAAGGATCAAACTGGCCACAGGGTGAAGACCAGATTGAGGGGAGGCTAGGAGCAGGGTTGTGGGGAGAACTGGTGAGCTGAGTGCTTTCCTATGACCAAGAGAGGATGCCAGCTTGGGTTGTGAAGGGCTTGGTGGTGTTGGAAAGAACAGATGTGAGAACCATGGTGGTGGTGGTGGTATAGTCGCTCAGTCATGTCTGACTCTTGCAACCCCACAGACTGCAGCCCACCAGGCTCCTCTGTCCGTGGGATTCTCCAGGCAAGAATGCTGGAGTGGGTTGCCCTTTCCTTCTCCAGGGGATCTTCCCAACCTAGGAATTGAACCCGGGTCTCCTGCATTGCAGGCAGATTCTTTACTGACTGAGCTTTGCAGGAAGCCCATGTGAGAACTATGAAAGGGGTCAAACAACCAGACTTGGTGATTGGCTGGGGCTGGGGGACAGTGGAGAGACCGTGGCGGGAAAGATGCAGGGAACCCAGACCAACTCCTGGCTGGCTTAGGTGCTTGGATGGATGAAGAGAAGCCACCGGAAGGGGGCCAGGCTTGTGGGCAGGAGTCAGGAGTTGGACTTGAACATGCCTCTGAAGGGCCTGTGTGACATCCAAGTGGGGAGGTTAGGTGGACATTGGGCATCTGATCCTGGAGTACAGGAGCGGGAGGGCTGGGCGGGACAGAGATGGGGAGCATCAGTGTTCAGATGGTCATGGGGCCGTGAGACGCTGCAGGGTGAGCAGAGGCCAGAGAAGACCCCCTTGGGCACCGCCATTCAGTAAGGGACAGGGTGATGTGTGGAGCACTGGCTCAGCCAGTGGGCAGGGAGGAGATGGACACGGGGGTGGTGCATCCTTCCAGGTCATTTGGCCATGAAGGTGGTGGGGGGAGACCTGGAGTCTAGGTGCTTGGTGGGGACACAGTTTCCTGCAGATAAATTGGAGTAGGGAGCAGATGATACGAAACACCACCTCTGGGACCCCCGTGATCTAATCTTGAAGCAGTTATTATATAAGAAAGAATACGTGGAACATGTGTGTAACCTATGAAGCAGAAGCAGGAAACCATCATCTCCAACCTACCTCCCAACCCAAGGTCCCCAATTATAGTGCTGCTCCCTGATCCCGTTCCTCACCCCGAGGTAACCATCGTCCCGAATGTTCTCGTTATCATTTCCTTGCTTAAAAAAAAACCTTTTATTATATGCGAATATATCCCTGAGGAATATATGGTTTTGCTTGTTTCCGAGCATCATAAAAACACTGCAATCACGCACATAGTCTTCTACCACTCTCTTTTCGGCTCTATGTGGAGGTAGGTCGTTGGTTCGCTTTCATTTGCACGGTTGTACATCCCGTTGTAAATACGCACGCTTTGTTCATCGGTTCTTCTATCATTGAACGTTTGAGTTGTTTCTAGTCCTTTAAAGGCTGTGGCAGGAGAGACGCAGGTAGCGTGGAACAGGAAGGGGGAGGGGGAGGCAGCGGGGCGGCATCTCTGACGGAGAGGATGCTCGTTCGGCAGCAGGAGAGGAGGCTGGCCCCAGGATACAGCCCCAGATCCAGAGAGGCTACCCTAGTAGTGGGCACCAGTCAGCGGGCTTTCTGGGAAGGCCGGTGGAAGCCTTTGACGGGGCATTCAGGCAGTGGTCAGTTTGGGGGGTGGGGTGGGGGGTCGTGGTGGTGGAGGTAATTGTCATCCAAAATCTGTCCTTAGGCACTTGGACCCCAGGCAGGATGTCCAGCTCAGCCATCAGGCTTAGGGCATTAGAAAGGGGAGGTGGGCACAACTTAGAGGCAGGACCAGAGAAAACAAATCCTGGCTTGAGCCACAGGAAGGTGAGGGCGAAGGAGAGAGTTGCAACGTGGAGGCATCCAGGGGTCATCCCAGGGGACTGCGTGGTCACATCTGTTCGACAGTGACAGCTATTCCGGGAGCGTCATGTGGGCCCTCGTGAGTGGCCAAGCCGCAGAGCCCTGGCACAGCGAGGGTGCAGGGTGGAGGGCCAGGCCGTGGTTTTTCTGCCTGTCTTGCTGTGGACCAGTGGCATGGGAGGCCATGGGCTGGAACCAGGGCCCCAGCTGCAGGGCAGACAGAGAGGGAGCCGCTGGTTTGGACAGAGCACAGCTGGCACATGAACCACAGGCCCGTAAGCGTTTTCCATTGCTCGACCACGCTGAGTGCTGCCAGGCCTGGGGTCAGGAGAGGAGCACAGGGCCGGAAGCAACCCTCCGGGAGGAGTTCATCCTCTTCCCGGCTGGGGGTCCCATGGGCACGTTTCCTCACCACCCCGAGCCTCTGTTTCTTTCTCTGTGAATCACCTACACTCACCTCCTTACCTGCCATCTTGGGAGCAGTGTGAAGTAATGAGGGTGAAATCCTTTGATGTGGTATAAAGCACGTGGTGGTTTAGTTGCTCAGTCGTGTCCAACTCTTACAACCCCAGGGACTGTAGCCCATCAGGCTCCTCTGTCCATGGGATTCTCCAGGCAAGAATACTGGGGTGGATTGCCATTTCCTTCTCCAGGGGATCTTCCTGATCCAGGGATCGAACCCACATCTCCTGAACTGGATGAGGGTTTGTTACCGACTGAGCCACCAGGGAAGCCCACAAAGCATTAGATACTTGAAATCTGTTTTAAAGTACATTTCAGATTCACAGTGATTGAGAAAACAGTGTTTTGTTCTCCTTGGAGTCCTCTCTTGCTTTCTTTATCCTTATCACTTGTTGAAACACTTGTTAGTTTAGGTCTCAAACACCTGAACTAACTTGGAACCCAAAGATCTGGGGACAGCACATGGTTCTGACATGGACTTGCCGTGTGACGTTCTATAAGCCGCTTGACTTTTCTGTGCCTCCGTTTCCTCACCTACATCACAGGGTTGTCGTCCAACTCACATGAGATCAAGATGATAAAGGGCTTTGCAAACTATAATGTTTTGTGCATATATAATGCATTTTTTCTTTGTCATGGACGCCCCTTTTGCTTGTAGCCAGGCCTGGCCCAGACTGCAGCATTCCAGAACATACACTCTAAGCCAACAAAATTACATTTATCCTAAACATGTGACTGTGACCCCTTTCCAATCACAGCCACAATAACTACTTGGGAAACTGTGATGGCCCGGAGCAGGGGCTGGCGTGGCTGGGCTGTGGGCAGGTTTCCTGTAATCTGTTGCCTAGGAACGTGGCTGCCCTGTCATTCTGGTCTGTCCCCCTGTCATTGCCCAGACAGCCCTCAGCAACATTTCCCCCTGTCAGTCTTCTGGAGGGCAGCTCTGTGACCCCTGCTGAGAGAGTCAGGCCCGTCTGGGTGTAGACGATTCATGTGGCAGAAATGCACACGCAGCGGAGAGCTTTCCAGCAGAGTTCAGCTCTCGTGAACTTTTCTATCTCAGTTCTGCAGCTGGGTTTCTGTCGTCCTCTCGCTCTGGGTCCACTTCTCTCCTTGGCTGTGATCCTTTCCCTTCAGTGTCTGGAAGAGGCACCTTCCGTGAGTGCTAAGGTGCTTCTTCTCTCCCTTCTTTGCTCTTCTGATCTCCCCCACCATCAGCCCCAAACACCCCACAGGAAGGAGGGGAAGGAACATCCCAGCACTCACACATGGGCTTGAGTTTAGTTCTCAGATGCCCTGGATTTGAGCTAACCCCAGCTCCTGCTTCCAGCAGCTCCAGCTGGAGAGCTTGGCAAGCTAACCTTTCTCTGACTCAGTTTCCTTATCTGCAAATAGAATATTGGTCCCTGCCTCACAGAGTTGTTGTGAGACTGAGTGAGAGAAAACTGTGTTGAAGAGTACCCAGCAGGCAATCACTTAATAAATAAGGTCATATCGTTTGCTATCGGTCACGACAGTTGTTCTCAAACTAATCTACGAAGAAGTGCCTTGAACTTAGGGGGAAACCAGGAAGCAAGTCACATTTCCAACTTAATGGAACACTGGTGTTCCAAGGAGCACAGTTTGAGAAACAGGTCCTGACCCCCGCTGCCTCCCAGCCTGGCCCCAGCCTCGCTTCCCCGTTCCTCCCAGATCCATGCGAGTCTGCCAAACACAGCTGACTCCTGTCTCTTGGACATCCTCCATGTTTCCCCACTTCTGCCCTTTTGTTCTCTCCTGGCTTGGCCCCTTCTGCCACACTCTGTCTTCTGCCACGCTCTCTCATCTTCTCCCTCTCTTGTAAAATCTAGTGCTGGCAAAGTACAGCTTGAATCCCACCTTCTCCATAAAGCCTTCCTCGACCACTTTTGACATGTAAGCTTTTTTTTTTTTCCTTCTTTAAGACACATATGCTGGCCGCCCACTGACACAAGCCCTGAGCTAGCTGTGGGCGTGTGGTATGGGCGAGGTTGCAGTCCTGCTCCTAAGAGGTGCGCGGTGTGCTGGGGAGCACTGCCACGTGGGAGTCGTGAGCACCATGGAGGGACATGTGCAGGATTATGGGAGAACACAGACAAGGCAGCTTGTCTGCACCCCCTGCGTTGGAAGTGCAGAGTCTTAACCACCGGACCACCAGGGAAATCCCAGTGTGACCACTTCTAACCAACACCGCTGCCTCCATCCCAGTCCAGACAGCCGTCATCTTGTACTTGTATCACTGCAACTGCCTCCTAATTGATGTTCGTTTTCCCACCCTTGCTGCTTGTAGCCTATTTTTCTCACTGTAGCTAAAGTGATTCTTTTAAAACATGTCAGATTAAATTACTTCCCCGTGTAAAGTCTCCAATGGCTTTCTCATTGCACTTAAAATCCTGGCTCCTTACCATGGCTTGCAAGATGCTACATGATCTATCCCTTGCCATTCTGTCTGACCTCATCTCCTGTCTCCCTCCCTCTCACTCCTTGCTGTTCATCAGAAGTGGCCTGTGTTCTTGCCATTCCTTCTGCTTGGGACGCTCTTCTTCAGCTCTTCAAATGACTTATTTGCTCACTTCACTCAGTCCCTGTTCATACATCACCTCCTGAGTCTTTGGCTTCTGGTCGTGATGGAGTAACAAAGACTGGACTTAACCTTCTTTTGAAAACAACTAGAATACCAGACAAAATACACGAAAGAAGTGTTTTCAGATTTTGTACCACAGACAGCTCGGCATCATAATCCCAAAGGAAAGTGGGGAACAAAAGCCGAGATGTGTCTACGGTTGCCTCAGCTTTCTGTCTGGGGGCACTCTCTAAGACACGGGCGGGGGTGAGAGTGCACCTAAACAGAGTCCTGTGACCTCAGTGAGTTGAGGAGATGGAGATAAGCATTTTAGTGATGCCAAGGTGGCTGGAATTCTGTGGGCAGAATTCTTTAAAGGAGGGACCCAAGCAGGAAAAGAGCTACAGGAACCTGCATGGGAATCCCTGTACACCTTTGCTGAGTGCTGGGCTATTCATATGTAGAGGGTTAATCCATAGAGTTGGGCAAGAATGACCAGGGAACTGAGAAGATGAACCAGAGCTCACACAGAGCAGGGAGATGTCCAAGCTCCAAAGAGTCAGTGTGGAAAGTGCTTGGTGGTTACTGGACACATTCAAGGGAGACTGCAGAGAAGTTCTGTCCTAATGGATTGAATCTTCCCTGGGATGAAAGTTACTCTAGACTCAACCTGCTGCTGCTGCTGCTGCTAAGTCACTTCAGTCGTGTCCGACTCTGTGCGACCCCATAGACAGCAGCCTTCCAGGTTCCTAGTAAAGCTTAAATAATAGGCCTGGAAGGTATCAGCATAATCTGTAAATAACTGAGTACCTAAAAATTTCAGTTCAGTTCAGTCGCTCAGTTGTGTCAGACTCTTTGTGACCCCCTGGACTGCAGCATGCCAGGCTTCCCTGTCCATCACCAACTCCCAGAGCTTAGTCAGACTCATGTTCATTGAGTTGGTGATGCCATCCAACCATCTCATCCTCTGTTGTCCCCTTCTCCTCCTGCCTTCGATCTTTGCCAGCATCAGGGTCTTTTCAAATGAGTCAATTCTTCACATCAGGTGGCCAAAGTATTAGAGTTTCAGCTTCAGCATCAGTCCTTCCATTGAATATTCAGGACTGATTTCCTTTAGGTTTGACTGGTTTGATTCCTTGCAGTCCAAGGAATTCTTAAGAGTCTTCTCCAACACTGCAGTTCAAAAGCATTAGTTCTTTGGTACTCAGCTTTCTTTATGGTCCAGTTCTCACATCCATACATGACTACTGGAAAAACCATCACTTTGACTAGATGGACCTTTGTCGGCAAAGTAATGTCTCTGCTTTTTAATATGCTGCCTAGGTTGGTCATAGCTTTTCTTCCAAGGAGCAAGCATCTTTTAATTTCATGGCTGCAGTCACCATCTGCAGTGATTTTGGAGCCCAAGAAAATAAAGTCTGTCACTGTTTCAACTGTTTCTCCATCTATTTGCCATGAAGTGATGGGACCAGATGCCAGGATCTTAGTTTTGTGAATGTTGAGTTTTAAGCCAACTTTTTCACTCTCCTCTTTCACTTTCATCAAGAGGCTCTTTAGATCTTCTTCTCTTTCTGCCATAAGAGTGGTGTCATCTGCATATCTGAGATGTTATTGATATTTCTCCCAGCAATCTTGATTCCAGCTTGTGCTTCATCCAGCCTGGCATTTCACATGATGTACTATGCATATAAGTTAAATAAGCAGGGTGACGATATACAGCCTTGACATATTCCTTTCCCAATTTGGAACCAGCCTGTTGGTCCATGTCTGGTTCCCGCTGTTGCTTCTTGACCTGCATACAGGTTTCTCAGGAGGCGGGTAAGGTGGTCTGGCCTAAAAACTTCACACTTTTTAAAAAGAAGACAAATCCAGATACTGAGCATTAAATGTCCAGTATCCAATAAAAAGCCACTAGATATTCCCCAAGGCAAGAAAAGGTAACCTATACCCAGGGGGAAAATCAATAGGAACAGTCCCATAAATATTAGAAATAATGAAACTGATAGAAAAAGGATGTTAAAACAGCTACTACAACTGTGTACAAAAGTTTAAAGGAAAATAGTTTACTGTAGAGAGAAATGAAGCTATGAAAAAGAACCAAATGGAACTTCTAGGAACCAAATGGAAGAAAACGCAATATCTATATTGAAAATTTCACTGGATTAGGATTAACAGCAAATTAGATACTGTAGAAGAAATGATCAACAAACTTGAAGACATAGCAATAGAATTTATTCAAAATGAAACACAGAGAGGAAAGTGACAGGAAAAATAAGTGAACAGACCCTCAGTTACCTATGGTACAATATCAGATGGTCTAACATCTGTGTAATTGGAGTTTCCTGAGCAGAGGAGACAAGGAAGATACAGAAAAATATTTGAAGAAATGGCCACACATACAATAATGTGTACACACACACACCAAAGCTTATCAAAGTCAGATCAGTGACAATAAGAAAATCTTAAAAGCAGCTAGAGAGAAAAGACACATTATGTTCAGAGGAATGAAGGATAATTGAAAACCTTTCATCAGAAACAGTGCAAACCAGAAGACAGCAGGATGACAAATCTCACAAATCCCAGGCCTTTCCTGACCACCAAGCCCTTCCCTCCATCCACTGCACACACTCTGTGTTCTTACCTGGTCATAGATACTTACTTGCTTGTGGTCTTTCTTCTAGAATGTAAGCTCCAAGAGGGCGGGAGTTAAAATGAACCTTGTCTTCTTCACTGCTTTATCCCCAGTGGCTGGAATACTACGTAGTGCTGCTCAATAAATATTTGATAAATAAAGTTGTCTTCCAAGTAGAAGACAGCAGAGAGTAGGAAAGCATTCTAGAAACGACTAATGTTGTTTAGTTGCTAAGTCACGTCCAGCTCTTTCGCAATCCTGTGAACTGTACCTGCCAAGCTCCTTTGTCAAGGGATTTCCCAGGTAAGAATACTGGAGTGGGTTACCATTTCCTTCTCCAGGGCATCTTCCCGACCCAGGGATTGAACTCGGGTCTCCTGCGTTGGCAGACAGATTCTTCACCACTTGGGAAGCCCAGAATTACTAACAGTTCAGCACAATTAGAGCCCAAGACATGCAGCGTTGAGTTGGAGGAAATAAAGCTAGAGTTTGACAGAGATGCTGGTCATAGAGGAACTTATTGGACATGCTCTGGAACTTGTGCTTCCTCCTGTAAGCCAGGATTTTAGGTGGAGGGGGTCCTAACATTTTATTTGCATTTTAGAAAAATTACTCTGGTAGCCCTTTGTGCGAGGTGATTTTGAGAGCAGGGAAATGAATGGGGGAAGGTATTAAAGTAGTCCAGGTGAAAGATGGTGTGGGTTTGATCTAGACTAAGAACAGGGAGATTGGGCCAGGTCTAGAAAGCTGTTTTGGAGGTAGAATGTACAGAGCCTGTGAACAGCTAGATGTGAAGGAAGGAGAGATTTCTGGCTGACTGCTGCTGGCTCAAAGTCCCTCACAGGCTACAGTTAACATATTGTCTAGGACTGCAGTCATCTTGAGGCTACAGGGGAAAGATCCCCTCCCCAGCTCACTCACATGGCTATTGGCAGGCCTCACGTCCCCCTTGCTATCGGCTGGGACATCAGTTCCAGAGGCCATCTCAGCCTCTCCATCCAGCAGCTCACAACGTGGAAGCTGGCTTCCCTTAATGTTGAGGGAACAAGAGAGTAAGAGAATGCATCTCAAGATGAAAGCCACAGTCTTTTTATATAACCTAATATTTGAAATGCTAAGCTAAGTCACTTCAGTCGTGTCTGACTCTGTACGACCCCATAGATGGCAGCCCACCAGGCTCCCCCGTCCCTGGTATTCTCCAGGCAAGAACACTGGAGTGGGTTGCCATTTCCTTCTCCAATGCATGAAAGTGAAAAGTGAAAGGGAAGTCGCTCAGTCATGTCCGACTCTTAGCGACCCCATGGACTGCAGCCTACCAGGCTCCTCCACCCATGGGATTTTCCAGGCAAGAGTACTGGAGTGGGGTGCCATTCCCTTCTCCATATTTGAAATGATATCCCATAATTTCTGCCTTGTTTTGTTTGTTAGAAAAACATTATTAGGTGCAGCCCACTCTCAGGGAAACAGGCTTACAAAAGGGTGTGAATACAGGAGGTGGTATCATTGGGACTATCTTAGTCTGCTGATCACAGATAGTGAGTTTGGTTATGTTGAATGTGAGGGGTGTGGGGTCTCCAAGTTGGGAATATTCTGGATGCAGATGGATGTGTAGTTCTGGGGCTCAGGAGGTAATTCCCTCATTGGAATGTAGGTTGGAGGCTTTACCTGAGTTTACAATGAATGGCTCAGGGCCTTTTTTCTCCAGCTTGCTTTGGAAGCTTCCGGAAGTGAGGGATGAAGGACAAGATATCTTTGAGTCCCCAGGGCACCCTGTAAGTAGCAACACATCATTGCTGATTGAATGACTTGGAGGGTGGAGAGTATCACATAATTGAAAAGTTTTTTCTCTCTTTCCATTTGACATTTCCTTCTCTGCCACCAAACTAGAGGGAGGTTTTCCTGTTTCTAAGCTGCAAGTTTCTAATGTGCAAAGTGGATGTTAGATTAGATTAGTAGTGTTGTTGTTCAGTCTGACTCTGCAATTCCATGGACTGTAGCCCACCAGGCTCCTCTGTCCATAGAATTCGCCAGGCAAGAATACTGGAGTGGGGTGCCATTTCCTTCTCCAGGAGATCTTCCCAACCCAGGGATTGAACTCAGGTCTCTTGTATTTCAGGCAGATTCTTTACCACTAAGCCACAAGGGAAGCCAGGATTAGTAGTATATATATGTATATATACTTGGATCACAATGAACTGTGGAAAATTCTGAAAGACATGGGAATACCAGACCACCTGACCTGCCTCTTGAGAAATTTGTATGCAGGTCAGGAAGCAACAGTTAGAACTGGACATGGAACAACAGACTGGTTCCAAATAGGAAAAGGAGTACGTCAAGGCTGTATACTGTCATCCTGCTTATTTAACTTCTATGCAGAATACATCATGAGAAACGCTGGGCTGGAAGAAGCACAAGCTGGAATCAAGATTGCCAGGAGAAATATCAATCACCTCAAATATGCAGATGACACCACCCTTATGGCAGAAAGTGAAGAGGAACTAAAAAGCCTCTTGATGAAGGTGAAAGAGGAGACTGAAAAAGTTGGCTTAAAACTCAACATTCAGAAAATGAAGATCAAGGCATCTGGTCCCATCACTTCATGGGAAATAGATGGGGAAACAGTAGAAACAGTGTCAGACTTTATTTTTTGGGGCTCCAAAATCACTGCAGATGGTGACAGCAGCCATGAAATTAAAAGACGCTTACTCCTTGGAAGAAAAGTTATGACCAACCTAGATAGCGTATTGAAAAGCAGAGACATTACTTTGCCAACAAAGGTCCATCTAGTCAAGGCTATAGTTTTTCCAGTGGTCATGTATGGATGTGAGAGTTGGACTGTGAAGAAAGCTGAGTGTTGAAGAATTGATGCTTTTGAACTGTGGTGTTGGAGAAGACTCTTGAGAGTCCCTTGGACTGCAAGGAGATCCAACCAGTCCATTCTGAAGGAGATCAGCCCTGGGATTTCTTTGGAAGGAATGATGCTAAAGCTGAAACTCCAGTACTTTGGTCACCTCATGCGAAGAGTTGACTCATTGGAAAAGACTCTGATGCTGGGAGGGATTGGGGCAGGAGGAGAAGGGGGACGACAGAGGATGAGATGGCTGGATGGCATCACGGACTCAATGGACATGAGTCTGAGTGAACTCCTGGAGTTGGTGATGGACAGGGAGGCCTGGCATGCTGTGATTCATGGGGTCGCAAAGAGTCGGACACGACGGAGCGACTGAACTGAACTGAACTGAATCTAGTATAGATAGATGTGTAGATATAAATATATACTTTTCCCATGGGAACCCCAGGATGTAAAAAAGATAAAAGTTGATCTGATCTGGTCTCCCCAGTGCTTCCCCCTCAAAATAATCTCATATTGAAAAGCACTGAACCAAATAAATTCCTGATTTTCTGCCAGATCTGACATTCTGGGATCTTATGAAAAGACCAACTTTTGGCTCCTCCAAGTTTTGTGATTCTGTTTCTTGAGATCCACTGCTGCTGCATTTTTCATTAAACTTTGGGGGAAAATTCATCTTTCCTTGAACTCGTGAAGAACTATAAAGATGACTTTCATTAAATACTATGTGTCAAGTACCATGCAAAACATTTTACATCCCATTATCTTTACTTCCTCCTATCTCCCCAACTCGAGTGTAAGCTCCATGAGGGTAAGGACTTTGTCTAGTCCACTCCTGTATTTCCAGAAGCTGGAAGAGCCTCTAGGGCACAGGAGGCATTCAGTACTTAATGAATGAATGGACTAAGGTAGGCACTATTCTTATGCCCATTTTACAGATGAGGAAACTGGGGCTTGGAGCTGCTAAGTCACTTGCCGGTAGTTACACAAGTTGAAGGCAGAACTAAGATTTGAAATGAGTTCTCCTGGACTCCAAAGCTAACAATGTCATTTCTTGTTGATGGGATCAGTAGGAAACCGGAAAGGGAGCCAGTATATATTGAGTGCTTTCTTTAAGATGGGCATAACTCTAGGGACATTTTTGCTTCCATTGTCAACTACCCTGCAAGGTAGCTGTTGTTAGGCCCATTTTTTTCCAGATGAGTTATGTGAGGCTCACAGAGGCCTAGAGTTGTGTAGCAAATATGAGAGACTGAACTGGATTGAAGCCCAAGTCTGGCTCCAAAGCACTCGTACACAAGACTCAACACAGTCAACTCCATGCACCAAAGTTTAGGCCCTGGAAAGCTCTGTGCTGCTGCTGGGTGCGGGTCTGTACGGTTGGCGAAGCTGTGCTACTCCTCTTCTGCAGCTTTCCCATAGCTGTGGATTCATGAAATCCCTGTGCACTGAGCTGAGATGAATCCACCAGGCCAAGAAAGGACAAGTCCAAGCTTCTAAGATGTAGCAAAAAGTAAGCGTCCGTGACTCAGGATGATAAACGTTGACACTGCCTCCCATTGTTCTCTGTAGGCTCATCAACATCAGGTCTCAGACCAGGTCTGAAGTTAGACTGATGATGTCACCAGAGTCTCTTACAGGCCTCATTACTCATATCCACTTGTCATATATTATTAAGCGGATCTATAATACATGTAACATTTTCTACTGAATTTCCATTCCTTTCTTCTTATGACCAGGAAAAGAAAAATAGAGTGAGGATGACTTTTCCCAACTTTTCATCCTTATTGTCTTTTCTTGAAGAATAGCCTCATCTTGAATTACACACCCTGCCCCCCACCCCCAAATGGTCATTCCGGCTCTGAGTTCATTAATAAGGATGAAGCTACACTTTAATAATTATCATTTAACTAATGCATATTCTAGATAGACAAGTAAATGGATTTCCCCTCATATTTTCTTCTTGAGTCCACAGAGGAGGCGATGCAGCTGTGTCTTTGTTCTCTCCCCTCCTTTATTCTCCATGTTACTTTTGGAAGCTTTGGAATGATATCACTCATATTAGAAGTTTTCTTCTACCTTATCATCTCCTAGAGAGATAATGACAGTCCTCCCGAGAATCTTGCATCCTCATAGTCCACGTCTGAATCCAATTAGAAACTGCGATCTCAAGGGTGAGGAGATGTTATCTAGATAAAGGGCTATTTCAGGCCTAGGGAATGAAATGCACAGGGTGACTTATCCCAAGCAGGGGACTTCTGAGGAATTGAAACAGTCCACAAGACAAAGCCACACCTGAGGCAGAATGCCGGGTTCAAGAGCAGGAGGTTGGCCGGTCGGCAAGGGTGCTAAAGCTGGCCATGGGTGCAGGCTGGCTCCAGGGGCATATGGGCTGGGCTGTCACAGAGGGCCCCACACTCCAAAGGGTTCCATGCTTGGTTTAATGCTCTTGTTTCAGCATCATGAAATTTGTTAATACTTTTTGAACACTGCATTTCTATCTTGCACCAGGTCCCACAAACTGCATAGCAGTTCTGCAGTTCTGAAATCCAGCTCTGTCCTTTATGAGAGGAGCAGTCTCAGGGAAACCCACTGGCCTTTCCAAGACTCACTTTCTGCTTCTGTGAAATGCAGAGCACAATCCCTACTTCAAATATGCTGTCTTGAGAATGAATCAAGATTGTGAATAATTGGTGCATTGTATCATAATTGGTGCCTAGTGGGCACCTAATAAATATTCCCTTCTTCTTGGGTAGGAGGGTCCATCAGAATTATCCAGGGGATTTGCTACTGAAAATACACTGGCTGCGTTCCACTCTGAAAGACTCTGACTCACAGGTGTGGGTTAGGGATGAGCAGTGGTTTTGAAAGGGGTCCCTAAGTGATTCTGATATATACCCGAGGTTAAGAAACATAGTCTCGGGTTTTTTAGAGATCCAGCTAAGAGGCAACTTAAAAAGGAGAACAGAAGGAGAGGGAGAAATTGATGGACAATTACTGATCCTTAACATAATAAAAAACCTGTTAAAGAAGAGCGAGGTCATCATCTTACAGCCCTTCAGACAACACCGATGGTGCTGAAATGAACCATGGGACCTCATCCCATTACCAAGACCCCTATAAAATTTTCTGCTGTCCATTTGGCCTGACAAGTCCATCCAGAGGAAGAGGGGCTATGGATGAGAGAAGCCAGGGTCAAGGCCCAGGTTGGGGGCGGAGGTGGAATTTACTTTCACCTTAATACCCCTAATATAGTACCTAATTCCTGAAAAGACACTGCAACTAATTCTGAATTATGTTTATCCAGATTTTAGGCTTTGACATTCTTCTCATGAAAAATCTGAAGCCTATACTACTTGAAGTAAATGCAAATCCCAGCATGAGAATCGAACACGAGCAAGAAGTAAGTATTTTGAGTATCTCATTGAATATAGTACCAGGCAAACTGAATGGTCCCACTCTTCTCGCTGCTCCCTTGGCTAAACAAGATTCGACATTGCCAGATTTGCCCGGCCAAGTTCTGTTCCTGCCTAAATAACTTCAGTTTTGTTGAGCTCAGAACATCGTCTATTAATATAAGACCTATCTGACCTATGGTGACTTCCCCGCGTGCCCTTCTCCAGTTCTGAAGATCTGCAAATGGAGAAGCAGCTGAGCCTTTCCATCAGTTTTGACGTGAACTAATTAGTTAGCCTCAGGAGATGAACTAATTGAAATTCTATGAATATGATTTAGCCATGTCGACATGCTTGAGTCCCTAAGATAAATAGTACATTGAGCAGTGCTTATCTCCCCCCACCTGCCCCTCCACCCCCCTCTTAAGAATGCATTAAAAAAGACTGGAAGGAAATACACCGACTATTAATCCTGGGTTTTGGGTGGGGGTGGATTATGAAGGTTCTTTTCTTCACCTCTTCCATATATTCAAATATTCTACAATGAGCATATATCATTTTGATAATGAGAAAAACCCAGTGCTATTCTTCCCCCTTCGTGTATTTTGATTTGTAAAAGGAAACTGACATTTTAAAGGTAGACTGAAGGGAGCCTTTAAACAATTCTGACAGTACAACCACTGGGGCTGGTGCTTGTGGTCAGTTGGTGCCGAATCACTGTCTCTACCATAACATGGAATCCTTACCCTTCAAGCTCTCTCCAGGGGTATTTGAGAATGTCCCCAGTCTTGTCGATGAAGAAGTGAAAGTGGCCGTGATCAGAGACACACTGCGTCTCATGGACCCACTTAAAAAGAAAAGAGAGAGCCAGTAAGTATTTTTTATATCATTTGTTTCTATCAATTCTGCTTCCCATGTCCTAAGCAGGTAAGCCAAGTTCTCAAAACATGTTAGCATCGTGAGTGAGATTTATACCTTTAACAATCTAATAAATCGTATTTTCACCTATGAGTATCACCCTCCAGATATAGTGACTCAGAGTCAAGAGATGGAGACACTTGCAGTTCAGCAGGTGAATTTTTATCCAGTCCTTACCTGAGTCTGGAAAGTCTTTCTGAAAACCCACTCTCCCCCAGTGACAGAATCTCCCCTCCTCACCGTTGCCCACGTGGTGCTTCTCTGTGACACTCAAACATAGGCAAAGAGTACAAAATGCTGGAGAATGGGGCCACAGGTAACTTGGACGTGTGTAGTAAGGATCGCTTTCTTTTAATTTTCTTCATGATGTTAACTCTCTTGCAACGTAAACTTTTTGTTTCAAAATCTGCAGAACCAATTGTCGAACCTGTGGCAGTTCTATAATATTTACAACCTTATAATACCTGTTCATCCCACCCACCCAGTTAACATCTAACTGGAATATTGATGGGAGTATGTGCCCACCCCTCCCTCCATGGAATCACCCCTGATTCCATGATGTCATGAATCATGGAATGTCACTTGGGTATTTTGTTGGTTTTGTTTTCACCAAATTCCTGGCTTTTGCAAAGTGAGGACTGAGTAAATATCATGGTGCCTGTTTTAGGCAGAAAAACCAAAGACAAGCATTTCAAACAGCACTCCTGGTACCCCTGACACATCAGTTGGACCCCGACACCCCCCTAGACAAGTAAAGCATGTGTCAGCTGTGGTTTAGGAACATGAGGACCCTGACTTGCCTGAGCAAGTGGTGCTTCGCAGGCTCCTCTTACTGCTGCCCCTCACCAACTGGGCTCAAGCCCAGATATTGTCAGAATCACCCTCTGATAGAGCTTCTCCTCTTGGCTGCACATCAGAACCATCTGGAGAGCTCTCGTAAATACCAGTGCAAGTGCCCCCACTTCTAGAGATGCTGCTTTTAATCAGCCTGGGCTGGAGACCTGACCATGGAAACAGTGTAGGTTCCCCAGGTAAGTCTATCTCACAGCCAAGGCTGGGCACCGCTGCCCTGCAGGAAATGTCACTCTGAAGGAGCATTTGTCATATTCTGAGTCAGGCTGGATGGTGCCTGCTTGGTTGAGTTCTCCTCCAGAGCATTCTTTGCTGTGTGAGGCACAGATCCAAGGCCAGCAAGGCTCACTGAGAACGCTCACCTGTGGTTCACGTGGGCTGATCCCGCCAGGCGTGGCCTCCACTGACGGGGGCATCAAAGTGGTGGTGGGTCAGGTCTGCGGAACCCCTCCCGGTAGCAGCTCATGGCAGCTGGATAATGGATCTACTCGTACCCACATGCAGCTGCCTTTTTTAGCCATCCTTGAGGAAAAGCAGTGGATTAATTGCAGTTTGGTCAGATTCATTGCAATGTAATTCATTTCTCAAAAATCTACTTTCTAATGGTTATTGATCTCACTGGTAGAGATTAGGTCTTGAGTGACAGGGGGGCACTGCAGGGAGATTTTGGTGGCTATCATGCCAGGATGGCTCAGGGGGATAGATTTTTAAAGAGGACCTTGACACGTTAACCCTCTGATTCCTTTGGTGGGAACAAGTTCAAAGGCTATTGTGTGGCCTAAGCCTTCTTAACCTCTGCCACCAAAACCAGGAAGAGAGGAAAGGGGACTGCTGTATTTCACATTAGATGGCCTCAAAACATGATCAGCTTTCATTTTCTGGTTCTAGTTGTTGTTTTTTTTTTTTTTTCCTTTTTACTGGTACCTGGCATTCGATGTGATCCATATGAGCTGCAGATCTAAAAGTTAAAAGCAATTTAAATGGGCCCAGGACCATTGGGAGGGATGGGAAAGGCATTTTACGACTTATCAAGTCATAAGTAGCAGCACCTCATTTTTAATTTAAAAAGCATTGACTTTTCTTTTTTTTTTTCTAACTGATAACCAAGAACAGTTAGAGCTTCAAGAACCTGACTTCAATCTTAATAGAAAAATGCTTTCATCTCACCCTTTCTCCACCTACAATATAAGGGTGTATGTTAATACCTAAATGGCATTTACTGATATTTTTCCTTAATTATACCTTTTTTTAAAAAAACAAAAACAAGCAACGATTGTCCATGAAAGCATTTTGTAATCTGTAAAGTGCGTTATATGTACAGAATTATTATCAGCATTTTGATAACTTTGCTATACAGACCAATGGTTTTTCTGGTGGCTCAGACTGTAAAGAATCTGCCTGCAATGAGGGAGACCAGGGTTCGATCCCTGGGTAGGGAAGATCCCTTGGAGAAGGAAATGGCAACCCACTCCAGTATTCTTGTCTGAAGAATTTCATGGACTTAGGAGCCCGGTGGGCTACAGTCCATAGGATCACAGAGTTGGACACGATTGAGCGACTAACACTTTCATACAAACCAAAAGGCTGAAATTATTCTCAATTCTAAATGTTTCAGAATAACTTGGAAAAGCACCGCATTTGTGCCCATAGATAAGGCACAGTGTTGTAGGGTTGAACTGTGTGTTCAAATCTGGGACCAGGTCATGCCAACTGCAGGAAGTGACGTCACAAGGACTTCTAGGCCAGCA
Source organism: Bos mutus (assembly GCF_027580195.1). Taxonomy (NCBI): domain Eukaryota; kingdom Metazoa; phylum Chordata; class Mammalia; order Artiodactyla; family Bovidae; genus Bos; species Bos mutus. Next base: position 13,971,720 of record NC_091627.1, read on the forward strand.
GTTAACTTTAGAAGCTGGAGTTTCTTGTGTTTGAATAGGATCCAACCTAAATATTTAAAAAACAAATAGTTTCCTTGCCTTTCTCTTCAGTTCAGTTCAGTTCAGTTCAGTTCAGTCATGTCCGACTCTTTGCGACCCCATGAATCGCAGCACGCCAGGCCTCCCTGTCCATCACCATCTCCCGGAGTTCACTCAGACTCATGTCCATCGAGTCAGTGATGCCATCCAGCCATCTCATCTCTGTCATCCCCTTCTCCTCCTGCCCCCAATCCCTCCCAGCATCAGAGTCTTTTCCAGTGAGTCAACTCTTCGCATGAGGTGGCCACAGTACTGGACTTTCAGCTTTAGCATCATTCCTTCCAAAGAAATCCCAGGGCTGATCTCCTTCAGAATGGACTGGTTGGATCTCCTTGCAGTCCAAGGGACTCTCAAGAGTCTTCTCCAACACCACAGTTCAAAAGCATCAATTCTTCAACGCTCAGCCTTCTTCACAGTCCAACTCTCACATCCATACATGGCCACTGGAAAAACCATAGCCTTGACTAGACGGACCTTTGTTGGCAAAGTAATGTCTCTGCTTTTGAATATGCTGTCTAGGTTGGTCATAACTTTCCTTCCAAGAAGTAAGCGTCTTTTAATTTCATGGCTGCAGTCACCATCTGCAGTGATTTTGGAGCCCCAAAAAATAAAGTCTGACACTGTTTCCACTGTTTCCCCATCTATCTGTCATGAAGTGATGGGACCAGATGCCATGATCTTAGTTTTCTGAATGTTGAGTTTTAAGCCAACTTTTTCACTCTCGTCTTTCACTTTCATCAAGAGGCTTTTTAGTTCCTCTTCACTTTCTGCCATAAGGGTGGTGTCATCTGCATATCTGAGGTGATTGATATTTCTCCTGGCAATCTTGATTCCAGCTTGTGCTTCTTCCAGCCCAGCGTTTCTCATGATGTACTCTGCATATAAGTTAAATAAGCAGGGTGACAATATACAGCCTTGACGTACACCTTTTCCTGTTTGGAACCAGTCTGTTGTTCCATGTCCAATTCTAACTGTTGCTTCCTGACCTGCATACAGATTTCTCAAGAGGCAGTTTGATGTGTCCCTCATCAGTTCATTGAATACACTTTGCCAGCAAGACTGTTGAAGATAGTTTTCACTTTTCCTGCACAGACTGAAGCAAAAAGGTTTAAACTGCTCTAAACTGCTCTAGAAAGGTGCAGAGGAGGCCTTGGAAGGGTATCAGACACCTGTGTCTGTGTGTCCTGCATCTTCACACACCCCAGAAGTAGGGGGTCATATAGGCTGGGGTCCATATATTGATGGGGCAGAGAGCAATCCTCATGCCTTCCACGGGGAGAAGGACCTGTGACCCTACTGAGTGGGTGTAGTAGATAGAACTTTCTCCTGAGCTGAAGAGACTGAGATTCAAATCTTGATGTTGAAGATGTGGAGAGCTAGTCTGAGCCTCAGTATCCTTTTCTATAAAATGGAGATAATGATGTTTAAGTGAGGCAACATGCAAGACTTACTATATAGTGTGTGTATGCTCAGTCATGTCCGAGTCTTTGTGACCCCATGGACTGTAGCTCACCAGGCTCCTCTGTCCATGGAATTCTCCAGGCAAGACTACTGGTGTGGGTTGCCTTTCCTTTCTCCAGGGAATCTTTCCCACCCAGGGATTGAACCCGAGTCTCCTGCATGGTCTGCTGCATTGCAGGCGTATTCTTTACTGCTGAGCCACCTTACTATATAGTAGGCACTTAATAATGCTTAGTTTACGATTCACCAATAAAATTATCTACTATAATTTGAACCAACAAACAGAAAGTGCTTACCATGCTCTTTTCTGGTATACTTAAATAGACTTTCGAGTTTAAAACCAATGACATATCCTAAAACCAAAGCTGTTGGGCCACTGCAACTAGACTTGACATTGGAGCTGACTGCAATGGAAAATTTTGTTTCCATGTAGTATGATGTCACTCGCCCAGACAAATTTATTTGTTGGGTTAGGAGAAAATATACCTTTGGCCCCTGAAGGAACAAAATAGCTGTCATATGAGAGCTGTTTTGAACTATGATGACTTTTTGTAATATCTGATGACTCTATTGATTTACTTACTAGGCGTCCTTGGAGGCACTGCAGGGGTGGGGGAAGGGCGATTGATGGGATAGGATTCTAGAACTCTCATACATCTCTGCACACACATATGGAGGTAAAATCCACACAATATAAAACTAGCCTTACAAAAGTATACAGTTCAGTGACATTTAGCACATTCATAATGTTGTACAACCAGCACCCCTTTCTAGCTCCAAAATATTTTGTCACTCCAAAAGGTAATCCATTATCCATTAAGCACTCACTCCCCATTCCCGCCTCTGCCAACCTATTTTCTATCTCTGGATTTACCTTTTCTGGTTATCTCATGTAAATGGAGTTTCTTGTGGCTGGCTTCTTTCACTTAGCATGTTTTTGGTTCACCCATGTTATAATATGTGTCAGTACTTTATTCCTTCTTATGCCCCAATAATGTTCCATTCTATGGATATACCACATTATCCATTCGTCACTTGATGGACATTTCCGGGGGAGTCATTTCTTTTTTAACCAGAGGGGAGCTGGGATGACCTATTTTATACTTTGGCATTCTCTAGATTTCCTCTGAGCGGGAAGGATCTTTTCTGCTACAAGAAGTTTCTAAAGCCCCTGGTTTAATCCAGCCCCATCATTTTATCGATAGAGGCACAGAACTTGCAGGGACCTTAGAAACCAGCATGCTCATCAGCTCCTGGGCTCAAGAACGTCCTTCATAAGCATCCATGTCAGAGGAGCAGCTTGTGTCCCGACGAGGCACTGGACTTGGCATCAGCCAGGTCTGGATTAAAGTCCTTAATCTCTGATCAGTGCACGATGAGCTTGGCCAAGTCGTTTTATTCTCTGATCTCATCTTTGAAATGATCAAGGGCTCAAGGGCTCTCCTTGCCTGGACTGTCACTGGCATCATGTGAAATGACACGTACGAGAGGCCTTCATGGCATCTGAGGGTACTGGACAAATGCTAGTTCTTAGGGTCACCACGTGGTCAATCAGGCTTTGTTTGAAAGTTATGCTGATAGTGACACGTAAGTTGCAGCTCCTGGAGCAGCCTGTTGGAGTTGTGTATGTAATGAGTCCGCCTGTCTGAATTGTACAAAACAAAACTAAGATGAAGAAGATCCATCACTTGCCAGGGGGAGGAAATCAGGAAAAACAACAGAAGCTATCCTCTTTTCTCAAGGTATTTGGGGAGCCTAAGGTTTTCTTTTGAAACACTTCTATCAGAACCAGAAGAGGATAAATTGCTTTCCTATTTTATAAACAAAGTGATTATTCCATCAACTGATTAATTTTTGGAAGATGGGTTTACCCCCTGGTGGAACCGTTTTACTAGCATTTTGCTCCTTTTCCTGGATGTAGATGTTTCTAGTAGCCATTTTCCTTTCTTAGGGATCATTACCCTTTAGGACCCCAGAGTAATATAAAGCCGGGGACAGGCTTGGAGGACTCTGAGGGGATTTGTTGATGCCATTCAGTGCCGGGGAGCCGGGGGTAGCTGTGAGCCACTTGTCTCTTATTCAAAAGTGTACATTTGGAACATGACTATGTAAGTCACAGAAGCCCCTTTTCCCACAGCAGTGTTTCATGGTCCTCTCCCAGCTTCACTTACCTCCTATCACCATGACAACCAAGTTTATATGAAGGGTGGAGTCAGCCTGCTAGTACAGCTTCATCCCCAATTCAGAGATGTTCATCCTCTGAAGGCTTCACTGGGAGATCAGGCTTCACTTCTTACCTTGACTCTCAAGTGTATCCCTTGGATCTTGTTTAGACGTGTTTAGAACCCACACACTAGGTGAATCCTCAAATTAGGTTGGTTCTATGTAGAATCGAGAATAAAGGTGAAACATTCTAACATAACATTCTGTTCTTAGGGCTTCCCAGGTGGCACTAGCGGTAAAGAAGCCGCCTGCCAATGCGGGAGACACAAAGAGATGCCGGTTCAATACCTCGGTGCAGAAGATCCCCTGGAGGAGGGCACGGCAACCCACTCCAGGATTCTTGCCTGGAGAATCCCATGGACAGAGGAGCCTGGCAGGCTGCAGTCCATAGTGTCACACAGAGTCGGACACAACTCAAGTGACTTAGCACACACGCATTCTAAGAGAACAGAGATCAAGGAATCTCCCAGTGGTTCGATTTCACAGCTGAGGGCTTGTAGTCTGATCAAGGAATGTAACTCCGTCCTGTCCTGGGGAACAGTATCAAAAATACATTAACCAGAAATTCCCTCAAGCCCAGGTCTCTACCCCTTAAATTGGCAGTACGTCCCAACTGAAATCCCCTCAGTGATAGAAAAGAAGGGTTTCTAAACTATTTGGACTAAACATGCCTTTGTGAATGTAGAACAGTATCTTTCTTACTTTTCAGAGTAGTCTTCTGGAAGCAAGCATTCTTTCAGGAGAATCATCCAACCACCCTGTCAAATGGCCCATCCACTTGCACATAGCTGACATTTGTTGAAATTCTGGGGCTTTGTTGACCCCCTAATGATTTCTTTGTGGCAAGCCCCTACAGACAAGCATGCCCTGACCCCAAGAACCTCTGAAGATTTCACATAAATCAGAGTCACAAAGAGATGAATATTTGCACACTTGTTGGGGTTTCATTTTACAACCTGTATCAGGATCACATACACAGATACTGGTTATTTAGAGCATCTATTGGTTATTTAGAGCATTTATTGAGCACTCACTGTGTGCCAGGGAGATGACTGAAAGTGAAGTGACAGTGTCCGACTCTTTGAGACCCCACAGACTACAGCCCACCAGGTTCCCCTGTCCAGAGGATTTCCCAGGCAGGAATACTGGGGTGGGTTGCCATTCCCTCCTCCAGGGGATATTCCTGACCCAGGGATCGAACCTGGGTCTCCCGCACTGCAGGTAATTTCTTTACCATCTGAACCACCAGGGAAAGCCCCAGGCAGAAGACTATGGAAGTGAATTGGCTCACAGGTCAGTAAGGGAGGCAAGATTCACAGATATCTATGAGGTGGAAAGTTACAAGGCGCCCGAAATATAAAGATGAAGTAACGAGGGAAGAAAATGTAAGGAAAGATAATTTCCTGATGAGAAGAGTTTAAAAAAAAAAAAAAAGACAAGGAAGAGGTGGCGAGGAAACTGAGGTTTAAAGGATGAGTAATGTTTGGAACACGCGGATGGAAGAGTCTCCCTGGTGAAGGAAACAAAGGCACGGGAGTCTGTTGGGGAAAATGTGAGGAGTTAAGTCAGCTGGTGAGGCAGAGGCGGATGAGTAGAGAGGGGCGCTGGTGGGGAGGGAGATGCAGATCCAGAGGCCAGAGGTGGGTGACCTGGGGTGACAGGCTGAGCCAGTCCAAGCTTGTCTTCGACCTGATTCAGAAACACGAAGGCCTCCGGAGGGTCCATGATCCCCGTAACGACAAAAATTTCATGTCCGTGTCTCTTTTTCCTGGAGAAAAGGTCAGAAACTTTTCATCATATTTTCAAAAAGCTAAGAACCCATCAGTCCTATTGCCACTGGAGACTCCAGGGAGCTGGAGGGATCTGCCCCCTCGGGGTTCGGGGTGTCATGGCTTCAGGATCCGTCACGCCCACCGTGCCTGGCCAGGCTTCACGTTCAGCAAATTAGAAAAACACGCATGTGTTTTTAAGTAAGGATGGACAGGAAATGACTAATGATACGTGCGTTATGTGCAAGAAATAAAACCAGACAGCTCTCTCCCATCCATAAACGTTTAAGCATTAAGTCAGCAGTAACCAGTAGAAAGCCTCTTTTGCCTGCAGCGTGTTGAGCAGGAACCATTCTCGGGGCTTATGGGGAAGGCGGGTTTCCTGGGCCGAAAAGCCGTTTCGGGGACCATTAGACAGGAGCCGGGCCCCTCCGCCAGTGGGCAGGCCGCTCCTCCCTGTCCCCCCGGGCGCCGAGCAGATGGGCACCGAGATGAGCATATGGCCCGTCAGTCAGCACTTCTGGGGAAACGGCAGAGTGGAATTCTGCGTGGGCCCTTCCAGAGTTATTCCAGGTAGTGACGGGCGAGCAAATGTATTTGGAAATTTCCTCATGAGCTGTGCCAGTGAGCTTTAAATGTTCATGGGCTCTTAAATGAGGCGTCGTTGGCTTTTTGGAAGGACGCCTTGCAGTCTGGGCTGAGGATGGAGGTTTAGATACCAGGTCCGCTTGGCCTCAGATAAGTCACTGGACTCCCCTGAACCCAGTTCCTCATTAAAACAAACCAAAACAAAAAAACCCAAACCAAAAACAAGCAAAAAAAGCAAACAACAACAAACAAAATAAGGGGAAAAAAGGGAGTAATAGTAGCAGCTCTGCCTCTGTTACAAGGGACTGTTTGTAGACGGCTTATTGTGCACGGCACGGTGGTATTTACCTTTATTCCTGTTTCGTCCTCCCAATGGCCATATGCTGTAGCTGCTTCTGTTTTAAGAGGACAGACACTGAGGCCTGGGAAGGGTGAGTGACAGGCCAAAGACCACAGCACTTAAAAGCGACAGCCTGAGATTCAAAGCCAAGTGTGTCTAGATCTTGCCTCGAGAGAGTGGATGTGAAGGTATTAAGTGCACTGAGGAGATTGTGCACCCACACGGCACTGTCCTTACCTGACTGGGCTTGTCTTCACCCAGACTTTAAGGCAGGGACGCATCCCTTTAGCTTCAGTCACTGAACGTAAGTAGGTGCTCGTGAGAGATCGATCAGGTCCACGTGCGGGAGCTCCGTGGCCAGCCAGGTGGCTGCTTCATATTCACTACGCTTCAATTAATGAAGATTCACAATGAATGAAATGTAAGCCAATGCACGACCAGCTTAAAGCACCATCTAACAAATGAAACAGATCCGGACTATCTGTGTACAGTAGGGCATCCCAGGCTGGGAACATGCCAGAAGCTCAGAAGAGGGCAGGATGAGCCACAGATGAGGTGGGATCGTACGAAATTACAGGTATTAGATCTTTTTTCTCTGACCCACAACTACTGACACTTTCCTATGATTCAACTAATAGCTGGCCTGGAGTGCTCAAGGCAACCATGGTGAATGAGGTGGGGCTTACATTTTCTTGGCCTTGATTGGGTGAGAAAGATATAAATAAGCTTGGGGGAGGGAAGGATGGAGGCAGGAAGCTGAGCGTAGGAGTTAGGCAGGGTCCCGGAGGACAATCCATCAGGCCTCCAAAATCGCACTTGGGGTTGGAGAGGACAGATCTTGCTTCTGTGACAGATGCTTCTTGAAATTTTTCTTATTATAAAAGTAATACATGCTCATTATAGAAAAAAAAGGGAAAATACCAAAGTGCATAGCATGAAATAATAATCTCCCTCAAATTCAACCACCCAGAGCTAATCATGATTAACTTTTTAGTTCATAAAAATGGTATCATTTTCTTCTTTCTATATTGTTTTATAGCTGAGGCCATACTCTCTATCTAATTTTTGTATACTGTTTTTATTTTTCTCCATTTTATGCAACAGTAATTTCCCCTTCTTATTAAGAGCTCGGTAAACATCATTTTCATCAGTGGCTGGGTCAGAGTCTGCCTCCGTATGGAGCAATGTTTGGTTTATTTCCAACATCTTGTGCTTAAAGCTCTGTGTGCTACTAATTTATTTTACTTTTAAAATTATTTATTTGTTTATTTTGTTTTTGGCTGTGCTGACTCTTCACTGCTGCACGCTGGCTTTCTCTAGTTGCAGCAAGTAGGGGCTGTTCTTCAGCTGTCACACACGGGCTTCTCGTCGTGGTGGCTTCTCTTATTGCAGAGCACCGGTTCTAAGGCACAAGGGCTTCGGTAGTTGCGGTGCACAGCAGACTGTGTGCCCCGCATTGGTGGGCAGATTCCCAACCGCTGGACCACCAGGGAAATCCTCTGTGTGCTATTTAGAAGTCCGTCTTAGGCTAGAGAGAGCCCCTCAGGAAGCGGAACTGGAGAGGCCCTGCTGTTCTCAATGCCCTGGTGGGAGAGCAGAGTGGTAAGAATCGGAGCCCTGGAGCCGGTGCTTTGGGGTGAATCCCGTCACTGCCATCTGCAGCCATAAATGGTACAGAGTTTCTTCCCCTCTCTGCACTTTGATCTTTCTCATCTATTTAAGGGTGTTTGCAGTTGGATGTTTTTAAATCTGCAAAGCAAGGAGTTCTTTATTTGGAGGGAGAGAAGATGCTGCTTATTCTTAAGAGAGTATTTATCATGGGAAATATCCATTCTAAATGTAGTATTTAAATAATAAGTACATTATTTAAGTCAAATGATATATACAACCTGGGGAAGTGGTTTTTTTTTTTTTTTTTTTTTTTTAAATGTGTGAAGGAGAAGATGGTAAAATAAGTGGGAATTGATCCCAACAGTGACAGGTTGATCTTCGGCTGCCAGGCTGGATTTGATTTCCCTCTAATTATCTGCTAGATTAAAAGAAAGGAAAGCTTGAAATCAAAGCCAGTTTTAGCTGTTATTGGAAAGCCCCTGGTTATTACACCAAATGCTGGGCAGCATTCTCCAGCTGCTTTCTTTCCTTTCCTTTTTACTCAGTTTCCTTTTTTTTCCTTCCCTTTTTAAGCAGTAGAAGAGACCCTTGAAACTCTCATCACAGAGGCTATTGCAAGAGGGAGTGGGGAGAGGGTGGAAATCCAACAGTTCGGAGAGCTGGCATCCGCCCCCCAGCTCATCCTGCGCTGCGCTGGCATCCTAACTGAACAGGGCAAAGTGGGAGACTGCCTGTTCAGGGTGTGCACTTCCTGTGGGGCGAGGTCATGGTTGGGGACTGCTTGTTCCGGGGAGCCTTCATTTGCTCAGAGAGGCTCACTTTCTTCCTCTAGTCTGTCCAGGCCTGGGCAGCACCCGGGGTCAGCCTGGAGAAGCTGCTGAGACCTGTGTGAATGAATGTGTGCGCACATGCGTGGATGGATGAGCGTCAGGCCCGGCTAGAGGCTGGGTCAGGATGAGCCTCTGTGAGATGCAGGATGCCTGGGAGTAGGAGCTCCGCAAGGTGGGCGGGATGGAGCTGGCAAGAGAGGCCTCGGCAGGGAAAATGGTTCCCATGAGGGCTTGAAGGCAGGCCAGAGCACTGGACTCTCAAAGCACAGGAAGAGCTCCAGAACTCCAGCCATGGGGTTTGTAAAATGCTCTAAGCTGGAAACAATCTATCCACCAACAGGAAAATACCCGCATGATGGGTATTCATTCACTGGAATACTATACATCAATGGAAATGCATGAAGGATGTACTTCCAGTGCAGTGATATTCACACTGAGAAAAAGAAGCAAATCATAAAAGAATATCTAGAGTATAGTTCCAACTCAAAATGGGAAAAACTAAACTTTATTATTTTTTATTCTACTTTAATAAAAACCAAAGATTCTACTTTCTTAACAGAAAAATATTAAATGCTATGTAAAAGCAAGAGAGTTCCAGAAAAACATCTATTTCTGCTTTATTGATTATGCCAAAGCCTTTGACTGTGTGGATCACAATAAACTGTGGAAAATTCTGAAAGAGATGGGAATACCAGGCCACCTGACCTGCCGCTTGAGAAACCTGTATGCGGGTCAGGAAGCAACAGTTAGAACTGGACATGGAACAACAGACTGGTTCCAAATAGGAAAAGGTGTACGTCAAAGCTGTGTATGGTCACCCTGCTTATTTAACTTATATGCAGAGTACATCATGAGAAACGCTGGGCTGGAAGAAGCACAAGCTGGAATCAAGATTGCTGGGAGAAATATCAATAACCTCAGATATGCAGATGACACCACCCTTATGGCAGAAAGCGAAGAAGAACTAAAGAGCTCTTGATGAAAGTGAAAGAGGAGAGTGAAAAAGTTGGCTTAAATCTCAACATTCAGAAAACTAAGATCATGGCATCTGGTCCCATCACTTCATAGCAAACAGATGGGGAAACAGTGGCTGACTTTAGTTTTTTGGGCTCCAAATGCAGATGGTGACTGCAGCCATGAAATTAACAGACGCTTACTCCTTGGAAGGAAAGTTATGACCAACCTAGATAGCATATTAAAAAGCAGAGACATTACTTTGTCAACAAGGTCTGTCTAGTCAAGGCTATGGTTTGTCCAGTAGTCATGTATGGATGTGAGAGTTGGATTGTGAAGAAAGCTGAGCACTAAAGAATTGATGCTTTTGAACTGTGGTGTTGGATAAGACTCTTGAGAGTCCCTTGAACTGCAAGGAGATCCAACCAGTCCATCCTAAAGGAGACCAGTCCTGGGTGTTCATTGTAGGATTGATGTTGAAGCTGAAACTCCAATACTTTGGCCACCTGATGTGAAGAGCTGACTCATTTGAAAAGACCCTGGTGCTGGGAAAGATTGAGGGCAGGAAGAGAAGGGTACGACAGAGGATGAGATGGTTGGATGGCATCACTGACTCAATGGACATGAGTTTGGGTGAACTCCGGGAATTGTTGATGGACAGGGAGGCCTGGTGTGCTGCAATTCATGGGGTCGCAAAGAATCAGACATGACTGAGCGACTGAACTGAACTGAACTGAACTGAGTTATAGTAGTCTGCCTGGTTGCATAAACTTTATTTTATAGAGATGTAACCCTACATGGCAAAAATATGAAGGAAAGCAAGGGAAGAAGGATCAGAGAGTTTAAGATGGGTGCTTCTGGGCATAGGTGGGAGAGGGACCTGTGAGGGGTACATACAGGTGTGTCATTGAGATCCTGGCTGTGTTCAATCTCTTAATGCAGATGAAGTCTGTGTGGTAGGATTATGTTGGGTAAGCAGGGACGGGGTCAGGAGACAGATGCTGCAGGGTCTAATGGGGCAGACCAGGCATTTTGCTTTTCATCCTAATGAAAAGCTTTTCATTTTTTGATTGAAGTATAGTTGATTTAAAATAATGTGTTAGTTTCAGGTATACAGCAAAGTGATTTGGACATATATATGTATGTATGTATATTCTTTATTTGATTCTTTTCCATTAGAGTTTATTACAGAATGCAGAATATAGTTCCCTGTGCTATACAGCACATCGTCGTTGTTCATCTATTTTTAAAAATAATTTTATTTATTTTTTGGCTGTGCTGGGTCTTCATTGCTGTGCTCTGGCTTTCTCTAGTTGTGGAGAGTGTGGGCTACTCTTTGTTGCAGTGGCTTCTCGTCGCAGTGGTTCTCTTGTCGCGGAGCACGGGCTCTAGGGCGCTGGCTTTGCAGTTGCAGCTGCCGGGCTCTTGAGCACCAGCTCAGTAGTTGTGGCACACGGGCTTTGTTGCTCCGAGGTATGTGGGATCTTCCCGGATCAGGGATCAAACCCGTGTCTTCTGCACTGGCAGGCGGATTCTTTACCACTGAGCTACCAGGGAAGCCTCTGTTATCTGTTTTATCCATGGTAGTGTGCATCTGTTCATCTCAACCACGGACAGGTTTTAAACAGCAGGGTGACATGGTGAGATTTGTGTTTTCAAAAGGTCACTTGGGCTGCGGCGTGAACACCAAACTGTAGTGGGGCTAGGGAGGATGTGGGGGGGTAGCTAAGAGGTGTGAGAGATGGTGGTTATGTGGATTAGGGTGGCAGTGGAAGGGGCAGAGAGAAATATTGTATTTAAGAGGACTTTAGGAGAATGGGTGGGTGGGATTTGGGGATGCATTGGATGTGAGAGGTGAGGATGAAAGAGGAGTCAAAAATGGGGACTGGTTGAGCAACTGAGTGGCTGTTGGTGGCAGGAAGCCCTGGGGATGCAGCATCTGGGGGGCAGTGATACCAGGTCATGAGACCTCCCGCATCTCCAGTAAACTATTTGCTGGGTAGCTGGGTACAGGGCCTGGGGTCTTCTGAGGGGTAGGGCCCATTATGGGGATAGCTGTTCCCTGGAGTAGACCCGGACATCCATATGGGTGCACCCAACCCTGTCAAGTGATTTCAGCGGCAACTGTGGTAAAGTGGGCTGAGCTGGGGCAGGAGGTCTGGGTTCGGACCCTGACTCTGCTGGTCTTTCTGACCCTCTATAATTCTGTTCCCAGCATCCTGCTCACAAAGCTCAGCCCTGCTTGTTGGCTTAGTTGCCGGGCATAGGAGCATCCTGTCTTCAGGGCATCTTTTGCAAGCCATCATGCTGTCTTAATTTAATTTTCGGCTTTTGGAGCGCTGCAGGTGCCTTGGTGTCTCTCACAAGCACTGGGCCCTGTGCCCTGGTGGGGAGAGTGGTGGAGGAAGTAAGCTTGGGGGTTGGGGGTGGGTGGGCAAGGAGGCTCTCTCTGCAGCACTGCTTTGCAGGGCTTCCATCAGCTTCCTCCTATTCTGCTCATTGTCATCACCAGCATCACCTCCCCACCCCCATACCTGTTCAGTGTTCTGCAGAGTCGTTTCAGAGTCAGTCATCCATGCAAAGTAGGCAGAGTATGAGCCATCATCCCATTTTTGTTGTTGTTGTTGTTGTTTACTTGCTCAGTCATGTCTGACTCTTTTTGACCCCATGGACTGCAGCCCGCCAGGCTCCCCTGTCCTTCACCATCTCCCGGAGCTCACTCAAACTCATGTCCATCGAGTCAGTGATGTCATCCAACCATCTCATCCTCTGTTGTTCCCTTCTCCTCCTGCCTTCAGTCTGTCCCGGCATCAGGGTCTTTTCTAATTTTCCCATTTTACAGGTAAGGAAAACAAGACTCACAGAATCAATGGGACATTCCACAGGCCTGGGTCTCTTGGACGCTCCACATGACAGGAGGTTACCAGTGATGGGAACATTTGCATGTTTATGCAGATCCACCAGCCAAGGCCTCAGATAGGTTGCATTTCTACACATCATGACCCGTTAAGTTGCAATAATGGGTGGTGACCAGAATCTGTCCTCAGCAGCCTGATTAGGAAGTGGTTCTTGAATTCCTCTGCCAGCAGCAGAGAGTGAAGGAGAATAAAACAGCCCAGGGGACAGTTTTACCATTTGTAGCTTGAAAAGTGGTTATGTGGAGAGGGGATAAGCGCTCTGAGGGCCGCAGTGGGCAGAACCAGGAAAGAAATTGGCAGAGAGATTTAAGCTTTCTTTAAGGAAATGGGGGTAAAAATCACCACCTCCTTACTTTGCCTGAAATGATAAAGGTTGACTCAAAGTAGTAGTGAGTTGTGAGCTCCATGTAGCTGGAAATATTCAAGCCAAGACTGAATGGCCACGTGTAGGGAAGAAGCACAGATATGGGTTCAGTGCCTGATGGTGTGACCTTGGGCAGGTCACCCAACCCCTCTGAATCCCAGTTTCCTCATCTGCATGGCAGGGTCATGGTGCAGGCTGGCTGTGAGGGTCCAGTGGGGGCCAGAGCAGCCCTCTGGGTGCACTCATTCTGCAAGTAGGACTGTGTGTGATGTCTGTTGTCTGGCTTAATCATCACCAGTTTGTGTGCTGGCCTGCCCCTAACATTTGTGGGGCCTGAGAAAGAGAACACCCTGTGGTCTCAGCCCCCTGCCAGCCCTCCTCCTCTTCCCACTCCTGACTGCCCCCTGCAAGGGCTAGGCAGGTCCTCCAGTTCACACATGCAAGCTCTGTCCACACCAGCCCTGCCCCACAAGGCTCTCCTGACGTCTCCTTGTCTAGGAAACAGGACAGCAGAAAACCATTTGCCCTTGGGAGGGTGGACTCCAGCCACTTAGGAGGGCACTTCCTGGTATCCAGAGTCAGTGTCCAGAGGGGCTGGGCTACGGGTCCCAGGTGAGCATGTCTCCTTGGCCTTGAGGACTCCGTGCCCCCTGGGAAGGGATCTGCCTGAGTTGGGCTGCAGCAGGACCCTCTCAAGCGTAGAGCCGGGACAGGGGCTCAGCAGCCAGGTCTTCTGAGTGCAGTATTTTCTGCCAGATTCCTAAGGTGGTGCTTAGTGATCTTGCATATGCTGGTTCTATGAGCCATTCTGGGTTCTCAGCGACAGGTTGAGAGGAAGGGGACAAAGTCAGGAAACAGGGAGAGTGGACAGGTGGCTGGGGAGGTGCGGGATGGGGCCAGCAGCCCTAACTGTAACCTGGGTCAGGGTTTCATTCCCATGATCACGGAAGGATCTGTGGGCAGGGGGTCGCTATAGGAGTTCCCGGGCAGTGGCAGGGAGGAGCCCCCTGATTCTAGACTATCAGCCGATTTGAAGAAGTGAGAGCATGAGTACCTCCCCTTGGGAGTGGGGCTGGTGCTGGAGGTCAGGGGGAGGGTGCCAAGGACAGGCCTCAGCCATCTCACCTGGAGTTTTAGACACAACTGCAGCCCTATTAGAATAGCCAGCGTGGTGGCAGGGATGGCACAACTGGGCATCAGATCCTGGGTTTGAGTCAGCAAGACTACCCCAGATCCCCTTCTGGGGCTTTGGCATCTGTCCTCCTTGCTGAGGCCAGCACAGGCGGAGAGGCTTTCTGGAGGCAGAGTCCTTGGATGCGGGACCTCAGAACTGAGCAGGAGCAGAGGGGTGAGGCTGCGCTGGCACCTGAATCACCAGAGGTGGGGAGGTTGTTACAGCCCAGTTGGGGGCTTCCCTGGCAGTCCAGCGGTAGGACTCCACACTTCCACTGCAGGGGGCATAAGTCCCTTTGATCCCTGGTCCAGGAATGAAGAGTCTGCATGCTGCAGCATGGCCAAAAAAGAACAACAACACAAACCAAAAGGCCCAGCTGGCTGAGTCCCAGCGTCAGAGTTTCTGATTCATTTGCATTTCTAGCAGGATCCCAGGTAATGTCAACACTGTTAGTCCAGGCACAACAGGACAATTTGAGAACCCCTTGCCTGCCAGCGCCAGGTCCTGGGTCTGTCCCAAACTGCTTGAGGACTCAGGGCAGTGGCCCGTCCGCCCCTGCTGGGGTTTGGCACCATGGGGGAGACGGTGGGCAGCCAGTAGGACTCATCCTTATGCAGAAGACATGGATGATGCCCCTGGTGAAGACAGACACTGGAGATAATTTGCCAATAACACGGAGACAAGACACCCCAGCTCTGCTCATAGGTGTCACATATATTGCATGTGATCCCAGGACCGAAAAAGCAAAACAGGGCCACTTCATAAATGCGTGTTTTTATTAATATATTTCCCTTCCCTGCCTTTCTGTGCAGGTTTCTGAAGACAAGAAATATTAAATGATTGTAAAATCTAACCTTTAAGGCACAATCAAACCCTTTTAAAACAGTTCTTCTAATGAGGGAAAATGTTGTGTTATTATTATTTTTCTTTTTTTCCGTCTCTTCTCTTCCAGCTGGTTTGCAGGCAAAGTCCTCAATGATTTCTTAATTTTGACTCAGGCTCTCTCTACAGCCAAACAAGTGGTGGGGAAAATTTCCTCTCTAGGCAACGGCAACATTTCTGTCTCATTTGTTTGGTTTCGCTCTGTAACATGACAGCTTGTGGGGCTGCTAATTCGAACTTAGGCCCTTCTAGGAATGCGTTGTTTGTGAACAGTAAATATATCAGGTTGCAGATTTTAGCCATTTAATTATTGAAAATGGGAATGCTTCCTTGCCTCATGAATATTTTAATGTGGAACAATAGACAAATTTCATTGTATTTTGGAACCACTTCAGATTTCAGCCTTATCCGATTGCCCTGAAGCTGTGAGCTCGATTTTTCTTCAGGGAATTTGGTAGCAGAGTTACTTTGTTCCAAATCAAGAAGAAGTCTGAGACATTTATAGGGAACAGGTCTTCTTAGCGTCATTTACTTTGTCCTTGGATCTGTAAACGTCCTTGCTGGAAATAGAACCTGAAGCAATACTTCTGTACGCGGATGTAGCACTGCATGGTAGGAATGGAAGACAAAGGGTTCCAGAATCTCGCGGGCCTGGGTTTGAATCTTGACTTTCCTTTTGCTCACTGTGAAATTTTGGGCAGTTACTTCTCCAGGTCTCAATGTCTTCATCTGTAAAATGTGAACGATAATAACTACTTAACAGGATGATTTTGATTGTTACATGAATTAAAGTACTTAAATACGTAGAATAATGACTGGACATTTATGTATTCGGTAAGTGATAGTTACTTTATAATTATCCTTGTTGTTACTCTGTGAAGTGCCTATCGCAGTACTGAGCATGCAGGTGCTCAGTAAATGCCATTTTTTTTTACATTAATATTTATTTATTGGCTGCGCTGGGTCTTCACTGCTGCACTGGGGCTTTCTCTAGGTGCGGCGAGCAGGGGCTACTTTCTAGCTGCGATGCATGGACTTCTCAGCTGCTGTGGCCTCACTTGTTACAGGGCACAGGCTCTAGGCCTGCAGGCATTAGCGGCAGTTTCACACAGGCTTAGCTGCTCCGCATCATGTGGAATCTTCCCAGACTACAGAAAGGGGTTGAACCCATGTTCCCTGCATTGGCAGGTGGATTCTTAACCACTGGACCACCAGGGAAAGCTGATAAATGGTCATTTATTAGCATTCAGTTCAGTTCAGTCGCTCAGTCGTGTCCGACTCTTTGCGACCCCATGAATCGCAGCACACCAGGCCTCCCTGTCCATCACCAACTCCCGGAGTTCACTCAGACTCATGTCCATCGAGTCAGTGATGCCATCCAGCCATCTCATCCTCTGTCATCCCCTTCTCCATTATTATAATTCTCACAGGTGGACATAGATTGAAAATACAATCTTCCACCATGCAAAGCATACGTGTTTTATTTTTTAAGATATTTGAGCCAACAGGAATTTATATAAATAAATGGACAGCCAAATGCAATTCAGCAAGATTAAAGTAAATCGAAGGTGCTCATATAAATAGTTTAAGATAATCCCTGATGCAAAACATTTGTTCAATTTGTGCCTCAAAATAAAAATGGGTCCCCCAGGTTTTCAGGAATTCCTCTTTGCTGTGCATGGGTTTGCTACTGCTCCTGCTAAGTCACTTCAGGTGTGTCCAACTCTATGTGACCCCATACACGGCAGCCCACCAGGCTCCCCCATCCCTGGGATTCTCCAGGCAAGAACACTGGAGTGGGTTTCCATTTCCTTCTCCAATGCATGAAAGTGAAAAGTGAAAGTGAAGTTGCTCAGTCATGTCCAACTCTTCAAGACCCCATGGACTGCAGCCTACCAGGCTCCTCCGTCCATGGGATTTGCCAGACAAGAGTACTGGAGTTGGGTGCCATTGCCTTCTCTGGTGCACGGGTTTGGGAACTTTAAATAAGAACAGTCTTCCTATGGAAGGGCAGCTCTGATGTGGGAGGTGACCTGGACTAGGGCCGGGAAGTGGGGGAATCAAGGTCCTGGGCCTCACTCTGAGCTTGACCTCGGGCAAGTCCCCACACTTCTCTGGGCTATGGTCTGTTCATCTCTAGAGTCTGTCTGATGCAAAAATGCTGCACTTCTCTAAGAGCATGTGATTTATTCCCTTTAAAATGAGAGAGATTAAAAAAAAGGGAGATTTCATCCTTTAAAAACCCTTAGACTGCACATTTTGCCAGTTGCTTTTAAACCACTAGGTATTAGGTGCCAGATATTTGAGGGTGGCTTAATTGGAAGTTGTGTTTATCATCTGGAGTGTATGTGCACGCACTAAATGTGGTTTTGACAGTCTCTCTCCATCCAGCTACTTGCTTCCAACCGGAATGATTTGCTTCTCCACTGCATTCAGAAGAGACACTTTAGTCCCGGTTACAAACGTTAATTAGTTTGAAGAAGAGAAACAGGATTGTGTTCCTAAAAATAGTGCTGCTACCAAAGGCCTTTTTTGGTGCTGTTATAATCTGGGTGCTTTCGTGAGGATGAGGGTAGCTGGCTCTGCTTTTATTCTCTGCCCAAGTTCAATGTTGGCATCTTTGAAATCGGGGAACCAGTGCTCCTATCAGGGGGTAGAATGACGCACGTCTCTGTGCTGAGCTGTCATAGAAGTGGCCCAGTGTCTCCCACGGTTTAAATCTTAAATCTGCTAGGTGTTCGTGGGCACCCATTACACTGGTCTCAGAAGCCTGTAGACATGGCCTGTGATACTCCCAACAGTGTTGAAGGCATGGTGTGCGTGAGGTGGACATACAAGTATTTCTGTGGGCCGCAAAGCATAGAAGAGGGAAGGAGGGCTGGAGTGGCAGACCTGGGTCCTGGTCTTGGCTCTGGTACCGACTTGCTTCTCTGGGTGGAACCTCTGGATTGTAAGGAAATTTAGCGTGGCTCCTCCGTCCAGCTCTATCATCCGGCCTTTTTTCATTCCTTCATGGAGGAGCTTGGGTTTGATTGCTGAGGACTGTTTCTGTTCCAACATTCTGTTCAATCAATTATTAATAAAATTAAGTCTCAGGCTTGTTATTTAGGTAGGCATTTTGGTAGAATTCCGACAGCAGGTAAATCTCTGGATGAGTTTCAAATTCCACATGGCTCTGAAAAGTGTGCTTAGTTTTTGAGCTTGGTTATTCCACTCATGAGGTTTATTGTTGGCATTTTTTTTTTTTTTTGGGAGGAGGGTCTCCATAAACTGGTTCTTGGCTCTTTCATAGTAGAGATGCTTTGGGATTTTTAATTTCTATTTTTACTGAAGTATAGTTGATTTGGGGCGTGGAAGAGACCTTGATGCTGGGAAAGATTGAGGGTAGGAGGAGAAGGGGACAACAGAGGATGAGATGGTTGGATGGCATCACCGACTCAATGGACTTGAGTTTGAGCAAACTCTGGGAGATGGTGAAGGACAGGGAAGTGTGCTGCAGTCCATGGGGTTGCCAAGAGTCAGACACGACATAGCAACTGAACAACAACATCGTTGATTTACAGTGTTTTGTTAGTTTCAAGTATACAGCCAAGTGATTCAGTTATCCATATGTATTTATTTCAGATTCTTTTCCATTACAGGTTATTACAAGGTACTGAATACAGTTCCCTGTGCTATACAATAGGTTTGTGTTAGTTATCTAATTTTTATATAGTAGTGTGCGTCTGTTAATCTCAAACTCCTAATTTACCCCCGCTTCCCCCTCTGGTAACTGTAAGTTTGTTTTCTGCGTCTGTGGGTCTGTTTCTGTTTTGTATATAAGTTCATGTGTATCATCTTTGAAGACTCCACATGTAGGTGATACCATATGGCATCTGTCTTTCTCTGCCTTAGCTCACTTGGTATGATTGTCTCCAGGTCCATCCATGTTGCTGCTAATGGCATTCTTTCTTTCTTTTTTTTTTTGTGGTTGAGTAATAGTCCATCGTGTATTTACACACCGTGTGCGTTCAGTTGTTTCACTTGCGTCTGACTCTTTGAGACCCCACGGACTGTAGCCCGCCAGGCTCCGCTGTCCATAAGACTCTCTAGGCAGGAATACGGGAGTGGGTTGCCGTGTCCTCCCCCAGGGGCTCTTCCCCATCCAGGGATCGAACCTGCGTCTCCTTCCTCTCCTGCATTGCAGGCAGATTCTTTACTAGTGAGCCACTGGGGAAGCCTTTATACACCACATCTTTATTCATTCATCTATCGATGGACAATCATGCTTCCACGCCTTGGCTATTGTAAATAGTGTTGGTATGAACACGGGGGTACATGCTGCTAAGTTGCATCAGTCGTGTCCGACTCTGTGCGACCCCGTAGATGGCAGCCCACCAGGCTCCCCCGTCCCTGGGATTCTCCAGGCAAGAACACTGGAGTGGGTTGCCATTTCCTTCTCCAATGCATGAAAGTGAAAAGTGAAAGTGAAGTTGCTCTGTCGTGCCCGACTCTTAGCAACCCCATGGACTGCAGCCTACCAGGCTCCTCTGTCCATGGGATTTTCCAGGCAAGAGTACTGGAGTGGGGTACATATATCTTTTCAAATTAGGGTTTTCATTTTTTCCAGATATAGTCCAGGAGTAGGATTACTAAATCATATGGTAACTCTATTTTTAGCTTTTAAAGAACCTCCATGCTGTTCTCCATGGTGGCTGTACCAATTTACGTTCCCACCATTAGTGTAGGAAGGTTCCCTTTTCTCCACATCCTCTCCAGCATTTATTATCTGTAGACTTTTTGGTGACGGCCATGAAAAGTGCTTTGGCTAATTTTCTATTCCATACTCTTAGTAGCATTCAAGTTGCTTTATGTGTTATCTCAGAATTGGTGGGGGCTTGACATTTTCTCGATTTACGATGCCATCATTTGAGGTTGTGTTTTCTCTTTTGGTTTGTTTCACATTTGAGTTACTTTTGGTGATATCACCCTATTCTCCCATTTTTCTCTATGTGTCCCAATCTGAATTAAAGAAATTACATTTGTATGGCAAATAATGTCTTGGGCTATTTATCACCTATGTGCTGACATTTAAGCCATTTTTTTCTTTAGGAAAGATCTCAGCCTTTTTCTAAGCTTCATCTGTAAAATGAGGATTATAATCATGAGAACCCATGAAGGAGGCCCAATCAGCAGCCTCCTTTCTCCCTAAGTTCTGAATTGATTGAGAGTAAGACAAAGGACTAAAGAAGATAAGGACTAAAACATCACCTCCATCAAGGAAGAGGTGATGTTGAGAGTGTGTCTTATGTCCATGGGCAAATGAGCCCCCTGATGTCAGATCCAGAGTGAGACTCATGCAGACAGCTATCCCTCCATCCCCAGGCAGAACTGGGGAACCAGGTCCAGCTCTCTGATGAGCAGCAGAACCTGTGCTCCCAGGAGGAAGGAAGAAGGGACTGAACTAGTTTCATCCAATTTCTTCTTCCAAATCCACCAATCCAAAAGGCATTTCATTTCCTCAGCGGAGTAGAGCAGGGGTGGGGCAGAGTCCAGAGATGTTATCTGAAGTCACTCCTGTCACACGGAGAGTGGGTGGGAGGAAAAGTGCCTCCCCAGGTTCCCCTCCTTCCCCAGTCACATTTACCTCACAGGAAGCAGAGTAGCAGGGATTAAAAGAATAGGCTTCGGAGGCCAATAGACCCAGGTTTCCAATGCCAGCCTCCTTTCACAGGCTGTGTGTGATCCTAGATGAATTCCTCCACCTTGCTAAACCTCACCTGTAAAACAGGAGTGATAATAAAGGTCATTGTGCAAGGTAAGCAGGATAATCCATTAGAATGTAAGTCACATGATAAGTACTCAATAAAGAGTAGAAAGTCAAAAGAGATGTATATAAACATGCTCTGTAAATTATACAGTTTACCCTGGTGGCTCAGAGGTTAAAGTGTCTGCCGGCAATGCAGGAGACCTGGGTTCGATCCCTGGGTTGGGAAGATCCCCTGGAGAAGAAAATGGCAGCCCACTCCAGTATTCTTGCCTGGAGAATCCCATGGACGGAGGAGCCTGGTGGGCTACCGTCCACGGGGTCGCAAAGAGTCAGACACGACTGAGCGACTTCACTTTCACTTTCATATAAAGAAGTATTATCATTGATGGTGGTGTTATTAGTATAATATTGAATTCCACTTGCTATACAATACTGTTTGCACCTCCCGATGTAGGCTGATTGAAATAGGCTCAGTACTGGGTGGCTTGCTACGTGTCTCTTTTCTATCAAGTCTTAATACGAAGCAGAATCCACACACCAGAAAGAAAGAAGAAATTGAATTAACGAGACGCTCCCATGCAGCCGAATGACCAGTCCTCTGATTTCAGCTATTTTTGTAGATTCTTCTGGAAGCTGTCATGTAATTCTGTAGCAGTCATTAAAAATATTCACTCCATTTAATTTTTGCTGAAAAATCATTAGTGGGAATTGGACATAGGCCTGGAGTGTTCTCAAGCCCATATTCCACCACCAGGCTTCAAGGGACAGCTCCCTTTGACTTGAGCCCTTGAAGTTCCCTCAGGAGAAAACCAGGGTGGGGGTCAAGGGGTCTGTTCTAGCTTCGCTCTGCCTCCTCTTCATCCTTCTCTGTCATCATCCTCCACACCACATTTATTCAGTGTTGCGTGGCCAGCTTCTTTTTTTGTCTAATTTTGGCTATGTATGGTTTTTATTATCCGCACTTTGTTATCATTGTTGTTCAGTCACTAAGTCACATCCGACTCTTTGCGACCCCATGGACTGCAGCACATCAGGCTTCCCTGTCCTTCACCATCTCTCGGGGTTTGCTCAAACTCTTGTCCATTGAGTTGGTGATGTCATCTAACCAGCTCATCCTCTGTCGTCCCCTTCTCCTCCTGCCCTCAGTCTTTCCCAGCATCAGGGTCTTTTATTTTCTAATGAGTCGGTTCTTCTCATCAGGTGGCCAAAGGTTTGGAGCTTCAGCTACAGCATCAGTCCTTCCAATGAATATTCAGGACTGATTTCCTTTAGGATGGACTGGTTTAATCTCCCTGCAGCCCAAGGGACTCTCAAGAGTCTTCTCCAGCTCTACAGTTCTGCACTTTACTGGTATCATATTTGCCCACTGACTTGAGCAGAGTCAGGACTGGAAAGGTTTGATTCATTCCAGAGCCTGTGGTCTCTTCATCGGGAGCTTTGGTGACAACCTGAAACCTGAAAGGAAGCTTTGGAGGGACCCTTGCTGCTTCTGTGTCACCAATACCAGGCAGGAACATTTTCCTGACAACTGTTATTGCTAAGATCTGGAGACGGGAAGGACTAACCACTCCAGTATTCTTGCCTGGAAAATTCCACAGACAGAGGAGCCTGGTGAACTACAGTCCATGGGGTTGCAAGGATTCAGACACAACTGAGGGACTAATACTTTCACTTTTCATTATTGCTAAGGTCAAAAGCAGCCTCATTTTTGGTTTTACTTAGTTTTTTAAATAGCATTTGTTTCCTGCGTGGAGCCGGGAGCACGGGAGCATCGCTGCAGGGAGTGAGCCGTCTGGAGGGCCTGAGTCCCGCACTCTGTCCTCAGGGCAGCCCCTTGCCGTCTGCTGCAGTGAAGAAAGCACGTGCTCTGGCCCCAGGTGTGAGGGTGAATCACTGGAGTTGTGTTCAATTATGAAAAAAATGTATGAGCTGCTACCCTTTGCCAGGCCCAGGGTGGAAATGAAACAATAGAATCCATCTCATGTGGCTGAGGGTCGTGGGCCACAATGGCTGGTGCTCCTGGACCCTCGGGGAGGGCAGCCGTGATGTGGTTATCAGTACTGAGCAGTTCGGGGCCTTGGGAGCTCCCGGTGGGCAGGAAGGACACTTACGATGATTCCTGTATTGCTTGGTGAGAGCAGCATCACAGGGCACAGGCTGAGAAGAGGCTGACCAGATGGGAAAAGTGGAGAATGGGCTGGAGAAGGATTTGTAGCTCTGTCAGACCAGGAAGGACTTAAGGCCTGGGCCATCCAGCCTGGGGCACAGCAGGCTTGGGGAAGACTAGTGACCATCCCCACCTGTGGGAAGTCCTTTCAGGGGCGTGCGTGCATGCTAAGTCACTTCAGTCGTGTCCAACTCTTTGCAACACTTTGGACCGTAGCCCACCAGGCTCCTCTTGTCCATGGGATTCTTCAGGCAAGAATACAGGAGTGGGTTGCTGTGCCCTCTTCCAGGGGATCTTCCCAACCCAGGGATCAAACCCCTGTCTCTTATGTCTCTTGCCATTGGCAGGCAGGTTCTTTACCTCTAGTGCCACCTGGGAAACCCTCATTCGGGGGGAGCCACATTTATTCCATAGGGCTCCAGGGGGAAGAGCTAAGACTAACAGAATATACCAGGGGGCAGACTTTGGACACGTCTCATCAAAAGCTTTCTAATAATCAGGGTTCTCTAAAGTGGAGCAGGGCTGCTCGGGATCCTGCTGTCTGTCACAGAAGGGCCCATGCAGAGCCAGGTCAGGGAGGAGGTAGAGGAGAGAGTCTAGGCTTTGGTGGCGGAGACCCAGAGTGGAATCAAACTTGTGCACTTGCTGTGTGACCCCAGGCAGGTCCCTTGCCTCATCTGAATCTCCTTTTCATGCAGCGATCCAATGACAAGTGTGAAGGTGCCTTATGAACCGGGAAACATCTTGCAAAATGTTAATTATGCTCATTGTGGTTTCACTGCAGTTACTGGTGAGCGTGTCCTACTCGTCTCCTAATGATGAAATGTGTGTTGATTGAATTGATTAATGAGCCAATGATTTTCTGCCTAAAACTGGCCCTTAAACTTGAATTTGCATCCCATCTGTAAAGCTTAGTACATGGTAGGCTCCAACTTAACAATGTGTCGAGTGAATAAATGAGTGAAGGAGAGATTAAATACATTAACTACTGCTATCGATCTCAATTAATTCTAAGCACAGTCTTGTGAGATGGCCCCAGAAGACAGAGAATCAGACTCAGGATTGTAATGGTGATGGTGGCATTGGATGGGAAGTTGGTCCCACTGGCCTGTGGGTCACTCTCATCTGAGAGTTTGCATTTCTGGGGCAGCTACAGTCTTGGTGAGAAATGTTTCACCCTGGGACTACGGCATGTCTATTTGGACCCAGAGAGTCAGTCCTCAGCTTGCATTTTTAGATCCCATTCCTGCTCCTGTACCACTCCGTGTCTGCATTAACCTCCTGCAGACAGCGGGGTGGAGGGGGTGCTCAGAAAGCAGTGCTGCACTGGGTCCTGGGTGACCCTGCAGCGTCACCCACTCAGGAATGGATGCAACAGCCCCACCACTTGGCAGTTAGAGTCAGGGCTGTGGATTCTGCGATCCTGAGCATCTCTGTGGGGACCAGTGGTTCTGCCTCTTCCTGGCTTGATGACTTTGGGCAAGTTGCCCTCAAAACCTCAGTTTCCATATCTGTCCATATCAGGACCATACCTACTTAATATATAGTTACTGTGAGGATCACTGTTAAATGCTTGTTTAGTCCAGTGCCAAGCAATGGTAGGGTTCAGAGAATGCCATAGCATCACCAGCAACAAAGTGAGTGCTCGGGTTCTCAGACATGGTCAGTTGCTACCGTGTGTAATTACTATAACTTGCCAAACTACAGAAATGTACATAAAACCATTTTCTCCATGAGTGTAATATCGAGGTACACAATTTGGGGACAAACGTTAAATAAGTGAAGGTGGGAGTTTAAGTCAATGACGGGAGAGAGAAAAGAAGTATTTCCTTTTCTCAGTATAGGCAGACCTTGGAGATATTGTAGGTTTGGTTCCAGATCACTGAAATAAAGTGCATATAGCAATAAAGTGAGTCACATGAATGTTTTGGTTTCCCAGGGCATATAAAAGTTACCTTTACGTTATACTGTAGTCTATTAAGTGTGCAATAGCGTTATGTCTTTAAAAACAATGCATAGAGCTTAGTTAAAAAAAAATTCGTTGTTGCTGAAAAAAATCTAACCATCACCTGAGCCTTTAGGGAGCTGGAGTAGTAACATCCAAGATCACTGATCACAGGTCATCACAGCAAATACGATCATAATGAAAAAGTTTGAACTATTTCGAGAATTAACAAAATGTAACACAGAGATGCGAGGTGAGCAAATGCTGTTGGACAAATGGTGTTGATAGACCTGCTCCTTGCAGGGTTGCTAGAAAAGTTCAACTTGGGAAAAACACAGTGTCTGTGAAAGGCAATAATGTGAAGTGTGCCTGTACAGACAGCTGCCCCAGAATCATTACTCTAGTTCTGCCACTGCCTCGTTCCAGATGAGCTACCTTAAGAAAGAGTCTACAGCTATCTCGGCCTCAAATTTTCTCATCTGTAAAATGGGGGGTAATTGTAGCTACTTCATTGGGTAATTGAGAGGATTCAGTGAGCTTAATATACTATACTCCATGATTTAAATTTTTTTAAACTTTTTATTTTAGAAAAGTTATAGACTTACAGGAAGGCATGCATGCTAGGTCGATTCAGTCATGTCTGACTCTTTGCAGCCCTATGGACTGTAGCCCGCCAGGCTCCTGAGTCCATGGGATTCTGCAGACAAGAATACTAGAATGGGTTGCCATGCCCTCCTCCAGGAGATCTTCCTGACCCAGGGACCAACCCGAGTCACTTGGGTCTCCTGCATCTGCAGGCGGGTTCTTTACCAGTAGTGCCACCTGGGAAGCCCACCCGGAAGTTGCACAAATACTACTACAGAGAGGTGCTGTGTACCAAATGTCCCACTGGGACCATTTCATGTAACTATACATGTCAAAAACAGGAACTTAACGTTGGTTCAATTCACAAATCTTTTTCTTTTTTTTTAATATTCAAATAAAACTTTATTTAGGGACACAAACTTGAATTATATATTATATTATTTTGTTTTTGACTGCACTGAATGGCTTGTGGAATCTTAGTTTCCTGACCAGGGATTGAACCCAGGCCCTCGGCAGTGAGAGCACAGAGTCCTAACCACTGGACCACCAGGGAATTTCCAAAATTATATATAATTTTTAAATGTCATGAGATATTATTCTTAAGGTTTTTTTTTCAACCATTAAAGAATGTAAAACCATTAGCCTGTGAGTCATGCAATAGCAGGCAGAGGTCCATCTGAGTTTATATGTTTACTGTATCTGTGTTGTGTGTATATATCTATCTACTCATTATCGACCTGTCTTTCTACACTTTTTAATACCTAAGGACTAAATAAGATAATCACGTGAAACAGGACTTGATACGCAATAGTCGTTCCATAAACGTCAGTTCGAGTACCCTATATGAAAGGGACTACCTCAGCGCCTGGCTGTAAACATAGGCACTCAGTAAGCAGGAGCCTGCCTTATTCTTTTTCAGTTTACACTCTCCTTTATCCTCTAGAAGCATCATACCAGCACAACGAGGCTTTATGGCTATTGAGCTGTTCTTATTACAGGAACATGCTGTGAGGGGAAAACAACTTGGGTCTTAAACGGTGGGGAGCATGTGCAGCTGGACTCAGCTGAGGTGGTAAGAGACCACAGGGAGCAGGTAACTCCTGTTGGGCCCTCCTGTTATCCCTTACTCAGAGGCTCCACTCTAGTGTTCAGTATTGGAAGTCTGCACATCCCGTGGCTGAGGCAGAGGCAGGGCTGCCAGAGGGATGGGTCGTTTCAGAGGATGTTTCTGCATTGTGCCCCCAGCTGGCGGAGGCAGGGAGCACCTCCAGATAACTCGTTCCACTTATATTTTCCTTTTCACTGACACTGAGTCTGGGGCACCTAGCAAATAGAAGCATGTATAAAGCATTGATACCCAGGTGGTGTCAGATTAAAAATTCCAGATATGTGCCTTTGAGATACTCGAGACTTATTTCTTTAAACTAAAAAACTTTTTCAATTTTAATTGTTTGGAATTTGTCTTTCCAAAATGCCTGCTTCATGAAATTAAAAACAAAACAAAACATAATTTGACCTTCCCCCTCCTTTTTTTTTCTTTTTGGTATCTTGGAGTTAAGAGGGGTTCTGTGAACTGGTACTCAAAAACCAGAACAGAACAAAACTCTCATTGTTAGTGTTTGCCCATTTCCGTGGTGTAAATTTATTCCTGCTGCCGTTTCAAGCTGTCGATGGTTTGTGACAACCACTTTGGAAAATGCCTGAGATCTGAGCTCCCCACCACAAGGGGGCAGTGTGCAGCTGCTATGCTTCAGACCTGAACTTCAGCCCTAGGATTGCTGGGCTTTCATCCTGTTTTTTTTTCCCCCCTTGAGAGCTGGGTTACCCAGGACTGGCTACTTAACTGGGGTTTCTTCATATGAACCATGGTAAAAATGACTAATCCACGGTGATGGTGAGGACTCAACAAGGTGACCTAAGTCATGGGTCCCAAACTTCAGTGCTCTGGGGGCCAAGCCAGTGACATGATGACCACAGCTTGTGCATGGGCAGTTGGGACAATACTTGAAACAGTGGTTCTCAAGCTGAGCTGGTGAACTTATATGTGCCTGGGCTCCATCTCAGACCAGTTAAACCAGAATGTCTGGGGGAGGCAATAAGTGGAATGTTGTAATTTCTAAAAATTCCACAGGGAGATCAATCCCCATGACAGGACTTGCTCACTATGGTATTAATTGTGGACTGCTTTCTTTAAAGCAGAGATCCCCAGTCCCCAGGATCTAACGGCTGATGATCTGAAGTGGAACTGATATGACAATAATAGAAATAAAGTGCACAGTAATTGTCGTCTGCTCCAATTGTCCCCAGACCATCTGCCCCCGCACCCCGACCCCCACCCTGGTCCTTGGAAAAATTGTCTTCCATAAAAACTGGTCTCTGGTGCCAAAAAAGGTTGGGGATTGTTGCTTTAAAGGACTTAGATCTTGACTTTTAAAGTAATTTCCCTCTCCAATATTATCCTAAATGAAAACATTATACCTAGGGTGAGTTTGGGAAAACTGAATAGTTTGATATAGGGATGGAGGAGGTGGGATGTGCAGGAAGCAGAGGGGATACAGTAGAATGGTTGGCAGTGGTTGAATTATAAACGGCCTTGAATGCCAGGCCAAGGAGGTTTTCGTTTGCCTTGTGGGCAGAGGGGAGGACCCTGGAGACACGTCAGGGAAGGGACAGCACTGCTGTGATAAGGCTCATCTGTGATTGGTCTGTTAGATCAGCTGAAATCATTCATCCTTAAGAGCAATCCCCCTCCCTCCCCCACCCCTCCATTTTGTGTTCCTGCTCTTCCTCCATTTGCATAATTTACCTTTACTTATTATTATGGCTTTCATCATTTTCATTATCACAGCGTGAACTGGCAGGGCTGGTCTGATGCAGTGTGGAATTAACTGATGGGACCTCAGAAGACCTCCTTAGTTCCTATTATTAACCCGAGTATCTTTCAGGGAAAATTTTATTAAAAAGAGATCATCTGGGGTTTGTTTTCAGCTGCATTTTCCAGAGGGGGCATGGCCAATGATTGCCCTTGCCCTTGACTTCCGTCTGTGTGCGCACTTGGAAAAGCAGGTGTCACTCAGAGCTCAGAGAGCAACAGTTTCTAATTAGTTGCTTGTTAAACCACAGGCCTCCAGATTGGGCTGCTAAAATTGCTAGTTTTTCCATGAGGAAACCCTGATGGTAATTTTTTTTTCCCCCACCCTGAGCAAAAGCATATCCGGTTCTTTGCTGCTGCTACATTTTTCTGAGATCCTTGTCAGATTGTTGTCATTGTTACTGTTATGTGTTACTATTACTATTTATGGCACAGGGGCGGAACTGGGTGCTCTGCAAATATTATTGTCTTGTTGAATTCTCATAGGACCTTTGCAGACACTGTTTTCCCAGAAGAGGAAATTCTCGTCTCTGAGAGCTGAGTCACCACCCCAGGACATGCAGCCAGAACCAGTCAAGCTCAGCCCTAGGCTGGGCCCTTGGCCATGTTCTATGCTATAACCTCTTTTCTGTATTGTTGCTATCCACTTGCCTGTGTTTCACTGACCATCTTTTATGACGTAGGAATTTGTATTTTAGTCCAATAGCATCTGGAAAATAATGAAAATAATTTTTAAATGTAACTTAAAAATATAGTACAGAGGTAGATTAAATACCACTAATATTTCCCCAGACTTTTGTCATTCCATTTGGGTTCACTTACAGGAACAAATTCAATATTTCCCTACTACGGCATTGAAGTTCCAAATTCTAAAACTACCCCACAGGCAAGAGTTTAGTTCTTCTATGATTATTCATGGTGTAACCAGCCTTCCTAGGCTATATTCATCATTTCATTAATTTGGTCAGAGTTTGTTCCTCCTTCCAGGAAAATGGTAATTTCATAGAGTCACTTTTGATTTGGAATTTCAAAAACATCATATTAACTTGATTTTTTAAATAAAAACTCTCTCACTCTTAGCTGTTTACATTTTTATAATATGAGGATAGATTTGTATTCCTTGATCAGACATGAAAAAAAGAGATGGGCGGGACTGTAGAATCACTTTTTTCATTTATTCAACCAACATTTTTTGAACACCTTTTGTGTGCCGGATACTGTTTTAGGGGGAGGGATCGAGCCGTGAAGCAGCCCCGTGAGGTCCCCTCTCATGGAGCCCACTTTCCAAAGGAGGGGCAGACATTCAGTAAACAAACCTAGGAGAAGTAGGAAAAAAAATGCTGTGGTGCCAGTGAGCATGGTCGTGGGATGGCAATGGGCACAAAGAGAAGTGGCCCTTCTCTGAGGTGCTCTCTTTGCGAGGGGGAGACAGGCATTTCAACAAATGAATACAAATTTAGTTTCTGGGCATTTGGGGGTTTAACATGTACAAGTTTGAGTATTTTGGGGCAATATGGAGATCTGTGAGATGTAGCCATTTGTCATTTTACTGAGGTGTAAGTGTTGGAGAAGCCTCTTCAGAGTCCCTTGGACTGCAAAGAGATCCAACCAGTCCTTCCTAAAGGAGATCAGTCCTGAATACTCTTTGGAAGGACTGATGCTGAAGCTGCAACTCCAATACTTTGGCCACCTGAGGCGAAGAACTGACTCATTTGAAAAGACCTTGATGCTGGGAAAGATTGAAAGCGAGAGGAGAAGGGGATGACAGAGGATTCGATGGTTGGATGGCATCACCGACTCAATGGACATGAGTTTGAGTAAATTCCGGGAGTTGGTGATGGACAGGGAGGCCTGGCCTGCTGCAGTCCATGGGGTTGCAAAGGGTCAGACATGACTGAGCGACTGATCTCTGAAGTTATCTTTTGGGCTTCCCTGCTGGCTCTGTGGTAAGGAATCCACCTGCCAAGGCTGAAGCGAAAGGAGACACAAGTATGATCCCTGGGTCGGGAGGATTCCCTGGAGGAGGAAATGGCAACCCACTCCAGAATTCTTGGCTGAGATAATTCCATGGACGGAAGAGCCTATGAGCTGTTGCTGTGCTTAGTCTCAGTTGTCAAGTGGGCCTTAGGAAGAATCACTATGAACAAAGCTAGTGGAGGCGATGGAATTCCAGTTGAGCTACTTCAAATCCTGAAAGATGATGCTGTGAAAGTGCTGCACTCAATATGCCAGCAAATTTGGAAAACTCAGCAGTGGCCACAGGACTGGAAAAGGTCAGTTTTCATTCCAATCCCTAAGAAAGGCAATGCCAAAGAATGCTCAAACTATCGCACAATTGCACTCATCTCACACGCTAGTAAAGTAATGCTCAAAATTCTCCAAGCCAGGCTTCAGTAATACGTGAACTGTGAACTTCCAGATGTTCAAGCTGGTTTTAGAAAAGGCAGAGGAACCAGAGATCAAATTGCCAACATCCATTGTATCATGGAAAAAGTGAGAGAGTTCCAGAAAAACATCTATTTCTGCTTTATTGACTATGCCAAAGGCTTTGTGTGGACCACAACAAACTGTGGAAAATTGTGAAAGAGATGGGAATACCAGACCACCTGACCTGCCTCTTGAGAAATCTGTATGCAGGTCAGGAAGCAACAGTTCGAACTGGACATGGAACAACAGACTGGTTCCAAGTAGGAAAAGGAGTACGTCAAGGCTGTATATTGTCACCCTGCTTATTTAACTTATACGCAGAGTACATCATGTGAAATGCTGGGCTGGAAGAAGCACAAGCTGGAATCAAGAATGATGGGAGAAATATCAATAACTTCAGATATGCAGATGATACCACCCTTATGGCAGAAAGCGAAGAACTAAAGAGCCTCTTGATGAAAGTGAAAGTGGAGAGTGAAAAAGTTGGCTTAAAGCTCAACATTCAGAAAACGAAGATCATGGCATCCGATCCCATCACTTCATGGCAAATAGATAGAGAAACAGTGGAAACAGTGTCAGACTTTATTTTGGGGAGCTCCAAAATCACTGCAGGTGGTGACTGCAGCCATGAAATTAAAAGACACTTACTCCTTGGAAGGAAAGTTATGATCAACCTAGATAGCATATTAAAAAGCAGAGACATTACTTTGTCAACAAAGGTCCATCTAGTCAAAGCTATGGCTTTTCCAGTAGTTACGAATGGATGTGAGAGTTGGACTATAAAGAAAGCTGAGCGCTGAAGAATTGATGCTTTTTAACTGTGATGTTGGAGAAGACTCTTGAGAGTCCCTTGGACAGCAAGGAGATCCAACCAGTCCATTCTAAAGGAGATCAATCCTGAATATTCATTGGAAGGAATGATGTTGAAGCTGAAACTCCAATATTGTGGCCACCTGATGGGAATAGCTGACTCACTGGAAAAGACCTTGATACTGGGAAAGATTGAAGGTGTGAGGAGAAAAGGATGACAGAGGATGAGATGGTTGGATGGCATCACAGACTTGACAGACATGAGTTTGAGTGAACTCCGGGAGTTGGTAGGGAGGCCTGGCGTGCTGCGGTCCATGGGGTCGCAAAGAGTTGGACACGACTGAGCAACTGAACTGAACTGAAGCCCCCTCCATACAAACGAGTTCTGTTCTGAGAGTGAGTTTGTAAGCCCAATAAGATAGCCTAGGTACCCAACTAACACAACTGGCTGTGTAGTACTGTACTGTAATAGGTTTAGAATACTTTTCACACACACACACACAAAACACAAAAAATAAAGCATTTTAAATTTTACAGTATAGTACCTTGCAAAGTACAGTAGTCCAATACAACAGCTGGCATACAGGGACTGGCATCTAATGAACAGGCAAGAAGTGTTACTGACTGGAGGAGGGAGAGGAGGCGGGAGATGGTAAAGCTGAAGGATCGTCAGCAATAGGAGATGAAGGGCAAGCTGCAATTTCACTCATGCCTGACATGAATGCACATCTACATCTTTGAAAGTTCATAACCTGGAGGTTCGTATGTAGGGGACGTACTGCACTACTAGGGCTTCCCTGGAAGCTCAGCTGGTAAAGAATCTGCCTGCAGTGCAGGAGACCTGGATTCAACCCCTGGGCTGGGAAGACCCCCTGGAGGAGGGCATGGCAACCCACTCCAATATTCTTGCCTGGAGAATCCCCACGGACAGAGGAGCCTGGCGGTCCATGAGGTCGCCAAGAGTTGGACACCACTGAGTGACTAAGCAGAGCACAGCACTGTGCTACTAACTGTTAGGCAGAAATGCACCAATTGCTCATTGGTCAGCTGGGCCCATTCACTAGTTAAATGACTTGTTAATTCATGCCTGCCTCAGGGAGAGGTGCGGTCCCCATGTCGTCTCATTTCATCCCAACCACAGTCGTGAGCAGGATTATCATTTCCTCTCACTCGACCTTACTTGCCAGGCCTTCAGGATGGCCGATGCCAAGGGCTTACTGTCATCCATCCTGAGGTCTGTAGCACGGGCATGAGAGGCTATGGGAACATGAACAGTTCAGATGCTGCAGGTCCTCGATGTGCCTTCTCGAAGGAGGGGGCACTAGATGGGGTCTTGCAGAAGGAGAGGTGTTCTCGTCAGGCAGAGAATGGGAGGCAGCAAGCAGAGGGAGCCATGTGTGCAGAGGCAGGAAGTATGAGAGCCACAGTACATTCAGGCACAACAGAGACCAGGAACGTGGGCGGAGCGGGAAGTTGGCAGGAGATGAATCTGGAAACGGGGGTGGGAAGCAGCAGAGGAAAGGCCGGAGCATGTTCAGAGGCAAGGTTG
Source organism: Bos mutus (assembly GCF_027580195.1). Lineage (NCBI taxonomy): Eukaryota > Metazoa > Chordata > Mammalia > Artiodactyla > Bovidae > Bos > Bos mutus. Next base: position 14,005,016 of record NC_091627.1, read on the forward strand.
ACAGGATTCCTGCTGGCTGCAGTGGAGGAGGGAGGGAGCAAGGAGTCAAGGATGCTCTGGGATTTTGGCCTGAGCCACTGCATGGAGCCTGGGAAGACAGGGGCGCTGATCTGTATCACACAAATACCCCTTCAGGGACAGACCCCAGGACGGGCCGGACAGTGAGGGCTCGAAGGCTGCAGGGCCAGTTGACAGATGAGAAATAGCATTTGGCAGTAGAGCTAGAGAAAGGGGAATCAACCATAGAGACCTTGCCAGGCTCGACTCAGCAGGCTGGAGGAGTCCCTGGGATCTGATGTATGAAGGTAGAGGACTCACTCATGCCAGGATTGAGAGTGAAATGATGAATTTAGGTCAGGGATGCAGCTGGGAGAATAGATTTCAGGGGAAGGAAAGAAGTTGGGAAAGACATTTGGGACAGGTCGACTTTTTTTTTTTTTTTTTTTTTTTGGTTCAATTTTTCCAAAAAGATTTATTTATTTATGGTTGCACTGGGTCTTCATTGCTACCCAAGGGCTTTCTCTAGTTGCAGCAAGCAGGGGCAACTCATCATGGTCCGTGGGCTCCTCATTGCAGTATCTTCTCTTGTTGCAGAGCACGGGCCCTAGAACTCAGGCTCAATAGTTGTGAAACACCGCATGTGGGATCTTCCCAGACCAGGGATCAAGCCCATGTCCCTTGCATCGCAAGGTGGATTCTTAACCACTGGACCACCAGGGAAGCCCTCAATTTTTACTGGAGTATAGTTGATTTACAATATCACGTTAGTTGAAACAGGTTGACTTTAAGTTACGTGAGAGACATGCAGATCAAACCAATCTAGAGGCTGTCGAAGACGTGAGACAAGAGACATTTTAACACGGGCTGGGAAGCCAGACCACAGGCATGCAAACTCTACTCAGTCAGCTGAGTGGCCAAGGTGAGGTACTCAGCCTTAGTTTCTTCTGTGTTTACAATGGGGGCATGTGCAGCACCTACGCTACAGATTGAGAGGACTGCATGAGACAGAGACACATGCGAGATTAGCAGGGTGCCTGCCAGCTGTCAGCACTCAGTAAATGTTGGCTATCATCATCCTTGTCATCGTCACTCCTGGCCATCAGCTCATTGGGGTAGTGGGGGCCGTTGCAGAAGATGGGATCTGCCAGGCAGAGTGTGGAGAGCAAGAGAGGAGAGTAGCGGGAAAAAACAGCTTCCGCCTCCATTTCTTCAATAAGCCAGTGCAAAGGGCACGTTCTGGGATCCAGGGCTCACTTTTGTCATGGATGTGGCTTGACTTGAAAGTTTTTCAAAATTAACTGCAATTAGAAGGCAAGGAGTAAGCCATGGTTTGAATCGGCAATCCTGTGGTTCCCTTTTCATGAGAGCTCTTCTGAACACACGAGTAAGATAATGACAGGCTCAGCACAGTAAAAATGTTTTAATGGGGAGAAGTGAGTGTGAACGTCAGAATCTTAAATGCATTAATTTTCAACATTGTGAGATTAATTGGCTCCCAAATATAGCCTGCTCCTGCTGTAATTGGGGTTCTGGGGAGCTTCCAGCTTTCCTGTTACCTTTAGCCAACATTTTGGGTTCAACGGTGAATCATATTTTAAGAGGTTAGTCATCTAATTAAAATTATATTTCCGGTTTATATGAAACAGAAGAAGAAGGGATCAGCAGATATTTATGGAGGCTGTTGCTCCACACCTTGTGGTGACGCAGGGTATCCAGAGAGGAGTAAGGCCTGGCTCGGGTCCTCAGGCAGCCCAGGGTTTGCCACTGGAGGCAGCCTGGAAACTGAAATCGACTCAAGGAGATAAGCGGTGGTGATAAGCTGCTGTCAGGGCTCAGAGGGGGAAAGTGACTGCCAGGTGAGCCCGCAAGCATCCCCGGAGAAGGTGACATTTGAGGGAGGCCTGGAAGGATACCAGGGAGAAAGGGGGAGGATGCCAGTCTAACCGGGACCAGTTTGGTAATGTCACAGTGGTCCAGGGAGCGCTGAGGAGGTCTGAACCAGGCACTGAGCCCTGGGGACAGTTTGGAGACGCATTAACCTCTCCTATGACGGCTGATGAGGAGTGGGCACGTGGAGAGGGATAAATCAGGAAGGGGGAGGTCATGGATCACAGATGGGTAGAACTCCAAGGAAGGGAGGGAAAGAGACGGGGGTGGGGCAAGGGACGAGGCTGCCGGTTGCCCACGAGCATGCAGTTTCATGTAATTTAGAAATAGGATTTATGACCGTCAATCAAACACATACTCAGAAAATCTAACATAGCTATTACAAGCTCTTTGCTGGTAAGCTGTGCTTTGAGACTGGATTAAATACTTGACCCGTGTCATTGTTGAAAACCACGAAAATGAGCTGGGTTGTCAGGTCCTGGTGAGGAAGGCAGGCAAGCCAGGCTGCTTGGGAGGCTGCAGGAGGGAAAGCGAACGTCCCTTCACTTTTCAGGTGGTGCAAGAGATGCTCTCACCTCTCGTCCCCACAGGCTCTCTTCCCTGCCCCCTCTGCCTGCTGTTCCTCCTTGTGCTGGGCAGAAGTCAAGGCCAGACAGATGAACTGCTTTTCAAAGCTGTCACCATGTCTGTGAGGTACTTGGCCTGCAGCGCACAGGCTGGGCTGGCTGGTGCAGGAAGAGGGGTTCGCCCAGGAGTACCAGGGATTTCTTTGAGGCTTGACCTAGGGCTGGAGATTTGTCTTGGTTTTTTTTTTTTTTTCTATATTATAACACTAAAAAAAATTATTATGAAATATTTTAAGCATTCAGAAAACAATATAGTACATATTTACATACTCTTTTCTGAGGTTCTGTGGATGTGAACAATGCTGTCTTATCTACTTCAGATCTCTCTTTTTTTTTTAAAGAAATCATTTCCAGATATAGCATCCCTTCTCTTCCCCCTCCCCAGTGCCCCCAGGAACCACTTTTGGTGGTTTGTTTTTTTTTTTTAACTTTCGCTAAGTATATGTATATACTTTCCCACAGTATATACACGTGGTTATTTTATCTTGTCAATTTTTATATACGTGATGTAGTATTGTACTTGTATCCTTTAGCAACCAGCCTTTTTGTTTAACCTTATGTTTCTGATATTTATCCAGTATGATTAATTTGGATCTATGCTGGATCCATATGATTTAGCTGCTGCATAATATTTCATTTAATAAGCCACAGTTTATCTATCCCTTCCTTGTTAGTTTACTCTTTCTAAGGAAAAGCCAGGTTGCTCTCATCTTTGCCGTGACAAGCAGTGTTGCCGTGAATGCCCTGCACGCATGCAGGCGTTTCTCTGCGATCGTTACCTAGAAGCGGGAAAGAGCGGAGCTTTGGTTTGGGTCATTTTCTAACATCAGACTTTATCCGTTTGGTTTGCTGCTATAGCCGTTGCATCTAAAGCAGTGCCTGGTAAGTAGTCAGTAAACATCCATTCAAAGAATAAATACTGATAGATCCCTTCCCAAAACGATAGTGCTAACTTACACCCCCACCCAGTTTATTTATAGGAGCATTTCCATTTCCAACATTCTTGCCAACACTTGTTTATTAAATTTATTAACACTTGCCAATCTGATACATATTAAGTGGTGTCAAATTGTTTTAATTTGCATCGCTGTGATCATTAATGAGATTGATGATCTTATCATAGATTTTTGGCCATTTGGATCGCTTCCTCTTTGCATTACCTATTCATATTCTTTGCCATTCCTGTTTGCTTACTGATTTGTAGAAATGCTTTGTTTAGCTGGGACTAAAACTCCCTGATGGTTATGTGGGCTATACTTAAGCTCACTCAAGCTGTAATTTGCCTTTTACCTTATTTGGGTTTGCCTTTTAATAAGCAGAAGTTTATTCAATTTTATATAGTAGAGTTTTTCAGTCTTATTGTTTGCTAAGAATGGTAGTTTTATTTCTTCTAATTCCTAATTCTAATATTTTTTGCTTCTCTTTAAAGGTCTTTTTGTTCTAATGATTATGGACGAACTTTTCTTGCTTTGATTGTAAAGGGAATGCCTCTAACACTCCACCACTGAGTATGATGTCAGTGGTTGGTTTTGCTAGACATCTTTTATCGGGTTATTTTATACCATCCTTGCAAACCTAGGATAAACACTGGTAATGGTAAATTATTTTTTCATTTGGATTTGTTCTCAGATATCTCTTTGGTTCGTTTTTTAAAGCTATTATTTTCTTTCCTAATCATTTTTCTCCCCTTAGGATTTGGTTTCCTTTGTTTGAAATTTTAATTATTTTAAACCTACTTGTTTCAGGATCTTGCGGTTTGCCTTGTCTTTTTTTTTTTTTCACAGAGAGCCGTCTCTATGTGCTTTTCACACTGTGCCTGTCTTCTGCGTCCATTGGCTCACGTTTGTTAAGCAACTCTCACATACCAGTAGAGTGGGATGGGGAAAGGGCAAGTCCCTGGACTCCAAGAATCTGTCAATTAGTGCTCCCTGTTTGGGAATTCGTTGCACAGCAGGGATCCAGGAGCCCAGGGTTTGGAGTCAGATCAATCTGGATTAAAATTCTGGCTCCAGCAATTATTAACTATGTCACCATCAGCAAGTTAGTTAAAGCATCCAGTTAACCTCACCCACTGAAGTGAGCTAGTAATAGCTGTCTGCTTCACAGAGCGCATCAGAAGGTACCATAAAATCCAGAGCACGGCATCTGGCACAGAGTGAGAGCCAGTCACGAAGAGCTGTTGTCATGATCTGTGTCCATCTTCCCACTTGATCCTCACAGTTGCATAATGAGATGGGTTATTATTACTGTTTGACAGATCTTATAGGAGCACATGGACACATTTAGTAGAATATTCTTAACATGTTGATTTTTAAATTAATGTATATAAAAGAGCTGTGGTAAATGTAAACCATCATGCAGACGGAAGGGAATGTCATTCTCTGAGATGGTTTAAACCCACATTCTTATTGGCATTTAGAGGTGTTGTTATGGAATTTAAAATCATGTAGAAACCCCAGAGAAACAGCCTAAGGTGTTTGAAAAGGAGAGACACCTGAAAATGTCATTTAATAATAATATCAGAGAAAGGATTGCAAGTATCATTTAATAATAATACTTGAAAAAATAATATTTAGGTGTTACCAGTATATTTTAAAATATCTATAAGATGATGTAGTAAATATTTTGAAAGTTATTTGCATATAGTGCCAATTCATTAAAAAAATATATAGCTTACGTGCATAGAATGTATGGGAAGGAAACACACTAAGAATGATGACCATGTAAAGTCATACATAATTTTAATTTTTTCTTCAAGCTTTGCTGTATTTTCCAAGTTTCCACAATGAGTCTGCTCTGGGAGGGAAACAGGGAGCCAAGGCCTGCCTGTCAGACCTGTGAGAGGGCAGCTTGGCTTCAAGTCTCAGAGGACTTGGGACCGGTGGGACTCCCTACTTGCAGGCATGTGCTGGAGCTGGGCGGGGGCTTAGAAACCCAGCTGTGGGCCCTCGGAGGGCAGAAGAAAAGTGGAATCTTGTTTCCTTTGTTTCCAAACCCAGCTTGATACTAATGGTCTGGATTATACTGTGAGCCTTTAATGATTGGGCTGCTTTGATTCTTGCAGCTTGCTGAGCAGTACCTGCACAGGTAGTCCTAGGTAAGAGAGACCTTACTCTAAATCCCATGTGAGGTTTTCTTCTTCCTGCTCCATCTCGGTGTTTTTCTTTTCTCCAGCCTCTTATCTCTTATCTAGAGCAGGGAGGGTCTAACTGCACTGACCAAACCACCCTTTGTGTAGATATCTTTTGGAGGGCAAGTGATTCAGTCTCAGTTCAGTTCAGTTCAGTTCAGTCGATCAGTGGTGTCCGACTCTTTGCGACCCTATGGACTGCAGCACGCCAGGCTTCCCTGTCCATCACCAACTTCCAAAGCTTGCTCAAACTCATATCCATCGAGTCGGTGATGCCATCCAACCATCTTATCCTCTGTCATCCCCTTCTCCTCCTGCCTTCAATCTTTCCCAACACGGGATCTTTTCAAATGAGTCAGTTCTTCGCATTAGATGGCCAGAGTATTGGAGTTTCAGCTTCAGCATCAGTCCTTCCAGTGAATATTCAGGGTTGATTTCCTTTAGGATTGACTGGTTTGATCTCCTTACAGTCCAAGGGACTCAACAGTCTTCTCCAACACCACAGTTCAAAAGCATCAATTCTTCGGCACTCAGCTTTCTTGATAGTCCAACTCTCACATCCATACATGATTACTGGAAAAACCATCACTTTGACTAGACAGACCTTTGTTGGCAAAGTAATGTTTCTGCTTTTTAATATGCTGTCTAGGTTGGTCATAGCTTTTCTTCCAAGAAGCAAGAGTCCTTCAATTTCATGGCTGCAGTCACCATCTGCAGTGATTTTGGAGCCCCCCAAAATAAAGTCTGTCACTGCTTCCATTGTTTCCCCATCTATTTGCCATGAAGTGATGGGACCGGATGCCATGATCTTAGTTTTCTGAATATTGAGTTTTAAGTCAACTTTTTCACTGTCCACTTTCACTTTCATCAAGAGGCTCTTTAGTTCTTCCTCACTTTCTGCCATAAGGGTGGTGTCATCTACATATCTGAGGTTATTGATATTTCTCCTGGAAATCTTGATTCCCATTTGTGCTTCCTCCAGCCTGGCATTTCACATGATGTACTCTGCATATAAGTTAAATAAGCAGGGTGACAGTATGCAGCCTTGACATACTCCTTTCCTTTGGAGTTCCTTTGGAACTAGTCTGTTGTTCCATATCTGGTTCTAACTGTTGCTTCTTGACCTGCATACAGATTTCTCAAGAGGCAGGTCAGGTGGTCTGGTATTCCCATCTCTTTCAGAAATTTCCACAGTTTGTTGTGATCCATACAGTCAAAGGCTTTGGCATAGTCAATAAAACAGAAGTAGATGGTTTTCTGGAACTCTTCTGCTTTTCTATGATCCAGTGGATGTTGACAATTTGATCTCTGGTTCCTCTACCTTTTCTAAATTCAGCTTGACATCTGGAAGTTCATGGTTCATGTACTGTTGAAGCCTGGCTTGGAAATTTTTGAGCATTGTTTTGCTAGCATGTGAGATGAGTGCAATTGTGTGGTAGTTTAAACATTCTTTGACAATTGCCTTTCTTAGGGATTGGAATGAAAACTGACCTTTTCCAGTCCTGTGGCCACTGCTGAGTTTTCCAAATTTGCTGGCATACTGAATGCAGCACTTCCACAGCATCATCTTTTAGGATCTGAAATAGCTCAACTGGAATTCCATCACCTCTACTAGCTTTGTTTGTAGTGATGCTTCCTAAGGCCCACTTGACTTTGCAGTCCAGGATGTCTGGCTCTAGGTGAGTGATCACACCATCGTGGTTATCTGAGTCATAAAGATCTTTTTTGTGTAGTTCTTCTGTGTATTCTTGCCATGTCTTCTTAATATTTCCTGCTTCTGTTAGGCCCATACAATTTCTGTCCCTTATTGTTCCCATCTTTGTATGAAATGTTCCCTTGGTATATCTAATTTTATTGAAGAGGTCTCTAGTCTTTCCCATTCTATTGTTTTCCTCTACTTCTTTGCACTGATTGCTGAGGAAGGCATTCTTATCTCTCCTGGCCTTTTTTGGATCTTTGCATCCTTTTCTTCTTTGCCTTTCACTTCTCTTTTCTCAGCTATTTGAAAGGCCTCCTCAGACAACCATTTTGCCTTTTTGCATTTCTTTTTTGGGGGGATGGTCTTGATCACTGCCTCCTGTACAATGTCATGAACCTCTATCCATAGTTCTTCAGGTACTCTGTCTATCAGATCTAATCCTTTGAATCTATTTGTCACGTTCACTGTATAATCATAAGGGATTTGATTTAGGTCATACCTGAATGGTCTAGTGGTTTTCCCTACTTTCTTCAATTTAAGTCTGAATTTGTAATAAGGAGTTCATGATCTGAGCCACAGTCAGCTCCCAGTCTTGTTTTTGCTGACTGTATAGAGCTTCTCCATCTTTGGCTGCAAAGAATATATTCATTCTGATTTTGGTGTTGCCAATCTAGTGATGTCCATGTGTAGAGTCTTCTCTTGTGTTGTTGGAAGCTGTGTGTTCTCTTGGCAAAACTCTGTTAGCGTTTGCCCTGCTTCCTTTTGTACTCCAAGGCCAAACTTGCCTGTTACTCCAGGTATCTCTTGACTTCCTACTTTTTCTTTCCAGTCCCCTATGATGAAAACGACATCTTTTGGGGGTGTTAGTTCTAGAAGGTCTTGTAGGTTGTCATAGAACCGTTCATTCTCAGCCAGTCACTAATCATACTGTAACTACCTGAGACTGCTTTTCTAGGAACAGCCAGTAGAGGTCAGTGTACCTGGAGACTTCGGAGACTTGGTGGTCTGTCTAGGTCTAGGCAGCTGGCTCTCAATCAGCTCTTACTGAGAGCCAGGCACTGTGCTCTGTGCATTACAGGCTTGATTTCTTTAAGCTCTTTTCTCAGTTCATCCTGGTACCTAAGCCAGAAACCTTGGAGTTTCTCAGGAGCTCTCAATGAGTCCTCTTGAGTTCACCTCCTAGGTAGTGGTGGTGGTTTAGTCACTAAGTCGTGTCTGACTCTTGTGACCCCGTGGACTGTAGCCTGCCAGGCTCCTCTGTCCATGGGATGTCCCAGGCAAGAATACTGGAGTGGGTTGCCATTTTCTTCTCCAGGGGATCTTCCCGACCCAGGAATTGAACCCAGGTCTCCTGCACTGCAGGCAGATTTTTTACTCACTGAGCTATGAGGGTTCTTAATTCTCATCCAGGTCACTGTGCTCTGTAGTTTGGCTAACTCTTTCCCTTTCACCCAGTCCTTTTCTCCATCCATGTCACTCAGCCCCAGTGACCCTTTCCAAACCTAAATCTAACTGGATTAGGTTTCTGCTTCAAAACCCTTCCTGTATCTTTTCATTTTCTCATGGGCTACAGATAAAATCATTTTAAATGTCTTCCAGTGATCGAATCTAGGCCAGTGTTTCTGGAAGTAAGGTGCTTGGACCGCCAGGGTTCTCCGAGATCTTTCCAGGATACGTGCGGGGTATCTTGGAAAGAACTGTTATCATTATAATACCAAGACATTCTTTACCTTTCATCGTGTTGACTTTTGCAGCGAAAGTGTAAAAGCAATGGTGAGTAAAACTGCTGGCTCCTTAGCACCACTGAGGACAGTGGTGCCAAACGGCATCTGTAGTTATTGTGTTCTTCACTGCATCGCACTCGTTCACAGTTAAAACAAACACACACACAAAAACAGGTTCACTTAAGCAAGTCCTTGATGAAACTGTACAGATGATGAATTTAATTAAATCTCAGCCCTTGAGTATGCTTCTTTTTAATGTTCCCTGTGGCAAAATGGCAAGTCGGCTTAAAGTGCTTCTCTGTGTGTGATTGTTTGGGTTGCAAGCTGAACTAGCCCCTTTTGTCGTGGCATGATTGGAAAGTTCTTTTTTCATGGAACGAACGATTGGCAGGCAAACTACGGTTATCCCAATTTGGGCATCTGGCAGACATTTTCTTGAAACTAAATGAAGTGAGTTTCTCTTTTCAAGGAAACCAACCAACAGTAATTTGCCGCCAATGATAAAATTAGAATGTTTACACAAAAAATTAGAATTTTAGGAAATTTGTATCTGCCACCGTGACGAGCTTAACAGCTTTGCAAAGTTTAAAGATTTTTCTCTGATGAGATCAGTGGTGCTATTAATGAAAGCAATTTTCTGGTTTCCTATAAGGAAGTGCTCAGCATTGGAAGATCTGTATAAACCAGTATTCAAATGTCCAGCACATGATGGGATAAAATTCTGCATAAGCAAAAGATCCACTGGAAGGGTCCGAGAGGTCAACAGGTTTTCCTAACCTGCTTTGAAACGTTCATTGATCTGATTCCGGCTTTTTTTTTTTTTTTCAACTGACCATTAAGAAAGCACCACTTGACAAGATTTTGGTAGATGCCAGATTCCCTTCATGTATTTCAACCCCAGACATATCACAGCAGATGACACAGACACAGAGAGGAGAATCCAACTGTCTTTCCTTAAAGCCAGACATTGGAGAGGTTTGCAAAAGACTCATTAACACAGGGTTCCTCTTTCACTACATGTTTGGTGATGTTTTGGGAAAAATATTTTTTGCAGAAAATGTTATTAACATTAATTTATGTCATGAATTTATTATTGTTATTTTTAATAATCTTATTTATTTATTGGCTGTGCTGGGTCTCCTGGCTGTGTTGCGCAGGTTTTTTCTCTAGTTGCAGTGAGTAGGGGCTACTCTCTAGCTGAGGCGCACCTTCTCATTGCCATGGCTTCTCTTGTTGCAAAGCACAGGCTCCAGGCTCATGGGCTTCACTAGTTGAGGCTCTTGGGCTCTAGAGCATAGGCTCAGTAGCTGTGGTGCATGGGCTTAGCTGCTCTGTGGCATGTGGAATCTTCCTGGACCAGGGATTGAACCTATGTCTCCTGCATTGTCAGCCACCAGGGAAGCCCCCTATTGTTATTTTTAAATGTATATTTTTTTAATTTGTCTGTTTTAATTTCTATTATGGTAACTCGATAGATGGTAAGTGTAAAGGACTCCTGAGATCCCCAAATTTGAGAAGCACTGATTTAGACCCTGGAGAAGGCAATGGCACCCCACTCCAGTATTCTTGCCTGGAGAATCCCATAGATGGAGGAGCCTGGTGGGCTACAGTCCATGGGGTCACTGGGAGTCGGACACGACTGAGCGACTTCACTTTCACTTTTCACTTTCATGCATTGGAGAAGGAAATGGCGACCCACTCCAGTGTTCTTGCCTTGAGAATCCCAGGGATGGGGGAGCCTGGTGGGCTGCCATCTATGCAGTCGCACAGAGTCGGACACGACTGAAGTGACTTAGCAGATCTAGACCCTAGAGCCAGAGATCCAGGTCTTCAGCCTCTTCTTTCATCATTCCTAATATTTCCTGAGCTCCCTCCACACTGTCTTCTTTCCATAACTCCATCAGTGTTTCCAGTCTGACTAGATTCTGCCACAAGGCCTTTGAACATTCAGTTCCTCCTGCCTAAAACATATTTGTTCCCTATTCTTCAATATTCTCTTGTTAACCTCTACTCATTCTCAGCATCACTGCTCAGGAAGGCCTTCTCTTTCCCTGTGGTCATCGTATCCAGCCTGATTCCCTCCCTTTCACAGGCTCCGTGTTAACATAGTTCATCTGTTTTCTTTTACTCTTACCTTCAGACTTAAATTCTTATTATGTCCCTCCTCTGTCATTTCCTCTTTGTGCCTATTTTACAAGTACCACCTCCTCCGCTGTCTGTTGTATTCTATTAATCACCACCTGTCTGATGCAAGAGAGAGGAAAAACTAACCGACATTTCAATGCCAAGGGAGCCAATTGATCAATCTTTTCCTTGAGATTTCATACATTTTTAAGAGGGTTCTCACATCCCTCTTTACACGCTCCGGTGTAATTTACTCTGTGGTTTTTTTTTCAGCTTGAGAAGAAAAGCATCTGCATTTTGTCATTAATGAGGCCGATTTTCCTGTCTCTTGTAGTTGCAAATCCCTGAAGTATGTGCTGCTTCTTCTTATTTTTTTTTGTATCTGCCAAACTTCCCATTTTAATGGTACATCATCTTTTCTCTGAGCTCCAACCCCTTGAAGTGTAAACTCAGACCTCACCTCTCCACAGGATCAGTGGGAATTAGCCTTATTATTCGATTTTTCTTAGCAAAGAAAAAAAAAGTGGGTTATCTAGATCTATCAGCCTGCCATCCTGCTCTGAAAGGTTTGACAAGATTTTCTTTTTGAACTGCTAAGAAGGCCTTTGTAACAGCGTAGGCTCTCTGTGCTGTCGGTGAGGAAGGGCTGGGAGGGAAGCTTCTAGAGGCTAATAATGCTGGCCAAGCCTCTTTTCCTCCCAGGACCTGGTTTCCTCATTTGTGAAATGAGCAGGCTGGGGGTCTTTGCTACAGCGCATCCTGCCCCAGGACTGTGTCATCCAAGTGCATCCTGGGAACCCAGCACCTTCCCCGGCTGTGCTCGCTGCTGAGGAGGGAGAAGGATGCCGGAAGAAACAAGCCTGGGTTTGCAGAGAAGAGCACGGTGTCCTTGGAAACCAAACATTTAAATCTCTGAAAACATCAGGTGCAATATGGAATCGTATTCGTTTTATAGCGATAATATAGCTGACCCTAGAACCACGTGGGTTTGAATTGCGAGAGTTCACTTAGAGGTGGATTTTTTTCAGTAGTAAATCCTCCAGTACTGCACGATCCACAGTGGTTGAAATCTGGGGATGTGGGGGAACCTCAGATATGGAGGAGCCTACTATACGGAGGACCGACTCTAGGTCAAACGTGGATTTTCCAACCTTGGGAGGGTGGGCACCCTTAACCCTCGAGTTGTTCAAGGATCAGTGGTATATATATGTGTATCTATATATTTATTTTATACACATATCTGTGCCAAGCCCCTTGCGGCCTACCAGCTGGGCCTGAGTGGAGGCAGATGAAGAGCGTATTGAAGGTCAGCTCTCAAGAACTCACAGGGTTGTAGTGGAAATGAACATCAGCTCACCAGACCCCACACCGCAATATGCAGGGCACAGGCTGTAAGAAAGGAGAGAACCCAGGGCCCTCTGAGTGTGCTGGAGTCACTGAGAAATGATGCCCAGGGGGTTCGCCCCAGAATTTCTCTGTTGAGAGTGCGATGGGGCTGGTGGAACCCTCTGAAAAATGGACAGCTTGACTGAGGGGTGACTGTGGTGGCTAGTCCAATGGGACAAGGCCCTCTAACACAGGGGTCCGTGACCCCTGGGCCGCAGACCGGTTACTGGTCCGTGGCCTGGTAGTAACCGGGTTACACGCAGGAGGTGCGCAGCTGGTGAGCAGTGAAGCTTCATCTGTATTTATAGTCGCTCCCCATCACTCTCATTACTGTTGGAGCTCCGCCTCCTGTCAGATCAGGGATGGCGTTAGATTCTTATAGGAGTGTAAACCCTGCTGTGAACTGCGCTTGAATCATCCCCAAACCATCGCCCTCATCCCAGTCCGTGGGAAAATTGTCTTCCCTGAAACTAGTCCCTGGTTTCAAAAACACTGGGGACCGCTGCTCTAGGAGGATCCTCTGCCGTGTTTTGAAGCCTATTCCCAACGCTCACAAAATTGTTTACAGTTCACGGGCATTTTAGTTCTATCTGGAGTGGGGGAGGGTGACTATTATAGGCTGGAAGGGCAGGGCTGAGTTGGCGAGGGAGCGCCAGACGTGAGAGCGCATGACTCTCCCTCCAACAAGAAGTCTAGGAAGAGGGCAGCTAATTTTAACCTTTGGCACTTAGCTTCCTCCGCGTCTATCCGGAGAGGTTTGCATGCCCACAAGGGCCTCTGAGGCCGGCAGCGGGCCAGTGCCTTTAGCACTGTGCTCCCAGCCCCAAGCGCATTAGATCATTACCGAGCGCCCTCCGCATTCGACAGATGCGACAGCTGCCGCTCAGGCCATTTCCTAGTGAATGACTGAGCCAGGTGGAGTGGGAAGATAGCCGGCCTTACCCAACAGGGAAAGCTAATACTAATCATTAGGTCTTTGAACCTTGCCATGTTACCAATTAATGGTAGAATAAAGTGAAACGAGCAATTAGATGGATTCCAACCCACTGGCTGTGCTTCTCTGCTTGAGTGCCTCCCATCTCCTTACTGTGTCAAGCTGAGTACAAATTCAATTACGAGGAGGAAGGGCAGTGTGGGATTATAATACTTTTAACATTGATAGCTGCCCTCTGCTGGAGGCATTAAATGAGCACTTGCTATGTGCCAGAGTCAGTGCCAGGAAGTAGGCATTTCTGTCTGCATTTATCTTCACAGCTGGCCTGTGAGGTGTGGATGGTGTAATAGCTCCATCTTAAGAGATGCAAACAGCGTAGTAGAGAGAAATGTAGTGACCGCCAGGACCAGCTGGCTGAGTGACAGACCCGGGACTCGAACCCGGACTTGCTGACCACACAGTCCAGGCTCTGACTCCCTCCCTGCTGTCCATTGTGAACCACGTGGCTTCCATGCACATGTCTCCTTTCACCCCACCAGGCTACTCTGCAGGGTACAGAGGTGGTGTTCATTCTGAATTCACCCGTGAGGGGAAAGAGGCGGGTTGCTGGCTGGAGCCTGCTCGAGGGGTCACAGGCTGAGTCCGCTTCCGCTTGATATAGGTGCCTTCTCAACTTCCTGGAAAGTCTGGTTGTGTCCACACTGGGGTAAGTGGCCTGGGCCCTCGAGGGCTGAGGTGCCCACATCTTGGCATGCCTCTAACCCATAGTAAGCAGGGTTGTGACAGCAGTTAGGAGACCTGGTGCTTCTGATCCTCTGCCTGGGATTCTGTTCCTGCCGGCCAGCTGGCTGGCCCTGGTCAGCCACTTCCTCTGCACCCAGGGGCCTTGAGGGCCAGCATTCTCTGCTTCTGGTTGATGTGGGATTGAGTTTGATTTATCAGCACCCATAAACTTTATCTTGGGCTTCCCAGGTGGCGCTATGGGTAAAGAACCTGCCTGCCAACACAGGAGACATTAGAGATGCAGACTGATCCCTGGGTCGGATCCCCTGGAGGAGGGAATGGGAACCCACTCCAGTATTCTTGCCTGGAGAATCCCACGGACAGAGGAACCTGGGGGGCTTAAGTCCATGGGGTCGAAAAGAGTGGGAAATGACTGAAGCAACTTAGCACACACTCATAAGTGTTATCTTTGGAGATGTGGAGCATGGCTTTATAATTGTATATCTGAGAAAATGAACCAGTTTGTAGATGTACTTCCTCCAAATGATCACTCAGGGCTATTTTCTTAAATTCTCAGTCTATTTGAGTAAGCTCCTAAGGGCAAAGCATCTTGAATACCTAAACGCTTTTCTCTCGCCCCTTGAGCCCAGTTGCTGCTACGGCACGTTTGACTCCACGGTCTGGAAACCATGGCGACGTAGTACACCTCTGAGTTTCATCCTGGTCCACTAGGACCACTGCCTACTTCTCTCTTTACGTTGAACTTGCTGTGTGGTCAGAGTTGGTTTCCCTGGATATCAGTGTTCTCAGATGATGGAAGTAGATCGGGTCCCCTCTGAGGAACACTCCTAGAGCTCAAAGTCTGTGATTTGCTATTTCTCGCCCTCCCGTTGTTCTCGTCTGGGGAGTGCAGACGTCCCTGTAAGTGGATTCTTTTCACAGGACAGGTACTCAGCCCACTAATCTCCAAAATTCAACAGTTTAGTCACGTAAAATTGGAAATCTTTTCAGAGGCTTACACACATTTGTTTTCTTAACAACTGTAGATGTTAAACATGCTCTTGATGAATTAGGATCGTCACTTTGCACTGAAACTGTATGTAGGCCCTTACTGCCCAAGAGAATGGCCACCCTCCCCCTTCTCCTGCAAATGCCTTAAGGAGCAAAGTCAGGTCACAGCTGGAGAGGAGCACAGGGTGGGTCCTCAGAGCTGGCCTCATGTTCCTGTCCAGAGCATCTTCTTCCTGTCTGTCTCCTTCTAATGAATTGCTGCCCTGAGACCTCGCCTGTGTTGCACAGGACCAGCTCGGAGAGCCCACTAATCACTGTGTAAGCAGTGAGTGAATCAGCTCATAGCCCCATAAACAGCTCTGCTTTGTAGCACTGGTGTCTGACCTGAACGCTTTGTCCACCTCTCCCCACCACATCCTTCATACACACTACTTGTCTGGGAGGGAAGCTACAAATGCCCCCGGCGCTCCTAAAATAAAACGCGTAAATTTTATGGCAACTCTCTGCAGTTCTGGGCCCTTTGGGGCTCACTTCATGTTTGGAGGCTATGTTTTGATAGTTGAAATTGCCTCAAAGTGCATGTTCTACTTAAAATCTCAGAGGTTGTCTCTAGTAGGTTCAAGTTGTTTTTTTTTTTTTTTTCTGTCCAAATGAGAAGACATAAGTTTATTTTATACTAGTGTGACAAATGCATGTTGTATGTATACATAAAATCGAATAAAAGTTGTTAAGATAATCTATCATGACCACAAAGAAACAGCATCACATTTTCTGGAGATTATAGTGCTTGCCGGGGAGTGGCTGGTTGAGACATAGTTCTGAAACAGAATTCCTTTTTTTTAGTTTTTTTCATTTTATTTAAAAAAATTTTTAATTGGAGGATAATTGCTTTACAATGTTGTGTTGGTTTCTGCCAAACAACAATGTGAATCAGCCGTCAGTATTCATATGTCCCTTCCTCTTACCTCCCTCCCCCCACCCCTCCAGGTTGTTACAGAGCAGGGAGGGGGCGGGTGGTTTGAGCTCCTTGTGTCACATAGCAACTTCCCACTTGCTATCTGTTTTACATATGGTAACCGACTCGATGGACGTGAGTCTGAGTGAACTCCGGGAGTTGGTGATGGACAGGGAGGCCTGGCATGCTGCGATTCATGGGGTCGCAAAGAGTCAGACACGACTGAGCGACTGAACTGAATGTAGATATGAAACAGAATTCTTGATCTTTCTAAATCGTGAGATACCCCTTTCCCCCTCCTCCCCACCTCCCCATGGTTCTTGACCATCTAATGCGAACCCTGAAGTTTGTGGCTCCTGGTGCATCCCACTGCTGCATAATTCAATAAAAGAGTCTCCAGGTTTGAGACTGGAAACACGCATTTTACTAAGCTCCTTGGGTGATTGCCTAAGCACACTAAAGTTTGAGGGTTGTTGGCCACCACGGTGAGATCCGAACTCAACTCCACTGGATACACAAGCCCCTCCGTGACCAGGAGGTGATCTCCCACCGCCTCCCGTCGTCCCGACTGCGGTACCGCACGACGGTAACTGACACCCAGCACCGCGGCTGCTCTTCCCGCTTTCAGCCCTTTCTCTGCCCAGCGAGCTCCTCCACTTGGATCACTGTCCTGTTCACAACCATGTCCGGCAGAAGTCTTCCCTGTCTTCTCCTAGCTTCAAAAATCGCCCGTTTTCTGTGCTCTTACAGCACTTACTTTTTTTCTTTTTTTTTCAAAACTATCAATCTACATGTTCTTTTCACCCATAGACTATGAACTTCCTGGGGGCAAAGAAAAGGTCTTGTACTTGCAGGAATTCCATCAGTGCTTTTTTTGAGACTTACGATCCAAAAGGCTGGATCAGAGTTCAGGGCGAGGATTAGCAGTTGGTAGAGATCATGGTGCTGACATCTGTTGAACAAAAATTGTCCCCGTTGTGACCGAAAGGTATGCGTGGGTGGTGGGGGGCGGGGTGGGGTCCAGCTGCTCGCTGCTCGAAAGTTAGTGAACAGACCAGGTTGGTGGAAACGGAAGTTTGCTTCATTTCAGATGCCGACAGTTGTCGGGAGGGTGGTGGACATCTGTCCAAAGGCTGACTCCCTTCTCCCCCGACAAGCAGGGGGTGAGAGTATTATAGACAGAGTGTGTGTGTGTGGGGGGGGGGTGGCTGGGGGGGGGCAGAATTACACGCAGAAACAGCACAGTCGTCTCTGACAGTCATCTTCAAACTGGTCATGAGTGGTCTGACCAGCATCATCTTGATTGTTTTAGGTACAGTTAATCTTCAGTTCCAGGGTCCATTTGTTCTCATTTCTTTGTGATCAGTTCTTAGAATTGTGGCAGCTCGAGTCCTGGGTGCAGTCTGGTGATGATGTAGTTAACTCCTTCCCCTGGTGTTTTGGTGTCTGTAAGACAGCTCACAGGATATGGCTCAGGATATTATCTATAGCCTCTGAGAAAGAACTGAAGGTCCTTGACTGTGCTTAATGACTGCATTATTATTATTTAGTCTCCTTTGACTGTTTTCCTTTGTTTCCCCATTTCTCCCTTCTCTGATTAAACTTATGCTTTGGCTAAAGTTTTCCAAGGCAAAAGGCAGGCAGAGGACACGGCTGAGGGGCAAGGATCATAGGGTCCTGCTGCTCCGTTTCACCTTGAAGGTCAAATTCTAGGGGAAGGTATAAAGAGAGACAATAAAAATGACAATGAAAAAAATCTATCCTCTATTTATTATCCATGTATCTGTATTATCTATCATCTATTTATTATCCATTTGTCTACCTATTATCTATGTCTCTATTACCTATTGTCTATCTATTGTCCGTGTAGCTATGTATCTGCACAGAGAGACACCCAGTCAGACACCGCCGAGAGCTCTCTAAGCACTATTTCAATTAACTTCTGCAACAGTGCTGAAGGGTGGGGCACTCACGTTTTCCCCACTAGATGGGTGAGGCGACTGAGGCTTTGGGTAATGCCATACTGTGCCTAAATCTAGCCATGCTGCTAGGGTTCAGAGCCCAGTCTGTCTGGTCCCGAAGCTCCTGCTCCCACCTGGAGGAGAAGGGACCACTGGAGGGAGACACCAGGCTGCAGGAAGATGCCGTCCACTGAGCAACTCTGAGACGTGGCAGACACTGCTTCTGCTGCCCACCCTGACCACTCCACCCTAAGCCACAGGCTCCTGGCCTGTGCACTGGTGATGGGGGCCTGCTCGAATGGGTGGGATGGGGGCTCCTGTCTGTGACATCCTTAGCCTGGCACCTGGCATGTGGCTGATGCTCAGTAGATGCCAGGTGTTGTTCCCTCCGTGGGGCAACGCTGAGAATGAAAGGAATCAATGAACGTATTTCCTTAGTAAACTGGATGGCATTAAACAGAAGGGAGATATTTCCAGATTCTAAGCCAAAGATAGATCAGCCAGCGGGGCCCCAGGGGCCCAGTGGAGAGAGCGCATGGACGGCAGTGAGAGTTTCGGAGCGCCTGGCTCCCTCTGCCCAGCGCCTTGTGCTGGGAACGGGACAGGGGCAGTGTCGGACAGTCCTGGCAGTGGACCCCAGCCCCGGGCCCCTCTGAAGCACAGTCGCTTCACATCTAAAAAATCGTGGCTACTTCCTGGCAGGCGTGTGTGAAAGGGCACTTCAAAGTGTGTGTCGGGATCCCCTGAAAGCTTCTAAAGATGAAAAAACCCCTCAAGAGACAAAGTCACCACAGAGCCTTCACGTGGGTAAACGGGTACCTTTCGGAGAGGAACACAGAACCGGGGAGCAATGGATGTGGCGGGATTCTCAGAGCTCCCGTGGCACAAGAAAAATGGAAAAGAGAGATGAATGCTTCATCTTCTGAAGAGCCAGCCGTGCCTTTCATCCTGAGATTAGAGGCCCTGGATGCCAGGCTTCCTCCCTTCAATGGGTGAATGAACTTCAACAAAGAAGGAGGTTGGGGGAGGGGAGCGGGGCATTCATTCATTCCAAAAGCCTGCCCTGAGCTGACCCTGCAGCTCCAGGCCCTGGACTGGGCTCCATGAACAAACTCAGAAGACCGGTCCCTGCCGCTGAAGCTCCCAGGGAGCCCGAGAAGAGTCTTGGTACAGGAAGCTGTGTGCGCCTCGGAAGGAAGCAGCTCGTTCTGCCTGAGAGTGTCTGGAGGGCTTCCTGGAGGAGGAAGACTCGGAATTTGAAGACCGAGTAGGTGTTTATGAGAGGAAGAAAAGAGGGCAGCCCAGGTAGAAGGGAGGGCAGAGCAGAAGCCCTGAGTCATGAACATGCCTGGCGTGTCCAGAACACGGTGAAGATAATCATGGGGATGAGGCTGACAGGGCAGCCAGGAGGCTCGCGTGCACTGGCTCCAGGCTGAGCCCTGGGCTCCAAGCAGTCAACCTACACAGAAGGACAGCAACTCACTTTCTCTGGTTTAAAAATACATTTTTTTCTAATCTCCAGCCCTGGGGGGAAACCACAAAACCTCTTTTGTCACATTATTCCATACCTCGGTCTTTCCTTCAGAAATGTCATAGAAGAAGATTGGAAATGAAATTGTGCTGGTGATGTTAGAGATGCAGCAAAAAGAGGCTTTCAGAGAAAGCCAGCCACCTGGGTCTCACTTCTTCAGCAAAGCCTGGCCTCCTCATTGTGATGGGAGAAAATTCCTGTCATTAGATATAATCTGATAGAGTTGGATTAAAACAGGATTGGAAAAAAAAACCAATATCAGTATTTTGCCATGTGTTTCAGTATGTAGAGCCCCCTTACCTGCTTACGGGCCTTCCCTGGTGGCTCAGATGGTAAAGAATCTGCCTGCAAAGCAGGAGACCCGGATTCGGGAAGATCCCCTGGAGGAGGGCATGGCAAGCCACTCCAGTAGTCTTGCCTAGAGGCTGGCGGTCTGCAGTCCATGGGGTTGCAAAGAGTCAGAAACAACTGAGCGACTAATGCTTTCACTTCTTTCACCTGCTTATAGACGTTTTGGTGAGTTCCCCTCCTTCCACCTTGTAATGAATGACAGTCTCAGAGAGAGCTGGAGGAAGCCTCCAGAAGGAATTTTAGATGATAAATGTAGCCAGGCTTGACGATTTTGCTCAGGTTTAAAAAAAAAAAATGGCTTGCTATCCCCACAGGTATTTCTGCAGGAAATTGCCTGAGCCTGTGTTTTTTTCTTTCCTCTTTCTGGAAGGGCCCAGTTTCACTCTGACCCCTGCCTTTCCCTCCAGGGCTCTCCCCAAAGCTATTCCCTCCACCTGCCATCTTCCTTTTCATTTTCAAACTTCTTGTCCTCTGCTGCGGAACCCTCAGCTGCCCCTTCCACCACCTGCATCTTGATTTGCCAAGTGTTTTTTTTCTTTTTTTCTTTTCCTCTGAAAGGCTGCCTCTCAGCAACTTCTAACTCTGAATTTATATCATGATGAAAACAAGCCAGCAAACAGCACACTGCAGAGTAGGGAACTCAGGAAATGGGGGCAAAAACCACGGCTTGCTCTCTGCCCGCCTCTTTGCCCTGCCTTGTAAATCAGCAGTTTTAGGGAGCCGGGAAGGGGAGGAGACCCTCAAGGGTCCAATTCAGTGGCGTCACTAGGCACCGGCCACCTACTACATGCCAGACTGTCCAGCACTGGGAGCCTGAGTTAGATGCCGACCTCAGGCGAGGTGGGGTTAGGGTTAGAGTTAGGGATGTCTGGGGAAGCTTTGTGGGAAACCAACGTCTACTCTAGCATGAAAGCAAATGCCCCTGAAGGAAGAATTCTCTCCCTTGAGGACGAAAACCAGAGTGTCACTTCCCAAGAGCAAAGGGAGGCTGTGAGACCTTGGATAGAAAGTTCAAGTTGGAGCCAGACAAACCGGGTTGAGCCCTGAGTAACTAAAGTAACGCTAAAAACCAAATTTTAGGGGGGGGGGAATGGAAAAAAAAGGAAAGCCCCCCACCTCCAACCCCAACTTCTACCAACAAAGTTCCTGCTTCTCTGGACTGTGTCTACTGGCAAGTGAACCTTAATATCTTCTTGTCATGCACAAGCTCTTTGAATTCTGCTGGTTCTTAAGGGACGGTGTGGCTTAAGCTCTCCTCCCCGGGGCTGTGCTGTCCTCCGGTTCATTCATGGTGAGTGGAGACTATGCCCGGGGGCTGTTTCACCACCACTTACGCCATCACTGGACGTTTCTGTGGCGTTTGACTTTGTCCTTCTTTGGCTAAGACCCGGCTCGGGAATGACTGAGTCAAGGGGAATGCTTATCTCTGAAGATCTTGCCCCAAAGTGCCATTTTGCTTTTGCAAAGGGCTGTCGCCACTCTTTGTTCATGCCTGTGTGCCCCTTCCCCTGCAAAGCATTAGGTGCTGCCTTTATAAAACCAGCTGCCAGTTTAGGGTGCAGAAGGTCATTTTAAAAACATATGTGTCTTTGGTTGTTAATGAGTATGAACATGTTTCCTGGTAACTGTCAATGTTTACTATTTATATTTTATTTTATGGAACTTGGACAGTTATTTTCCTATGTTTCTTGTCCATTTAGCCATTGGGATTTTGAGGTTTGATACAAACACACACAGGTATGCACTCAGTATAGTTATTAACCCTTTGCCCTGAATCCTAAACACTGTTATGTGGATGTGGCCTGGCAGAGGGAATTACAGTCCCCCGTTGACAAACACACAGCAATGGGGACCTATTCGGGGCACTGATGAAGCCTCTTGTGTCATTTGGGGGTCCCTGAAGAACTTCGATACCATGCTCCTTTATGTCTCAATGCAGAAAGAATTCAGCGAGAGGCGGTGATAGATAAGAAGTGATTTATTACAATAGGATGCTTGTGAGGCTTATAAACGGGCAGGTGAGGGGGTGCCACGTCCTGAGAACTTACTGAGCTACAGGTTTGTATCTGAAGGAAGAGCAGGGAGGGGAGAAGAACTTCTTTTCTTTCTTGAGTTGACATCATGCTTTCATCATCAGCTCCTCCTCCAGGTTGAGCAGGGAAATTTTCTTGTCCCTACATGGTCAAGCTAGATCCACAAATTATCCTTTTTTATGTGTGTACAGAGCATGTCCTAGGGATCTTTAACTCACTGAGCCCACTGGGCAGGATGTGGGTCCCATGCCACCCTTTTTTCATTGCTTTGGAGTATGTCCCATGCTTCTGTCGCATGGTCTTATTGCTAAGCGAGCTGGCTTGGTTTTGTGGTTAAGCAAACCTGCTTTCTTGAGTAATTGTTAACCTACAAGGGTCTCCCATATTTTTAACTCACAGTCCCTTCGGGGGATTAACTATTTAATCACCTACTCTGTCCCTTTACTCTATCCCTATTACTAACTTCTGGAAATCCTCTGGCAGCCCCTGCTGCTGTGATAGTGATGCAGAAAGTCTCAAACTTGCAATTAGCCAACGAGGCCTTTCTACTGACTCCAGGGGAACTGAACTGTCCCTGTGGGCTTTATGTCTCCACTGGCTCAAGGACAGCTTGTTTCCAAGGTAATTACTAGCCTAATGTAGCAGCTTGCAAACTTGAGGACTCCTGGACCCCAAGAATACTTTGAGGAACCCCAGTGAGACATGTGCCATTAAAAACTCAACAGTTGAGCTGGTTCCTTAGCTCCAAGGCTACAGATAGTTAGCCTAAGTGCACACAAAGAAAACTAGGGGACAGCAACATACCTGTTTCACATTTTTGAAGAAGAATATCAGTAAATGAATACAGAAGGGGAAAATACTTGTGGAGTCCACAGGGATCTCGCTAAAAATGCTGGTCTATGGGAGATTTCCTCAGGGTTTGGGGTACCCTGGTCAGTACAGATACACAGCTGTTCCCATGCAGCTGCTTCAGCCTAACTGGTTGAATTCCTGAAATCTCCTCTGGAACTAGGAGGTGAAATTGAAGAGCCACCACAGCAGCAGCTAAAGCTTAAGGAGTGCTATCTGCCAGGGTGCATGCTAAACTCCTTAAAGATGTTATCTCAGAGTAGTGGAATCACAGATGAAGAAGGCTTAGTGTGTGAAGGTATCCAGCTTCCCTGGTTCTTCCATCGTCGGCTCTCCAGGGGGGACCATCAGCCCCTCTTATCCATTTCTCAGCTCTCCTGCCTTCTAACTGAAGAGGCAGCCCTGCACATCTAAAGCTCAGGCTTACTCCCTTTATCTGGCCCCAGGCATCATTACAGGACTCTACCCTTCTCAGCTGTCTGCTTTTTCTCCTACTCTCTGTTTCATCTCCTGTTCCCACTTTGTCTCACCATCCCCACTGCGATGACTGAAGCTGAAATTCTCAAGGTGCTGAACAAGTACACAGAAATAAATCAGCAGGTGTCAGCATTTCTCCTAAGGGGGACTCAACCCTGGGGAGGGATTACTGAGGTTTAATTTTCACAACAACTGTGCTTCTAAAAGGGTGTGTAAATCAGTCCAGGGGTAATTGAAAGGCACTGGGAAAAGTAATTGTTACTTAGAGAAATCCTATGGCGAGCTCTTTTGTAAAACAAATCTTACTGATCCTTCAAGGTCCGGCTCTGATGTCACCTCTTCCTTGAAGCTCTCTCTGATCACCCCCTCTCTGCCCTGTCTGGATTAATTACTCCTTCATCTGAGCGACATTAGGGTATTGGTGATGCCTCAGCCTAGCACGTGATCCAATCTGCCTTGTGATATAAATAGATCTTGGCACAAAAAAGATGTGAAATGAATGTTTGTTGAATCAATGAAAGAAGGAACCTGTAAATTAGGCTCAACTCCCTGAAGGAAAGAAGTATATCTGATTTAATTCTTTTTTTTTTTTCTTTTTGTGCATAGAAATAGCAAGGGTCTACTTGGAGCTCCCTCTTCCACAGCTCAGCAGATATGTGGATGAGTAAGCAACTGAAAACGAGTTAACTTCTCTTAATTTATCCCTTACGTAAACCCCTCTGTTAGCAACAGGAGATGATCTATTTTAAAATTTTTATTTATTTGTTTTTGGCTGAACTTGGCTTTCATTGCTGTGCACAGGCTTTCTCTAGTTGCAGTGGGCGGGGCTACTCTCTAGCTGGGGTGCAAGGGCTTCTCATTGGGGCAGCTTCTCTCGTTGCAGACAATGGGCTTTACGGTGTGTGGGCTTAGTTGCCTTGTGGCAAGTGGGATCTTCCTTCCCGGGCCAGGGATCGAGCCCATCAAACCCATGTCCCCTGCATTGGCAGGTGGATTCTTCACCCCTGGACCACCAGGGAAGTCCCAACAGAGAGGTAAATTTTTAAGATTAGTTGGCAGGAGTCAAAGTAAATCAAAAGCGTGAGGATGCCCTGCAGGCAGTTCACACTTTACCTGTTCTCCTTACCTTCCCCAGGAAAGGGGTCCCTGACCCTTTATAGTGGGTAAAGATTTCTTCCCTCTTTGAGAGCATTTCCTCTCCTATAATGGGGCTGTACACATTCGCATCATGCAAGAGGTTGAAATGACCGTGGTTCCATTTGGTGGCATAAACTTGGGGGCTGCAGTCTTAGCTACTGGTGTTTGTGTCAAAGCAGACCCATGACCGTTTCCAGAGGGAAATCTTGAGCTTGGCCCCAGATTCCCCCATCAGCCCACTCCTGTTGAGATGGGGTGGCCAGCTCTTCAAGAACAAATCTTCTGGGTTTCCCTGGTGGCCCAGTGGTTAAGAGTCTGCCAGCCAGTGCAGGGGACATGGGTTCGATCCCTGATCCAGGAAGATCCCACATGCCATGGGCAACTAAACCTGTGCGCCACAATTACTGAGGCTGCATGCTCTGGACCTTGTGCTCCGCAACAAGAGAACCACCACCACGAGAGGCCCATGCACCACGAATAGAGAAAGTCCTCTCACAGCAGCAAAGACAGCACAGTCAGAAAATAAATACAGCATTTTACAACTTTTAAAAAAGAACAAGTCTTCTTAGACACATCAACTTAAGAAAAGGATATCAACCCTGCCCTTCAGTTTGATTGGCTATGGAAGAAACTAGCTTGGGTTAGATTTGCAAGAAGGCTGTCTGCATCCCAGTGATTTGCTGCCTAGTGACATCCATAGCGGTTTACTTGGAGGATACGGGTCTTGATCACTGGATCAAGCCAAACCGTCCGAAGGCTTTGCTCTCATACATCATCGTTCCAGCAGCCTGTCTCAGTCGACTCTGCTTTGGTGCTTGCCCTGCAATGGGAGACTTTAAAAAAGCATTTGTTTTAAACTTACATTATATATTGTTAGCATTGCTGAAATGCCTTTGAGGCATCACGCCCTGTGTCACTCGCTGTCTCACCATGGGGAATATTACTCTCCAGCATCAGTTCCAGGAAAAGCGGGCCTTCCCCTTGAGCAACTGGGACATCTTCTGTATTATAATGTCTTGTTGTCTATGTGCCTCTTTCAACTTTTCGGCTTCCCTCTTTCCGAGCCAAATTTGTGACCACCCCACCCCTTCCAGCACCTGTGCAGACCCTGGGAGCCTGTGTCTGTCTGTGCTGACGTCATCCTTAACTTTATCTTTTGATGCTACCCAGGCTCTTCATCTACCACGACTTACATGCAGGTCCCTATCCAAAGTGTTTTATCTCTCTCTCTATCTCTGTAAGTCACTTCCTAGACTCTTTTTAAAGGACATGTATATGTTTCTCTAAATAAACACACAATATTTTAAAGTGTTTCAAAGGGATGAAGCCACCCAAGTGTCCATCCACCAATGAATAGATCACCAAAATGTGGCATATTTCTATGATGGAATATTAGCCTTAAGAAGGAGGGAGACTGTGCAGTAGGCTACAGCATGAATGAAACTTGAGGATATGATGCTAAGTGAAATAAGCCAGACACAGAAGGGGATGTACTGTCTGATTCCACTCATATGAGATACTGAGAGCAGCCCAAATCTTAGACAGTAAGTAGAGTGGTGGTGGCCAGGGGGCTGGGGAGAGCAGGGTGTAGAGTTTCAGATTTACAGAAGGAAAAGAGTAATGGGGATGGATGGTGGTCTTGACTGCACAGCAGTGTGACTGTACTTGACACTACCGGGTTATACACTTAAAGATGGCTAAGGTGGTATATACTATGTGTGTTCTATGCCAAAGCCTTTGACTGTGTGGATCACAATAAACTGGAAAATTCTGAAAGAGATGGGAATACCAGACCACCTGACCTGCCTATTGAGAAACCTATATGCAGGTCAGGAAGCAACAGTTAGAACTGGACATGGAACAACAGACTGGTTCCAAATAGGAAAAGGAGTACGTCAAGGCTGTATATTGTCACCCTGCTTATTTAACTTCTATGCAGAGTACATCATGAGAAACGCTGGGCTGGAAGAAGCACAAGCTGGAATCAAGATTGCTGGGAGAAATATCAATCACCTCAGATATGCAGATGACACCACCCTTATGGCAGAAAGTGAAGAGGAACTAAAAAGCCTCTCAATGAAAGTGAAAGAGGAGAGTGAAAAACTTGGCTTAAAGCTCAACATTCAGAAAACTAAGATCATAGCATCTGGTTCCATCACTTCATGGGAAATAGATGGGGAAACAGTGGAAACAGTGTCACACTTTATTTTTGGGGGGCTCCAAAATCACTGCAGATGGTGACTGGAGCCATGAAATTAAAAGATGCTTACTCTTTGGAAGGAAAGTTATGACCAACCTAGATAGCATATTGAAAAGCAGAGACATTACTTTGCCAACAAAGGTCCGTCTAGTCAAGGCTATGGTTTTTCCAGTGGTCATGTATGGATGTGAGAGTTGGACTGTGAAGAAAGCTGAGTGTTGAAGAATTGATGCTTCTTAACTGTGTTGTTGGAGAAGACTCTTGAGAGTCCCATGGATTGCAAGGAGATCCAACCAGTCCATTCTAAAGGAGATCAGTCCTGGGTGTTCTTTGGAAGGAATGATGCTAAAGCTGAAACTCCAGTACTTTGGCCACCTCATGCGAAGAGTTGACTCATTGGAAAAGACTCTGATGCTGGGAGGGATTGGGGGCAGGAGGAAAAGGGGATGACAGAGGATGAGATGGCTGGATGGCATCACCGACTCAATGGACGTGAGTCTGAGTGAACTCTGGGAGATGGTGATGGACAGGGAGGCCTGGCGTGCTGCGACTCATGGGATCGCAAAGAGTCGGACATGACTGAGCGACTAAACTGAACTAAAGTGAATACAATGTAAAAACCCACACTGTTTTAAGATCTTTCAAAGGGATGAAACCCCTGAAGTTTTAATTGCCATCTTTAAAGTTGTCTAATATCGATTTTACTAAGAAACACAAAAAAGGGTACTCTTAAATTTATAATATAAGCCCCCATTTTCTTCATCATTTAGTCTAACTTCTGATCTCTGTAAAATATTCCAATTTTAATTGACACTTTTTTATTGACACATACCATTTACAGAGAAAAGTGTGTCATTTATAAGCGTACTGCTCCATGAATTATCATGAAGTAAACTCTTTGGGGTAATTAAATCCAGGAGGACAAACCCAGGACTGGCAGAACTTGGGTCCTCCTGACGGTCCCTCCCAATCGCTGCCCAGTGCCTCCTCCCGCAGGTAACTGCCATCCTGATTTCTCACCTCATCTGTTCTTTTTGCCCGTCTTTGAACCTTACATATAAATACAGCTGGACAATATAAATTCTTTTGTCTCTGGCTTCTCTCACTCAACATTACATTGGCAATATTCATACATGTTGTTGCATGTAGCAGAAATTTATTTTTATTGTCATATGGAATTATACTTACTGTACCACAATATGTTTCTACATTCTATAACTGATGGGTTATTTCCAGCATTTGGCTGTCGTTTCATGTCCTTTTGGGGGGAACAAGAAGGGGAATAGAAGAAATCAAGTTAAATGAGTGAATGAACAAATGGGGGTTTCTGAAATTATTTGTTTTTGGTTGTGCTAGGCTTTGTTGCTGCAGTGAGCAGAGGCTACTCTATTGTGATGCACAGGCTTCTTGCTGCATTGACTTCTCTTGTTGCAGAGCACAGGCTCTAGGCACCTGCGCTTCAGTAGTTGTGCAGGGCTCTAGAGTGTGGGCTCAGTAGCTGTGGTGCACAGGCTTAGCTGCTCCGTGGCATGTGGAATCTTCCCAGACCAGGGATCAAACCCATGTCCCCTGCAATGGCAGACAGAGTCTTATCCACCGCACCACCAGGGAAGTCCAGGAATGTGGGCTTTCCCCGCCTCCACTCTGATGCTTTCCATCACTCTGTGCAGAGCTGTGCCCTGTAGCATCCACTTTCTCTGGTGGGCCTCTCAGAGTCTCTCCCTGAACATTCAGTCCTCAACCAAGGATGCTCAGGGTACCCCCACCCCCACCCCACGCACAGACTCATTCGTCTCCAGATGCCTCAACTCCCCAGATGCTGATCCTGCTTCAGGATCTCAGAGGGAGGCGCTGTCTTAATGCATCTCTGGCCTGTGGTCTATAAAGTGTCTACAGGCTGAAGAGTGGGTACCTGGGCTTCACCTCCTATTTTTCTTTGTTCAAGCTGCCTGCTGTCCAATGGCTTGAAACACTTTAAAAAACATGCCTAGTTTCACAATCATCTAGGTTAGGGGGTGAGTTTGCTATCACTTTGTCATGGCCCAAAGTATCCTCATCTTTTTAATAGTGATAGTGATAGTGAAGTTGCTCAGTCGTGTCCGACTCTTCGCAACCCCATGGACAGTAGCCAACCAGGCTCCTCCGTCCATGGGATTTTCCAGGCAAGAATACTGGAGGGGGTTGCCATTTCCTTCTCCAGGGGGTCTTCCCAACCCAGGGATTGAACCCGGGTCTCCTGCGTTGTAGGCAGACGCTTTACCGTCTGAGCCACCAGGGAAGTCACATCTTTTTAATGGCCTTATATTATTCCTTTACGTGAAAGTGAAAGTCGCTCAGTTGTGTCTGACTCTTTGTGACCCCATACAGTCCATGGACTTCTCCAGGCCAGAATACTGGAGTGTGTAGCCTTTCCCTTCTCCAGGGATCTTCCCAACCCAGGGATTGAACCCAGATCTCTCACATTGCAGGTGGATTTTTTACCAGCTGAGCCACTTAACTCCAGTGGATTTTTAAAGTGCAATTTATTTCCTGTAGAGCAATGAGAAATTTAAGATGTAGAGATTATATTCATTCTCACCCCTTACTCAGGCTTGCTTCACCAGGTTCTATGGATTGCTTTTCTTTCTTTCTTTCTTTTTTTTTTATTGTGGTAAAACATACATAACACAAAATTTATCATTTTAACGATTGTTAAAGTGTACAGTTCAGTGTCATCTAAGTATATTCACAATGCTGTTTAACCATCAATTCTAGGAGATTTTAAAGGTGAGTGTATTTATTGAAGTTAAAATTGACTCCTGGCCCACACAAGAGTATTTGAATCAAATGTGATTCAATCCTGTCACTGGAAAGAACATTTATGAATTTGTTGGAATGCTTTTGGCTACAGGTAACTGAAAACCTGACTTAATTTGGCATACATAACAAGGAAATGTATTACCTTCCATGAAAAGATGTCAAAAAGTTAAAAGTATTAGTAGCTCTGAAGTTGGTTAGTGTGGGGGCTTCATGATGTCACTGAATGCCCAAGGGGCTTTCCGTCCTTTTGTTCTTCCCTCCCCAGCTTGGTGGCTTTGTCCCCAGGTTTGTTCCCCTCCTAATCTCAGGATGGCCGCAGCTATCTCAGGTATCATATCCCCAGACAGCAGCATCTCGAGACAGGAAAGGGGACAACATCTGTTCATGTGTCTTTAAGGAGTGAAGGAGGACTTCCCTGGTGGCCCAGTGGTTAAGAATCCATCTTGCAGTGCAGAGTAAAAAGGTTCCATCTCTGCTAGGGGGACTGAGATCCTACATGTGTCAGAGCAACTAACCTGCTCACTGCAATTGGAGAGTCTGTGAGCCCCAAGGAAGATCCTGCATGTCACAGTTAAGCCCTGATAGAGTCGAATAAATAAATATAAATAAAATAGATAACCAGCAAAGAACTACTGTAAAAATTGTTTTAAAGGAACAAAAGAACCTTTATCAGAAGCCCCCCAGTGGACATCCCATTACCCAGACATGCCATTAGCCAGAATTGGGTCACAGTCCCAAGCTGCATCAGTGGTAAGGAATCTGCCTGCCGATGCAGGAGCCACGGGAGACATGGGTTTGATCCCTGGGTCAGGAAGCTCCCCTGGAGGAGGAAATAAGCAACCCACTCCAGTATTCTTGCCGGGATAATCCCATGGACAGAGGAACCTGGTGGGCTACAGGCCACGGGGTTTCAGAGAGTCAGACAAGACTGAGCGACTGAGCACACCCAAGCTTCAACCATATCGTCAAGGGGAATGGACTCGCCAAGGTTGCTTAGACCAATCAGAGCTCTCCCTCGGTTAGGCCTGGGGCTGGGGTCAGCCTCCTCTGAAGCACATGGCCACCAGGAAGAGCAGGGCTACCTCAACAAGATGTGAGTTCTGGTAGGAAGAGGGAAGGGAGGAAATAGGCCTTGGATGGGCTGTCAGTCATGTTGAACTTCCCAACCTGAAAATAAATCTGCCCAGGTTCTAAGTAAGAGGCACTTACCTAGTGAGAGATTAGTTTTGTCTGAATAAAGTAATAAGAATCTTAACTGGAGACCAAGTTTCCTAACAATTTTTCCAGCTCTCTGACTGTCATCAGTTACAGATCAAAGTCTAACACGGTTAGCTGTCTTCAGGACTCATGTGAGTTCACAATTCTTTCAACTGTGATGTTATTCTTCTGTTCTTATTTCTGGCCATCTTTCCAGGCTCAGCTCAGAAAGCATTTCCTCTGACATCCCCCCTGAACCCCAGAATCAAAATGAATTTTCCCTTTTTCCATATTCCCCTTCATTCTGCTTTGTATAACCACTGTCTATCCAGGCTTTTGTTTTTCTTTCTTTGTTTGTTTAAAAAGTGATAAAAGCAATAATAATTCTTCCTTGTCAATAATTTAAACAAATATACACTGTGTAAGTTGAAAAGGCAAATCATCCCATTCAGCTTTTCTCTCAATCCCAACCCTACTTTCCAGTAATGAATCCTGTAATCAGTTTGCTTTTATCCTTCCCAACTTTTTAATGTGATACTTAACTTCTATTTGAATTCATTCTGTTATTGTAATCATTACAAAAAATGGAATCATGCTCTGACCTGTAATGTACACATGGCATTCTATGACTTGTTCTTTTTACTTATCAATATAGTAAAAGCATCTTTAGTATCAATTGATCCAGAGCTAGACATTGTTTCTCTGGCCTGAGTTTTATACCAGGTTGGGGGAGTTAACATACTTTTTATGCCCAATACCCTGATTTTGGGTGCTTAACTTATTTCCACTTTTCCACATTTCAAACAGTACTTCCAGGAATCCCTGTGTGTGCGTGTGTGTGTGTGTGTGCGTGCGCTTATGTCTTTGTCTACACATACCAAGATTTCTGCAGGCTAGACTGCTAGAAAGAAAATTTCTGGGTCAAAGGGTATGTGATTTTTAAATTTTGATAGCTACTGCCAAATTTTATAAGCATGTTCTGGAACCAGCTGCTGTTGGTATAAGATGAGTAATTTCCAGACTTTCAGACTTTATAAACCAATAAATTTTTTTTAATTGTGGAGACAACATAAAGAAAATAAGCAACATTTTATTTTTCCAGCTAAGGACATTAAAAAAATTAAGTGTCAATCTTTAGTCTGAACCATGTGAAATGGACACTTCTATATGTCAAAATCATCTAATATTTGCAATTGAATATGGTCTAACTTAATACCGTCAGCATGATTTCATGAAAGAAGGGACCCACGTGTTCATTCACACACACACCTTATTTGTTTTCTCTTTTCACCCATCATATGGGTGAATATTTAATCTCACATCCAGGGATCACCTGCATAGAGTCAGTGACCAGCGGTTCCCTCCCACCACCGCCGCCAGCGTCTGTCCAGTCTGTCACTAGGAAAGAGGACTTGTTCACATGAGGAGCGGCATGGCGGGGTGGGCATGTAGATGAAACGACATCTGTTCCTGTCCTTGGTCCTTTGCATTGATTTTTAAGAGGCTACAGAGAAGGAGGTGAGAGGCAGAGCTGATGTATCTGGGTGAGAGGACCAGTATGATACTTGGCAAAAGCAGGGGACCCCAGGATATCCCCTGGACCCTGAAATATTCTCTGTTAGGCTCTTTATAGGACCAGTTCGCCAACCCTCAGAATAGGGCCTCGACCATCCCAAGAAAATTCCCTGAGGAAGTGCTTACTACATGCAAGGCTTGGACTCAAAGTTGAAGAAGACATAATCCATGGCTTCAAGGAGTTTCAGTTCAGTTCAGTTCAGTCGCTCAGTCATGTCTGACTCTCTGTGACCCCATGAATCGCAGCACGCCAGGCCTCCCTGTCCATCACCATCTCCCAGAGTTCACTCAAACTCATGTCCATCAAGTCGGTGATGCCATCCAGCCATCTCATCCTCTGTCGTCCCCTTCTCCTCTTACCCCCAATCCCTCCCAGCATCAGAGTCTTTTCCAATGAGTCAACTCTTCGCATGAGGTGGCCAAAGTACTAGAGTTTCAGCTTTAGCATCATTCCTTCCAAGGAAATCCCAGGGCTGATCTCCTTCAGAATGGACTGGTTGGATCTTCTTGCAGTCCAAGGGACTCTCAAAAGTCTTCTCCAACACCACAGTTCAAAAGCATCAATTCTTTGGCACTCAGCTTTCTTCACAGTCCAATTCTCACATCCATACATGACCACTGGAAAAACCATAGCCTTGACTAGACGGATCTTTGTTGGCAAAGTAATGTCTCTGCTTTTCAATATACTATCTATGTTGGTCATAACTTTCCTTCCAAGGAGTAAGCGTCTTTTAATTTCATGGCTGCAGTCACCATCTGCAGTGATTTTGGAGCCCCCCAAAAATAAAGTCTGACACTGTTTCCACTGTTTCCCCATCTATTTCCCATGAAGTGATGGGACCAGATGCCATGATCTCAGTTTTCTGAATGTTGAGTTTTAAGCCAAGTTTTTCACTCTCCTCTTTCACTTTCATTGAGAGGCTTTTTAGTTCCTCTTCACTTTCTGCCATAAGGGTGGTGTCATCTGCATATCTGAGGTGACTGATATTTCTCCTGGCAATCTTGATTCCAGCTTGTGCTTCTTCCAGCCCAGCGTCTCTTAGCCCTCCTCGTCTCTCCGTGGAAGGCCTGGAAGTTTAGAAAACATAGAGAGCCAGTCCTTTGGCTCAGCACTCATGTGACAGTCCAGCTCAGAAGCGAGGCCTCCTCTCCCAGCAGCCTTGTGGGCAGTGGAAGCGGCCCCTTGGGAGCCTGTGCAGGCAAGGAAGCACGGGAGACTGCCTGGTGATGAGAGCTCGGCCCCAGTCGTGGGTGCCCCTGAGGTCTTCATGAGGAGCTCTCTGGAAAGCCTGAGTGATGTGCTGGGTGGGCACAGGGCAGGGCACACTCTGGCTCCATTAATGGATATTACTGGTGGATGGTGGCTGAGATGGTAAGCACAGGGACTTACTGTTTCATCTGAAAGTCCTTCCTGTAAACTAAGCTCCTTGACCATATTATTTCTGTCTCATCTAGTTAATTTGGCCACAGACATACATTAACGAACAGATGTGGCGGAGTTTCAATAAAATTTTATTTATAAAAACTGATGGCTGGGACTTCTCTGGCGGGCCAGTGGTTAAGACTTCTGCTGCAGGGATTGCAGGTTTGATGCCTGGTCAGGGAACTAAGGTCCCGCCTGATGCGATGCTGCCAAAAGAAAAGAACAAAAACCAGATGACAAGTCGTTTTTGACCCAAGGGCCACAGTTTGCAGACTCCATTCTGAAGGAGATCAGCCCTGGGATTTCCTTGGAAGGAATGATGCTAAAGCTGAAGCTCCAGTACTTTGGCCACCTCATGCGAAGAGTTGACTCATTGGAAAAGACCCTGATGCTGGGAGGGATTGGGGGCAGGAGGAGAAGGGGATGACAGAGGATGAGACGGTTGGATGGCATCACTGACTTGATGGATGTGAGTCTGAGTGAACTCCGGGAGTTGGTGATGGACAGGGAGGCCTAGCATGCTGCGATTCGTGGGGTCACAAAGAGTCAGACACGACTGAGTGACTGAACTGACCCTATATGTAATATCAGGGAAAGAACAAGAGCAGCCTATCTTAGAATCAAATGCCACTTTGGTCCCGTACAAGCTGTATCCTCCAGATTAGTATGCAACCTTTTTCTAAAAAAATTTTTTTTAATTTATTTTTGGCTGTGTCACACGAGACCTCTCATTGTGGTGTGCAGGCTTGTCTGTCTAGTTGTGGTACATGGGCTCCAGAGCACGTGGGTGCTGTACTTTCAGCACATGGGCTCTCTAGTTGGGGCAATCGGGCTTAATTGCTCCATGGCACGTGGCATCTTAGTTCCCTGACTAGGGATCAAACCTGAGTCCCCTACATTGGAAGGCAGATTCTTAACCATTGGACCATGAGGGAAGTCCTGATATACCACCTTTTTGAGCTTTAGTTCTCCAAATATGGGCTCCCCAGGTGGTGTTAGTGGTAAAGAACCCCAAATATAAAGTGGGGATAGTAGTCGTCAGGATCGCTTTCAGGATTGCTGTAGGGTTACATGAGATAGTGCGTGCAGAGCATAGGTGCATAGATGGAGGAGGGCTCCAGCACTGCTCATTTTCACGGAGCACAAAGCCATCCAGAGCCCCAGAGCCCAGCTTCCTTCCCTCAGGCCTGTCTAAGGAACAACACGAAAGAGCAGGAGACAAGATTTTTAAAGGGCTGACAGAATGAAATGCATGGGACTTTGATTTTATTTCAACACAAGTTCTGGGCAGAGACTAAATATCCCTGGCCCTCCTTGCACACAGCCTTCAGGTGTCAGTTGAGTAGCATCTTGGTTTTATTACATCCATCACAAGGAGCTGAAGGCTTCCAAAAACACAGTCCTAGACAGATGTCAAGCCTGTCTGGGGATTAGAAATATCCTTTTCCATTAAGCATAAATTAACTTAATCACCAGGTATGAAAGATACGCAACATAAACAGCATTCCCTGCAGCTTTCATTAAAATTAAAAATCTATTTAAAATTTACCTTGTATTTTCTAGGACCCGAACTCCTTCAAAGAGATAATCTCTGCTGTAAATTTTTACACTGACAGAGTGGCAAGATGAATGGGCTGGGGACAGTGATGTACTATGTAATTTAACTTTGCCTCCTGGTCTTCTTTTCACCAACGGATGTATCTGTACGTCTTAAGGAAATAATTAGTCTTGGTAAGATCTGGCCTTTGACCATTTTCAGAATCAGTCAGACTGTTCCCCAATAAAATGAAGCTCAGAGTCGGGATGACTAGCAGCAAGGTTCTTCAAATCTTGTTGTTCTGATCTATGCTGTAGAAAGTGCTCATAGGAAAAAAACAAACAGAAAGAGAGGTATCAGCAATGCATCACTCAGAGATCGGAGACAGAAGCCCCTCCTTGACTTGGCCTCTGTTTCTCTGGAGTGGAAAATGGAAACAGTGACCAGGGTCATTGCATTCCTTATTAACATTGCAGGAAAGACCCCCGTGAAGGAAACCCAGCTGAATCAGAGTGGTGGTGTAGACTGAGCGTTGAAGGCAGACAAACCTGTCTTCAGATACTGGTTCTTTATTTCAGACTCTGATCTTGAACAAGTCATATATTTCCTTTGAGTCTCAAGGTCCTATCTGTAAAAGGGGGTGAATAATGCTCACCTCCTAAGATCATTGTGAAGGTTGGAGATAACCTTAGTGCCTAGAACTCATCACCTCCTGGATGCTTGCTGAATGCTTAATATTATTTATACATATAAGAAATAGTTGCTGAATATCTGAATCATGCCAGATTCGAGACAGAGTGCTGAGGATGCAGAAAGTCATAAAATACAGCCGACTCTCTTAAGGTGCTCACAGACCCAAGAAGGGATTGAGACATAGAAATAAGAGAATCACAGCTGAGAGTGACAAGTCCAACAAGGCACAGGGGTGACACAGAGAAGGGAGTGGGGACATCTACTAAATTATAAGGACATAGAGAGGCTGGCACGACACCTCAGCAGATAGGGGCATTCTGAGCACGAAAATGTAATCAAAGTGTTAAGTTGCTCAGCTGTGTCTGACTCTTTGCGACCCCATGGACTGTAGCCCGCCAGACTCCTCTGTCTGTGAAATTCTCCAAGCAAGAATACCAGAGTGGGTAGCCATTCCCTTCTCCAGGAGATCTTCCTGGCCCAGAGATAGAACCCAGATCTCCTGCATTGCAGGCAGATTCTTTACTGTCTGAGCCACCAGGGAAGCCCAGCAGGGATGGCTTAGGCAAAGCCAAAGGTGTGTAGAGAGAGGTGTCTCATAGTTGGAGGATTATAGGCAGAGTGGTTTTCTAGACAGGGAGGAGGAGTGGGGAGGGAGAACCACGAGGACAGAGTGTCTCTTGATGTGGGCGCATCCTCTGGGGAGCTGGATTCAAAGCGCCCTGAATAATCCTCAGCTGGGCCACCAGGCCGGGCAGGGACCACAGGGTGCCCGCCACCCCACTGAGGTGTGTAAAACATTCAGACCAGAAGGTCTATCTTCTAGAAGGAACTCCAGCTGTTGCTTCAGTGGAGTTGCAGATCAGAGAGGAAGCAGGTGGTAGAGCTGAAAATGCACTGGAAAAGGTGTCCAGATGGCCAGCCCCCAGTCCCTGGGCTACCTTCCGGCCTGTGACCTCATCCACGCCTCCCGGGTGGAGGGGCGCTGTGTCTTCCTCAGATGTTTGTTGAGTATATGCTCAGACGTCCCATCTGAGCATCTTTATCCTGCCTCCCTCACAGTGTCGCTAAGGACTAGGGGTAGCACAGAGGTGAACACACTTGGCAAAGTCTCAGGGTTTATTGAAATATAGGTTTGTGATCATCACCGTAATCGTCAAAGAGTTGTATACCAATTAGAACTCGCACCAATGTTGAAAAACCAGTTTCCTCACCTATTAAAAAAATGTCTGTATAATTACCACTGACTCTCTCATTGAAGAAACCCAGCACATGCCCTTTAAAAATACAAAGAAATGCAAACCACATAGTTACATTTAATGATTTGCCTTTTTGTATTGCAAAAATGACTCATTAGTCAAAACAATGATTATATTTGAGACTATTAAAGGTATTGGGTTGTTTCCTATGTAATCTAAAAAATGTTAATTTATGGGGAAAAAAAAAACCAACCCACTGAACTTGTACAAAACAAGCATTATCTTAAAAACAATGTTTCCCCAAGCATTTTCAACTGACTTGACAGCTCAAAACATCAGTTTCTCTCCAAACCCACAACCCTTTGTTTTAACGTTAAATGTTTTCTAAAGAAAACCACTGCTGTCCCAGGCTAGAATCGGTGTTTGGTTGGAAGCTGTAGTGGTAGCGCACTGTTTTCCAAACTGTTAGACTCAGCTGATGAGGAAGCTGTGAAGGAGTTGCAAAGCTTCTAAAAAGCACTGTACAAAATACAGGGACGGTTACTGCGGAGGCAGAATGTTAAAGGACTATTACTCTGAGGATGAGAATCGAAACCAAGCCACACTGCTCACAGCAGATAAACAACCTACTTTGGCCCAAGTGACGGTTAAGTGATCTCAGATGTGCCTTGAGAGAGAGTGTCCAAATATGAGACTTACTCAAGGTCATGTGCACAAAGCAAGCAGATCGGTTTCCCCAAGGACCTACTGCTGGGGCCTCAGAATCTCCAGAGAGTAGGAGACCACAGTTCTATGACGTGGTCCTGCACTTGACCCTGTATTGTGCGGACCAACTGGTTACCCACCCGGGGCCTCAGTTTCCTAGTCTGTACGTTGAGTAGTCATCTCTGCCCTGCTCCCAGCCTTGCTGTAAGGGTCCATTGAGGTGATGAGTACAAACAGAAGTGTTGCATCCCAGAAAGGATCTTTAAGGTGTGTCTTTAGCAGAACCCATGCCCACCACCCCCCGCCCTGACGACCCTACATGCCCCTTTCCCTTCTCTACGCCCTCCAGATTTCTCTTGTCTGGAAACATCACTGGCTCTGCTTCTGCAGAGCCGCCCCAGTCAGGCTCATCCCGGGGTCTCCCTGAGTCCCAGGAGACAGGTTCAAGAGAAGCCCACTCCAGCTCTGGCTCTGTTCCTTTATGTGTGTATATATATATACTTTTATTTATTTTTGAATGTGCTGGGTCTTTGTTGCTGCACAGGTTTTTCTCTAGTTGAGGCAAGCAGGGGCTATTCTTCAGTGCAGTCTGAGGGCTTCCCTTGCTGCGGAGCACAGGCTCCAGGCCCCTGGGCTTCAGTAGCTGCAGCGTGTGGACTCAGTAGTTGTGGCCCCCGGGCTCTAGAGCACAGACAGTACTCGTGGGGCATGGGCTTAGTTGCTCTGCAGCCTGTGGGATCTTCCCCAGACCAGAGATTGAACCCACATCTCCTGCATTGGCTGGAGGATTCTTTACCACTGAGCCACCAGGGAAGCCCCTCTATTCCTTTCTTACTGAGCCATTCTGGGCAAGTCCTTTCCCCACACTGGGCTTCATTTTCTGGGATCTGAAAATGAAGATTTGGCTGAAGTGGTCTCTGAAGTCGCT
This sequence comes from Bos mutus, assembly GCF_027580195.1. Lineage (NCBI taxonomy): Eukaryota > Metazoa > Chordata > Mammalia > Artiodactyla > Bovidae > Bos > Bos mutus. The sequence goes on from NC_091627.1 coordinate 14,043,807, forward strand.
TCCTACAGAAAACGAAGTCCCTGAGCACAGTTCAGCCGCAGCTGGTCCTTGTCAATACAGTGAAACCTGGGCTGTTGGAGACCCTCGGGGGAATGAGGCTTTGATCCCCATATTTTCTAATTGGTCTTGTGTTTAATCCTTTAAGCACTAAACCCTTTCCCTTTTATTGGGAATATTGGCTTCTTAAATATATTTAGGCGAATTTGACTTTTTACTTGAATGATGATTTCGCAAACTGGTTTTAGATTGTCCTGTGATGCGTTGGTGCCCCTGAAGAGCCCCGAGATGTCTTGCATCAGCTCCAGAGAGTTTTTCTGCTTCCTCCTCCATTTTCAGGCCGGCAGCTGTCACTTCATGTATGGCAGATTGCGTGGCTGTGGCATCCTGGCTCATCTCTTCTATGAATATTAATAATTTTTTGGCTGAGCGGTGCTGTGTGACCGTCTGAGAATCAGAGCGCCATGTGTGTTAGAAGTATGGGTAAAGTAAGAGTACATAGGTATGGAGTGAGGCCCCAAGAGGCCCTCCTTCCACTTACAGGGTGGAACTTCAGGTCGTAAACTTGGAGATCTTGATTTTGACTCCTCAACTTGCCTCCTAGTTGTGTTCTGAGTACATGGAGGAGGGGTTTGGGTGCCTGACTTCTGATGGGGAGATTTCTCTGCTTCCTAGTATTTTCATGGTGATGGCCTGAGTCAGCCTGTACCCCGAATCTCTCCTCTCTTTGCTGCTCCATCCCCATCTCTTGAGTTCCAGTACTGGGCTATTTCCTCCCATGCTCAGTTTGTTTATACAGGTGGTTTCCTTTGGGTGGAATCCTGGCTTTCCTCTCTTCCTGTCTGCCACCTAGAAGGCTCTACCCAAGCCTTTCATCTCTCAGTTACCTCCTGGGAGCCTCAGGAGCCTGCCCTGCACTCCCAGGGGAGCAGAGTGCCCCCCCCCCCGGTCCCTGTGCCCACCTCTCCATCCACACTTACGCCATATGGAGTGAACCCTCTGTGGGTGGATCACGCCTCCACCCAACAGGAGCTCATCCAGAGCTAGGACTCTCTTGTTCAGCTTTGTATCTAGTACCTGTCTCAATGCCTGGCACATGTGACGTACTTGGGTAGGGTTGGAAGAATGAATGAACAAGCAAATGGACAAATGAATGAATGAATAAACAGACTGCCTGCTGCGGCCTGAATTGTGTCACACCTTCCCCCTCCCTCAAATTTGTGTTGTCGTCCTAACCCCCAGTAACTCAAAATATGACCTTATTCGGAGCATAGGGGCATTGGATAATCAAGTTAAAATGAGATCACTATGGTGGCTGTAATCCAACATGGCTGGCGTCTGTATACAGAGAGGAGATTTCAGGCACAGGCACACACACAAGAGAAAACGATGAGGGGACACAGGTAGTCGACTGCCACGGAGAAAAGCCTGGAACCCCGGCTCCTAGGCGACAAGCCACATCTCTGCTTGGTGGTCCTCATAATGGATGTTCTGATTACTTGAAGGGATCTGTGACTGGGTGGACAGGCAAATGCAGAGAAGTAGAGAAAACCACCGCTGACATGAAAAATGACTGTATCAGTCACTTCAATATTTTATGAATTTCCGGCGCAGTAGTGTCAGAATGGGAGATGGATCTTTTTTCTTTGCTCACGAAACACGAGCACGTAGCAGGCTCTTTCAGGAGCATGAAATCTTCCGCTTGGTCAGCTAGGCTAGCGGTTTCTAATCTGGACCCGTGAGAGCCCGAGGGAGTGCTGTTTTGATGTAGGTCTGCATTGGCACTGCCCTTAGCTGGATATCTGTCCCCTGCCTCGCCCACTTCAGAAGAGAGAAACAAAGGGCCTGATAGAATGTAGGAACTGGGACAAGCTCTCAGGACATATTCCAGCCTGTGGAATTTACAGATGGGAAAACCGAGGTGGTTAGAGGGAAACGGACTTCCCTGGGACTCAGGCTAGCCTGGGAATCTGCATCATGGGATGCCACATCTCCTGCTCATCCTTCCACCCACTAGAAGAAGTTTCCTCCTCCCTTCTCTTAAATGGTCCACGTGCCCTCTGCTCGGATGCTAGGCATCCGTCTCACCTGCCCAGATGGCCCTTTTCTTTGTTCTCCGTCTTCTTTTCCTCCTTTCTCCTTCCAGTGGTATGTTTCGTTATCCCTATTATACAGATGACAGTACGGAACCTCACAAAGTTTAAGTAACTTATCAGTGTCACAGGATTACTCATCAGAGAGTGGCGATGATGGTTTTATCCCCAGCCATCTCACTCCCAAACTTTCCACCACACCATGCTTTTTCTTAATGGATCTTTATCCCTAGGCCTTTGACATTTTATCCCAATTATGTAGAACATATTTTAAAATATCCATTTGGTTAAAAGTAATAAATTTTTCATGGCAAACCAGCGTGCGTGTGAGAATCCCTAGAGACATCTGCAGTAAGATTTAGCAGATTTCAAAGGTCTGACTTATCCTTGGAAGGTTACTTCGGAATGGAAATAAGTGAGCTGATGCTCAAGATGTGGCCAGGGCTGACTCGTGGAGTTGGCTGGAAGGCATCTTGAATAAAGATTTGTAGCCAACTGACTAAAGGGGGTGGTCTCTAGTTAGTGGAAGACCAGGTGATCTCCTATCCTATGTTGGTCTTTGCATGTATACTTACCCTCACCTGTGGATAACTGTTTAGTAAGACCATGCATGCATATGTCCTAAGTTGCTTCAGTTCCATGGGATTCTCCAGGCAAGAACACTGGAGTGGGTTGCCATGCCCTCCTCTTTCAGGGAATCTTCTCGACCCAGGGATCGAACCCATGTCTCATGTCTCCTGCATTGGCAGGTGATTCTTTACCACTAACACCACCTGGGAAGCCCTTGGAAACCTCTATTTGTTGTAGATTTTGCCATGAGCTCTGGGAAGGGAGAAAGAACTTCTTATTCCTCCCTGGATCCCATCACCTAGCACAGTCCTACTATCCAGAACGTACTCCATAAATATCTGTAAAATAACCAGTGAATTTTCCTTTCATTTTGGAGCCATGGACATTTTAGAAGAAATAGTCTCTTCTCTTGGCCATTGCTGAGGACAGCCTGTGGGCTGGCACTGAATCTCCTTCCACTTCCCCTTTTGGAAGTGTTCTGTACGCCAGATTCCTAACAAGGCCCAGCCCACGTGCTTACTGGCAAGCTGAACATCAATCCTTATCCTGTTATGAGTTGATTTCTATGCTTAGTCTTGGGAACCACACCAGCTTTTGCCTTCTAGGAGCTCCCAGCCGAGTGGGCGACTTGACAAATAATTCAAATACAAAAAGACCGAAGTAAGTGTTAAATGAGACACTGGCAATGAGCTTGGGGAGGCAGGGTGATTAATTCTGCCTGGAGGAATCCAGGGAGGGTTCATGGGAAGACAGATATTAAGGAAAATTTATTACATAAATGGATTCTGAGCAGCTGACATCCCAAGTTCATAATCTGCACAAGAAACTCAAAAATAGAGTTCACTGTTTCCAATTCTGGTTGTTTAGGGTGCTGACTCAGACCCAGATTCATAGCTTTGAGAAGACAAGTCTAAAAAATAATTAAAGATACAAATCTCAATGACTATTTCCCATTATTGGGAAAGTGACTATGGGTCACTTGAAAATATTGCTTAATCTCTTCACTTCTAGTTTCACACACTCCTATGTGAAATATTTTTAAACCCATATTTGTGTTGAAATTAATAGAAAAATGTGTCACCCTATTTTATTGTGATCTCAGTAGTTAACTTCAGGGCGAACAAAAGATTATAGATAGAAAAACTTTGAATTGGAGACTACGAATTTATTCCTTAGTAACTTACTAGGGTCATAGACTAAAGCCATATTATATATTGAAGGCCTTAAAAATGTTCATAATTGTTGACTCAGAAATTTCACTTCTGGGTCTTTATATGGTGAGCAAAATTTGTCATGCTTTCTAAGTAGTGAAAAATCCGAAATGATCTAAATGTCCATTAACTTGGGGGATAGTCATTCAGTTATTAAAGATATCTATAAATAATTTTTGGTGATATGGCAAAATGCTTATAATAAAATGTTAAATGTAAATCAAGCTACAAAATTGTATGCATAGTAAGATTTCAACTGTGTGAAAAAATTATATTCATAGAAGGGAAGAAAATTTACCAAAATATTAAAAATGATCATTTCTAGATGGTGAGATTATATATGAGAGTTTTGTTCTCTTACCTACATATTTCTACATTTTTTGTGTCTTTTATCAAGAGATATGATTTTTCAGTAATAACACCAACAATATTTGAGAGGACCCCCCACAACCTGAACCACTGGGTGGGAACGTACATCAGAGGCCAGTGTAGTCTGAGGTCGGGGGCCCTGGGCAGCATGATACAGAGAGTTAGCAAAGCTTTTCAAATGAAAGCGCACAACCAAACAGACTTGGATTCACCGGGGTCCATGGCTGTGGGTCCATGATGGCCAGAGGAGCATGGAAGGCTAGGCGTAGGCAACCAGTCATAATGACCTCCTGGTTCCATGAGTTCAGATCATTCACAGCTAGACCCGGATAGCACCAAGGAGTGTGCACAATGCTGTCTGCCGCCCTGGTGGAGGAAGCAGGTAAGGACTTGGCAGGACTGTGTCATAGAGGCAGGAATGGGCTTCCCTGTGACTCGGGGGTAAAGAATTCACCTGCCAATGCAGGAGACACAGGTTCAATCCGTGATCCAGGAAGATCCTACATGCCAAGGACCTGCTAAGACCACGTGCCACAGCTATCGGGCCCAGGAGCCGCAACTGCTGAAGCCTGTGCATCCTAGAGCCTGTGCTCTGCAACAAAGAGAAGCCAGCACAATGAGAAGCCTGCGCCTGCAATGAAGAGGAGCCCCAGCTCGCCACAACTAGAGAAAAGCTCATGCGGCAGTGAGGACCCGGCACAGCCAAAAATAAATAAATATTTTAAAAAGGCAGGGATAATGGTCAGGGCATCCAACTAGTGGGGAAGTAGCAAATGAAACTGACCTCCTCTATGAGGATGGGGCTGGGAGCTGCTAGAGCTTCAGGTTCAGCTTAGGCCTGAGGATTCCCGGCTGACAGCAGAAACAAGACTGGGGCTCAGGCATCCGAGGATCCAGGTGCTGGACCAAGCATGGCCCAGACTGGACAGGTCTGAGGTGGCCAGTGGAGCCTCAGGACTACGGGACTCCAGCTTTGAGGGGCTGGTTGATGTGTCTAATTGAGCAGTGTATCAAACACATAATAATATATGAGCTGAGCTGTTGTAGATGTCCCTTTGATGATCATTATGAAATGTGAAAGTGTTCTTAGCTGTGAGCATCTTCTTCAAAGAGAACATGCTGTTTCCAAAGAGAGCACTGTCATGAATGTGGGAATTCAAGCCACTTGGGTTTTGTTTTCAGACTTTGTGTGTGAAGCTGAGTTGGGCTGTGTGCTGTGCCCATGTCGGATTTGGTAGCCCTGCACTGTGCTAAAAAAGCCACAAAGCCCTTGCTGTAAAGTGACGGACGGATATCTTTCCATTCGAAGCAAAGAAGGAAAAAAATGTGCCTCAGTATTTCCTTTAAGTATTTCACATTTACCTAATCCTTTGGTTCCAAATAGGAAAAGGAGTACATCAAGGCTGTATATTGTCACCCTGCTTATTTAACTTATATGCAGAGTACATCATGAGAAACGCTGGGCTGGAAGAAGCACAAGCTGGAATCAAGATTACCGGGAGAAATATCAATAACCTCAGATATGCAGATGACACCACCCTTATGGCAGAAAGTGAAGAGGAACTAAAAAGCCTCTTGATGAAAGTGAAAGTGGAGAGTGAAAAAGTTGGCTTAAAGTTCAACATTCAGAAAACAAAGATCATGGCATCTGGTCCCATCACTTCATGGGAAATAGATGCGGAAACAGTAGAAACAGTGTCAGACTTTCTTTTTTTGGGCTCCAAAATCACTGCAGATGGTGACTGCAGCCATGAAATTAAAAGATGCTTACTCCTTGGAAGGAAAGTTATGACCAACCTAGATAGCATATTCAAAAGCAGAGACATTACTTGGCCAACAAAGGTCCATCTAGTCAAGGCTATGGTTTTTCCTGTGGTCATGTATGGATGTGAGAGTTGGACTGTGAAGAAGGCTGAGCGCTGAAGAATTGATGCTTTTGAACTGTGGTGTTGGAGAAGACTCTTGAGAGTCCCTTGGACTGCAAGGAGATCCAACCAGTCCATTCTGAAGGAGATCAGCCCTGGGATTTCTTTGGAAGGAATGATGCTGAAGCTGAAACTCCAGTACTTTGGCCACCTCATGTGAAGAGTTGACTCATTGGAAAAGACTCTGATGCTGGGAGGGATTGGGGGCAAGAGGAGAAGGGGATGACAGAGGATGAGATGGCTGGATGGCATCACTGACTTGATGGACGTGAGCCTGGGTAAACTCCGGGAGTTGGTGATGGACAGGGAGGCCTGGCGTGCTGCGATTCATGGGGTCGCAAAGAGTCGGACATGACTGAGCGACTGAACTGAACTGAACTGAACCCTTTCAATTACACTGTGGCTTCTGTTCTTCATGACAGATTTAGGAAGTATAGACATGGCCAACCCAGAGAAGTTGGTGCTTGCCCTAAGCCAGCCATTGTCTGTACCTGGGGTGTGGGTGTGTGTACACAAAATGAGTGTTTTATAACATTTTATAAAAATATATATGCATAATCTCATATTTTATATATTTATATATATATATACAAAAAGTATCACTTAATCTTCACAACAACTTTGCAAAGGCGATTTTATCTATATTTTCATGTCATCTAGTTGCTCAGTCATGTCGGACTCTTTGTGATTCCATGGACTGTAGCCCGCCAGGCTCCTCTGTCCATGGGATTCTCTAGGCAAGAATATTCGAGTGGGTTGCCAGTTCCTTCTCCAGGGGATCTTCCCGACCCAGGAATCTATATTTTAAAGATGAAAAAATAGACAGTCAAAGAGCTAAGTTACTTGCCCAAAGTCACACAGCATTTCAGCATCACTGTTGGGATCTGAACCCAGCTAGGGTGAGTGTCTCTTCCTCTTCCGGCTGTGCTCCTACTGTGCTGGGGTCCACGCACCTACCCTCACAGGCCCTCCCAGCCCCCTCACTGAGTCCAGGCATTTCCCTTCCCACAGATGCGAAGCTTGAGTCACTCCTGTTGGGAAAGATTAGAAAAAGATGGTCTGGGCGTGGGAAGCCAAGGGGCACCAGGGAGAGGAGCAAGGCGGCCTGGAGCGGTGGCAGCTCCAGCTGCGATGGAGATGAGGGTGCTGAGGATGGTGCAGGGGGCTCTGGATGATGGACACGCGTCAAGAGGATGCCCTGGCGAGGGGGCGATGGGGCGGGCTCCTTGGCCCAGAGGCAGGAGGTAGGGCTGAAGTTCCCCCACACTAATTACGGATGAGAATGTGGGAGCAGGCATGTTGGGAAATTGCTGAGTATCTAAGCACCTAACTGGAGGCGGGAACATTACAAGCTTTTCACACTCACAGCTTCCTGTGGCTCTGCTAGGATCCAGAAGGTAGAATTCAACAGTTCTTGGATATTCAGTTAGAGATGTCTGAACCTTTAGGTGCTGGAACACACACACGTGCAAACACACACACACACACACACACAGAAACATACACGCAGAAATGTGGCTCCATGTAAACACCACCGCTGCTGCTGCTAAGTCACTTCAGTCGTGTCCGACTCTGTGCGACCCCATAGACGGCAGCCCACCAGGCTCCCCCATCCCTGGGATTCTCCAGGCAAGAACACTGGAGTGGGTTGCCATTTCCTTCTCCAATGCATGAAAGTGAAAAGTGAAAATGAAGTCACTCAGTCGTGTCCAACTCTTAGCAACCCCACGGACTGCAGCCTACCAGGCTCCTCCGTCCATGGGATTTTCTAGGCAAGAGTACTGGAGTGGGGTGCCATTGCCTTCTCCATGTAAACACTGCTTTGCAGGAAAGCCAGAAAGATTCTAGGCATCTTGTTCAAACTGCAAGAGATCCTGAAAATTGTCCAGGGGCCAAAGTGTGACAACTTCTTGTTCCTAAATTTAAGATATAGAAGCTCAACCTAACGGATATTATTTAGTCCTCACCCTTTATTATTTTCTTTCGATGAACAGAGGATTTTCATAAAGGCCTTTAATCAATTTGTTCCCACTTTTGGTCCCCCTAAACTGTGGAAAATTCTGAAAGAGATGGGAATACCAGACCACCTGACCTGCCTCTTGAGAAACCTGTATGCAGGTCAGGAAACAACAGTTAGAACTGGACATGGAACAACAGACTGGTTCCAAATAGGAAAAGGAGTATGTCGAGACTGTATATTGTCACCCTACCTATTTAACTTATATGCAGACTACATCATGAGAAACGTTGGGCTGGAAGAAGCACAAGCTGGAATCAAGATTGCTGGGAGAAATATCAATAACCTCAGATATGCAGATGACACCACCCTTATGGCAGAAAGTGAAGAAGAACTAAAGAGCCTCTTGATGAAAGTGAAAGAGGAGAGTGAAAAAGTTGGCTTAAAGTTCAACATTCAGAAAACAAAGATCATGGCAGCTGGTCCCATCACTTCATGGCAAATAGAGATGTGGAAACAGTGGCTGACTTTATTTTTTCTGGGCTCCAAAATCACTGCAGATGGTGACTGGAGCCATGAAATTAAAAGATGCTTACTCCTTGCAAGGAAAGTTATGACCAACCTAGACAGCATATTAAAAAGCAGAGACATTACTTTCTCAACAAAAGTCTGTCTAGTCAAGGCTATGGTTTTTCCAGTAGTCATGTATGGATGTGAGAGTTGGACTGTAAAGAAAGCTGAGCACCAAAGAATTGATGCTTTTGAACTGTGGTGTTGGAGAAGACTCTTGAGAGTCCTTTGGACTGCAAGGAGATTCAACCAGTCCATTCTAAAGGAGACCAGTCCTGGGTGTTCATTGGAAGGACTGATGTTGAAGCTGAAACTCCGATACTTTGGCCACCTGATGCGAAGAGCTGATTCATTTGAGAAGACCCTGATGCTGGGAAAGATTGAGGGCAGGAGAAGAAGGGGGATGACAGAGGATGCGATGGTTGGATGGCATCACTGACTCAGTGGACATGAGTCTGGGTAAACTCTGGGAGTTGGTGATGGACAGGGAGGCCTGGCGTGCTGCGGTTCATGGGGTTGCAAAGAGTTGGACACGACTGAGCGACTGAACTGAACTGAACTTCTCTTCTCCACCATGAATTCTCCCATCTTAAAGATTTTAGGAATCTGCCCTTGAGGTTTGGGAAACAGAAGAGGTTTCTGTGTCTTGGCACTGACCACAGCCTTCAGGACCTCTCTCCCTGTAACAGTTGTGAGCTCCTTGCAGGCAGACACTGTGCCTTGTTGATTTTAGATGCCCTGTGCCAGGGTTCAACACAGAGGAGGTGCCATGTGCCGACCTGCTCAGTGCCAGCCTAAGGATGTCTAGGACCTACAGTTTTGTTCAAACCATTTGCGCAAACATGCTCTCCAGGTCCTCACTGTTCGCTCCCCATGGATGCTGCAGGCCAGGCCAGGGAAGGCCCTCCGAGCCCCCCAGCACCTACTCTGTAGAAGTTACTTGTATTTGTCTCGTGCAAAATGCTTTGCAAAAATGAGTTCATTATGCTTTCTGATTTCAGCTTTCCAGATATCTATATGGACAGAAAACACAGATTCCCTCCAGTTTCTGAAAGAATGTCTTCATTGAAGCTTCAGCTTTCGAAGCTTTCCATAGTCAGGTACTGGCCAGTTGAGTGGACTTAGCTGGAGTTGCCTGTGTCTCCCATATCTATAGCCGTGTCTCCCAGTAAAGGGTGGTCCATCCGGCACGGTCAGAGGAGTTGGGGTAGCAGGGATTGAGATGGAATCAGAACTATCCCCGATTCTCCCTTCACGAGTGGGAAACAACACGGCAGAATGGGGAAAAGACCGGTTTTGGTGACACAGAGAGACTTGATCTGAATCCCTCTCTTGCCGTTTATCTGCTGTGTGACTTTGGACAAGTTCCTTACCCTCTCTGAGTCTGGGGTCCTCATCTGCCAAATGGAGATACTAGTACCCAACTCCTGGGATCCCTGTGAGAGTTCAAAGTAATTTTTTGTAAAAATATGATGACAGCTATGTTAAACCTTATATACCGCACACACATACATTTGCACACTTATGAGATGGATAGACAGACAGACAGACAGAGGAGAAATCCTGAAAAGAAAACACCACCATGTTAGCTGTGGCTGGCTCTGTGTAGGTGGTGAAACAAAGAGGGAATTTTTTCCCCTTTCTCTGCTTTTCCATATCTTTAAATATTTTTTCCCTTGAACATATATTGAGTTTATAATTAGAAAAATAGAAAGAAAACCAAGAAGCATGAAATGGGGGGGAAAAAAGAAATAATATGCATTAAGTACCAGGCATAAGTTGGCACCCAGTAAATGGTAGCTATTTTTACTAATTAGTCATTATGCCTAATAATAATAATTAGGAGTAATGATTTCCTCTGGGACCAGAGGTTGTGAATTAGTCTGTTGGTGGCTAATGACTCACAGCGAAGGGGAGTTCTGGGTTCACTCCCAGCCGGGGCCACCCCTCACTTGTCTCCCTGATCTTTCTGCCAACACTCTGGGCTCCTGGGCTCCACAAGCTTGCTGATGCTGCGTCCTTCCACGCAAACAGCTGAGCCCAGAGCTCCTGTGCCCAAGACCAAGGGGAGACGGCAGAGGTGTTCCCCACGGGGCTCTCCACGGAGGGGCACATTCAAGGAGAGCGGCAGTGCCTGTGGCAGGACGCTGCTGTCCCTGTGTTAACGGCGGGTCGCCTGTCTAGGGAGACAGTAAGAGTGAGAGGGTCGAGGTTCACCTCTATTTTGTCTGTCTGAATAGCAGAGGAGATTCTCGGTAAACACATTGCCCAGCATTTAAAACTAACTTGATGCTGCTGGTTGGAAGATTATGCAAGTTAAAAACATGCCCCTCTCTCTTCAATTGGGCTTCCCTGGTGGTTCAGTGGTAAAGAATCCACCTGCCCAATGTAGGAGCCTCCGGTTCAATCCCTGGGTCAGGAAGATCCCCTGGAGAAGGAAATGGCAACCCACTCTGGTATTCTTGCCTGGGAAATCCCACAGACAGAGGAGCCTGATGGGCTACAGTCTATGGGGTTGCAAAAGAGTCGGACATGACTTAGTGACTAAACAACAACTGCTTTCTTCAATTATCAGTATAGTGATGAAAATGATCCAGATTTAGCCCAAATTAGAGTTTAAGACTAAATGATCAAATTCTTCAGGGTCCAGTAGGTTCAACCAGAGAGAAGTAAAATTCTGCATTGAGGACAGAAAAAGCAAAATCCCAAACCAGCTGTGTGACTGTGGGTAGGTCAGTCAACCTCTCTGAAAACCTGTGTCCTCAGGTGTAAAATGAGAGATGGGCACAGTTACTTCCTGATGTCCCTGGAAGTGCTCAGTTCCATGGCATGCTGATTATAAATGCAGTCGGTTCTGAGATGATGGTGGACTGGAGTTTTTCTCTGCTCAGCGGGCCAGCTGCCCTCTGCCCAATGTGGGTAAGGCAGGACAGGACAGGAATTCTCTCCTGGGTGGACACTTACTGGTGTGGCCCCCAGAGGTGATACATGATGGCAGGACTTCAGCTAGAGGCTCCTTGAACAATGGAAACAGCAGATCCTGCACAAGTCCTTACCATCCTTATTCTGAGACTGAGCTGCTGCTGCTGCTGCTGCTAAGTCGCTTCAGTTGTGTCCGACTCTGTGCGACCCCACAGATGGCAGCCCACCAGGCTCCCCCGTTCCTGGGATTCTCCAGGCAAGAACACTGGAGTGGGTTGCCATTTCCTTCTCCAATGCATGAAAGTGAAAAGTGAAAGTGAAGTCGCTCAGTTGTGTCCGACTCTTCGAGACCCCATGGACTGCAGCCCACCAGGCTCCTCCATCCATGGGATTTTCCAGGCAAGAGCTGGAGTTGGGTACCATTGCCTTCTCTGGAGACTGAGCTACTAGAGATTAAATGCCCACCGTGTGCCAGGCACTGTGGCAGGTGTTACGGTAACGGGTGTCTCTAATCTTCAGGCGTCTGCAGGACTAGCCTTGCCTGGTTTCACGGCTGAAGCAGCTGAGGCTCCAGTCGTTGGCTCCCTTTCCTCACTAGTCATTTTCTGTGCACCTACTGTGTGCTCGGGCCACGGCCTTGGGAATCGAGAGATCAAGATGACCCCCCTCCCCAACTCAGGGCTGGCAGTTTGATCATAGTACCATGTGAAAGGGCTTCAGAAGCAGTGTAAAGAGGGGTGTTGTAAAGCATGGTGAAGGGCGGGGCGAGGTGAGGGATGGCATTCCAGGCAGCGGCCACAGCACGTGCAGAGGCCCTCAGCTAGCAGATGGCAGGCGGACGTGGCCAACGGTGCTGTCTGCCTGGAGTTTACCTGGGAACATGGTGGGACATGGGTGGGAGCAGAATACAGAGCCAGAACGTGAAAGGACTTGACCAGGCCAGAGAGCGAAGGCTCTGACCTGCAGGCAGAGAACGGTTGGTCATTCATGCATTCCCTCACTCGGCCTGTGTTTGCTGAGTGCTCGCTCTGTGCCAGGACCGAGGAGTCGTTAGTGAACAAAGCATTGGAAATTCCCGCTTATGAGCAACTGACGTACTTTACTGGAGTGAAAAGGCAGGGAGTGGACAGTAAACAAAATAAATGAGTACAATTTCTGTCCCGTAGATGGTGATGAGTGCTGTGGGGAATGAAGCCAGGAAGGGCCCGGGGCACTGGGGAAGTGCGGGTTAAAGCTGTGAGCGGGAGGTCGGGAAGGCCTGTCTGAGGAGGGGCCGTCGCCACAAGCACTGGAACGAAAGGAGGAGGAGAGCCAGGGTAGGGTCTCCGGGGACCCGCTGGGATCTGCAGTTGAGCCGTGACACAGAGGCTGTGTCAGCAGGGAAGCTTACAAGCCAGGAGACTGGCGCAGGGGCTTTTGGAATTCAGGCGACCCGTCGATGAGGTGATAGGTGATGGCGGCTTGGATTATGGAGCGAGCAGTGGGGATGGGCAGAGTGGGCGAATCGAGGTGAACGAACAAGGCCGGGCTACTCAATGTGGGGGTGAGGGACAATGGATCTCTGTCTGGCTTCTGACCCAGGCATGGGCCTCTGCATTTGGACAAAGCTGGAGGCTCAGGTGTGGAAGACCCCAAAAGATGAGCCTCAGTTGTTGCGAATAGAAGCACTATTCGCAATAGCCAAAAAGTGGAAGTCACCCAGCTATCTACTGACAGATGACTGGATAAACAACGTGTGGTCTATACACACAATAGAATATTATTTAGCCTTTAAAAGGAGAGGAATTCTGACACAAGCTGTCACACAGAGGAGTCTTGTGAACATTGTGCTGAGTGAAACAAACCAGGTATGAGAGGACAGATGCTGCCTAATTCCACTTATAAGAGGTCCCTAGAGGAGTCCGGTTCATAGAGACAGAAAGTAGAATGGTAGTTGCCAGGAGTGAGAGTGGAGGGGGGTGGGAGATGGGGAGTTGGTATTTAATGGGTACAGAGTTTTAGTTTGGGAAGACGAAAAAGTTCTAGAGACGGACAGTGGTGATGCTTACATGATAATATGAATGTACTTAATGGTACTATATCCATACAAATGGTAAATTTTGTGAAAATATTAAAAAAAAAATATTTAAGCAGTTTGCCCCAAATCCCACAACCAGCAAATCCAGCCCCCTTCCAAGGGTCCTCTCATACCCTTATTTCTTATCCTGAGCTCTCTGCCTCTAGCTGTTCCCATCTCCTAGACTGGCTGGGATCACCCGAGGAAGTTCCTTAAATCTCTGGGCCTGTTTTCCCTCAGGAGAGGAAAAACACGGTGTGGTTGTGAGGATTAGATGAGCTCATACACATCACAGGCCTGGCAGAGAGAAAACTCTCCTTACATCTCATTACATTTTATTACCGTTCTTCTATCAGCATGCCCTGACTTTGGTAAAACAGCGCAGACTGGAATCCATGGTCCAGCACTTGTGAGTTATGTGACCTTGGATCACAAGCCACTTAACTTGCCTGAGCCTCAGTGTCCATCTGTAAAGAAAGGTGAGAGTTCCTACCAGACCGGGAGGAAAGGTTAGAGTGTAAGTCACTCATTCATGTCTGACCCCATGGACTGTCGCCTGTAAGTCTCCTCTGTCCTTGGGATTCTCCAGGCAAGAATACTAGAGTGGGTAGCCAGCCCTTTCTCCACGGGATCTTTCCAAACTAGGGATCGAACCTGGGTCTCCCTCTAATAAACAGAGGCCATTACTCTGTGGACCTGAGATGACAGTTAGGCAAGGGAAAAATGAACAGTGACATGATTTGTAAATTTAACATTTTTTATTGATTTCCACACTATTTTGTAAGTAGAAACAGCACCTCCCTTCTGGTAGTCTAGGTGTTCACCGAATCCTGAAACCTTTGTGTTGGTTTCACTAACACGTCAGTCTCTTGATTTGTCTGACAAAGGAAACCCATTCGACCATGTCTCAGTAATAGTCACAGGGGCACTGGTCTGGGTCTGGCCCTGAGCTACTGCCACAGAGCCAGCAGTGAGTCAGAGAGGGGCCCCAGCTGCAAAGAGCTGACCCAGGCTGTAGGAAGGGCCAAGGACATTGTCCTAGCAAATTGCAAGAGCAGTTGGCAAACCTGCATTCTTACTTTCTGCGAAAACCCACGTGCTGGGAAACCTTGGATAAATCATTTCCCACCTCCAGAGCTCAGTCTTCTATCTGCTTACAAAATGAGGACCTTGAACTTGCCAGTCTCTGACTTGAAGCTATTTCCTTCGAAATTCCTTGATTCTGTTGCCCCAGTGCTCCCTCTGGGAGCAGCCTTCTGGACCAGAGTCACAGCCTTCTGTGATCAACCAGACAACCTGGCCTTGGGAGCTTAGTGACCACCAGGATGGTCCCGACCCATGGATGCTGGGACCCCGGCAGCAGGTTGACGAGGAAGGAGAGGATGCCAGGATCAAGAAGAGCCTGGGATGCAGAGACCCCAGGTAAGGATGGGAGGCCAAAGCTGTGCAAGGATTAGAAGCGGAGACTCCTCAGCCAGGGAAGCTCCGAGCTAACTGGGAGATGGGCATGGCTTGTGGACCACTTGTGTGTCTCATCTCAGGAGCCTCCTGCTTGGAGGGTGTCTGGGAGTCTGCTTCGTCCACGGCCCACGTTGCCCTTCGACCTGCAGGGCTGCGTCCAGCACTTTCCTGATCGTTGTCTGCCTTCTGGTCCTACCTGTATCTCATGCCACGGCGCCGTCTGCTCATTTCACACAGGACACCACACCTGAGCTTTCTTCTCTCGGGCTGGAATGGAGTCAAAACCAGCAAAGCTGTGATCAGGGCCTGGGCATCTTTGGTATGCATACCATCATAGTGTTACCCAGTCAAATTCTCAGTAGCCAACCCAAATAGGGGGAAGATAAACAGCACATTATCCTTCAGCCTCAGCCACCGTCCATATGCATGGACCCGAGGAACCTGACTCCCTTGTAGAAGCAGGTGTGACCTTCAGAGGGACCAGCATCTGAATGCTCAGTACCCCCTGCCCCTCTACCCCGGCCGTTTCCCTATAGGCCAGAGCAGATGTGGCCCCAGGTCTGGAATGGCATAGGACACCGTTCCAGCTGCCCACGTGCAATCCATGTTCTTGAAGAGTCTGATGGGCTTCTGCCACTTAAGAAATTGGTCACATTTAGAAATATTCAGCTTCAGCGAACATGTCATGGCTCTGTCTAGGAAAAACATACTATTATCTCTGGAGCTTGCCTGAAAGAACCAGCTTGTTCCTGAAACAGATGTTTTGTAAAACCTACAGTGACAGGCTCATCAGAGCTGGCAGTGGGCCAACGCTTGGTTACCAGCCTCACAAGGGCACACACCTCCCAGCCAGCTTCCCATCCATTCCCGTCTCCCCCCGCTGCGCAACTCACCCCCCAGACACCTAGGCCAGAGGAGAGACTCCCTGTGGCTCCTCCTTCTGGCTCTTGGGTTCTGACGCTAAACATTTCACAAGCCTGGGATTATTGTAGACAGAGGCAGCCAGCCAGGTGTGCCCTGGGGAGAAGTGTCCAAGATAATGACTCAGAATATATTTCATTTGGTCCAACCCACATTTATCGAGGGCCTCCGGCACCAGGCACTGTTCTCGTTGCTTTCAGGTACCTTGCTTCACAGTAACTGTTCAAGGTCACCCATTTCAGAGAGGAGGAAACTGAGACCTTGCCCTGATTTCCTAGGGTTGCTATAATAAGTTTATCACCCACTTGGTGGCTTGAATCAGCAGAAACGTGCTCTCTCACAGTTCTGGAGGGAAGAAGTCTCAAATCTGAGGATACCAGCAGGTCTGTGCTCTCTCCTAAGGCCCGAGGGGAGAGTCTTTTCTTGCTCTTCCCACATCTGGGTGGTGTTTCTTGGTTTGTGACGGCATCGCTCCAATCTCTGCCTTTGTCTTCACATAGCCGCATCTTCTGTGTGTGTATCTGTGTCAAATGTCCCCCTGCTTTTCTTGTCAAAGGATACCTGCCGCTGGACTTACAGCCTACTCTAGATCCAGGATAATCTCAAGATCCTTAGCTTGATTATATCTGCAAAGACCCTTTTCTAAGTAAGGTCACATTGACAGATTCCAGGGATGTATGGCCAGTATTCGGCTCGCTGCAGACCTCTAGCTATTATCTGGTTGTGTCCCCAAGGCCACTCAGTGAGAAAGGGTTGCTGTGGGGAGTAGACCCCGGCTGGCTGGCTCTGAGGGGCTCTCAGTCAGCGTCTCCCTCCCCAGACACTGTGAGGCAGGTTCCTGCTCTTAAGAAACCTGCAACTGGGTGGGAAGGAGCTTTGCATATTGGTTATGAGGGAGTCCCATCGATCCGGATGACCTTGGGCAAGTTATGTCAACACTCTTGTGTCTCAAAGGGAAAGTGAGCCATGTGGAAAACGGGAATCATAGTAAGAATAGCAGTACTCTCCAAAGGTTATGGTGGGACCAAATGAGAGGAGCCCGAAATCAGCAAGATCCCAGGCACCCTGACTCCACAACCTCTGCCCATAACCACCATGCTCCATACTTCCATCTGTAGGAACTCCTCAAATATTCGAATCAGAGCTCCTCAATGAAAGAAGGACAGGGGGAGGTTTCTGTTTAGGTTCCCAGAAGCCAGGGTGAAGAAGAAGAGGAAGCCGAAGCTGACTTAAGAGTTCTGAACTTGGCTCGCTGGGAGGATGAAGTTGCCAATAATAACATGGAAAGAGCAAGAAGCTGGTTGAGATAGGGGATGGGAGATAGGTAGGGAATAAATTCTATTGCACTTAGGTGCAAGGGGGACATCTGGGTAGATTTGGCTGGCAGGTGTTGGACTTAGAAGGTGACTTTTATTTGGTTTTTGTTTTTATTTCATTTATTTATTTTCTTGGCTGTGCTGGGTCTTCGTTGCTGGACTCGGGCTTTCTCTGGTTGTGGTAAGCCGGGGGCTATTCTCTAGATGCGGTGCTTGGGCTTCTCACTGCAGTGACTTCTCTTGTTGCAGAGCACAGGCTCTAGGCACGCAAGCTTCAGTGGTTGCGGTGCATGGACTTAGTGGCTCCACAGCGTGTGGGATCATCCCCGACTAGGGATCAAACCAGCGTCCCCTGAATTGGCAGGGGAACTCTTAACCACTAGATCACCAGGGACGTCTAGAAGGTGACTTTTAAAAGCTACACAGAGCTTAAGAGTAAGGGAAAGAATTGAACATGTTTGGCAAGTTCAAGTGCTGTCAGAGATGAAAGCATTTTGTGGGAAGGGGCAGAGAGCAAACTAGAAAAGAGAAAATGAAAGTCATATTCACACACATTGGTTCGTGGTCACAGCACTCCATTTTCCTGCCTGTAAAAGGGGCATGCTGCATTTTTCTCCCCAAGCTGTTGCTCAGGTTGCGTTAGATCACGGATGGGAAATTGCTGCAGAGATTGCACACCAAACTGTAGCAATGGGCAGCAGGCGAGGGCCTCAGCCACGTCCCCCGACCCCGAGCACGACAGGAGAGGCACAGGGGCAAGCTTCCTAGCTCTACGTCATGGCTGGGGAAGTAATAACTGCTCGTTCACTAGGTTTGAACTGGCTCTGATGGTGGACTCTAAATCTATTCATCATCACCCAAGGAACCGTATGATAAAAACTAGAATTTCCCCACTCCCTGGCGAGGGGAATACTTTTGCCACTGGTTTCTGTTTTTTGAAAAAGCAGGCAGAACGCTTCTCTCGTGGACCTCGTGGAGTGCTTCTGCTGCGCCGTCCTCGTGCCTGGGCGCCACCACCCAGGAGTCCCACTTGCCCTCCAGCTCCTGTGTCTGCAGGATGGGGGTTGGTCCAGCAACGTTGCCATGACGACCAAGGAAGAGGCCAGCCCTGACTTCAGCTCTTAGTTTCAGGGAAACTAAGTGACAGACTCTCTTCTGTTTTCTTTCTTGGGGAGGGGGTTCCCTACCATGTTCCCGTTGGCATGGAAACCTTTCACTCCCACCAGGTGAGGTCATCAAGTGGGGAGATTAATTTATTTGAACGGGCTCCTGGAGAGACCACGGTGAAAGGAGAAAGCATCAGGATGCGATGGTTCTGGCCACTGTGACATGATAAATACCCTCCTCCTCCGGGAGGGGTGGTGAGTGGGCGCCGTGGCCTTCAGACCCCAATCTGTGTGTGTCCAGGTCGCTGGGATTTTTAAGCTGCCTTTTATACATGTGGCATTTTATGAGCTTCTTCATATTCGATTTCCATTTAGTGCTCACTATGACCCTGTGCATTGATATTATTGTCCCCTTTTGCAAATGAGAAAGCTGATGCTCAGAAAGGCTAAGGACCTTTCCCAGGGTCACTCAGCTGGTAAGTGGCTGTGTTGGAGCTCAAACCCAGACCTGTTTGCTGCGTAATTCCTACAACTCTTGCCCTTCTGACATCCCGCCTTAACCTTGTACTTGAACTTATACGATCTCTTCAGGGTCTCTAGAGCCATCAGGGAGACATCGTCTAAAAAATGTACCATGATAACTAAACATTTAGTACTCTGTGAGAAACACCACTGCAAACTGTCGGATGCCTGCTTGGGGAATTAGGCAATGACAAGAGAAATTAAATACTTTAATGGATTTTGACAACAACTCTATGTTGGGGGAATTCAAATTGCATAAAGAAAAAAAAAGTAGACTTTCTCTCTGGACCTGATTACTAATATGCATGCTTAATTTATTAGCTGCATTTTAAAAACTCTAGTTTTATTAGGACCAAAGTTCTTGGAGGAAAAAAGTTGTGGGTTGGAGGAGGCAAGTTTAATCTTCTTGGAGAAGGTTGGGCTTGAGCTGACCTGATCTCCATGATCTTTTTTTTTTTTTTAGTTTATACGAATTTTTTGAAGTATTTTATTAATTGATTTGGCTGCATTGTGTCTTAGTTGCAGCACATGGGATCTTCATTGCATCATGCAGATCCCTTGTTGCATTGCATGGCCTGTCTAGTGTAGTGGTGAGTTCAGTAGTTACAGCACATGGGCTTAGTTGCCCCATGGCATGTGGCATCTTAGTTCCTAGACCAGGGATCGAACCTACATCCCCTGCATTGCAAGGTGGATTCTTAATCACTGGACCACTAGGATAGTCTCTGTCCTTGATTTTGGAGGAGGGTGTTTGCTAGATATGTATCAAATGAATGATAACAGTTACAATCACTTTCTCACTTACTAAGCCCTGGCCAAGATGCTAGCACCTCATTTTACATCCCCCCCCCCCCAACTGAATCTGCCCACACCCCCGCAAGCAAGATTCTACTGTCTGTCTCCATTTTACAGAACAGAAATGGAGGCTGGATGATAGAGCCATTTCCCCAAAGCCACGCCCTCAGTAAGGAGTGGAACCAGAATGACTATTATTCTTATTATCATAAATTATTACTGTTGCATTATTACCTTAAAAGTGGCTTTAGAGAACCTGAAGCTGAAAATGACACCCAGAGTTCACCCTGCCCGTTTTCTTGCCTTCGGGTAAGATTATAGCAAATTCTTCATGTTATTTGTCTTAAAGAATACTGCTCTTGCACAGTCATTTATCAGCATGTCTTTTTTTTTTTTTTTTCATCACCTATTAGATGTAGAGCACTGGGAACAAACGTGGATTCTATTTTTGGCAAACTCAGTCTCAGGGGGACAGAAGCCACAGACTTCAATGGCCATCATATAAGTCCAAAAGATGACACATTTCACAAGAGAGCTGCCAATGAAGTGCTGTGGGGAATCCAGAGGAGAGTATTTCGGGTAGGAGGGATCAGGGAAGCAAGCTTTGCAGGATGAGCAGGATTGGGGCCCGGCTGCTGGTGAGCAGGGTTTAGCAGGACACAGGCTCCCGGGCTCGGGGGCCACACACATCTCCACATGTAACTGAGATCACCCAGGGAGATTCGGCAGGCAGGAAGCAGGTCAAGGACAGAGGCTTAGCGGACCATCTACCTCAAAGGGTCCTCAGAAGAAGAAAAGCAGAGGATGGAAAACACTTGGGAGAATGCAGGGGCTTAGAACGAGAGTTACAGAAAGCGAGTGACTGACTGCATGGAACGCAATGAAGAAAATGAACTAAGGAAAGGTCAGGGGGTTAGGAGGAGAAGGCAATGGCAACCCACTCCAGTGTTCTTGCCTGGAGAATCCCAGGGACGGGGGAGCCTGGTGGGCTGCCGTCTATGGGGTCTCACAGAGTCGGACACGACTAAAGTGACTTAGCAGCAGCAGCAGCAGCAGCAGGGGGTTAGGGGTACCGCGGAGGCCCCTGGATAACCTTTGAGAGGGCAGTCTGGAGCAGTAAAAGCAGAAGCCAGCTGCTCATCCTGAGGCTAGGAGGGGCTCAGCACAGAGTAACTTTCTCCAGGTCATGCTCCACCCAGCAAGGGCTGTGATTCCAGTCCTAGTGGAGGGCTGTCAGAGAAACCCCCAGAGCTGCCCAACCTCGCTGGAAGCCTAGAAAAGAAAAACAACTCTTGCAAGTCACACAAACCCAGATCACCAACTGATAACCATGTACGGGGGGCATGACCTTGAGTACGTGCTTTATTTTTCCTGAGCTCAGTTTCATCTGATAGATAACAAGAGCTATCGCTTCTTGAGTGCTTACGGCGTACTGGGTATAATTCTAAATGCTCCACATATATTAGCCCATTTAATCATCACAATAGGTAGGATTTTCATCCCCATTATAAAGATAAAGACACCAAAGCACAAGCGGGTTAAGACATTTTCCCAAGGTCATCAGCTAGTGATGGACAGGGCAAGGATTCCAACCTTGCCCAGTCCATCAAGGTTCCAGAGTTTATGTTAATATATCTGTCCTAAGGGGAAACAGTGGAAACAGTGTCAGACTTTATTTTGGGGGGCTCCAAAATCACTGCATATGGTGACTGCAGCCATGAAAGTAAAAGACGCTAACTCCTTGGAAGGAAAGTTATGACCAACCTAGACAGCATATTCAAAAGCAGAGACATTACTTTGCCAACAAAGGTCCGTCTAGTCAAGGCTATGGTTTTTCCATTGGTCATGTATGGATGTGAGATTTGGACTGTGAAGAAGGCTGAGTGCCAAAGAGTTGATGCTTTTGAACTGTGGTGTTGGAGAAGACTCTTGAGAGTCCCTTGGACTGCAAGGAGAGCCAACTGGTCCATTCTGAAGGAGATCGGCCCTGGGATTTCTTTGGAAGGAATGATGCTAAAGCTGAAACTCCAGTACTTTGGCCACCTCATGCGAAGAGTTGACTCATTGGAAAAGACCCTGATGCTGGGAGGGATTGGGGGCAGGAGGAGAAGGGGATGACAGAGGATGAGATGGCTGGATGGCATCACTGACTTAATGGATGTGAGTCTGAGTGAACTCCGGGAGTTGGTGATGGACGGGGAGGCCTGGCGTGCTGCGATTCATGGGGTCTCGAAGAGTCGGACACGACTGAGCGACTCAACTGAACTGAACTGAAGGTCTCACCATAGCTTAGGCAGAATGATCAAGGCACGAGAAGGTTCCTGGCCTAAAGGAGGCTCAATGAATTACTCCATTTCCCTGACCAACCGCAAATGTGAAGTCAGGGAGGCCTGGCCTGAGAGAGGCCTATGGGACCAGCCCCATGAGTGACACTAGTGAAAACCGCGTGGGAGGGACACACACAGATTTGTCTCGTGAAATTGGTTGCAAATGCCATGAGCCCCTGGGGCAGGGCCAAGTGAGATTGGTTTTGCTCTCAACACCCTCGCAGCAGAGATTGGCCAGCTGCCGACCTGCAAGTCCGTGACAAGTGAAATTCACAAAGTGAACAGATTTCAACTGAAATCTGGAGGAAAAAGGATATTTGACCAGGATATGCCTACTGAATCCCTGAATAAGGGTTCACTGGGTGTACACTGTATACAAAAGGGAATTAGGATTACATTGGAGAGGATCTGGATTTGGATGAAATTGAATGCCAAGAAGAATTAGAGTCTGGGCCAAGGATGACTTCTTCACATGAGTTTTCCCACTTATTGTCTGGATTCATGCAGCCCTATACTTTGGTGCAGAGCTGTGTTTAAGCATTAAAACGCTTTGTATCTCAGATAGGCTCTGAGTGTGTAATTAAAAGGATCCCTTCATTAGCAGAACTACGTGACGCAAGCTCAAGTTGGCCTTTTCTGCTAATTTTGGAGGTGGTAAAACAGAGGCTAATACAACCACTAATTACAACCGTGACACAGTGCCTTGCTGTCGCTTCCAGGAAATCTTTGTTCTCCCCAAACATAGACAGGATCTTCCCAGTCACTGGGAGAGGAGAAGTAGGAGAAAGATTCATTCCAGCAACCAGAAGGAGGGGTGTGGCAGTGCAGGGGTTAAAAATATGACCTCGGGAGTTAGGCTGCTGGGTTGCAGTCCCAGCTTCATCCCTTAATCAGCTGACTTGACCTCTCAAAGCTTCAGCATCCTTAGATGTTGACTGGGGCCGAATAGCATGGTCGTGGGTACTCACTGAAAGGATGACTATATTCACTGACAGCTGTTTTGAACACCTACTGTGTGTCAGGAACTGCATGGGGGCTACAGTCATAAACTGTAGGTGTCAGCCTCCTGGGCTTTTAGTCTGGGGTGAGAGAAACGGGCATCAAAGAGACGGTTGCACAAATAACCATGTAGGTGTAATTGTGATAATGACTCGGAAGAAAAAACAATGGTGATGATGATGATAACGATGATGATGGACAAAGCCTGTAAGTCCTATGTAAAGGCATGGTTCATTTAACTCTGGAAGTTATGGGAAGCTTTTTGAAAAGGGTGACCTGGAATCTCAGATTTGAAGGATGAGTGTTTCTCATGTGGATAATTTGGGGAAAAGCCTTTACAAAAATAGGGAGGGATGCCCCAGGTGGTGCTAGTGGTAAAGAACCCAGCCTGCCAATGCAGGAGAGGTAAGAGAGGCAGGTTCAATCCCTGGATTGGGAAGATCCCCTGGAGGAAGGCATGGCCACCCACTCCAGTATTTTTGCCTGGAGAATCCCCTGGACAGAGAAGCCTGGAGGGCTATGGTCTATAGGGTTGCAAAGAGTCGGACATGACTGAGCAACTTAGCACGCATGGATGTGGAATTTGGATGATGAGGCAGGCGAAGCAGGCAGTGATCAGACCCACAAGACCTGGAGCTCTCTGGCCGGGAGTAAGGGCCTGCCCAGAGCGCCTAGGCAGCTCGTGTGGGCCAGGCTTTGTCATCTGAAAACCGTTCCTCCGGGATCCAGTGGAAAGCTAAGCACAAGTCCAGTCATTCACAAAGACAGGGGCCAACTATTTAGTGGGTTTAAAGAGGAATTCTGCAGCCCTTGGGGCAAAATGATTCTTCTCCGTTCTTGCCAGTGTGGTCCGGCAAGTCTAAAGCTTCTCATTCAGAATCAGAGTTTGGGCCACTCTGGTGTTTTAGTTTAACAGTGGTGTAGGGTTGTTGGGTTTCTTTTTTCCCCTTCTCTTTCTTCTTTTTTCAAGGTTCTGAGCAGGAAGTCAGGAGAACTGGGCCTGCCTTTGCTACCACCTTTCACTTGATGCCACCCCTCAAGCAAAGGACTTTGCCTGGACTTTCCAATATTATTTCAAAAGGAAACTGAGATGAGTGGATCACTAGGGTCGCTTCTACTCTTCGTTTAACTTTTGCTCTATGTGGGGCGCAGCGAACATTTCTGTGTTCATGATTCTGTGACAACGGTCATTGAGAGCCAGGCTATCAGATGAAGGGCCGTCACCCAGCGAGGCCCGAGAAAATGAGACTCACTTATGTAGGAGGGATGTATTTAGGTTCAGACAGAGGGCAGGTGCAATTGGACCGCAGGCCGCCTGCAGCAAGATCCCCCAGACGGCCTCTGGGCAGTCCGAGGAACACGAGGACAGGCCGGTGTCTAGTTACATGGGTTGGGAGTGGGGCAGAATGTCCAAAAGTGGTTAAAGAAATGCTCGATCCCCCTGTATTCCTGGAGGTATGTGTGGACTTCTCCCACTGAGGCTGGGGACTCGGCAGTGAGCCTCTCCAGATGATGACACATGGGAGATAAAGAGGCTGGTGATTATAATCAAAGTGGCATGTATCCATTTTCTCTATAATTACATTAGTCCTATAGGTTAGGTGGCTTCCAAGGTGGCACTAGTGGTAAAGAACCCGCCTGCCAATGCAGGAGGCATAAGAGATGCGGGTTTGATCCCTGGGTTGGAAAGATTCCCCTGGAGGAGGGCATGGCAACCCACTCCAGTATCCTTGCCTGGAGAATCCCATGGACAGAGGAGCCTGGCGGGCTACAGTCCTTGGGGTCACAAAGAGTCTGACACTACCTAAGCGACTCAGCTCGCACGCACGCGTAAGTTAGGTGCCGCTTTTAAGTACTGTTATTTTTCCCATTTTATATAAGAGGATACTGAAGCTTTGTGGTTATATGACCTGCTTAAAATGATGGAACTGGGATTCCAACGATGCCTAAGACTATCCCCAGAGCCCACACCCTGATTCCCCAGACCCGTGCGCATGGGGCAGAGCTGCCTGGCAGCATCTCCCCAACTCCTTGGCCTGAGTGACCGTGCATTTCACTGACTCTCACTGCCCATGCCCAAGACAAAGAAAGCCAGAGGAACCGGGGCGAAGACACCTGCTCTGGGCAGAGGGGCAGAGCAGAGAGAGCCCTGTTGGAAAAGAATCGGATTGGGGGCGGGGTGGTCCCTGCAAAATGAGCTGTCAGTTCCTCTATCTGCAAAATGAGGGGGCTGGGCCCGGTGACCCTAAAGGCACTTCCAGCTTGGAAACAGCCCAAGTTCTGGGTCTGTGGGAAAGGGGGGATTAGACTGAATCTACTTGTCTGTTCTTTTGTTAATTCATTGCCTGGCCCGACAGGAGGATGCTCCTGCAGCACCCCAGCCTGGTGCCTCAGAGAATTCATCCCAAGCAGGGAAGAGGACCTAGTCCGCTGCTGTTGCCGCTGGGGGCCTCTGTTCATTCACACACACAACGAAGCAGCGCATCAGTGACTTGTGTGGGCCTGTGACTGTGAAACAGGGCTTGATTTGTTGGACAGTCAGAACAGCCCCATTCTGATAGACGCTGGTTGTCACATATACTGCGGTCAGTTACAAGCAGACAGACCCACCCACCTACCCACTCTGCTGCAGCAGAATCATCTGGAGGTCTAATCATCTGTGCGTTTGATTCTAAAGAATGCAACAAGTTTGAACTAGGCTTAGACTAAGTGCCCCCTGCCACCCACCCAGTCACTCTCCCTCGTAAGTAAGTGACCTCCATTGTAAGGGAGGAGAAAATGAGATTTCATCAGTACACTGAGTTGTAACATGATGGAGTGGAAATGGCCTGGGCTTTGAACTCAAGCAGATCCTTATTCAAATATCACTCGGCCATTTAACAGCTGAGTGACCTTTGAAAAGTAGCCTAATCTCTCTGAAGCTCATTTCTCAACAGCAAAATGGAGCCACTTATTATTATACCTAATTCATAAGGATGATTGCCAGGGTCAAATGAGATGTTACAAATAACCCACCTGACTCTCAGGTACTCAGTGCCTGATAACTCCCTGTGTATGGAAGCAGCATAGCGCAGTAGTTAGAAACAAGGACATTGGCACCTGCCTGCCTGGGTCTGTATCTGGGGTTTATAACGTATTAGTTTCTCTCTTTGTGCCTTGGTTTCTGCATTTGTAAAATGGGAATAACAATACCTTCTGCATAGGATTTTATCGAGATTAAATGATTTAGAATGGCAGTCCCTGGCACATAACCGGTATCATCACCGTTGTGTTTTGGTGTTGATGTTACAATGTGCTATGGAGGAAAGTGATTGGGGGGTTCAAAAGTGGCCAGATGAGCATTCTGAGGAATGTTGCATAAAGGGAAGCCAGTGGGAACAGACCCAGCATGGATCTAGGTCTTACAGGGACTGGAACATCAGCCAGATCTCTCATTAAGTCCCTCTCCTCATCAGTCTGAAACACATGCCTCACCCATCTATCGCCTTCTCTTCAAATAGGATAGCATCACCATCAAGCAAATTGAGCCTCTGTGATGGAAGAGATTTATCAAATGACAGAGCCAGGCTGCATGGTAGTTATGTTTATTTTTAGTAACTTCAGCCTCCAACTCTTTAAATTAGCTGCCAGGCTAATTTAAGGGATTTCTCTGATGCATGGTTGGCAGTTTCTCCTGGAATGCCAATGTGCATTTGAAACCCCCAAGGGGCTGAGGGGACACAACTTGGCCGAGCGGTGGGGAAAGGAACCTGCCGACCTCCTTGTGCCAGCCCAGCCTCGTTGCCCACCAGGTTCTCCTGCCAAGCCACAGGATTGCCCGGGAACATGATCCAGGGCCTTCCCTCCCTTTCTGTCCCCTGTGATCAAACACCAAATCCATCTTCTTGCACCTAGACCAGTGATTCTTAGACTTCACTCCTCATTACACTCACCCACAGGGTTTGCTGAGACAGTTTCTGAGGCCATAGGTCTGGGGCGGGGGCAAGCATGTGCATTTCTAACAAGGTCTTAGGTGATGCCGGTGCTGCTGGTCCGGGGACCATGCTTTCAGAATCACTGACCCTGAATGTTCTGATGGCTTCCTTACATCATCAACCCCCTGCCCCCTCGATTCAGCATACATACCTCTGGCAGACTCATTCCTCTTCTCTGAACTTCTGATTTTGCCACTCTTCTCCCCCAAATCCACCACAACCTTGTCATCTCCTACACTGCCAAGTCCAAGCTTGATAGTCTTAACATGTGAGATCCTATAAAGACCTGCTTGCTTTCATGTATATGACTCAGTTCAGTTCAGTTCAGTCGCTCAGTTGTGTCTGATTCTTTGCAACCCCATGAATCGCAGCACTCCAGGCCTCCCTGTCCATCACCAACTCCCGGCGTTTACCCAAATTCATGTCCATCGAGTCGGTGATGTCATCCAACCATCTCATCCTCTGTCATCCCCTTCTCCTCCTGCCCCCAATCCCTCCCAGCATCAGGGTCTTTTCCAATGAGTCAACTCTTCACATCAGGTGGCCAAAGTATTGGAGTTTCAGCTTTAGCATCAGTCCTTCCAAACACCCATGATTGATCTCCTTTAGAATGGACTGGTTGGATCTCCTTGCAGTCCAAGGGACTCTCAAGAGTCTTCTCCAACACCACAGTTCAAAAGTATCAATTCTTTGGCGCTCAGCTTTCTTCACAGTCCAACTCTCACATCCATACATGACCACTGGAAAAACCATAGCCTTGACTAGATGGACCTTTGTTGGCAAAGTAGTATCTCTGCTTTTTAATAGGTATATGACTAAGACCCCTAAACTGACCTCCTTCCATATGTTCCGGGTCCCATCTCTGGATGCTCACCTAGCCACTCTCACCTGGCTCAGACATTGTTTGTGGATGGGTCTAGTCTTCCCACTCTGGGTCACATGCTTCTGGGTAGCAAGGTGGACTGTGTCAACCTTACCTGTGTAACCCAGGCCAATGGGACAGACAAGAGCTAGGGAAGTGGTTCATAAATGAATAAATGATTGAAGAGATGCTTCACTAAAAAAAAAAAAGGGAATTATTTCTCTGAGAGCACTCAAGCATCTTCTGTGAAACTAGCTCTTTCATTATTTACCTTCCTATTTTGTTAATTTACAAGAAAAAAAAATATATATATTGTTTAAACATCAGAAGAAAAGTCTTTCAGTTCAGTTCAGTTCAGTCCCTCAGTCGTGTCCGACTCTTTGCGACCCCATGAATCGCAGCACGCCAAGCCTACCTGTCCATCACCAACGCCCGGAGTTCACTCAGACTCACGTCCATCCAGTCAGTGATGCCATCCGGCCATCTCATCCTCTGTCGTCCCCTTCTCCTCCTGCCCCCAATCCCTCCCAGCATCAGAGTCTTTTCCAAGAGTCAACTCTTTGAATGAGGTGGCCAAAGGACTGGAGTTTCAGCTTTAGCATCATTCCTTCCAAGGAAATCCCAGGGCTGAAAAGCCTCTTGATGAAGGTGAAAGAGGAGAGTGAAAAAGTTGGCTTAAAACTCAACATTCAGAAAACGAAGATCATGGCATCTGGTCCCATCACTTCATGGGAAATAGATGGGGAAACAGTGGAAACAGTGGCAGAGTTTATTTTTTGGGGCTCCAAAATCATTGCAGATGGTGATTGCAGCCATGAAATGAAAAGACGCTTACTCCTTGGAATAAAAGTTATGACCAACCTAGATAGCATATTGAAAAGCAGAGACGTTACTTTGCCAACAAAGAAAAGTCTTTGGTTTGATTTAAATCAAATTATCACAAGAGTTATGTAGTGAGCAAAGCCTCAGGTGTGTACTGAGATAGTCCTGAGTACAAAATCTTTTTTTTTTTCCAAAGAGTTCTGTTTATGTATTTGGCCACACTGCACGGCCTGTGAGATCTTAATTCCCCAACCAGGGATTGAACCAACACACCTTGCATTGGAAGGCAGAGTCTTATCCACTGGATTTTGGGGGAAGTCCTTGAGGACAAATTCTGATTCCCCTATTGATTTATGGAATTGGGCAAGACTGGGCAGTATCGAGTTTCTTTGGGCCTCAGGTTCCTAATCTGTAAAATGGGGCTAATTTCTACCTACCTTGCAGAATTGTCTTGAGAAACCAATGAAATCAATATATCAAGTAAGCTGCTCGACATCGAGTGTGTACAGTGTGTTCAGTCGCTCAATCATGTCCAACTTTGCAATCCTGTGCACTGTAGCCCGCCAGGCTCCTCTGTCCATGGAATTTCCTAGGGAAGATACTGTAGTGGGTTGCCATTTCCTCCTCCAGGGTATCTTCCCAACCCAGGGACTGAACCCGCGTCTCTTGCATTGGCAGGCAGATTCTTTACCACTAGCGCCACCTGGGAAGCCCCAGGAGTGGGTCTCCGATAAATACTAGTGATTTTCTTTTCAGACAGAATGGTGGTAGGGGGTTTTTCACAGGAGTTTTAATAAAGCAAAACTCCATTTTATTTGAAAAACCATAATAGATAAAACATTACAGGATTCTTTCCCCTATTTTAGTGAATC
Organism: Bos mutus; assembly: GCF_027580195.1. Lineage (NCBI taxonomy): Eukaryota > Metazoa > Chordata > Mammalia > Artiodactyla > Bovidae > Bos > Bos mutus. The sequence goes on from NC_091627.1 coordinate 14,073,454, forward strand.
AAAGATACACCAAATTCAATTGTTTTTAAATGCCCCAAAGGACTAGTAAGCTTGATTTATATTTTCTTTACCAGTCACTTCTATTTCATAAGTCTGACTTTTCCATTAAAATGCTATTAACTAAAAACAGGATTTTACAGTACTTGTGATACCTTGGATCTCCATGTGATAATTGGAATTATCTGGAGCAAAATATCATTTCTCTGTGTTTTAGTTCTTCTTCTGTATCAGTTGTATCTTTACTGCCTTCTTCCAGTTGAGTAAAACCCTTTCCGCCTGAATTTGTGGTTTCAAGTTCATGAAAATATCTGTGGCTTTGAGGGCCCTTTTCATCTTGAGGTTATTAATTGCAATTCAGGAAGGAAGGGCAATAGTAATCACCCAGTAAGTGCAGCAACCCTTGAAGGAAATGTGAGAGGCTGTCACGGAGAAAGCAGACTCCTTCTGGGCAGCTCTGGAGGTGGGATGGGAGGCAGGCTGCAGACACTGGAGGGAGACAGCCTCTGACATGCAGTCCGGGAAACCATCCCAGCCTGAGAGGTGCCCTGGAGGTGGTGGGGTCCCCCTCAGCAGGCAACCCAAGCTCCGGCCACCACCCCAGATGAATGATCTGGCAGTCAGATGACCTACCAGTGCTACTGTCCTGTCTACCTGGGACTCATTTTTTTCCCTCTAAAATGACGTTGTTGTGAAAACGCTCTGGAACTAGACAGAGGCGGTGGTTTGCATAACATTGTGCCTTGTGCACTTTAAAATAGTGAATCTGAGGACTTCCCTGGTAGTCCAGGGGTTAACATTCCATGCTTTCAAGGCGTGGGGGCGCAGTTTTGATTCCTGGGTTGGGAAATAAGAGCTAGCATGTCTTGAGATAGAGCAAGAAAAATTTAAAAATAAAATGGTGAATTTTATGTTATGTGCGTTAGACCACAACAAAATAGATGACATCATTGGACAGAATGATCTCAAAGCTGTTTCTAGCTATAATGTATAATGTTTCTGGGAGGGATCACATGGCTTAGGGGACGTATGTCACCAGACTCTTATTGAGCAAAGACAAGCCATGTAGATAATATCTGACTGAGGGGGGAATGGCCGATTAAATTCTGGTTCAGACATAATATGGAATATTACATGGGCTTCCCAGGTGGTGCTAGTGGTAAAGAACCTGCCTGCCAATGCAAGAGACATAAGAGACTCAGGTTCCATCCCTGAGTTGGGAAGATCCCCTGGAGGAGGGCATGCCAACCCACTCCAGTATTCTTGCCTGGAGAATCCCCGTGGACAGAGGAGCCTGGTGGGCTATAGTTCATGGGGTCCCACAGAGTCAGACATGACTGAAGCAACTTAGCACATGCCTATGTCCATGAGAGGTTATGCTCATGAAAACACGCTTAAGGCCACAGGAAAACATGATATAATGGTAAAGTGTAAGAAAAAGGATTTAAACTACCCATGGTGTGATCCTAACTTATAAATACAGATTAAAAAATTAAAACATTAGTGTTTATCCCTGAACTGTGGGATTGCAAATGATTCTGATTCCTTTTATCCCTTTATACAGTTTTCAACATGGCTACAAAGAGCATAATGATTATTATAATTTAAAAAAAAACTACTTAAAAACAAAAAAGTAAATAACAGTCCTCTGGGTTTTTGTAACCCTCAGTGTGAACCAGGATGTGCTTTGGAAAAACAGGGCAGCAAAGTGGGAAGTGCCTGGTCAGGAGAACTGAAGTGTAATTCCAGTTCAGCCAGGGCAAAGAGCCCCTTCACCCTACCGGGCCTCAGTTTCTCCATCTGGAACAGGGCTATAGAAACCACTTCGGACTGCACATGTTTCGAGAAGAGCAAATGAGATCGCCAAAGTGGGACAGTTCTGTTGATTGAAGAGTTCTCAGCCCGTTTTCTTTGTCATGGAGTGCATTCAAACCGTACATTTCCTTCAACAAAATCTCCTTTAACAAAAACTTAATGAGTGCTTATAAAGTCAGTGATTGCCACTTATCCAGGAATTTAAGAGCTCATTTCCGGTAACGCGGCTGCTCTTTGTTCATATCTTTCTTCTTGTAACCTTAATGTGAAAACATTTTATTTCATCTGAAGAGTAACCACCTGACTTTTATTTACAGTCTTAAATTCAAGGAGGTGATGATAAAAACCAGTTTAGCTGAAGGGAAGTTGCACCCCCCACCTCCATCCCATCCCACTCCCCCCCACCCCACCCCACCCCCCGGGAGCGAGTGCTCTCTGGAGGAGTCAGGTCCCTTCCTTTGTAGGAGGGTGCGTTTGTTTCCTTGAACCATCCACACCGTTGAACTTTAGAAGGGGTTTTGAGCTGCTCTGGTTCTGCCTGTCCTGGCTTTGAGACCCGCTTTGAAGGAACCATAGCTTACAGACCCTTTATTCACACCAGGGGGTTCTCTTTCAGACTTGGGCTCCTTGAACCAGCATGAACAAAAGTCCATTTTGGCAGAGTAGTCAAGTACACTGTTTCTCTATCGAACTGCTTTCCTATTTAAACGAGCCTATGGGGTAGATACAAAGCATCATGAGCTTGATATTTTATTTGACGCTTACCTTGCTATTAAAGGTGGCTCAGATGGTAAAGAATCTGCCTCCAGTGCAGGAGATCAGGGTTCAATCCCTGGGTCAGGAAGATCCCCTGGACAATGGAATGGCAACCCACTCCAGTATTCTTGCCTGGAGAATTCCATGGACAGAAGAGCCTGGCGGGCTAGAGTCCATGGAATCGCAAAGGGTCGGACACGACTGAGTGACTAACACTTTCACTTGCTATTGAAAGCACACTTTCCCAATGCAATGAATTCAGTGAAACATTTCCCAAGCACCTAATACGTATCAAGTCCTATAGAAATAGGGTTGAATAAGATGTGGTCCTTTGCCTTCAATGAGCTCACAAAATAGCAAGAGGGATTGGCACGTAAGCAAATACAGTGCATGTGACTCGAGAAATGCAGACGTCCAAGGGACCCGGAGTGGACCTGAAAGACGATCTTCAGTGTGGTCAAGGGAACAGATGAGCTGGTTCCGAAAGTGCAGCAGAAATGTGCCAGGCAGCCAGGGCCGAGGAAGACTTCAAAGGCTGAGTCAGAAAGCAGGTACGAAGATACTAAGATAGCCTGACTTGGTGACTGATGGCATGCTTGGAAGTGGGAGCTCTGAGAACGAGGCCATTTAATAAAGAAGAGCAGAAAATGGCCTTGGTATTGATCTCAGTGCCGTGGGATGCGGCTCTTTTTTTCCTGGATCTCTTAGCCAGTTGGACAGTATTTATTGGCTGTGTACACCGTGCTCAGGGTGTTACTGAGTCCAAGCTCATACTGCTCACCACACGACAGGCCAATAAATAGAGAGACAGGTTGTTGGGGCAAGGAATAGTGACTTTATTCAAAAGATCAGCAGACCGAGAAGATGGTGGACCGGCATCACAAAGAGCCATCTTCCCTGAGTTAGAATTCAGGCTTCCTTTAATACTAAAAGGGGAATGGCTAAAGTCCTGGTTCCAGTCAGACCCCAGAGGGGGTGTGTTAACTTCTTCCTTCCTGCAGCCATTCAGAGGTGGGCCTAGTCAGAAGGTTTCCTGTGAACTAAATAAAGGTATTTTAGCTTGACACTCATTCCATGGGAGACAGCCTTCCCAGAGACGGACGGTTATGTGTCATTTAAGCTTATCGGCAACATCCCTTTAGTGATGGTCTTGCAGCAAAAACAATAGAACACAAAGGCTAAATTAAAAGTAACAGATGCAATATGGAGTCAGATTTGTTCTTCCCCATTACAAGGGTTCTGTCTCTGGAATGGACACACAGGTGGAAAGGGTTATGCCTCCCCCACCCTCACCCCATCAGCTATGGGCAGGACAGGAGACAAGGAAAGAAGCGGAGCTGCAGGTGCAGATTGGGCACTGCCTGTGGAAGGGAACTGGCTGTCCAGCAAGCGCGAGTCTTTGCCTCCAGGCCAGGCCAGAGGGCAGCAGGCTGGGGCGGTGGCAGCTGTCAAGGCCTTGAAAGGTACAGCATGTCCAGGGCAGTAACAAGAAATGAGGAGGGCAGAGAGGAAACCAAGAAGGGGCTTGCATGCCAGAGGGAGGCTATGGACTTGATCACATGGGCGCTCAGGAACCTCAAAGATGACCAGTGTTAGAAGTGGGCATCCCGGCCAGGTCTGTTTTAGAAGGTGGCCTCGGATACCTTGTGGAGGATGGAGGCTGGAGGCCCTATTGCCAGAGTCCAGGAGAGGACAGACAAGGCCAGGGGAGTGGGGACAGTGGGCCGGGTTCCAGGAAACACTAGGGAGGCTGCGAAGGCAGAGCGAGAAGGAGGGGTTGATGTTTGTTCTGATGTTTCCCGCTTGAGTCACTGACAGATGGTGGTGACCTTCCAGGAGACGGGGAATGCAGGTTTGGGGAGGAGGGGAAATAGCCGTGTCAGTGGGAGGTACCTGCGGGCTATCCTGGAAGGTAAACAGGTGATCATTGGGTCTACAGGTGAGAACATTCCAGCTGGAGGAGCATATCTGAGTGTGAGTGGCTGTGAACTTTCTTGACTCTCAGGAAAATTTCAGGATAAAATATCCAGACAGGAATCACAACACTCTAATCATTTCTTTCTTTCTTTTTTTTTTTTTGTACTAGTTCCAAATAAGAAAATAGTTAAGCCAGAAAACGTAATTGTGCCTATTCCTAGAACTGGGTAACTGATGTATCTTTGCAAATTGTTCATTGAACTGTGCCTATGGCTTCCTGCCAGCCCTCAATGAGATTTTTATATTTCCTAATTATTCAATTACTACCCATAAGTAGGAATTTGAAACCATACCCAGACTCCTTCATAATTGAGTATTCTCTTGAATCATGAGTACAGGAAAGGAAGTTGTCCATATTGGGAAACTAAGATGGTAAAACAGGGGAAGTGTACATCTCTTGTCCCGTGACTCTGTCTTGGGCCCAACTTCTCGCCATGTGAGCTTGGGCAGGTCACTTTTATTTTTTAACTTTTTAAAAAATTTTATTTTTTTTTAATTGAAAGATAATTACAATATTGGGTTGGTTTCTGCCATACATCAACATGAATTAGGTATCATATATATACCATAGGTATATACAGGTATGACTCTTTGGGCAGGTCGCTTCTTTGAGGTCAATTCTCTGGTTTATACTTTAAGAATAGTAATAATAGGGACTTCCCTGGTGGTCCGTTGGCTAAGACTTTGGGCTCCCAGTGCAGGGGGCCCAGGTTCAATCTCTGGTCTGCAACTAAGACCCAGCACAGCCTAATTAATTAAAGAAAAGAATAATAATAATACTCCCCACCACCGCCTGCCATTGCTATAAATCTAAAGGAAAGGAGAATTTGCAAGAGAAAGTGTTCTGTGTGCAAACCCACTCTAAATGTTGGTTCTATTATTAACTCCTTGTGTTACAGGTCTCAGCTGCTGGGGAAGTCGTTAGCCTCAAAAGAAAATCCTCCTCACAGCGATCTGGCCAGCGCCTCACAGGGCAACGCCAACCCCGACGCCCACCTGCCCTCCATCTGCCTCAAGCAGGTGTTCCCCAAGTATGCAAAGCAGTTCAACTACCTGCGCCTGGTGGACAGGATGGCAAACCTGTTTATCCGCTTCCTGGGAATCAAGGGGACGATGAAGTTGGGACCAACAGGCTTCCGTACCTTCATCAGGTCAGTGAGACCAGCCCCCTCTGGCTGGGGTTCAGGCAGCCTGGAGACCAGCCTGACATCTGGCTGGCCCCTTCTCCCAGACTGCCCCTGGGAGAATCTGTGATGCCAGATTGGGCCCCACTGGGTTGGGATTGGCCCAGCAGCTGGCACTGGGCCTGGCATATAGTACACTCTTGTTCGTTGAACGAATTAATGAATGCTACAGATGTGAGAGCATTCACAACCTTGTGCTTGTGATTAAAAACAATTCCGGGCTACCTTGAGCAGGACCCTGAGACCAGAGATGAATAATCGCCCCTTGGACTCAGACAGATCTCGCGCTTCCTAAACTGGGTGAAGTTCTCCCAGGGGTGCATGGCTGAGTGCTGAGCGTTTATGAAGCCACAGCAGAGAAGCAAGGCCTATCTTTCCAAAGTGTCATTTTCAGGAGAGAAAAGTTAAATAATTCAGTTGATAAATAATTTAATACATTTGTTCTAGCATAAAAATAATGTGGTTATATTATGAAGTATAATACAAAATTTGCATGAAGCACAAGACAAAGAAACTGTGCTTTTGCCACATCCTACAAAACAGGCCTAACCTCCTCAGATTATTCATTAACTTGCCTGTACCCTCTAGGGCACTTTGAGGGCAGTACAGGAGCACTTATTAGCTGTGTGACTTTGGGTAAGTTAATGACGGTCTCTGAACCTCGATGGTCCTAGAAAATGGGGATGAAACTACCAGTGCCCTAGGATTGTATGTTATACAACTCAGAGAAACTGTCTGCTAGAGCTCAATGTTGCTGTTGTTTACCTCATCATTGGTTTTAATATTTCTATCTAGTAACTCAAAGTCACCCTCTTCATAGTTTTATTCATGAAGGCAAATAATTAGACCGCTTTGCCGTGTGCTTTACTCTAAACGAATTTTATAAATTCTAACTCTAGCCCCCTGATACTCCTGATAGGATAGCATGCAGAAGCATCAGCAGGAATTTTTGCCGTCTCAATAAACCTGAAGTCATCCTCACACAGTGATTCTGAGAAGGGCTTTGTGTTAGTTTCAGGTGGGAAGAAAGCCCAGTGGAAAGAACACAGGCTTGGGGGGTTGGCTTCAGAGCCAAGCACTTTACTTAATAGCTGTGCGGCTTTGAGCAAATCCCTTGTCTTCTCTGAGTCTCCGTTCCCTCATCCGTAAAATGGTAATCATCTCTCCTGCCTCGCAGGGTTGTGATGAGGTTGGGATGGATGTATTAGATGATAAAGGATCTGGCCCACTGCCTGGTTTACAGGAGCTGTTTGTGAAATGGGAGTCTTGTGGTTATTATTTCCAAGAGGCAGAGGGAATTTTCAAGAAAGTCAACAGGCCTGTACTGTTATTTCCCTGAGAAAACTACCTGACGTGATACTCTGACTCATTTGGGAACTACATTTGACTTGTAGGAATGGATACCCATCTACAGGTGGTTTAAATAGTGAGTCTAATTTTCTCTCATGTAACAGGCAGCTTGGCAGTGGGGCTTCTAGGGCTGGTTAATGACTCTGAAATGTGATCAACTCCCCAATTTCTGTCTTTCTGCTTGCCCATCCTGAGCATGTGCTTCAAGCTTCCGAGTTGCCTTATGGTTACAAGATGGCTGCTCAAAATCCAGCCACTGTGGTCACATTCCAGGCAGGAAAAAGGAAGAAGGAAGGAAGAGCGAAAGACATCAGTCAGATGCTTCCTTTTATTTCCTGGTGTCAATACAGTGCTATGAAGCTGTGAGAGAGCAGGGGAGATTTGAAAAGATGACAGACTACAGGAATCACATCTCAGTTGCCTGGGGGGATGGGTGGGGGGAGAGTGCAGGCAGGAAGGATAAACAAACCAGCCGGTGGGATTTACAAGGATGAGGAGGGCAGAACTGCGACACAAAGAAAGGTTGTTGGGGAACAGTATCACTAGAGTTTTTGGTTTTTCTAGAGAAGCTAGAAATACCGATTTTTATGTGAAATCTCAGTTCATATATATACAGAATGTCGGTGATTCAGAAAATTATTTGGGGTTCAACCAAAGCGTGACTGCCCATCAGGTGCACCGGTCTGTGACCTGTGAGAGGCCGAGGTATATATTAAGAGGGCTGCTATGCTCATACACAATCTGGAAAAGGAGATTCTTGAAAAGATTTGAGAACCATTCTAGCAAAGAAGGTTCTTAAAAGGCAGTCAGACGGGAACTGGATGATATCAGGGATATTGCTAGAACTTGGGTCTCTGTGTGAGAGGCTTTATGATTCTTCCATCCCTTTGTTCTCTCTAATTAAGAGTGTTTGCACGAAAAACTCGAATACGTGATGTTAGCAACCAGCAGGTCCTGGGGCCATCTTTCCCAATCTGTGGCCGAGTGCCATTAGTGGGAGCTGTGGTGACTGTGACAGGTGACGATGTTTCCAGGGGGAGAAGAGGCAGCTGGAGCAGAGGGACCCAGACAGTGAGCCCCTCTCCCCTCCCTCAGCACTTCCCCCGGCACACGTCCCGGGTAATTAAGGATGAAGGAAGACACGAAGAACACATCTCACCACAGTCAATACATTTCTCCTTTAAAAATGTACTAAGACATCCCACAGCAACTTTGTCGTAAAAGGTGATCTTCTCTGCTTTCAGATTTGTATCTGAATATATTCCGTCTTGCCAGCTAAATTTGACAGCGAGCGTTTTCTCTTGCTAACAACTATTCTGTCTTTTCCACTTAGATTTAAATTTCACTTCATTATGAATTGATAATATTTGTGCCATATGTTAAATCAAACCAAGTGCCCTTCTCTGGAGCACCATGCTAGAGACATATTTGCTGGCTAGAGACCCTCCTCTCTGAGCTCCCACACAAACGGCAGAAGTTGAACTTGGCTTTCATCTGTCCTACCCACTCTTCCTCTCCAAGTTCCTGGAAGAGAACTGGAGGGAACGAACTAATAAACATTCCGATTGAATTTATTTCCAGTGACCATCTCTCATAATGTATTGCATAGATCAGCAGTTTTAGGAGTGAATTATGCTAATGCAAGTCTGGCCGTATTCTGTTTTTCTTTTCCGCCAAGAAATGAGAAATAATGAACTGTCGTCCTCTTGTCTAGAGTTAACTCTATCTAACCAGCTTGTCGTGTCATTTCCTCAGGAGGCACATAACAGTAGCAAGTATCACCGTGAATTAAGCACCTTTTATTTTTTTTAATTTCATGATAATTGCTGAGGTGTGGAGACATCTCTTTTTCTGAGAAATGGAAATGATCTGCTCCTTCAGTTTGACAGCTTTCTCTGAGGGAAATGCATTTTTGTTATTTTCCTCCCATCGGGTTCCTCATTTGCGGAGCTTTCTGTGTAATTCACTAAGAACACGTTTCTCAGACGTATCCTCCATCGGAATCTGACATCAGTTGGCACAGGCTGCGGTTTCCATTTCCGCAGCCCGAAGATGAAATGGTTCGCCAAAACCGGAGTTTATTTCTGGAAAATGGAGGCAGCTTCTCCATACCTCGAGCGTTCGCCTCGCGCCCGGCCGCACTGCCTGGAGACCCCCCACCCCTCTCTGTGGTTTCTAATCCCAGGCACCTTCTAAATTAGAAAACTGCTTTCTCTTTTGCCTTTTTTTTTTTTCCTCCTTCCGCTGCCTTTTCTCGTAAGGAGATATTAATATGCTTCCTAATGTGTAGCTGTGGAGGGGGAGGGGGGGAGGTTTCTTCTCTGAGAGGCAGGAGGGTGTGTGAGAATGTTCTGGAACAGAAGTGTCAGGGGGCCCTGCCTCCCCCTCTGTCATTAACTCCTCAGTGACTTTGAAAATTTCCTCTGTTCCCGTGATGATCTCTTTCCAGTAATATCATGAGACGTTATGCTTGGGATATCAATAGCCCTTAAAAATAGATAAGTTATAAACCAAAGTGGCCTTTCCCAATCCCCACCAGCCAAGGTGTTTAGATAGTGTTTATTTTTTTCTTTTTTAAACAAATACTGATTATTTGTTAACTTTCACCTTACAGAAAGCTCTCCAGGAAAAAAAATAAGCGTCTTTTCTTTCACAGAGAAGGATGAACACAAAAGAAATTCTATAAATAGGATTTTATGGAGTGGAAAAAGTTGGTTTCTAAATTTCCCATGAGATGTCAGTAGTTGTTGAGAGGAAATGGGGATGATAATTTCAAATCTTTCTAATCTTAGACTCCTAATGAACTTGAACGATTGGTGATTCTCATCCTGTGCACCCGTGTTCTCCTGATTCTGGAAAGAAACGAAGAAACAAAAAAACCCCGAAATCCTTTCTGGAAACTGGCTCTGCATCATGAAGGAAGGCTGAAAGCCGTCATGTGTGCCAGGCACTGAGCTAGTCCTTAAAATAACTTTGTATAGTGAGTCACAACATCGTCATACAAATAAGGAAATTCAGATGCAGGGTATCAATGACCTGCTCAAGGTCTCATAGCAAAGTCAAGATTCAAACTCATGTGCATTTGATTCCAAAGCTCATTTTTATCATGTACATTTCTAGCCCATCCTTTCTTAGGAATCTTTCTGGCTCCTCATGTTACTGTATTTCCTGGACTTCTCCTCCACTGAAGAATTCATCCCATCCCTCATTAGTAATTTGAGGAACTGCCTCCCAGGGCCTAAGGGGAAATGGTTCAAATGATCAAGAGCTACCAAGGCCTCAGGTTTTTATCCCAGACTGTGAGATGACGTCTACCGTCCAAGAGCTTATCCAAGACTCATCTGGATCCAAGCTTTGTGTCACTTACTGGACCCAGAATACCACTGAACACATAGTAGACGCAAAATAAATTCTGTATTGAGAATGGATGGATGAAAAGTTCACTCCTAAGTCTTATCCCTTGAAGACATTCCCTGCTTGAGTCCATTTGTGACCGCGGGGACAAACCTAGGAAAACTTAGTGATCCTGGTTGTCTTACCCCATCCCCCAGCCTTATATCCCAAAATGTCCCAACAGGGCCTCTCTAGAGGCTCCAGCCTTTCTGGGCTTCTTGAGACTCTGTCTCTGGAATCTTGGTTCTTCCTGCAGCTCTGGGCTGGGCCACTTCGCCACTTCTTCCCAAAGTTCCCAAGTCCACAGCTCTATCCTCCAGGGGAACCCTAGATGTGAATCCCAGCTGTGTGGTCTTGGGCAAGTCATGTCCCTTCTCTTGAGTCTCAGTTTACCCAGCATTGAAATGGCTCTAAGAACACCTCCCTCATAAAACGTTATAAAGCTCCAGAGAGCTAATGAGCAGGAAAGAGCCTGGCACACAGATGGTGCCCAAGAAAGTGCCTACAGAATCAGAACTCTCACAAACATTTCATGTCAACTGCAGCCAGCATGGATCCCTCCCTTTCCTGCCCCAGTCCAGATGTTATGATCAACTGTATTTCCAGGTATCACTAGGGAGAACAAGTTACCTTGGAAAGGGGATAGATGGAGAATCATCTTTGGTAAATTACAGCTCCTACTCAAGATTTGACACTTCTATTTTCTGCCTGTCAGGAAAAAAATAACTGTATACCAGTGGTCAGTCTTGTTTCCCTTTTTATACTCTATTAACCCACAGGGTAAGCCAGGCAGAGTGCCTGTCCTGTGGGGAACAGGTAGTCCAGAGAATACAGACATGATAATTAGAGAAAACCCATAGCTGCTTCTAATTAAGCTTGGGAAATGAACAGCGCGGGTTTTCAGAATACCTTGGGAGGGACTGGAGCGGGTCCCCGGCAGGACCCAATAGAGATAGCCATCTCGGTGACAGGTGATGTGAAAAGCTCTGCATCCACTGACATGTTGTTACTGGGGCTCAATAACTGCGCTGATGTGCTTTGAAGTCTGCCACGGTGACTTGTGATGGAAATACAGAGCGGAGCTCAGGAGGAAGCAGGATGTGAATTGATGGCCTGAGGAATACAGGCGGGGAAGAAAGGAGAGACGGGCCAGAGGGATGGAAAGAGGGAGGGAAGGCGAGAGGCCAGGAGGTTCCTGGCATATAAGGAGCACCAGCCTCATCTGGGCACCATGCTGGGCACCCACCCAGTCAAGCCAGGGGTGTGCATGGATTTGGAGAGGGTCCCCTGGAATGCCCAAGTCCTGCTTGCCAATCAACCCCTAGCCTCTCAGGTTCCTAAGGGAGCTATTCACACAAGAGATGATGACAAATGGGAAACCAAAGAACCACTTTATCATTAGCTGGGGCGATGGACGTGGACACGTTTGGAAGGTTGATAGCAGCATGGAATATGGTTCAGTCCAACAGACAGCTGGCTCCAGGGTGTAGCTTTCAGGATTCCCAGGGCAAATCCAGCTTGGGTGGGGAGTCCCCTCCCAGCACGACCCGCTTCAAAAGGGTGGTGCCTCTGCACCAGCTGAGTTCTGCCTCCATTCTAACAGACCCCTCGTCCTCATACCCAGATGCTCTGACTGGTGAGCCCCGTTTCTCCAGAGTGGACAGGGCCCCTCACTGAAAGGCCCCTCAGGTAGCCTCCGACAGGGCTGAGATGGTTCTAGCTTTGGCAGAGAAAGAGGGAAACTAGAGAGGGATGAGGAAGGAAATCAGCAGTTGTCATGGCCCCAACCAGGTGCCAGGCCCCAGGATGCACAACCTCATGTCGTCTTCACAACGGCCGTGTGAGCGGGTGTTATCCTCTTCATTTAAGAGACCAGCCAATATAGGCACCAAAGCAATGGTCCACAGTCACACAGCTAGAAGAAGCCACAGGGCCAGGATTTTAACTCTGGTCTGTCTGATGCCCAAATCATGCTCTTTGCAGCGTGCCTGCCCACAGTGACTATAATAAAGACTGCCTGGTTAACAGGTCAGGAGGCTGAGGCTTAAGAAGGGGAACTAGTTTAATCAGGGCCATTTGCTCCTAAGTGGCAGAGCCAGATTCAACTCAAGACTTGCCATCCTAAAGTCCCTCCTCTTCCCAGCCCTTTAGAGCCCTTATGAACACATTACAGGAACCTGTAAGGGCAGCGAACGGTTTGCTGCCAGTCACCCTTCGCTAGTTCCTGCTGCGGGGGTGGGGGTGGGGCAGCATCCAGGAGGGGAACAGAGCCCAAGCAAAGGCATGGAGGCCAGGCAGGACAGGTCAGCTCGGGTCTGGCAGTGACGTGTCCTCTCCCATCTTGGGCAGGAGCTGCAAGCTCAGCAGCAGCAGCCTGTCCATGGCCGCGGTGGACATCCTCTACATCGACATCACGAGGAGGTGGAACTCCATGACCATGGACCAGCGGGATTCAGGTACCTCATCACCAGCCCCCCTCATGTCCTGCGGGAGGACAGACAGGGATGGGCAGTACCTTTTCTCTTCCTTCTTCTTAAGGGTCAGGATGGGGGAGGAGGATGATCATCTTATTGCTACCAAACCAGACTTGGGTGTGTTTGGCCATGCACAGTCAAGCCAAATCTACTGACTCAGGGTGGTGGTAAAGGAAAGTGCGGTGTTCACTGCAGGCCAAGTGAGGGGTCCAAGCAGCTCAGAAGGCTTGAACTCCCCACTGGTTTTCAGGGAAAGGTTTTTAAAGGCAGGGTGAGAGAGAGAGTGGCAGGGTCCATCCATGATCAGCTCGTGGACATTCTTCTGATTGGTTGGCTGTGACCTAATCAGGAGTCCACATCATCAACCTTCAGGTTCCAACCTGTCTGGGGTCTCTGTGCTTGTGGGTGGCATGCAGTTAACTTTTTCACCTGGTGGGGGTTTCAGTAAAACAGCTCAATGGATATGGCTCAGAATATTACCTATAGCCCTTCTGAGGAGGAACTAAAGGTCCTTGACTTTGTTTAATGGCTTCACGATGATTAGTTTGTCGTGCTTGACTGTTTTCCTTTGTTTCTGCATTTTCTCACTTCTCTGATTAAATTTACTCTTTGGAACTTAGGGGAAGACCTAGGCAACTAAAGTTTTTCTACAAACAAAAAGCAGACAGAGGATATAGAGTGGGGTGGGGGCCTGTCCTGGGAAGTCTTGGTTACGCCACCCGCTCTAGACATGACTAAGGGGATTGGACTGAGTCTGAATTCAGAAGCACGGTTCTGACTTCTGCTACCAAGGCCGTTGTTGTTCAGTCGCTCAGTCATATCCGACTCTTTGCGACCCCATGGACTGCAGCACACCAGGCTTCCCTGCCCTTCACCATCTCCTAGAGTTTGCTCAAACTCATGTCCTCAGAGTCAATGATGCCATCCAACCATCTCATCCTCAGTCAACCCCTTCTCCTCCTGCCTTCAATCTTTCCCAGCCTCAGAGTCTTTCCTAATGAGTTGGCTCTTCACATCAGGTGGTCAAAGTATTGTAACTTTAGCAAGGCTGTGCCCGCCCAAATTCTTAATTCCACCACTGGAATCCTTTGGCTAAAGCTTTGATTCCATTAATATTGGGAACGGTTACTTACTCGTTGGTTGGTTCCTCGGTGCACAGTTCTTGGACATAAGCTGGGCCAGGCCGCTGATAGACTGGAGTGAACAGCACTTGGTTCTGACCCAGAAGGGAGGGGCTGTAGAGCTGGGAGGCAGATGAGAATGCAGCAGTAGGTAGGGTGCTGCATGCTAGGATGGCGGCAAGCACAGAGAGGCTATCAGGAAGCCCAGCAGAAGAGCTTCTTAGCAAGGGGGGGACCCAAGGAAGACTTCTTGTAGAAGGAGGAGTGGGATCAGCTGAGGGACAGAGTGGGACAGTCCCCTCCTGCAGGGGTGTTGCCCGGCCTAGGCAGAGACACAGGTAAAAGGCTCAGGTCACCCTAAGTAGCCTGGAGGGTCTGCAGCAAGGATGGAAGGGAAAAGGGGCAGAGATGGGGTTGTAGGCACTGTCGAGGCCTTGAAGGTCACACCAAAGAGCTTGATCTTAATGCCCTAGGAGCAGGGGTCCCCAGCCTCCGGGACCTACTGCCTGATGATCTGAGGTGGAGCTGATGTAATAATAACAGAAATAAAGTGCACCATAAATATTATGTCCTTGAATCATCCCGAAACCACCCCCCACTTCATCCATGGAAAAGTTGTCTTCCACGAAATCAGTCACAGGTACCAAAAACATTGGGGACCACTGCCCTAGAGGATGTGGGACCAGTGAAGGATTTGGTAAGAAGAATCCACCCTTTGGTGGATGAATTTCTGATTTTTTTCCTCCCAGAGGATTTTTTCCTAAAAAGTCGTAATAACCATACCTGACATTTGTACAGCTCATCACAAAATTACAGCAGGCTCTCATGCATATTCCCTCATTAAACGTCCCTGTGAACCAGAGCAGTATGTATTACCACTTGCATTTCACAGCCTAGTAACCTACAGCTCAGGTGATGGCAAGCCCACGGCTGCCTCCTTGCAAAAGGGACAAAATGCAGCGGGGGTGGTCTCAGGGAGCAGTTTTCTCCTGCAGTGGGGCAGCGAGGATGTGAAATCAGAGGGGTTTGGGGGGCAGGTTGGAAGACCCAGACTAAAACTGATGATGCCACTTCATATGATGTAAGCTTGAGAAGTCATTTCGCTTCGTCCTGTCCATTTCCTCCTCCGTAAACGGCTCCCGCATCACCTGCTCTCTGGGATGCCCTGTGTCAGAGGGTCTCAAGGCCTGTAGGCTCCACTTGGAGAGAACCCTGGGTGCTCCCTGCCAGTTCCTGCCCCACACCCCACGTCTGCCCTGGCCACAGCTCCCTGACCACAAGGACCAGCAGCCCTTCCCACAGGTAGTGGTGCTGGGGCATCATTTGCTAATTGGCTTCATGTTTGATAATGATGCTTCCTGCTGCAAGTCATTTCCCACATTCAGAGCATGCTGCCCAGCACTTGACCCATGCAGCACAGGCTGGACTCCTCCTGTGAGTAGATGTGATTCTCTCTTTCATACAGAGAAGGAGATTGAGGTTCAGAAGCATGGCCAGTGGGTAAGGCTTTAAGACCAAGCTGCCGTCATCCCCTTCTGGTTGCCTCCTCCTCCTGCTAATTGGTCCTGGAGTAAGAGGACCACCCAGCTCCCTACCACTTCCCTTTCTTAAATTCAAAAGCAAGACTCAGGGAACACTAACACCCACTGCCTGCTTCCATGGCATCTCCATCGTCGGAGTTCCCTCCCAGCCTTCCCCGGCAACCAGGAGAGGCTGGAGATGGAGTGTCTTAGAAGCAGGCAGTTGAATTATCTCGAGGACGGACTGACAGTCGGGCCGCCAGCTTTCTGCTGACACCTTCAGAAAGTGAAGGAGTGTTTGCTCTGTGAGCTGAATGCGGGTCGTTATCACAGCAGCCTGTGGAGGGGGCCAGATGAGGGGGTGGGGTGGCAGTGGAATTATTAAATATTGAAATTGATCAGGAGTAGCAGCAGGAAGCTATTTATCATGTTTTATTGCTTCAAACTAGCATTACCATCTGGCCCATTGTTAATTCTGAGTAGCTTTTCATGTTTTGTTTGCCTCTCAAATTGTTCCCCGTAAGCGGAATCCACAGGGGCTGCCCACAATAACAGGCTCGGGTGAGGTTTTTCTGGGGTCTGCCGGGTCTCTCCGTCTGCTGACCGTGCTGAGGAGGTGGGAAAAAATGCTTATTTTTAGAACATACTGATGCGCGAATCCGGGGCTGGGACCTTCGAGGTCCTTCCGCCCTGCCTCAGCCCCCAGATGTGTGGAACAACAATCCTTAGTAGGAACTGCAGTTTTGAGATCACCTCCGGTGTGCAAACATCAGCACTAATGCTCACACCACACCTTCGAGATGTGTAATCAGATCGTGGTTTACAGGTTTCCCCGGTGGCTCAGAAGGTAAAGCATCTGCCTGCAATGCAGGAGACGTGGGTTCAATCTCTCGGTCAGGAAGATCTCCTAGAGAAGGAAATGGCAACCCACTCCAGTACTCTTGCCAGGAAAATTCCATAGATGGAGGAACCTGGTAGGCCACAGTCCCTGGGGTCACAAAGAGTCGGACATGACTGAGCGACTTCACTTTCAGTTTACAGAGGAGGGTCTTGAGGTTCCAAGAACAAAGGTGACTTGTCTGAAATGCCATAGACAGTGAGTTGCAGAAGCCAGATTGGAACTCAAGCCTTCTGCCTCCTGATCCCCAACCTTGGGCCCCACAGAATGGTGCTTGTTCATTGCAGTGATAGGGGAGAAGGTGGAGCCTGTGAGGCAGTAAGGGAAAGGTCAACTCACGGAGCCCATGGAAGACAGAACTGGAGTGGGAGGTGGTACCAGGTCCGTGCACTTGTCTCCCCTTCCTTCACCCTCAGAGCTTATACTCCTGTTTCCATCACTCCTGAAAGGAAATAACAGGGTCTGGAGGCAGGGTGTGGGGGAGCATATAGGCAGTGGGCTAGACAGTAAAGCCAGAGATGAGAAGCTGGTCTGTGCCCGTGGACTCAGGGCCACTGCCGTTTCAGCCGGTGCAGGCTGGGGCCCAAGTGCCCCCTAATAAGCTCACTCTAGCATCTCCTTTTCTCAAGGAGAAGGGGCTTCTGAAGTCAGCCGCGTTCTCAGAACCATGCAGAAAGCTACTGGATGTCCAAAGAAGACCACTGTGATTGAGTGGTGCTTTTTTCTCTTGGCAAAGGTCAGCAGAGACACCAGGGAGGCCTCCTTCCTTCCTTCCCTCCATCGTGCAGGGCCGAGGGATTCTCAGGCCCTGGGTTCTAGAACAGGCCTGGCCAGAGGTGTGAGTGCTGTGTGAGAAAGGGGCTGGCAAGAAAGAAGTCAGAAGACAGACAGAGCATGAGATCTCAGTCCCAAAGGGCTGCACTTATTCATTCATTCAACAAGCAGGCAATGAACATGTTACCACATATCACGTCCTATGGGAATAGAAAGAGATTATTTTATGGACACTATTCTCAAGGGAAAAAAAAAAACCAATAGAGATTGTGTACTGAACATTTACTATGTGATAGGAACCAAAAGTGCCTGTTGTGAATCGTTTCATTTAATTTTCACACAGCCCTGTGAGATAAGGGTGGTTATTCCCATTTGATGGACGAGAAATCTGAGGCTCAGAGGGGTGAATTTAAGCCAGCATGTCAAATCTTACAGTGAGGAGCCTGGGATCTGAACCAAGAGCAGTCAGCCTTCGGAGCTCAGCCACAGCCCTTCCGTGATACCCTGCGTCACCAGCCACGCAGATGCAAAGGGTGCAGCTGTAACAGGGTGGGGCCAGAGCTCCCATGGGGGAAGCCACAATGGAGGGGGCCGTGAGGGTGAACAGAGAACACAAGCAGAGCACTTAGCAGCCCAGAAAAGGCGCTCACTACTCGTTCTGTATCCCCGAGGGCCTGGCACATCGCCCAGAGCATGCAAATGCATCTCACTTGGTGCCCGGTGAATGCTCCGTGAGCAGACAAGTGCCAAGATAAAAAATATCCCCGTCCCCAAAGCAGGGTGTTCCAAGGATGAGAAGCATGGCTTATACTAGCAGTGGTCTATAGGGGTCTCCCTCTGCTATCCTACTGTCTGGCATAAAAATGCCAGCCCTGTTGGAATAAGACCATCGCCCCACACCCAGACCCCAGTGTGTCCAGGTGCTAATGCGCCATCCCTTTCTGGAAGCCAGCCGAGACCCTCCTCCTGCCCTGATGGGACTCTGGTACCCACCAAGGGGCTTAAACAGATTCCTGATGCTTGAGGCCTTTATAAACCTTTGACCTGCGTGAGGAGAACTTGCTGTTGAAATGGAGAAGAAAAATGGTGTTTGAAAAGATTAGGGGGGGAAAAAAAAGTAAAACAACAACTAGTAAGAAAAAGCATGCCTGTTGTGCAATCTAAATCTCAGACCATCCTTTTAAATAGGCTTGTTATTGATTGCTTTTTAATTGGACCCCAGGTGCACAGAATTGGGTTAATGATAATCCTTGGTTCATGAGACACTTCCATGGAGAACCATGCACATAGCCTGCTGTATTTAGTTAGCTTCTTGAATTAGTTCTTTTTAAGAATGACATAAGCATCCACATACTCTCATGACCCAAAGCAAAAGCTAGGACTTGATGATAACATGCATCTCACGCGTGGTTCTTCCCTCTCATCTCCCCTCTGCACCCCCAGCCAAACCAGCTCATTTCCTGCCTCTCTCTACCTGAGGAGTCCTCATCTGGATCCCATGCCCATGGCTCCCTAAATAGACTGTCTTCCTCTCTGTTAGAATGCCAATGACTGTTTAGGAGCTCAGTGGAATTTCATAAGAGGCAGTCTCCCACTCTCCAGCAGGCCAGTGTAATTGTCAATTAAGAAAAAAAAATTTTTTTCAGTTTCCAATTCTAGAACCTCTAACAGAACACAGAAATCTAAATAAGGATGTTATCGGCAAAAATGGGGTGTGGCAGCCCTCCCATTGCCCAGAATCGAATGAAGAAACACGTTTGTCAGTGAAGATGCAGTTCTGTTCTGTTACGGAAATTGCACTCATGAATGCCTCCTTATCACTGAGGCTTTGCTCTACCCTCTTCCCAGAGTGGAAGTCACTCCTCTGTGGCGAGAGACAAGGACAGCATCAAGACTGGGCAATAAAAGGCAGTATCACTGGCAGCATCTATGTGAGACAAACATTTCACTTGCAAAGCGAACATTTGAGCTCAGCATCTGGGTATCTGGTTCATCTAACCCACAACTAGGGGTTTCAGAACAGCTCTGTTCACTTAGCAGCCAGATGTTTGGCTATTTTAAGATATGAGCTAGGGGACTTCCCCGTGGTCCAGTGCCTAAAACTGCACTTCCACTGCAGGGGCCTCGGATTTGATCCTGAGTCAGGGAACTAAGATCCCACATGCTTCAAGGTGGGGGAAAAAAAAATGAAGGAAGGAAGAAAGAAAGAAAATTAAACTGAATAAAGTGGAAATACAATATATCAACTTAAAAAATTATATGGGAAAAGTCACAAATTAAAAAAAAAAATACAAGCTAGAAGTCCCTCCCAGTAAGCAATGGAAACATGATGGCAAAGCAAGAAGAATGGATTGGAGTCTTTCCTCACCCATGTGAGCACACGTGTGACACATGCGTGCACAGTGCACACCTGGCCTGTGGCGGGAAATCAAAGTGTGGCATAGCTAATGTCTCTTATGTGCTGTGGACTCTTGGGCCAAGATAGGAAACATTTCTTCCACTGTTTGGAGAACTCCTAAACTCTGTGCGGGCCCTTGTGGGGCTGCCTGGGTTTGATTGGCGGTGTAGCCAAAGCCGGGCTAACCCAAGGTGGCGCCAGTGGTAAAGAACCTGCCTGCCAACACAGGAGATGCTAGAGACTCAGGTTTGACCCCTGGGTTGGGAAGATCCCCTGGAGGAGGGCATGGCAACCCACTCCAGAATTCTTGACTAAGAATCCCATGGACAGAAGAGCCTGGCCAGCTGCAGTCCGTGGGGTCGCAAAAAGTCAGACACGACTGAAGCGACTGAGCACGCACACGCGCATAACCAGAGCCAAGGGCTCTGGGATCAGACATACCTGGCTTCAAGTCTGAGCCTGATAAGTTGCAAACTAGGTGATGTCCACAGGTTATGTAATGCCCTCTGAGCCTCCCAGTCGTTTCCTGAAAAGTGGAGATAATAAAGGTGCCCACCTCACAAAGACAAGGATGTGGATGAAATGGGACAAAGCAGAAAGTGCTCAGAGCAGGCGCTCAGTTGGAAACGCTCACTAAGCAGGGGCTGCTTCCCTTGCGACCACCTGGCTCTGACTGCACCCGTCTCCCGGGACATGCTTCCTGGGCAACGTCTTGTGCCAGGCGCTCTGCAGGTGCTGGGAACAGACAGGAAGAAATGCCTGCCTGCAGATGCTCGCAGGCGCGAGAGGGATGGGACGTGGTGGCAACAGACTTTCCCTCAGAGCCGACGGAGTGCCAGCCCTCCCTTTCTTTCCCTCCAAGCGGGCCCTCAGCCGCCCTTGGCCTGGGCTACTGCTGTGACACCCTGGAGCCTGGCTGCTCCCTCCTCACCCTCCCTGCCCCTTCCTCTTGCATGGTACTGATGCGGGGGGTGGCTAGGAAGAGGAACCCATGCGTCCAAGGCAAGTGGGGGCAGGGCAGAGTAGATACTGTGAAGCTGGGGACCTTGAGCAGAAAATGTGGGACTGCCACATCAGGGGCCCCGGGCCTGTGTCTTGGTCCCCGAAGACCAGCTTTCCCTGCTCCTCCGCCCATCTGCTCTCACTCTCATAGGCGCTCCTGCCATCCACTGGCTGCGGCGGCCTCCAGCCCGCTTCCTGCATCACCCCTCAACCCAGAGCCAACCATCAACTGCCTGTAGTCAACTTCCTTCCGCGGGTGCAGCCACCCTTCTCATCACTAGCCTGACAGGCACTTGCTCCAGCCAAGGTGGCCGGCCAGTTTGGTGTCCCTCCATCGGGGCACTCGCTTCTGCCCGAGGCCCCCTCCCATCACACCCTACTGCCCAGCCTTCCTCTCCAGGAGCCGCCCTCAGGCTGGACCAATCCCCGCTTTCCATCAGCTCCAATAGCCTCCCATCCGGTTCCATCAGATGCACAATGCTGATCACAGCTCGAATTACACACTGTGGAATGAGTGTGTGGCCTCTGGCCCTTGAGCTAGACTCATCACCCTGATATCAAGTTGTTCCTGCCTTGAGGAAGCCTAGCGCTGTGCCTGGCACATAGTAGGTGCTCAGCACACGTGGGGGATGGCCGAGGGGCGGGGCCCTGACGATCAGCTGACATCTGTGGGTGTCTGAGTCTCGTTCAGTCTCTCACCAGATTTCCTCAGTCGACTTATGCAAATCATCTGCCTCCTTTACTTTCCCCCAGCTGGAATGAGCCCCAACTGAGATGTATGTGGTTAACGACGTACTGAAATATTTAAAAGTATTTTTACTTGGAGGGTTTAGCGAAGCCTGACTTATACATATACATGGATGGCCCCCTCCCTCCACGGGACGGGAGGCAGGTTTCATGCGGTGCTGTGTCTGGCACGGGCGACGTTCTTCAGCCTTGAAATTATCTCAGAGTCAGATGGGCCTCCCTGGATGTGTGCCCTCCACGCTTACAAAATAGTCGGCGTCAGAATTATTTTTAATAAAAGCAGGCGAGCCAACAGAAATGCCAGCGAGCCCTCCCCACGCAGACGCTTATCTGGGGCTGCTGCCGCGCACGCTGCACCTTCTGTAATGACTTTCCCCTCAGCGCATGTCGCCTGGAGACTGCCATCACCCCCACAGCCCCCTCCTCCGAGCACCTGATCTTCCTCATCCTCTCCTTCACCTCCAGGGCCTGGGGATTTCCGCCGTTGTCTGGTTCTACCCCCACCCTCCAAAAAGAGACAAAAGGGAAAAAGCGGGATGATGATTTTTTAATGGAGCCATCTCCTTTTTTTGTACTTGTTGCTCACCATCCCAGATCCTGCAGAAACAGCAGCAGCAGGATGGAGGCTGTGGGAAAAACAGGAGCCAAGGAGTCACCCAGGCTGAGTTTGGTTTCCTCCACCTCCCATCTAGGAGACCCGGGGTGGCAGGGACGGGGGGTGCTGGCACTTCATCTGCAGGAACCACAGTTTCCTTTAAACAGGTCAATGACATCCACCTTGGTTTGTTGTAAGGACTGAGTTAGGAAGTGTTTGCCTGGCTCTCTCTTTTTTTCTTTTTTACTTTATTTTAACCACTTTTGTCATTCTTGATGTGTATGCATGCTTTCCACATTTCAAAACAGTTTTCCAATCTGCTTCTGCACTGAAAGCTCACACTCCCCCTGAGTGTGGTCTTGTTCCCAAGACCCCACTCACAGAGGGGGAAACCGGCTCAGAGTGGTAAAGAAGGGTCAGGTAAAGGAACTAGTAAGAGCAGGAACCAGTAAGATGCTGAAAAGGAGTTGCCTTGTTCATGATCTTAGTGGGAAACTTTCTAGTGTCTCACCATTAAGTATTACGTTCCCTATAGGTTTTTTGCACATGTTCTTTATCAAGTTGAAGGTGTCCTCTCCGTTCCTACTTTACTAGCTTTTTATGACGAATGAGTGTTGGATTTTTGTCAAGTGCTTTTCTTGCATCTATGCATAGGATCATCTGATTTTTATTCTTTAACCTTTAGTTGATGTGGTTTGTTGTTGTTCAGTCACTAAGTCATGTCTGACTCTTTGCAACCCTATGGACTGTAGCATATCAGGCTTCCCTGTCCTTCACCATCTCCCAGAGTTTGCTCAAGTTCATGTCCACTGAGTTGGTGATTCTCTCTAACCATCTCATCCTCTGTCATTCCCTTCTCCTCCTACCTTCAATCTTTCCCAGCATCAGGGTCTTTTCTAATGAGTTGGCTCTTCGCATCAGGTGGCCGAAGTATTGGAGTTTCAGCATCAGTCCTTGCCTTGAATATTCAGGGTTGATTTGCTTTAGGATTGACCAGTTCGATCTCCTTGCAGTCTGTCTTCTCCAGCACCACAACTCGAAAGCATCAGTTCTTCACTGATGTGATAGATGACATTACTTGATTTTTGAATGTTGAACCAGCCTTAGTTTTCTTCATATGTATCTTCCATATGTTCTGTTAAGGGCTTCCCTGGTAGCTCAGCTGGTAAAGAATCTGCCTGCAATGCAGAAGACCCCAGTTTGATTCCTGGGTCAGGAAGATCTCCTGGAGAAGGGAAAGGCTACCCAAACTCCAGTATTCTTGGGCTTCCCTGGTGGCTCAGCTAGTAAAGAATCTGCCTGCAATTTGGGAGACCTGGGTTCAATCCCTGGATTGTAAAGATCCCCTGGAGAAGGGAAAGGCTATCCATTCCAGTATTCTGGCCTAGAGAATTCCATGAACTATACCCATGAGGTTGCAGAGTCAGACATGACTGAGCAACTTTCATTTTCACTTTTCATATGTTCTGTTAGATTTATACCTATTTTATTTGGGTGTTAATGTAAATGATGATATGAGAATTTTGTTTTGTTTTTTAAAATTTTTTGTCATGCTGCTCAGCATGCGGGACCTTAGTTCCTCGACCAGAGAGTGAACTCACACACCCCTACAGTGGAAGGCGGGGAGTCTTAGCCCCTGAACAACAGGGAAGTCCTTGATATTGTTTTTCATTTCAAATTCCAAGTGTTCATTGTTGGAATATAGGAAGTGAAAGTGAGAAGCCACTCAGTCGTGTCCGACTCTTTGTGACCACATGGGCTGTATACAGGCCAGAATGTGGGATTGGGTAGCCTTTCCCCTCTCCAGGGGATCTTCCCAACCCAGGGATTGAACCCAGGTCTCCTGCATTGCAGGCAGATTCTTTACCAGCTGAGCCACAAGGGAAGCTCAGGGAATATAGGAAAGCAGTTGACTATTATGTAACTACTTTGTACCCTACAACCTCACTGTAAGCACTTAGTTCCAGAAGTTTGGTCAGTTCATTGGGATTTTCTATTAATGCATTGGCAGTTGTGTCATTTGGGAGTAAAGGCACTTTTATTTCTGCCTTTTCCATCGGTCGATCTTTTCTTTTCCACCCTTGTCTTGTTTTGTCTTGTCTTACGGTGTGAACTAAGTCTCCCAGTACAGTGTTGAATGGAATGGTGAGAGGGGACACCCGTGTCATGTTTCCAGTCTTAGGGAGAAAGTGTGTAGTTTCTCAGCATCAAGAATGAATTTGGTAACTGTATTTGGTAGCTTTTTTTTTACCAAATGAATGTGGTTCCCCTTTGTTCCTAGTTTGCATAGATGTTTAGGTTTGTTGTTTGTTAATTTTTTGTCATGAAAAAATGTTGTATTTTGTCAAGCGCTTTTCCTGCATCTATTGATAGAATCATATGATTTTTCTCCTTTAGCCTATTGATGTGATAGATTACATCACTTGATTTTTGATGTTGAAGCAGCCTTGCATACCTGGAATAAATCTCATTGTTTGTCATATTGAGGATTTTTGCGTCTATGTTTATGAGAGTTATTAGTTCATAGTTTTTGTTTCTAGTAATGCCATTATCTAGTATTGGGGTAATGTTGATCTCATAAAATATGTTAGGACATATTCCCTCTGCTTCTATATTCAGTAAGAGATAGTAGAGAAGTGGTATCATTCCTTTCTTAAATGTTTGGTAGAATTTATCAATGGAACCATCAGGGCCTAGTTCTTTCTTT